>NW_026870930.1:1346088-2019132 GCF_033118175.1 Dama dama
TGAAAATGGATAGGAGTCCCAGGATCCCAATGGCCCGTGGAAAGGGACCCTGTGTCTCCCGCCTCACTTGGAGACGCATCCCAATTGCCATGCAAAGTCTCGAGGAGAATCCCGAGGTGTCCCTCGCACCTAGGCAGGAGTCCTGAAGTCGCTGAACAAACACGTGTCTGGAAGGGCCCTCCCCGTCGTAACTCGAGAATATACCCCAGGTTCCAGCCGCAACTAGAGAAAAAACATGAGACTTCCCACTCGCCACGAGATGAGGCCCGATTCCCCTGCACTGCGTGCAGAGCAATTCCGTGTTCCAAATCAAACGTGAAAGGAGCCTTGATTTCCTTGATGACACTCCAGAGAAAACCCAAGATCACTGTCTCAAGTCTAGAGGGATCCTGAGGTCACTGGAGCAACACGAAAGGGCTCCGTGGGCCCCAAATTCACTCGAGATGAGAGCTTAGTTACTGGCTTCGAATCAAGAGGAATACCAACTTTCCACAAGCACCTCAAGAGGAGGCTTCTCTCAGCTACAGGTATGTGAGAGGGACCCTGAGTTTGTGCGCTCAAGTGGAATGGACTCCGAGATGCTCTGACTCGAAGTAAGGCCGAATATCCCTGCAGTGAATTGAATGCAGGCTCGTCTTGCATCTCCCAAGACGAAGGGATGTCTGAATACCATGTGGAGACCACAGAGAAAGACCTAGATCTCCGCTTCACATCGATCGGAGGCCTCACGTCCTTTGAAAACTCGAGAGGTCCTCGGAGATCAATGCTTCCAAAGGAGACGATGCCTGACTCCTCTTGAAAATGGATAGGTGTCCCAGGATCCCTGGGGCACGTGGAAAGGGACCCTGGGTCTCCCGCCTCACGTGGAGACACGTCCCAATGGCCAGGCCAAGACTCGAGGAGAATCCCGAGTTGCCCCTCGCACCTAGGCAGGAGTCCTGACGTCGCTGAACAAACACGTGTCTGGAAGGGCCCTTCCGGTCGTAACTCGTGAGTGTACCCCAGGTTCCGGCCGCAACTCGAGAAAAACCATGAGACTTCCCCCTCGCCCCAAGATGAGGCCCGATTCCCCTGCACTGCGTGCAGAGCCACTCCGTGTTCCAAATCAAACGTGAAATGAGACTTGATTTCCTTGATGGCACTCCAGAGAACACCCAAGATCACTGTCTCAAGTCTAGAGGGATCCTGAGGTCACTGTAGCAACACGAAAGGGCTCCGTGGACCCCAAATCAACTCGAGATGAGAGCTTCGTCCCTGGCTTCGACTCTAGAGGAATACCCACTTTCCACAAGCACCTCAAGAGGAGGCTTCTCTCAGCTACAGGTATGTGAGAGGGACCCTGAGTTTGTGGCCTCAAGTGGAATGGACACCGAGATGCTCTGACTCGAAGGAAGGCCGGATATCCCTGCAGTGAATTGAATGCAGGCTCGTCTTGCATCTTCCACGACGAAGGGATGTCTGAATCCCCTGTGGAGACCAAGGAGAAAGACCTAGTTCTCCGCCTCATCGCGACCGGAGGCCTCACGTCCTTTGAAAACTCGAGAGGTCCACGGAGATCAATGATTCCAAAGGAGACGATGCCTGACTCCTCTTGAAAATGGATAGGAGTCCCAGGATCCCTGTGGCACGTGGAAAGGGACCCTGGGTCTCCCGCCTCACGTGGAGACGCGTCCCAATGGCCATGCCAAGACTCGAGGAGTATCCCGAGGGGTCCCTCGCACCCAGGCAGGAGTCCTGACGTCGCTGAACAAACACGTGTCTGGAAGGGCCCTTCCGGTCGTAATTCGTGAGTGTACCCCAGGTTCCTGCCGCAACTCGGGAAAAACCATGAGACTTCCCCCTCGCCGCGAGATGAGGCCCGATTCCCCTGCACTGCATGCAGAGCAACTCAGGGTTCTAAATCAAACGTGAAATGAGACTTGATTTCCTTGATGGCACTCCAGAGAACACCCAAGATCACTGTCTCAAGTCTAGAGGGATCCTGAGATCACTGTAGCAACACTAAAGGGCTCCATGGACGCCAAATCAACTCGAGATGAGAGCTTAGTCCCTGGCTTCGACTCAAGAGGAATACCCACTTTCCACAAGCGCCTCAAGAGGGGGCTTCTCTCAGCTACAGGTATGTGAGAGGGACCCTGAGTTTGTGGCCTCAAGTGGAATGAACACCGAGATGCTCTGACTCGAAGGAAGGCCGGATATCCCAGCAGTGAATTGAATGCAGGCTCTTCTTGCATCTCCCACGACGAAGGGATGTCTGAATCCCCTGTGGAGACCACAGAGAAAGACCTAGTTCTCCGCCTCATCGCGATCGGAGGCCTCACGTCCTTTGAAAACTCGAGAGGTCCGCGGAGATCAATGCTTCCAAAGGAGACGATGCCTGACTCCTCTTGAAAATGGATAGGAGTCCCAGGATCCCTGTGGCACGTGGAAAGGGACCCTGGGTCTCCCGCCTCACGTGGAGACACGTCCCAATGGCCAGGCCAAGATTCGAGGAGAATCCCGAGGTGTCCCTCGCACCTAGGCAGGAGTCCTGACGTCGCTGAACAAACACGTGTCTGGAGGGGCCCTCCCCGTCGTAACTCGAGAATATACCCCAGGTTCCGGCCGTAACTCGAGAAAAACCGGGAAACTTCCCCCTCGCCACGAGATGAGGCCCGATTCCCCTGCACTGCGTGCAGAGCAATTCCGTGTTCCACATCAAACCTGAAAGGAGCCTTGATTTCCTTGATGGCACTCCAGAGAAATCCCAAGATCACTGTCTCAAGTCTAGAGTGATCCTGAGGTCACTGGAGCAACACGAAAGGGCTCCGTGGACCCCAAATCAACTCGAGATGAGAGCTTAGTCCCTGGCTTCGACTCAAGAGGAATACCAACTTTCCACAAGCACCTCAAGAGGAGGCTTCTCTCAGCTACAGGTATGTGAGAAGGACCCTGAGTTTGTGGCCTCAAGTGGAATGGACACCGAGATGCTCTGACTCGAAGTAAGGCCGGATATCCCTGCAGTGAATTGAATGCAGGCTCGTCTTGTATCTCCCAAGACGAAGGGTTGTCTGAATCCCCTGTGGAGACCACAGAGAAAGACCTAGTCCTCCGCCTCAACGCGACCGGAGCCCTCACATCCTTTGAAAACTCGAGAGGTCCGCGGAGATCAATGCTTCCAAAGGAGACGATGCCTGACTCCTCTTGAAAATGGATAGGAGTCCCAGGATCCCTGTGGCACGTGGAAAGGTACACTGGATCTCACGCCTCAGGTGGAGACGCGTCCCAATTGCCATGCCAAGACTCGAGGAGAATCCCGAGGTGTCCCTCGCACCAAGGCAGGAGTCCTGACGTCGCTGAACAAACACGTGTCTCGAAGGGCCCTCCCCGTGGTAACTCGAGAATATACCCCAGGTTCCGGCCGCAACTCGAGAAAAACCATGAGACTTCCCCTTCATCGCGAAATGAGGCCCCATTCCCCTGCACTGCATGCAGAGCAATTCCGTGTTCCACATCAAACGTGAAAGGAGCCTTGATTTCCTTGATGGCACTCCAGAGAATACCCAAGATCACTGTCTCAAGTCTAGAGGGATCCTGAGGTCACTGGAGCAACATGAAAGAGCTCTGTGGACCCCAAATCAACTCGAGATGAGAACTTATTCCCTGGCTTTGACTCAAGAGGAATACCAAGTTTCCACAAGCACCTCAAGAGGAGGCTTCTCTCAGCTACAGGTATGTGAGAGGAACCTGAGTTTGTGGCCTCAAGTGGAATGGACACCGAGATGCTCTGACTCGAAGTAAGGCCGGATATCCCTGCAGTGAATTGAATGCAGGCTCGTCTTGCATCTCCCAAGACGAAGGGATGTCTGAATCCCCTGTGGAGACCACAGAGAAAGACCTAGTTCTCCGCCTCATCACGATCGGAGGCCTCACATCCTTTGAAAACTCGAGCGATCCGCACAGATCAATGCTTCCAAAGGAGACGATGCCTGAGTCCTCTTGAAAATGGATAGGAGTCCCAGGATCCCTGTGGCACGTCAAAAGGGAACCTGTGTCTCCCGCCTCACGTGGAGACGCATCCCAATTGCCATGCCAAGTCTCGAGGAGAATCCCGAGGTGTCCCTCGCACCTAGGCAGGAGTCCTGACGTCGCTGAACAAACACGTGTCTGGAAGGGCCCTCCCCGTTGTAACTCGAGAATATACCTCAGGTTCCGGACGCAACTCGAGAAAAACCATGAGACTTCCCCCTCGCCGCGAGATGAGGCCCGATTCCCCTGCACTGCGTGCAGAGCAATTCCGTGTTCCACATCAAACGTGAAAGGAGCCTTGATTTCCATGATGGCCCTCCAGAGAAAACCCAAGATCACTGTCTCAAGTCTAGAGGGATCCTGAGGTCACTGGAGCAACACGAAAGGGCTCCATGGACCCCAAATCAACTCGAGATGAGAGCTTAGTCCCTGGCTTTGACTCAAGAGGAATACCAACTTTCCACAAGCACCTCCAGAGGAGGCTTCTCTCAGCTACAGGTATGTGAGAGGGACCCTGAGTTTGTGGCCTCAAGTGGAATGGACACCGAGATGCTCTGACTCGAAGTAAGGCCGGATATCCCTGCAGTGAATTGAATGCAGGCTCGTCTTGCATCTCCCAAGAAGAAGGGATGTCTGAATCCCCTGTGGAGACCACAGAGAAAGACCTAGTTCTCCGCCTCATCGCGACCGGAGGCCTCACATCCTTTGAAAACTCGAGAGGTCCGCGGAGATCAATGCTTCCAAAGGAGACGATGCCTGACTCCTCTTGAAAATGGATAGGAGTCCCAGGATCCCTGTGGCACGTGGAAAGGGACCCTGGGTCTCCCGCCTCACGTGGAGACGCGTCCCCAATGCCATGCCAAGTTTCGAGGAGAATCCTGAGGTGTCCCTCGCACCTAGGCAGGAGTCCTGACGTCGCTGAACAAACACGTGTCTGGAGGGGCCCTCCCCGTCGTAACTCGAGAATATACCCCAGGTTCCGGCCGCAACTCGAGAAAAACCAGGAAACTTCCCCCTCGCCGCGAGATGAGGCCCGATTCCCCTGCACTGCGTGCAGAGCAATTCCATGTTCCACATGAAACCTGAAAGGAGCCTTGATTTCCTTGATGGCACTTCAGAGAAGTCCCAAGATCACTGTCTCAAGTCTAGAGGGATCCTGAGGTCACTGGAGCAACACGAAAGGGCTCCGTGGACCACAAATCAACTCGAGATGAGAGCTTAGTCCCTGGCTTCGACTCAAGAGGAATACCAACTTTCCACAAGCACCTCAAGAGGAGGCTTCTTTCAGCTACAGGTATGTGAGAGGGACCCTGAGTTTGCGGCCTCAAGTGGAATGGACACCGAGATGCTCTGACTCGAAGTAAGGCCGGATATCCCTGCAGTGAAGTGAATGCAGGCTCGTCTTGCATCTCCCAAGACGAAGGGATGTCTGAATCCCCTGTGGAGACCACAGAGAAAGACCTAGTTCTCCACCTCATCGCGACCGGAGGCCTCACATCCTTTGAAAACTCGAGAGGTCCGCGGAGATCAATGCTTCCAAAGGAGACGATGCCTGACTCCTCTTGAAAATGGATAGGAGTCCCAGGATCCCTGTGGCACGTGGAAAGGGACACTGGGTCTCCCACCTCACGTGGAGTCGCGTCCCAATTTCCATGCCAAGACTCGAGGAGAATTCCGAGGTGTCCCTCGCACCTAGGCAGGAGTCCTGACTTCGCTGAACAAACACGTGTCTGGAAGGGCCCTCCCCCTCGTAACTCGAGAATATACCCCAGGTTCCGGCCGCAACTCGATAAAAACCATGAGTCTTCCCCCTCACCCCGAGATGAGGCCTGATTCCCCTGCACTGCGTGCAGAGCAATTGCGTGTTCCACATCAAAGGTGAAAGGAGCCTTGATTTCCTTGATGGCACTTCAGAGAAAACCCAAGATCACTGTCTCAAGTCTAGAGGGATCCTGAGGTCACAGGAGCAATACGAAAGGGGTCTGTGGACCCCAAATCAACTCGAGATGAGAGCTTTGTCCCTGGCTTCGACTCAAGAGGAATACCAACTTTCCAAAAGCACCTCAAGAGGAGGCTTCTCTCAGCTACAGGTATGTGAGAGGGACCCTGAGTTTGTGGCCTCAAGTGGAATGGACACCGAGATGATCTGACTCGAAGTAAGGCCGGATATCCCTGCAGTGAATTCAATGCAGGCTCGTCTTGCATCTTCCAAGACGAAGGGATGTCTGAATCCCCTGTGGAGAAGACAGAGAAAGACCTAGTCCTCCGCCTCATCGTGACCGGAGGCCTCACATCCTTTGAAAACTTGAGCGTTCCGCACAGATCAATGCTTCCAAAGGAGACGATGCCTGAGTCCTCTTGAAAATGGATAGGAGTCCCAGGATCCCTATGGCCCGTGGAAAGGGACCCTGTGTCTCCCGCCTCACGTGGAGACGCATCCCAATTGCCATGCCAAGTCTCGAGGAGAATCCCGAGGTGTCCCTCGCACCTAGGCAGGAGTCCTGAAGTCGCTGAACAAACACGTGTCTGGAAGGGCCCTCCCCGTCTTAACTCGAGAATATACCCCAGGTTCCAGCCGCAACTCGAGAAAAACCATGAGACTTCCCCCTCCCAGCAAGATGAGGTCCGATTCCCCTGCACTGCGTGCAGAGCAATTCCGTTTTCCACATCAAACGTGAAAGGAGACTTGATTTCCTTGATGGCACTCCAGAGAAAACCCAAGATCACTGTCTCAAGTCTAGAGGGATCCTGAGGTCACTGGAGCAACACGAAAGTTCTCCGTGGACCCCCAATCAACTCGAGATGAGAGCTTAGTCCCTGGCTTCGACTCAAGAGGAATACCAACTTTCCACAAGCACCTCAAGAGGAGGCTTCTAACAGCTACAGGTATGTGAGAGGGACCCTGAGTTTGTGGCCTCAAGTGGAATGGACAACGAGATGCTCTGACTCGAAGTAAGGCCGGATATCACTGCAGTGAATTGAATGCAGGCTCGTCTTGCAACTCCCAAGACGAAGGGATGTCCGAATCCCCTGTGGAGACCACAGAGAAAGACCTAGTCCTCCCCCTCATCGCGACCGGAGGCCTCCCATCCTTTGAAAACTCGAGAGGTCCGCGGAGATCAATGCTTCCAAAGGAGACGATGCCTGACTCCCCTTGAAAATGGATAGGAGTCCCAGGATCCCTGTGGCACGTGGAAAGGGACCCTGGGTCTCCTGCCTCACGTGGAGACGCGTCCCAATTGCCATGCAAGACTCGAGGAGAATCCCGAGGTGTCCCTCGCACCTAGGCAGGAGTCCTGACATCACCGAACAAACACGTGTCTGGAATTGCCCTCCTCGTCGTAACTCGTGAATATACCCCAGGTTCCGGTCGCAACTCGAGAAAAACCATGAGACTTCCCCCTCGCCGCGAGATGAGACCCGATTCCCCTGCACTGCGTGCAGAGCAATTCCGTGTTCCACATCAAACGTGAAAGGAGCCTTGATTTCCTAGATGGCACTCCAGAGAAAACTCAAGATCACTGTCTCAAGTCTAGAGGGATCCTGAGGTCACTGGGGCAACACGAAAGGGCTCCGTGGACCCCAAATCAACTCGAGATGAGAGCTTAGTCCCTGGCTTCCACTCAAGCGGAATACCAAGTTCCCACAAGCACCTCAAGAGGAGGCTTCTCTCAGCTACAGGTATGTGAGAGGGACCCTGAGTGTGTGGCCTCAAGTGGAATGGACACCGAGATGCTCTGACTCGGAGGAAGGCCGGATATCCCTGCAGTGAATTGAATGCAGGCTCGTCTTGCATCTCCCACGACGAAGGGTTGTCTGAATCCCCTGTGGGGGCCAAGGAGAAAGACCTAGTTCTCCGCCTCATCGCGACCGGAGGCCTCACGTCCTTTGAAAACTCGAGAGGTCCGCGGAGATCAATGCTTCCAAAGGAGACGATGCCTGACTCCTCTTGAAAATGGATAGGAGTCCCAGGATCCCTGTGGCACATGGAAAGGGAACCTGGGTCTCCCGCCTCACGTGGAGACGCATCCTAATGGCCATGCCAAGACTCGAGGAGAATCCCGAGGTGTCCCTCGCACCTAGGCAGGAGTCCTGACGTCGTTGAACAAACACGTGTCTGGAAGGGCCCTCCCCGTCGTAACTCGAGAATATACCCCAGGTTCCGGCCGCAACTCGAGAAAAACCATGAGACTTCCCCCTCGCCGCGAGATGAGGCCCGATTCCCCTGCACTGCGTGCAGAGCAATTCCGTGTTCCACATCAAACACGAAAGGAGCGTTGATTTCCTTGATGGCACTCCAGAGAACACCCAAGATCACTGTCTCAAGTCTAGAGGGATCCTGAGGTCACTGTAGCAACACGAAATGGCTCCGTGGACCCGAAATCAACTCGAGATGAGAGCTTCGTCCCTGGCTTCGACTGAAGAGGAAAACCCACTTTCCATAAGCACCTCAAGAGGAGGCTTCTCTCAGCTACAGGTATGTGAGAGGGACCCTGAGTTTGTGGCCTCAAGTGGAATGGACACTGAGATGCTCTGACTCGAAGGAAGGCCGGATATCCCTGCAGTGAATTGAATACAGGCTCGTCTTGCATCTCCCACGACGAAGGGATGTCTGAAACCCCTGTGGAACCCACAGAGAAAGACCTATTTCTCCTCCTCATCGCGACCGGAGGCCTCACGTCCTTTGAAAACTCGAGAGGTCCACGGAGATCAATGCTTCCAAAGGAGACGATGCCTGACTCCTCTTGAAAATGGATAGGAGTCCCAGGATCCCTGTGGCACGTGGAAAGGGACCCTGGGTCTCCCGCCTCACGTGGAGACGCGTCCCAATGGCCATGCCAAGACTCGAGGAGAATCCCGAGGTGTCCCTCGCACCCAGGCAGGAGTCGTGACATCGCTGAATAAACACGTGTCTGGAAAGGCCCTTCTGGTCGTAAGTCGAGAATGTACCCCAGGTTCCGGCCGCAACTCGAGAAAAACCATGAGACTTCCCCCTCGCCGCGAGATGAGGCCCGATTCCCCTGCACTGCGTGCAGAGCAATTCCGTGTTCCACATCAAACATGAAAGGAGCCTTGATTTCCTTGATGGCACTCCAGAGAACACCCAAGATCACTGTCTCATGTCTAGAGGGATACTGAGGTCACTGTAGCAACACGAAAGGTCTCCGTGGACCCCAAATCAACTCGAGATGCGAGCTTCGTCCCTGGCTTCGACTCAAGAGGAATACCCACTTTCCACAAGCACCTCAAGAGTAGGCTTCTCTCAGCTAAAGGTATGTGAGAGGGACCCTGAGTTTGTGGCCTCAAGTGGAATGGACACTGAGATTCTCTGACTCGAAGGAAGGCCGGATATCCCTGCAGTGAATTGAATGCAGGCCTCTTTTGCATCTCCCACGACGAAGGGATGTCTGAATCCCCTGTGGAGACCACAGAGAAAGACCTAGCTCTCCGCCTCATCGCGATCGGAGGCCTCACGTCCTTTGAAAGCTCGAGAGGTCCGCGGAGATCAATGCTTCCAAAGGAGACGATGCCTGACTCCTCGTGAAAATGGATAGGAGTCCCAGGATCCCTGTGGCACGTGGAAAGGGACCCTGGGTCTCACGCCTCACGTGGAGACGCATCCCAATGGCCATGCCAAGACTCGAGGAGAATCCCGAGGTGTCCCTCGCACCTAGGCAGGTGTCATGACGTCGCTGAACAAACACGTGTCTGGAAGAGCCCTCCCCGTCGTAACTCGAGAATATACCCTAGGTTCCGGCTGCAGCTCGAGAAAAACCATGAGACTTCCCCCTCGCCGCGAGATGACGCCCGATTCCCCTGCACTGCGTGCAGAGCAATTCAGTGTTCCACATCAAACTTGAAAGGAGCCTTGATTTCCTTGATGGCACTCCAGAGAACACCCAAGATCACTGTCTCATGTCTAGAGGGATACTGAGGTCACCGTAGCAACAGGAAAGGGCTCCGTGGACCCAAATCAACTCGAGATGAGAGCTTCGTCCCTGGCTTCGACTCAAGAGGAATACCCACTTTCCACAAGCACCTCAAGAGGAGGCTTCTATCAGCTACAGGTATGTGAGAGGGACCCTGATTTTGTGGCCTCAAGTGGAATGGACACCGAGATGCTCTGACTCGAAGGAAGGCCGGATATCCCTGCAGTGAATTGAATGCAGGCTCGTCTTGCATCTCCCACGACGAAGGGATGTCTGAATCCCCTGTGGAGACCACAGAGAAAGACCTAGTTCTCCACCTCATCGCGACCGGAGGCCTCACGTCCTTTGAAAACTCGAGAGGTCCGCGGTGATCAATGCTTCCAGAGGAGACGATGCCTGACTCCTCTTGAAAATGGATAGGAGTCCCAGGATGCATGTGGCACGTTGAAAGGGACCCTGGGTCTCCCGCCTGACCTGGAGACGCGTCCCAATGGCCATGCCGAAACTCGAGGAGAATCCCGAGGTGTCCCTCGCACCTAGGCAGGAGTCCTGACGTCGCTGAACAAACACGTGTCTGGAAGGGCCCTCCCCGTCATAACTCGAGAATATACCCCAGGTTCCGGCCGCAACTCGAGAAAAATCATGACACTTCCCCCTCGCCGCGAGATCAGGCCCGATTCCCCTGCACTGCGTGCAGAGCAATTCCGTGTTCCACATCAAACATGAAAGGAGCCTTGATTTCCTTGATGGCACTCCAGAGAACACCCAAGATCACTGTCTCAAGTCTAGAGGGATCCTGAGGTCACTGTAGCAACACGAAAGGGCTCCGTGGACCCCAAATCAAATCGAGATGAGAGCTTCTTCCCTGGCTTCGACTCAAGAGGAATACCCACTTTCCACAAGCACCTCAAGAGGAGGCTTCTCTCAGCTACAGGTATGTGAGAGGGACCCTGAGTTTGTGGCCTCAGGTGGAATGCACACCGAGATGCTCTGACTCGAAGGAAGGCCGGATATCCCTGCAGTGAATTGAATGCAGGCTCGTCTTGCATCTCCCGAGACGAAGGGATGTCTGAATCCCCTGTGGAGCCGACAGAGAAAGACCTAGTTCTCCGCCTCATCGTGACCGGAGGCCTCACGTCCTTTGAAAACTCGAGAATTCCGCGGAGATCAATGCTTCCAAAGGAGATGATGGCTGAATCCTCTTGAAAATGGATAGGAGTCCCAGGATCCCTGTGGCACTTGGTAAGGGACTCTGGGTCTCCCGCCTCACGTGGAGACGCGTCCCAATGGCCATTCCAAGACTCGAGGAGAATCCCAAGGTGCCCCTCGCACCTAGGCAGGAGTCCTGACGTCGCTGAACAAACACATGTCTGGAAGGGCCCTTCCGGTCGTAACTCGTGAGTATACCCCAGGTTCCGGCCGCAACTCGAGAAAAACCATGAGACTTCCCCCTCGCCGCGAGATGAGGCCCGATTCCCCTGCACTGCGTGCAGAGCAACTCCGTGTTCTAAATCAAACGTGAAATGAGACTTGATTTCCTTGATGGCATTCCAGAGAACACCCAAGATCACTGTCTCAAGTCTAGAGGGATCCTGAGGTCACTGTAGCAACACGAAAGGGCTCCATGGACGCCAAATCAACTCGAGATGAGAGCTTAGTCCCTGGCTTCGACTCAAGAGGAATACCCACTTTCCACAAGCACCTCAAGACGGGGCTTCTCTCAGCTACAGGTATGTGAGAGGGACCCTGAGTTTGTGGCCTCAAGTGGAATGGACACCGAGATGCTCTGACTCGAAGGAAGGCCGGATATCCCAGCAGTGAATTGAATGCAGGCTCTTCTTGCATCTCCCACGACGAAGGGATGTCTGAATCCCCTGTGGAGACCACAGAGAAATACCTTGTTCTCTGCCTCATCGCGACTGGAGGTCTCCCGTCCTTTGAGAACTCGGCAGGTCCGCAGAGAACAAGGCTTCCAAAGGAGACGATGCATGACTTCTCTTGAAAATGGATAGGAGTCCCAGGATCCCTGTGGCACGTGGAAAGGGACCCTGAGTCTCCCGCCTCACGTGGAGACGCGTCCCAATGGCCATGCCAAGACTCGAGGAGAATCCCGAGGTGTCCCTCGCACCTAGGCAGGAGTCCTGACGTCGCTGAACAAACACGTGTCTGGAAGGGCCCTTCTGTTCGAAACTCGAGAATATACCCCAGGTTCCGGCCGCAACTCAAGAAAAACCATGAGACTTCCCCCTCGCCGCAAGATGAGGCCCGATTCCCCTGCACTGCGTGCAGAGCAATTCCGTGTTCCACATCAAACCTGAAAGGAGCCTTGATTTCCTTGATGGCACTCCAGAGAAGACCCAAGATCACTGTCTCATGTCTAGAGGGATACTGAGGTCACTGTAGCAACACGAAAGGGCTCCATGGACCCCATTCAACCTGAGATGAGAGCTTCGTCCGTGGCTTCGACTCAAGAGGAATACCCACTTTCCACAAGCACCTCAAGAGGAGGCTTCTCTCAGCTACAGGTATGTGAGAGGGACCCTGAGTTTGTGGCCTCAAGTGGAATGGACACCGAGATGCTCTGACTCGAAGGAAGGCCGGATATCCCTGCAGTGAATTGAATGCAGGCCTCTTTTGCATCTCCCACGACGAACGGATGTCTGAATCCCCTGTGGAGACCAAGGAGAAAGACCTAGTTCTCCGCCTCATCGCGACCGGAGGCCTCACGTCCTTTGAAAACTCGAGAGGTCCGCGGAGATCAATGCTTCCAAAGGAGACGATGCCTGACTCCTCTTGAAAATGGATAGGAGTCCCAGGATCCCTGGGGCACGTGGAAAGGGACCCTGGGTCTCCCGCCTCACGTGGAGACGCGTCCCAATGGCCATGCCAAGACTCGAGAAGAATCCCGAGGTGTCCCTCGCACCGAGGCAGGAGTCCTGACGTCGCTGAAGAAACACGTGTCTGGAAGGGCCCTCCCCGTCGTAACTCGAGAATATACCCCAGGTTCCGGCCGCAACTCGAGAAAAACCATGAAACTTTCCCCTCGCCACGAGATGAGGCCCGATTCCCCTGCACTGCGTGCAGAGCAATTCCATGTTACACATCAAACCTGAAAGGAGCCTTGATTTCCTTGATGGAACTTCAGAGAAAACCCAAGATCACTGTCTCAAGTCTAGAGGGATCCTGAGGTCACTGGAGCAACACGAAAGGGCTCCGTGGACCCCAAATCAACTCGAGATGAGAGCTTAGTCCCTGGCTTCGACTCAAGAGGAATACCAACTTTCCACAAGCATCTCAAGAGGAGGCTTCTCTCAGCTACATGTATGTGAGAGGGACCCTGAGTTTGTGGCCTCAAGTGGAATGGACACCGAGATGCTCTGACTCGAAGTAAGGCCGGATATCCCTGCAGTGAATTGAATGCAGGCACATCTTGCATCTCCCAAGACGAAGGGTTGTCTGAATCCCCTGTGGAGACCACAGAGAAAGACCTAGTCCTCCGCCTCAACGCGAACGGAGGCCTCACTTCCTTTGAAAACTCAAGAGTTCCGCCGAGATCAATGCTTCCAAAGGAGACGATGCCTGACTCCTCTTGCAAATGGATAGGAGTCCCAGGATCCCTGTGGCAAGTGGAAAGGGACCCTGGGTCTCCCGCCTCACGTGGAGACGCGTCCCAATTGCCATGCCAAGACTCGAGGAGAATACCGAGGTGTCCCTCGCAGCTAGGCAGGAATACTGACTTCGCTGAACAAACACGTGTCTGGAAGGGCCCTCCATGTCGTAACTCGAGAATATACCCCAGGTTCCGGACGCAACTCGAGAAAAACCATGAGACTTACCCCTCGCCGCGAGATGAGGCCCGATTCCCCTGCACTGCGTGCAGAGCCATTCCGTGTTCCACATCAAACGTGAAAGGAGCCTTGATTTCCTTGATGGCACTTCAGAGAAAACCCAAGATAACTGTCTCAAGTCTAGAGGGACCCTGAGGTCACTGGAGCAACATGAAAGGGCTCCATGGACCCCAAATCAACTCGAGATGAGAGGTTAGTCCCTGGCTTTGACTCAAGAGGAATACCAACTTTCCACAAGCACCTCAAGAGGAGGCTTCTCTCAGCTACAGGTATGTGAGAGAGACCCTGAATTTGTGGACTCAAATGGAATGGACACCGAGATGCTCTGACTCGAAGTAAGGCCGGATATCCCTGCAGTGAATTGAATGCAGGCTCGTCTTGCATCTCCCAAGAAGAAGGGTTGTCTGAATCCCCTGTGGAGACTACAGAGAAAGTCCTAGTCCTCCGCCTCAACGCGACCGGAGGCCTCACATCCTTTGAAAACTCAAGAGGTCCGCCGAGATCAATGCTTCCAAAGGAGACGAAGCCTGACTGCTCTTGAAAATGGATAGGAGTCCCAGGATCCCTGTGGCACGTCAAAAGGGAACCTGTGTCTCCCGCCTCACGTGGAGACGCATCCCAATTGCCATGCCAAGTCTCGAGGAGAATCCCGAGGTGTCCCTCGCACCTAGGCAGGAGTCCTGACGTCGCTGAAGAAACACGTGTCTGGAAGGGCCCTCCCCGTTGTAACTCGAGAATATACCGCAGGTTCCGGACGCAACTCGAGAAAAACCATGAGACTTCCCCCTCGCCGCGAGATGAGGCCCGATTCCCCTGCACTGCGTGCAGAGCAATTCCGTGTTCCACATCAAACGTGAAAGGAGCCTTGATTTCCTTGATGGCCCTCCAGAGAAAACCCAAGATCACTGTCTCAAGTCTAGAGGGATCCTGAGGTCACAGGAGCAATACGAAAGGGGTCTGTGGACCCCAAATCAACTCGAGATGAGAGCTTTGTCCCTGGCTTCGACTCAAGAGGAATACCAACTTTCCAAAAGCACCTCAAGAGGAGGCTTCTCTCAGCTACAGGTATGTGAGAGGGACCCTGAGTTTGTGGCCTCAAGTGGAATGGACACCGAGATGATCTGACTCGAAGTAAGGCCGGATATCCCTGCAGTGAATTCAATGCAGGCTCGTCTTGCATCTTCCAAGACGAAGGGATGTCTGAATCCCCTGTGGAGAAGACAGAGAAAGACCTAGTCCTCCGCCTCATCGTGACCGGAGGCCTCACATCCTTTGAAAACTTGAGCGTTCCGCACAGATCAATGCTTCCAAAGGAGACGATGCCTGAGTCCTCTTGAAAATGGATAGGAGTCCCAGGATCCCTATGGCCCGTGGAAAGGGACCCTGTGTCTCCCGCCTCACGTGGAGACGCATCCCAATTGCCATGCCAAGTCTCGAGGAGAATCCCGAGGTGTCCCTCGCACCTAGGCAGGAGTCCTGAAGTCGCTGAACAAACACGTGTCTGGAAGGGCCCTCCCCGTCTTAACTCGAGAATATACCCCAGGTTCCAGCCGCAACTCGAGAAAAACCATGAGACTTCCCCCTCCCAGCAAGATGAGGTCCGATTCCCCTGCACTGCGTGCAGAGCAATTCCGTTTTCCACATCAAACGTGAAAGGAGACTTGATTTCCTTGATGGCACTCCAGAGAAAACCCAAGATCACTGTCTCAAGTCTAGAGGGATCCTGAGGTCACTGGAGCAACACGAAAGTTCTCCGTGGACCCCCAATCAACTCGAGATGAGAGCTTAGTCCCTGGCTTCGACTCAAGAGGAATACCAACTTTCCACAAGCACCTCAAGAGGAGGCTTCTAACAGCTACAGATATGTGAGAGGGACCCTGAGTTTGTGGCCTCAAGTGGAATGGACAATGAGATGCTCTGACTCGAAGTAAGGCCGGATATCACTGCAGTGAATTGAATGCAGGCTCGTCTTGCAACTCCCAAGACGAAGGGATGTCCGAATCCCCTGTGGAGACCACAGAGAAAGACCTAGTCCTCCCCCTCATCGCGACCGGAGGCCTCACATCCTTTGAAAACTCGAGAGGTCCGCGGAGATCAATGCTTCCAAAGGAGACGATGCCTGACTCCCCTTGAAAATGGATAGGAGTCCCAGGATCCCTGTGGCACGTGGAAAGGGACCCTGGGTCTCCTGCCTCACGTGGAGACGCGTCCCAATTGCCATGCAAGACTCGAGGAGAATCCCGAGGTGTCCCTCGCACCTAGGCAGGAGTCCTGACATCACCGAACAAACACGTGTCTGGAATGGCCCTCCTCGTCGTAACTCGAGAATATACCCCAGGTTCCGGTCGCAACTCGAGAAAAACCATGAGACTTCCCCCTCGCCGCGAGATGAGACCCGATTCCCCTGCACTGCGTGCAGAGCAATTCCGTGTTCCACATCAAACGTGAAAGGAGCCTTGATTTCCTAGATGGCACTCCAGAGAAAACTCAAGATCACTGTCTCAAGTCTAGAGGGATCCTGAGGTCACTGGGGCAACACGAAAGGGCTCCGTGGACCCCAAATCAACTCGAGATGAGAGCTTAGTCCCTGGCTTCCACTCAAGCGGAATACCAAGTTCCCACAAGCACCTCAAGAGGAGGCTTCTCTCAGCTACAGGTATGTGAGAGGGACCCTGAGTGTGTGGCCTCAAGTGGAATGGACACCGAGATGCTCTGACTCGGAGGAAGGCCGGATATCCCTGCAGTGAATTGAATGCAGGCTCGTCTTGCATCTCCCACGACGAAGGGTTGTCTGAATCCCCTGTGGGGGCCAAGGAGAAAGACCTAGTTCTCCGCCTCATCGCGACCGGAGGCCTCACGTCCTTTGAAAACTCGAGAGGTCCGCGGAGATCAATGCTTCCAAAGGAGACGATGCCTGACTCCTCTTGAAAATGGATAGGAGTCCCAGGATCCCTGTGGCACATGGAAAGGGAACCTGGGTCTCCCGCCTCACGTGGAGACGCATCCTAATGGCCATGCCAAGACTCGAGGAGAATCCCGAGGTGTCCCTCGCACCTAGGCAGGAGTCCTGACGTCGCTGAACAAACACGTGTCTGGAAGGGCCCTCCCCGTCGTAACTCGAGAATATACCCCAGGTTCCGGCCGCAACTCGAGAAAAACCATGAGACTTCCCCCTCGCCGCGAGATGAGGCCCGATTCCCCTGCACTGCGTGCAGAGCAATTCCGTGTTCCACATCAAACACGAAAGGAGCCTTGATTTCCTTGATGGCACTCCAGAGAACACCCAAGATCACTGTCTCAAGTCTAGAGGGATCCTGAGGTCACTGTAGCAACACGAAATGGCTCCGTGGACCCGAAATCAACTCGAGATGAGAGCTTCGTCCCTGGCTTCGACTGAAGAGGAAAACCCACTTTCCATAAGCACCTCAAGAGGAGGCTTCTCTCAGCTACAGGTATGTGAGAGGGACCCTGAGTTTGTGGCCTCAAGTGGAATGGACACTGAGATGCTCTGACTCGAAGGAAGGCCGGATATCCCTGCAGTGAATTGAATACAGGCTCGTCTTGCATCTCCCACGACGAAGGGATGTCTGAAACCCCTGTGGAGCCCACAGAGAAAGACCTATTTCTCCTCCTCATCGCGACCGGAGGCCTCACGTCCTTTGAAAACTCGAGAGGTCCACGGAGATCAATGCTTCCAAAGGAGACGATGCCTGACTCCTCTTGAAAATGGATAGGAGTCCCAGGATCCCTGTGGCACGTGGAAAGGGACCCTGGGTCTCCCGCCTCACGTGGAGACGCGTCCCAATGGCCATGCCAAGACTCGAGGAGAATCCCGAGGTGTCCCTCGCACCCAGGCAGGAGTCGTGACATCGCTGAATAAACACGTGTCTGGAAAGGCCCTTCTGGTCGTAAGTCGAGAATGTACCCCAGGTTCCGGCCGCAACTCGAGAAAAACCATGAGACTTCCCCCTCGCCGCGAGATGAGGCCCGATTCCCCTGCACTGCGTGCAGAGCAATTCCGTGTTCCACATCAAACATGAAAGGAGCCTTGATTTCCTTGATGGCACTCCAGAGAACACCCAAGATCACTGTCTCATGTCTAGAGGGATACTGAGGTCACTGTAGCAACACGAAAGGTCTCCGTGGACCCCAAATCAACTCGAGATGCGAGCTTCGTCCCTGGCTTCGACTCAAGAGGAATACCCACTTTCCACAAGCACCTCAAGAGTAGGCTTCTCTCAGCTAAAGGTATGTGAGAGGGACCCTGAGTTTGTGACCTCAAGTGGAATGGACACTGAGATTCTCTGACTCGAAGGAAGGCCGGATATCCCTGCAGTGAATTGAATGCAGGCCTCTTTTGCATCTCCCACGACGAAGGGATGTCTGAATCCCCTGTGGAGACCACAGAGAAAGACCTAGCTCTCCGCCTCATCGCGATCGGAGGCCTCACGTCCTTTGAAAGCTCGAGAGGTCCGCGGAGATCAATGCTTCCAAAGGAGACGATGCCTGACTCCTCGTGAAAATGGATAGGAGTCCCAGGATCCCTGTGGCACGTGGAAAGGGACCCTGGGTCTCACGCCTCACGTGGAGACGCATCCCAATGGCCATGCCAAGACTCGAGGAGAATCCCGAGGTGTCCCTCGCACCTAGGCAGGTGTCATGACGTCGCTGAACAAACACGTGTCTGGAAGAGCCCTCCCCGTCGTAACTCGAGAATATACCCTAGGTTCCGGCTGCAGCTCGAGAAAAACCATGAGACTTCCCCCTCGCCGCGAGATGAGGCCCGATTCCCCTGCACTGCGTGCAGAGCAATTCCGTGTTCCACATCAAACTTGAAAGGAGCCTTGATTTCCTTGATGGCACTCCAGAGAACACCCAAGATCACTGTCTCATGTCTAGAGGGATACTGAGGTCACCGTAGCAACAGGAAAGGGCTCCGTGGACCCAAATCAACTCGAGATGAGAGCTTCGTCCCTGGCTTCGACTCAAGAGGAATACCCACTTTCCACAAGCACCTCAAGAGGAGGCTTCTATCAGCTACAGGTATGTGAGAGGGACCCTGATTTTGTGGCCTCAAGTGGAATGGACACCGAGATGCTCTGACTCGAAGGAAGGCCGGATATCCCTGCAGTGAATTGAATGCAGGCTCGTCTTGCATCTCCCACGACGAAGGGATGTCTGAATCCCCTGTGGAGACCACAGAGAAAGACCTAGTTCTCCACCTCATCGCGACCGGAGGCCTCACGTCCTTTGAAAACTCGAGAGGTCCGCGGTGATCAATGCTTCCAGAGGAGACGATGCCTGACTCCTCTTGAAAATGGATAGGAGTCCCAGGATGCATGTGGCACGTTGAAAGGGACCCTGGGTCTCCCGCCTGACCTGGAGACGCGTCCCAATGGCCATGCCGAAACTCGAGGAGAATCCCGAGGTGTCCCTCGCACCTAGGCAGGAGTCCTGACGTCGCTGAACAAACACGTGTCTGGAAGGGCCCTCCCCGTCATAACTCGAGAATATACCCCAGGTTCCGGCCGCAACTCGAGAAAAATCATGACACTTCCCCCTCGCCGCGAGATCAGGCCCGATTCCCCTGCACTGCGTGCAGAGCAATTCCGTGTTCCACATCAAACATGAAAGGAGCCTTGATTTCCTTGATGGCACTCCAGAGAACACCCAAGATCACTGTCTCAAGTCTAGAGGGATCCTGAGGTCACTGTAGCAACACGAAAGGGCTCCGTGGACCCCAAATCAAATCGAGATGAGAGCTTCTTCCCTGGCTTCGACTCAAGAGGAATACCCACTTTCCACAAGCACCTCAAGAGGAGGCTTCTCTCAGCTACAGGTATGTGAGAGGGACCCTGAGTTTGTGGCCTCAGGTGGAATGCACACCGAGATGCTCTGACTCGAAGGAAGGCCGGATATCCCTGCAGTGAATTGAATGCAGGCTCGTCTTGCATCTCCCGAGACGAAGGGATGTCTGAATCCCCTGTGGAGCCGACAGAGAAAGACCTAGTTCTCCGCCTCATCGTGACCGGAGGCCTCACGTCCTTTGAAAACTCGAGAATTCCGCGGAGATCAATGCTTCCAAAGGAGATGATGGCTGAATCCTCTTGAAAATGGATAGGAGTCCCAGGATCCCTGTGGCACTTGGTAAGGGACTCTGGGTCTCCCGCCTCACGTGGAGACGCGTCCCAATGGCCATTCCAAGACTCGAGGAGAATCCCAAGGTGCCCCTCGCACCTAGGCAGGAGTCCTGACGTCGCTGAACAAACACATGTCTGGAAGGGCCCTTCCGGTCGTAACTCGTGAGTATACCCCAGGTTCCGGCCGCAACTCGAGAAAAACCATGAGACTTCCCCCTCGCCGCGAGATGAGGCCCGATTCCCCTGCACTGCGTGCAGAGCAACTCCGTGTTCTAAATCAAACGTGAAATGAGACTTGATTTCCTTGATGGCATTCCAGAGAACACCCAAGATCACTGTCTCAAGTCTAGAGGGATCCTGAGGTCACTGTAGCAACACGAAAGGGCTCCATGGACGCCAAATCAACTCGAGATGAGAGCTTAGTCCCTGGCTTCGACTCAAGAGGAATACCCACTTTCCACAAGCACCTCAAGACGGGGCTTCTCTCAGCTACAGGTATGTGAGAGGGACCCTGAGTTTGTGGCCTCAAGTGGAATGGACACCGAGATGCTCTGACTCGAAGGAAGGCCGGATATCCCAGCAGTGAATTGAATGCAGGCTCTTCTTGCATCTCCCACGACGAAGGGATGTCTGAATCCCCTGTGGAGACCACAGAGAAATACCTTGTTCTCTGCCTCATCGCGACTGGAGGTCTCCCGTCCTTTGAGAACTCGGCAGGTCCGCAGAGAACAAGGCTTCCAAAGGAGACGATGCATGACTTCTCTTGAAAATGGATAGGAGTCCCAGGATCCCTGTGGCACGTGGAAAGGGACCCTGAGTCTCCCGCCTCACGTGGAGACGCGTCCCAATGGCCATGCCAAGACTCGAGGAGAATCCCGAGGTGTCCCTCGCACCTAGGCAGGAGTCCTGACGTCGCTGAACAAACACGTGTCTGGAAGGGCCCTTCTGTTCGAAACTCGAGAATATACCCCAGGTTCCGGCCGCAACTCAAGAAAAACCATGAGACTTCCCCCTCGCCGCAAGATGAGGCCCGATTCCCCTGCACTGCGTGCAGAGCAATTCCGTGTTCCACATCAAACCTGAAAGGAGCCTTGATTTCCTTGATGGCACTCCAGAGAAGACCCAAGATCACTGTCTCATGTCTAGAGGGATACTGAGGTCACTGTAGCAACACGAAAGGGCTCCATGGACCCCAAATCAACCTGAGATGAGAGCTTCGTCCGTGGCTTCGACTCAAGAGGAATACCCACTTTCCACAAGCACCTCAAGAGGAGGCTTCTCTCAGCTACAGGTATGTGAGAGGGACCCTGAGTTTGTGGCCTCAAGTGGAATGGACACCGAGATGCTCTGACTCGAAGGAAGGCCGGATATCCCTGCAGTGAATTGAATGCAGGCCTCTTTTGCATCTCCCACGACGAACGGATGTCTGAATCCCCTGTGGAGACCAAGGAGAAAGACCTAGTTCTCCGCCTCATCGCGACCGGAGGCCTCACGTCCTTTGAAAACTCGAGAGGTCCGCGGAGATCAATGCTTCCAAAGGAGACGATGCCTGACTCCTCTTGAAAATGGATAGGAGTCCCAGGATCCCTGGGGCACGTGGAAAGGGACCCTGGGTCTCCCGCCTCACGTGGAGACGCGTCCCAATGGCCATGCCAAGACTCGAGAAGAATCCCGAGGTGTCCCTCGCACCGAGGCAGGAGTCCTGACGTCGCTGAAGAAACACGTGTCTGGAAGGGCCCTCCCCGTCGTAACTCGAGAATATACCCCAGGTTCCGGCCGCAACTCGAGAAAAA
This sequence comes from Dama dama, assembly GCF_033118175.1. Taxonomy (NCBI): domain Eukaryota; kingdom Metazoa; phylum Chordata; class Mammalia; order Artiodactyla; family Cervidae; genus Dama; species Dama dama. The sequence continues at coordinate 1,367,808 of NW_026870930.1, forward strand.
CCATGAAACTTTCCCCTCGCCACGAGATGAGGCCCGATTCCCCTGCACTGCGTGCAGAGCAATTCCATGTTACACATCAAACCTGAAAGGAGCCTTGATTTCCTTGATGGAACTTCAGAGAAAACCCAAGATCACTGTCTCAAGTCTAGAGGGATCCTGAGGTCACTGGAGCAACACGAAAGGGCTCCGTGGACCCCAAATCAACTCGAGATGAGAGCTTAGTCCCTGGCTTCGACTCAAGAGGAATACCAACTTTCCACAAGCATCTCAAGAGGAGGCTTCTCTCAGCTACATGTATGTGAGAGGGACCCTGAGTTTGTGGCCTCAAGTGGAATGGACACCGAGATGCTCTGACTCGAAGTAAGGCCGGATATCCCTGCAGTGAATTGAATGCAGGCACATCTTGCATCTCCCAAGACGAAGGGTTGTCTGAATCCCCTGTGGAGACCACAGAGAAAGACCTAGTCCTCCGCCTCAACGCGAACGGAGGCCTCACTTCCTTTGAAAACTCAAGAGTTCCGCCGAGATCAATGCTTCCAAAGGAGACGATGCCTGACTCCTCTTGCAAATGGATAGGAGTCCCAGGATCCCTGTGGCAAGTGGAAAGGGACCCTGGGTCTCCCGCCTCACGTGGAGACGCGTCCCAATTGCCATGCCAAGACTCGAGGAGAATACCGAGGTGTCCCTCGCAGCTAGGCAGGAATACTGACTTCGCTGAACAAACACGTGTCTGGAAGGGCCCTCCATGTCGTAACTCGAGAATATACCCCAGGTTCCGGACGCAACTCGAGAAAAACCATGAGACTTACCCCTCGCCGCGAGATGAGGCCCGATTCCCCTGCACTGCGTGCAGAGCAATTCCGTGTTCCACATCAAACGTGAAAGGAGCCTTGATTTCCTTGATGGCACTTCAGAGAAAACCCAAGATAACTGTCTCAAGTCTAGAGGGACCCTGAGGTCACTGGAGCAACATGAAAGGGCTCCATGGACCCCAAATCAACTCGAGATGAGAGGTTAGTCCCTGGCTTTGACTCAAGAGGAATACCAACTTTCCACAAGCACCTCAAGAGGAGGCTTCTCTCAGCTACAGGTATGTGAGAGAGACCCTGAATTTGTGGACTCAAATGGAATGGACACCGAGATGCTCTGACTCGAAGTAAGGCCGGATATCCCTGCAGTGAATTGAATGCAGGCTCGTCTTGCATCTCCCAAGACGAAGGGTTGTCTGAATCCCCTGTGGAGACTACAGAGAAAGTCCTAGTCCTCCGCCTCAACGCGACCGGAGGCCTCACATCCTTTGAAAACTCAAGAGGTCCGCCGAGATCAATGCTTCCAAAGGAGACGAAGCCTGACTGCTCTTGAAAATGGATAGGAGTCCCAGGATCCCTGTGGCACGTCAAAAGGGAACCTGTGTCTCCCGCCTCACGTGGAGACGCATCCCAATTGCCATGCCAAGTCTCGAGGAGAATCCCGAGGTGTCCCTCGCACCTAGGCAGGAGTCCTGACGTCGCTGAAGAAACACGTGTCTGGAAGGGCCCTCCCCGTTGTAACTCGAGAATATACCGCAGGTTCCGGACGCAACTCGAGAAAAACCATGAGACTTCCCCCTCGCCGCGAGATGAGGCCCGATTCCCCTGCACTGCGTGCAGAGCAATTCCGTGTTCCACATCAAACGTGAAAGGAGCCTTGATTTCCTTGATGGCCCTCCAGAGAAAACCCAAGATCACTGTCTCAAGTCTAGAGGGATCCTGAGGTCACTGGAGCAACACGAAAGGGCTCCATGGAGCACAAATCAACTCGAGATGAGAGCTTAGTCCCTGGCTTTGACTCAAGAGGAATACCAACTTTCCACAAGCACCTCCAGAGGAGGCTTCTCTCAGCTACAGGTATGTGAGAGGGACCCTGAGTTTGTGGCCTCAAGTGGAATGGACACCGAGATGCTCTGACTCGAAGTAAGGCCGGATATCCCTGCAGTGAATTGAATGCAGGCTCGTCTTGCATCTCCCAAGAAGAAGGGATGTCTGAATCCCCTGTGGAGACCACAGAGAAAGACCTAGTTCTCCGCCTCATCGCGACCGGAGGCCTCACATCCTTTGAAAACTCGAGAGGTCCGCGGAGATCAATGCTTCCAAAGGAGACGATGCCTGACTCCTCTTGAAAATGGATAGGAGTCCCAGGATCCCTGTGGCACGTGGAAAGGGACCCTGGGTCTCCCGCCTCACGTGGAGACGCGTCCCCAATGCCATGCAAAGTTTCGAGGAGAATCCTGAGGTGTCCCTCGCACCTAGGCAGGAGTCCTGACGTCGCTGAACAAACACGTGTCTGGAGGGGCCCTCCCCGTCGTAACTCGAGAATATACCCCAGGTTCCGGCCGCAACTCGAGAAAAACCAGGAAACTTCCCCCTCGCCGCGAGATGAGGCCCGATTCCCCTGCACTGCGTGCAGAGCAATTCCATGTTCCACATGAAACCTGAAAGGAGCCTTGATTTCCTTGATGGCACTTCAGAGAAGTCCCAAGATCACTGTCTCAAGTCTAGAGGGATCCTGAGGTCACTGGAGCAACACGAAAGGGCTCCGTGGACCACAAATCAACTCGAGATGAGAGCTTAGTCCCTGGCTTCGACTCAAGAGGAATACCAACTTTCCACAAGCACCTCCAGAGGAGGCTTCTTTCAGCTACAGGTATGTGAGAGGGACCCTGAGTTGCGGCCTCAAGTGGAATGGACACCGAGATGCTCTGACTCGAAGTAAGGCCGGATATCCCTGCAGTGAAGTGAATGCAGGCTCGTCTTGCATCTCCCAAGACGAAGGGATGTCTGAATCCCCTGTGGAGACCACAGAGAAAGACCTAGTTCTCCACCTCATCGCGACCGGAGGCCTCACATCCTTTGAAAACTCGAGAGGTCCGCGGAGATCAATGCTTCCAAAGGAGACGATGCCTGACTCCTCTTGAAAATGGATAGGAGTCCCAGGATCCCTGTGGCACGTGGAAAGGGACACTGGGTCTTCCACCTCACGTGGAGTCGCGTCCCAATTTCCATGCCAAGACTCGAGGAGAATTCCGAGGTGTCCCTCGCACCTAGGCAGGAGTCCTGACTTCACTGAACAAACACGTGTCTGGAAGGGCCCTCCCCCTCGTAACTCGAGAATATACCCCAGGTTCCGGCCGCAACTCGATAAAAACCATGAGTCTTCCCCCTCACCCCGAGATGAGGCCTGATTCCCCTGCACTGCGTGCAGAGCAATTGCGTGTTCCACATCAAAGGTGAAAGGAGCCTTGATTTCCTTGATGGCACTTCAGAGAAAACCCAAGATCACTGTCTCAAGTCTAGAGGGATCCTGAGGTCACAGGAGCAATACGAAAGGGGTCTGTGGACCCCAAATCAACTCGAGATGAGAGCTTTGTCCCTGGCTTCGACTCAAGAGGAATACCAACTTTCCAAAAGCACCCAAGAGGAGGCTTCTCTCAGCTACAGGTATGTGAGAGGGACCCTGAGTTTGTGGCCTCAAGTGGAATGGACACCGAGATGATCTGACTCGAAGTAAGGCCGGATATCCCTGTAGTGAATTCAATGCAGGCTCGTCTTGCATCTTCCAAGACGAAGGGATGTCTGAATCCCCTGTGGAGAAGACAGAGAAAGACCTAGTCCTCCGCCTCATCGTGACCGGAGGCCTCACATCCTTTGAAAACTTGAGCGTTCCGCACAGATCAATGCTTCCAAAGGAGACGATGCCTGAGTCCTCTTGAAAATGGATAGGAGTCCCAGGATCCCTATGGCCCGTGGAAAGGGACCCTGTGTCTCCCGCCTCACGTGGAGACGCATCCCAATTGCCATGCCAAGTCTCGAGGAGAATCCCGAGGTGTCCCTCGCACCTAGGCAGGAGTCCTGAAGTCGCTGAACAAACACGTGTCTGGAAGGGCCCTCCCCGTCTTAACTCGAGAATATACCCCAGGTTCCAGCCGCAACTAGAGAAAAAACATGAGACTTCCCACTCGCCACGAGATGAGGCCCGATTCCCCTGCACTGCGTGCAGAGCAATTCCTTGTTCCACATCAAACGTGAAAGGAGCCTTGATTTCCTTGATGACACTCCAGAGAAAACCCAAGATCACTGTCTCAAGTCTAGAGGGATCCTGAGGTCACTGGAGCAACACGAAAGGGCTCCGTGGACCCCAAATTCACTCGAGATGAGAGCTTAGTTCCTGGCTTCGACTCAAGAGGAATACCAACTTTCCACAAGCACCTCAAGAGGAGGCTTCTCTCAGCTACAGGTATGTGAGAGGGACCCTGAGTTTGTGCGCTCAAGTGGAATGGACTCCGAGATGCTCTGACTCGAAGTAAGGCCGGATATCCCTGCAGTGAATTGAATGCAGGCTCGTCTTGCATCTCCCAAGACGAAGGGATGTCTGAATCCCCTGTGGAGACCACAGAGAAAGACCTAGTTCTCCACCTCATCGCGACCGGAGGCCTCACATCCTTTGAAAACTCGAGAGGTCGCGGAGATCAATGCTTCCAAAGGAGACGATGCCTGACTCCTCTTGAAAATGGATAGGAGTCCCAGGATCCCTGTGGCACGTGGAAAGGGACCCTGGGTCTCCCGCCTCACGTGGAGACACGTGCCAATTGCCATGCCAAGACTCGAGGAGAATCCCGAGGTGTCCCTCGCACCTAGGCAGGAGTCCTGACGTCGCTGAACAAACACGTGTCTGGAAGGGCCCTCCCCGTCTTAACTCGAGAATATACCCCAGGTTCCAGCCGCAACTCGAGAAAAACCATGAGACTTCCCCCTCCCAGCAAGATGAGGTCCGATTCCCCTGCACTGCGTGCAGAGCAATTCCGTTTTCCACATCAAACGTGAAAGGAGACTTGATTTCCTTGATGGCACTCCAGAGAAAACCCAAGATCACTGTCTCAAGTCTAGAGGGATCCTGAGGTCACTGGAGCAACACGAAAATTCTCCGTGGACCCCCAATCAACTCGAGATGAGAGCTTAGTCCCTGGCTTCGACTCAAGAGGAATACCAACTTTCCACAAGCACCTCAAGAGGAGGCTTCTAACAGCTACAGGTATGTGAGAGGGACCCTGAGTTTGTGGCCTCAAGTGGAATGGACAACGAGATGCTCTGACTCGAAGTAAGGCCGGATATCACTGCAGTGAATTGAATGCAGGCTCGTCTTGCAACTCCCAAGACGAAGGGATGTCCGAATCCCCTGTGGAGACCACAGAGAAAGACCTAGTCCTCCCCCTCATCGCGACCGGAGGCCTCACATCCTTTGAAAACTCGAGAGGTCCGCGGAGATCAATGCTTCCAAAGGAGACGATGCCTGACTCCCCTTGAAAATGGATAGGAGTCCCAGGATCCCTGTGGCACGTGGAAAGGGACCCTGGGTCTCCTGCCTCACGTGGAGACGCGTCCCAATTGCCATGCAAGACTCGAGGAGAATCCCGAGGTGTCCCTCGCACCTAGGCAGGAGTCCTGACATCACTGAACAAACACGTGTCTGGAATGGCCCTCCTCGTCGTAACTCGAGAATATACCCCAGGTTCCGGTCGCAACTCGAGAAAAACCATGAGACTTCCCCCTCGCCGCGAGATGAGACCCGATTCCCCTGCACTGCGTGCAGAGCAATTCCGTGTTCCACATCAAACGTGAAAGGAGCCTTGATTTCCTAGATGGCACTCCAGAGAAAACTCAAGATCACTGTCTCAAGTCTAGAGGGATCCTGAGGTCACTGGGGCAACACGAAAGGGCTCCGTGGACCCCAAATCAACTCGAGATGAGAGCTTAGTCCCTGGCTTCCACTCAAGCGGAATACCAAGTTCCCACAAGCACCTCAAGAGGAGGCTTCTCTCAGCTACAGGTATGTGAGAGGGACCCTGAGTGTGTGGCCTCAAGTGGAATGGACACCGAGATGCTCTGACTCGGAGGAAGGCCGGATATCCCTGCAGTGAATTGAATGCAGGCTCGTCTTGCATCTCCCACGACGAAGGGTTGTCTGAATCCCCTGTGGGGGCCAAGGAGAAAGACCTAGTTCTCCGCCTCATCGCGACCGGAGACCTCACGTCCTTTGAAAACTCGAGAGGTCCGCGGAGATCAATGCTTCCAAAGGAGACGATGCCTGACTCCTCTTGAAAATGGATAGGAGTCCCAGGATCCCTGTGGCACATGGAAAGGGAACCTGGGTCTCCCGCCTCACGTGGAGACGCATCCTAATGGCCATGCCAAGACTCGAGGAGAATCCCGAGGTGTCCCTCGCACCTAGGCAGGAGTCCTGACGTCGCTGAACAAACACGTGTCTGGAAGGGCCCTCCCCGTCGTAACTCGAGAATATACCCCAGGTTCCGGCCGCAACTCGAGAAAAACCATGAGACTTCCCCCTCGCCGCGAGATGAGGCCCGATTCCCCTGCACTGCGTGCAGAGCAATTCCGTGTTCCACATCAAACACGAAAGGAGCCTTGATTTCCTTGATGGCACTCCAGAGAACACCCAAGATCACTGTCTCAAGTCTAGAGGGATCCTGAGGTCACTGTAGCAACACGAAATGGCTCCGTGGACCCGAAATCAACTCGAGATGACAGCTTCGTCCCTGGCTTCGACTGAAGAGGAAAACCCACTTTCCATAAGCACCTCAAGAGGAGGCTTCTCTCAGCTACAGGTATGTGAGAGGGACCCTGAGTTTGTGGCCTCAAGTGGAATGGACACTGAGATGCTCTGACTCGAAGGAAGGCCGGATATCCCTGCAGTGAATTGAATACAGGCTCGTCTTGCATCTCCCACGACGAAGGGATGTCTGAAACCCCTGTGGAGCCCACAGAAAAAGACCTATTTCTCCTCCTCATCGCGACCGGAGGCCTCACGTCCTTTGAAAACTCGAGAGGTCCACGGAGATCAATGCTTCCAAAGGAGACGATGCCTGACTCCTCTTGAAAATGGATAGGAGTCCCAGGATCCCTGTGGCACGTGGAAAGGGACCCTGGGTCTCCCGCCTCACGTGGAGACGCGTCCCAATGGCCATGCCAAGACTCGAGGAGAATCCCGAGGTGTCCCTCGCACCCAGGCAGGAGTCGTGACATCGCTGAATAAACACGTGTCTGGAAAGGCCCTTCTGGTCGTAAGTCGAGAATGTACCCCAGGTTCCGGCCGCAACTCGAGAAAAACCATGAGACTTCCCCCTCGCCGCGAGATGAGGCCCGATTCCCCTGCACTGCGTGCAGAGCAATTCCGTGTTCCACATCAAACATGAAAGGAGCCTTGATTTCCTTGATGGCACTCCAGAGAACACCCAAGATCACTGTCTCATGTCTAGAGGGATACTGAGGTCACTGTAGCAACACGAAAGGTCTCCGTGGACCCCAAATCAACTCGAGATGCGAGCTTCGTCCCTGGCTTCGACTCAAGAGGAATACCCACTTTCCACAAGCACCTCAAGAGTAGGCTTCTCTCAGCTAAAGGTATGTGAGAGGGACCCTGAGTTTGTGGCCTCAGGTGGAATGCACACCGAGATGCTCTGACTCGAAGGAAGGCCGGATATCCCTGCAGTGAATTGAATACAGGCTCGTCTTGCATCTCCCACGACGAAGGGATGTCTGAATCCCCTGTGGAGACCACAGAGAAAGACCTAGCTCTCCGCCTCATCGCGATCGGAGGCCTCACGTCCTTTGAAAGCTCGAGAGGTCCGCGGAGATCAATGCTTCCAAAGGAGACGATGCCTGACTCCTCGTGAAAATGGATAGGAGTCCCAGGATCCCTGTGGCACGTGGAAAGGGACCCTGGGTCTCACGCCTCACGTGGAGACGCATCCCAATGGCCATGCCAAGACTCGAGGAGAATCCCGAGGTGTCCCTCGCACCTAGGCAGGTGTCATGACGTCGCTGAACAAACACGTGTCTGGAAGAGCCCTCCCCGTCGTAACTCGAGAATATACCCTAGGTTCCGGCTGCAGCTCGAGAAAAACCATGAGACTTCCCCCTCGCCGCGAGATGACGCCCGATTCCCCTGCACTGCGTGCAGAGCAATTCCGTGTTCCACATCAAACTTGAAAGGAGCCTTGATTTCCTTGATGGCACTCCAGAGAACACCCAAGATCACTGTCTCATGTCTAGAGGGATACTGAGGTCACCGTAGCAACAGGAAAGGGCTCCGTGGACCCAAATCAACTCGAGATGAGAGCTTCGTCCCTGGCTTCGACTCAAGAGGAATACCCACTTTCCACAAGCACCTCAAGAGGAGGCTTCTATCAGCTACAGGTATGTGAGAGGGACCCTGATTTTGTGGCCTCAAGTGGAATGGACACCGAGATGCTCTGACTCGAAGGAAGGCCGGATATCCCTGCAGTGAATTGAATGCAGGCTCGTCTTGCATCTCCCACGACGAAGGGATGTCTGAATCCCCTGTGGAGACCACAGAGAAAGACCTAGTTCTCCACCTCATCGCAACCGGAGGCCTCACGTCCTTTGAAAACTCGAGAGGTCCGCGGTGATCAATGCTTCCAGAGGAGACGATGCCTGACTCCTCTTGAAAATGGATAGGAGTCCCAGGATGCATGTGGCACGTTGAAAGGGACCCTGGGTCTCCCGCCTGACCTGGAGACGCGTCCCAATGGCCATGCCGAAACTCGAGGAGAATCCCGAGGTGTCCCTCGCACCTAGGCAGGAGTCCTGACGTCGCTGAACAAACACGTGTCTGGAAGGGCCCTCCCCGTCATAACTCGAGAATATACCCCAGGTTCCGGCCGCAACTCGAGAAAAATCATGACACTTCCCCCTCGCCGCGAGATCAGGCCCGATTCCCCTGCACTGCGTGCAGAGCAATTCCGTGTTCCACATCAAACATGAAAGGAGCCTTGATTTCCTTGATGGCACTCCAGAGAACACCCAAGATCACTGTCTCAAGTCTAGAGGGATCCTGAGGTCACTGTAGCAACACGAAAGGGCTCCGTGGACCCCAAATCAAATCGAGATGAGAGCTTCTTCCCTGGCTTCGACTCAAGAGGAATACCCACTTTCCACAAGCACCTCAAGAGGAGGCTTCTCTCAGCTACAGGTATGTGAGAGGGACCCTGAGTTTGTGGCCTCAGGTGGAATGCACACCGAGATGCTCTGACTCGAAGGAAGGCCGGATATCCCTGCAGTGAATTGAATGCAGGCTCGTCTTACATCTCCCGAGATGAAGGGATGTCTGAATCCCCTGTGGAGCCGACAGAGAAAGACCTAGTTCTCCGCCTCATCGTGACCGGAGGCCTCACGTCCTTTGAAAACTCGAGAATTCCGCGGAGATCAATGCTTCCAAAGGAGATGATGGCTGAATCCTCTTGAAAATGGATAGGAGTCCCAGGATCCCTGTGGCACTTGGTAAGGGACTCTGGGTCTCCCGCCTCACGTGGAGACGCGTCCCAATGGCCATTCCAAGACTCGAGGAGAATCCCAAGGTGCCCCTCGCACCTAGGCAGGAGTCCTGACGTCGCTGAACAAACACATGTCTGGAAGGGCCCTTCCGGTCGTAACTCGTGAGTATACCCCAGGTTCCGGCCGCAACTCGAGAACAACCATGAGACTTCCCCCTCGCCGCGAGATGAGGCCCGATTCCCCTGCACTGCGTGCAGAGCAACTCCGTGTTCTAAATCAAACGTGAAATGAGACTTGATTTCCTTGATGGCATTCCAGAGAACACCCAAGATCACTGTCTCAAGTCTAGAGGGATCCTGAGGTCACTGTAGCAACACGAAAGGGCTCCATGGACGCCAAATCAACTCGAGATGAGAGCTTAGTCCCTGGCTTCGACTCAAGAGGAATACCCACTTTCCACAAGCACCTCAAGACGGGGCTTCTCTCAGCTACAGGTATGTGAGAGGGACCCTGAGTTTGTGGCCTCAAGTGGAATGGACACCGAGATGCTCTGACTCGAAGGAAGGCCGGATATCCCAGCAGTGAATTGAATGCAGGCTCTTCTTGCATCTCCCACGACGAAGGGATGTCTGAATCCCCTGTGGAGACCACAGAGAAATACCTTGTTCTCTGCCTCATCGCGACTGGAGGTCTCCCGTCCTTTGAGAACTCGGCAGGTCCGCAGAGAACAAGGCTTCCAAAGGAGACGATGCCTGACTTCTCTTGAAAATGGATAGGAGTCCCAGGATCCCTGTGGCACGTGGAAAGGGACCCTGAGTCTCCCGCCTCACGTGGAGACGCGTCCCAATGGCCATGCCAAGACTCGAGGAGAATCCCGAGGTGTCCCTCGCACCTAGGCAGGAGTCCTGACGTCGCTGAACAAACACGTGTCTGGAAGGGCCCTTCTGTTCGAAACTCGAGAATATACCCCAGGTTCCGGCCGCAACTCAAGAAAAACCATGAGACTTCCCCCTCGCCGCAAGATGAGGCCCGATTCCCCTGCACTGCGTGCAGAGCAATTCCGTGTTCCACATCAAACCTGAAAGGAGCCTTGATTTCCTTGATGGCACTCCAGAGAAGACCCAAGATCACTGTCTCATGTCTAGAGGGATACTGAGGTCACTGTAGCAACACGAAAGGGCTCCATGGACCCCAAATCAACCTGAGATGAGAGCTTCGTCCGTGGCTTCGACTCAAGAGGAATACCCACTTTCCACAAGCACCTCAAGAGGAGGCTTCTCTCAGCTACAGGTATGTGAGAGGGACCCTGAGTTTGTGGCCTCAAGTGGAATGGACACCGAGATGCTCTGACTCGAAGGAAGGCCGGATATCCCTGCAGTGAATTGAATGCAGGCCTCTTTTGCATCTCCCACGACGAACGGATGTCTGAATCCCCTGTGGAGACCAAGGAGAAAGACCTAGTTCTCCGCCTCATCGCGACCGGAGGCCTCACGTCCTTTGAAAACTCGAGAGGTCCGCGGAGATCAATGCTTCCAAAGGAGACGATGCCTGACTCCTCTTGAAAATGGATAGGAGTCCCAGGATCCCTGGGGCACGTGGAAAGGGACCCTGGGTCTCCCGCCTCACGTGGAGACGCGTCCCAATGGCCATGCCAAGACTCGAGAAGAATCCCGAGGTGTCCCTCGCACCGAGGCAGGAGTCCTGACGTCGCTGAAGAAACACGTGTCTGGAAGGGCCCTCCCCGTCGTAACTCGAGAATATACCCCAGGTTCCGGCCGCAACTCGAGAAAAACCATGAAACTTTCCCCTCGCCACGAGATGAGGCCCGATTCCCCTGCACTGCGTGCAGAGCAATTCCATGTTACACATCAAACCTGAAAGGAGCCTTGATTTCCTTGATGGAACTTCAGAGAAAACCCAAGATCACTGTCTCAAGTCTAGAGGGATCCTGAGGTCACTGGAGCAACACGAAAGGGCTCCGTGGACCCCAAATCAACTCGAGATGAGAGCTTAGTCCCTGGCTTCGACTCAAGAGGAATACCAACTTTCCACAAGCATCTCAAGAGGAGGCTTCTCTCAGCTACATGTATGTGAGAGGGACCCTGAGTTTGTGGCCTCAAGTGGAATGGACACCGAGATGCTCTGACTCGAAGTAAGGCCGGATATCCCTGCAGTGATTTGAATGCAGGCACATCTTGCATCTCCCAAGACGAAGGGTTGTCTGAATCCCCTGTGGAGACCACAGAGAAAGACCTAGTCCTCCGCCTCAACGCGAACGGAGGCCTCACTTCCTTTGAAAACTCAAGAGTTCCGCCGAGATCAATGCTTCCAAAGGAGACGATGCCTGACTCCTCTTGCAAATGGATAGGAGTCCCAGGATCCCTGTGGCAAGTGGAAAGGGACCCTGGGTCTCCCGCCTCACGTGGAGACGCGTCCCAATTGCCATGCCAAGACTCGAGGAGAATACCGAGGTGTCCCTCGCAGCTAGGCAGGAATACTGACTTCGCTGAACAAACACGTGTCTGGAAGGGCCCTCCATGTCGTAACTCGAGAATATACCCCAGGTTCCGGACGCAACTCGAGAAAAACCATGAGACTTCCCCCTCGCCGCGAGATGAGGCCCGATTCCCCTGCACTGCGTGCAGAGCAATTCCGTGTTCCACATCAAACGTGAAAGGAGCCTTGATTTCCTTGATGGCACTTCAGAGAAAACCCAAGATAACTGTCTCAAGTCTAGAGGGACCCTGAGGTCACTGGAGCAACATGAAAGGGCTCCATGGACCCCAAATCAACTCGAGATGAGAGGTTAGTCCCTGGCTTTGACTCAAGAGGAATACCAACTTTCCACAAGCACCTCAAGAGGAGGCTTCTCTCAGCTACAGGTATGTGAGAGGGACCCTGAGTTTGTGGCCTCAGGTGGAATGCACACCGAGATGCTCTGACTCGAAGGAAGGCCGGATATCCCTGCAGTGAATTGAATGCAGGCTCGTCTTGCATCTCCCGAGATGAAGGGATGTCTGAATCCCCTGTGGAGCCGACAGAGAAAGACCTAGTTCTCCGCCTCATCGTGACCGGAGGCCTCACGTCCTTTGAAAACTCGAGAATTCCGCGGAGATCAATGCTTCCAAAGGAGATGATGGCTGAATCCTCTTGAAAATGGATAGGAGTCCCAGGATCCCTGTGGCACTTGGTAAGGGACTCTGGGTCTCCCGCCTCACGTGGAGACGCGTCCCAATGGCCATTCCAAGACTCGAGGAGAATCCCAAGGTGCCCCTCGCACCTAGGCAGGAGTCCTGACGTCGCTGAACAAACACATGTCTGGAAGGGCCCTTCCGGTCGTAACTCGTGAGTATACCCCAGGTTCCGGCCGCAACTCGAGAAAAACCATGAGACTTCCCCCTCGCCGCGAGATGAGGCCCGATTCCCCTGCACTGCGTGCAGAGCAACTCCGTGTTCTAAATCAAACGTGAAATGAGACTTGATTTCCTTGATGGCATTCCAGAGAACACCCAAGATCACTGTCTCAAGTCTAGAGGGATCCTGAGGTCACTGTAGCAACACGAAAGGGCTCCATGGACGCCAAATCAACTCGAGATGAGAGCTTAGTCCCTGGCTTCGACTCAAGAGGAATACCCACTTTCCACAAGCACCTCAAGACGGGGCTTCTCTCAGCTACAGGTATGTGAGAGGGACCCTGAGTTTGTGGCCTCAAGTGGAATGGACACCGAGATGCTCTGACTCGAAGGAAGGCCGGATATCCCAGCAGTGAATTGAATGCAGGCTCTTCTTGCATCTCCCACGACGAAGGGATGTCTGAATCCCCTGTGGAGACCACAGAGAAATACCTTGTTCTCTGCCTCATCGCGACTGGAGGTCTCCCGTCCTTTGAGAACTCGGCAGGTCCGCAGAGAACAAGGCTTCCAAAGGAGACGATGCCTGACTTCTCTTGAAAATGGATAGGAGTCCCAGGATCCCTGTGGCACGTGGAAAGGGACCCTGAGTCTCCCGCCTCACGTGGAGACGCGTCCCAATGGCCATGCCAAGACTCGAGGAGAATCCCGAGGTGTCCCTCGCACCTAGGCAGGAGTCCTGACGTCGCTGAACAAACACGTGTCTGGAAGGGCCCTTCTGTTCGAAACTCGAGAATATACCCCAGGTTCCGGCCGCAACTCAAGAAAAACCATGAGACTTCCCCCTCGCCGCAAGATGAGGCCCGATTCCCCTGCACTGCGTGCAGAGCAATTCCGTGTTCCACATCAAACCTGAAAGGAGCCTTGATTTCCTTGATGGCACTCCAGAGAAGACCCAAGATCACTGTCTCATGTCTAGAGGGATACTGAGGTCACTGTAGCAACACGAAAGGGCTCCATGGACCCCAAATCAACCTGAGATGAGAGCTTCGTCCGTGGCTTCGACTCAAGAGGAATACCCACTTTCCACAAGCACCTCAAGAGGAGGCTTCTCTCAGCTACAGGTATGTGAGAGGGACCCTGAGTTTGTGGCCTCAAGTGGAATGGACACCGAGATGCTCTGACTCGAAGGAAGGCCGGATATCCCTGCAGTGAATTGAATGCAGGCCTCTTTTGCATCTCCCACGACGAACGGATGTCTGAATCCCCTGTGGAGACCAAGGAGAAAGACCTAGTTCTCCGCCTCATCGCGACCGGAGGCCTCACGTCCTTTGAAAACTCGAGAGGTCCGCGGAGATCAATGCTTCCAAAGGAGACGATGCCTGACTCCTCTTGAAAATGGATAGGAGTCCCAGGATCCCTGGGGCACGTGGAAAGGGACCCTGGGTCTCCCGCCTCACGTGGAGACGCGTCCCAATGGCCATGCCAAGACTCGAGAAGAATCCCGAGGTGTCCCTCGCACCGAGGCAGGAGTCCTGACGTCGCTGAAGAAACACGTGTCTGGAAGGGCCCTCCCCGTCGTAACTCGAGAATATACCCCAGGTTCCGGCCGCAACTCGAGAAAAACCATGAAACTTTCCCCTCGCCACGAGATGAGGCCCGATTCCCCTGCACTGCGTGCAGAGCAATTCCATGTTACACATCAAACCTGAAAGGAGCCTTGATTTCCTTGATGGAACTTCAGAGAAAACCCAAGATCACTGTCTCAAGTCTAGAGGGATCCTGAGGTCACTGGAGCAACACGAAAGGGCTCCGTGGACCCCAAATCAACTCGAGATGAGAGCTTAGTCCCTGGCTTCGACTCAAGAGGAATACCAACTTTCCACAAGCATCTCAAGAGGAGGCTTCTCTCAGCTACATGTATGTGAGAGGGACCCTGAGTTTGTGGCCTCAAGTGGAATGGACACCGAGATGCTCTGACTCGAAGTAAGGCCGGATATCCCTGCAGTGATTTGAATGCAGGCACATCTTGCATCTCCCAAGACGAAGGGTTGTCTGAATCCCCTGTGGAGACCACAGAGAAAGACCTAGTCCTCCGCCTCAACGCGAACGGAGGCCTCACTTCCTTTGAAAACTCAAGAGTTCCGCCGAGATCAATGCTTCCAAAGGAGACGATGCCTGACTCCTCTTGCAAATGGATAGGAGTCCCAGGATCCCTGTGGCAAGTGGAAAGGGACCCTGGGTCTCCCGCCTCACGTGGAGACGCGTCCCAATTGCCATGCCAAGACTCGAGGAGAATACCGAGGTGTCCCTCGCAGCTAGGCAGGAATACTGACTTCGCTGAACAAACACGTGTCTGGAAGGGCCCTCCATGTCGTAACTCGAGAATATACCCCAGGTTCCGGACGCAACTCGAGAAAAACCATGAGACTTCCCCCTCGCCGCGAGATGAGGCCCGATTCCCCTGCACTGCGTGCAGAGCAATTCCGTGTTCCACATCAAACGTGAAAGGAGCCTTGATTTCCTTGATGGCACTTCAGAGAAAACCCAAGATAACTGTCTCAAGTCTAGAGGGACCCTGAGGTCACTGGAGCAACATGAAAGGGCTCCATGGACCCCAAATCAACTCGAGATGAGAGGTTAGTCCCTGGCTTTGACTCAAGAGGAATACCAACTTTCCACAAGCACCTCAAGAGGAGGCTTCTCTCAGCTACAGGTATGTGAGAGGGACCCTGAGTTTGTGGCCTCAGGTGGAATGCACACCGAGATGCTCTGACTCGAAGGAAGGCCGGATATCCCTGCAGTGAATTGAATGCAGGCTCGTCTTGCATCTCCCGAGATGAAGGGATGTCTGAATCCCCTGTGGAGCCGACAGAGAAAGACCTAGTTCTCCGCCTCATCGTGACCGGAGGCCTCACGTCCTTTGAAAACTCGAGAATTCCGCGGAGATCAATGCTTCCAAAGGAGATGATGGCTGAATCCTCTTGAAAATGGATAGGAGTCCCAGGATCCCTGTGGCACTTGGTAAGGGACTCTGGGTCTCCCGCCTCACGTGGAGACGCGTCCCAATGGCCATTCCAAGACTCGAGGAGAATCCCAAGGTGCCCCTCGCACCTAGGCAGGAGTCCTGACGTCGCTGAACAAACACATGTCTGGAAGGGCCCTTCCGGTCGTAACTCGTGAGTATACCCCAGGTTCCGGCCGCAACTCGAGAAAAACCATGAGACTTCCCCCTCGCCGCGAGATGAGGCCCGATTCCCCTGCACTGCGTGCAGAGCAACTCCGTGTTCTAAATCAAACGTGAAATGAGACTTGATTTCCTTGATGGCATTCCAGAGAACACCCAAGATCACTGTCTCAAGTCTAGAGGGATCCTGAGGTCACTGTAGCAACACGAAAGGGCTCCATGGACGCCAAATCAACTCGAGATGAGAGCTTAGTCCCTGGCTTCGACTCAAGAGGAATACCCACTTTCCACAAGCACCTCAAGACGGGGCTTCTCTCAGCTACAGGTATGTGAGAGGGACCCTGAGTTTGTGGCCTCAAGTGGAATGGACACCGAGATGCTCTGACTCGAAGGAAGGCCGGATATCCCAGCAGTGAATTGAATGCAGGCTCTTCTTGCATCTCCCACGACGAAGGGATGTCTGAATCCCCTGTGGAGACCACAGAGAAATACCTTGTTCTCTGCCTCATCGCGACTGGAGGTCTCCCGTCCTTTGAGAACTCGGCAGGTCCGCAGAGAACAAGGCTTCCAAAGGAGACGATGCCTGACTTCTCTTGAAAATGGATAGGAGTCCCAGGATCCCTGTGGCACGTGGAAAGGGACCCTGAGTCTCCCGCCTCACGTGGAGACGCGTCCCAATGGCCATGCCAAGACTCGAGGAGAATCCCGAGGTGTCCCTCGCACCTAGGCAGGAGTCCTGACGTCGCTGAACAAACACGTGTCTGGAAGGGCCCTTCTGTTCGAAACTCGAGAATATACCCCAGGTTCCGGCCGCAACTCAAGAAAAACCATGAGACTTCCCCCTCGCCGCAAGATGAGGCCCGATTCCCCTGCACTGCGTGCAGAGCAATTCCGTGTTCCACATCAAACCTGAAAGGAGCCTTGATTTCCTTGATGGCACTCCAGAGAAGACCCAAGATCACTGTCTCATGTCTAGAGGGATACTGAGGTCACTGTAGCAACACGAAAGGGCTCCATGGACCCCAAATCAACCTGAGATGAGAGCTTCGTCCGTGGCTTCGACTCAAGAGGAATACCCACTTTCCACAAGCACCTCAAGAGGAGGCTTCTCTCAGCTACAGGTATGTGAGAGGGACCCTGAGTTTGTGGCCTCAAGTGGAATGGACACCGAGATGCTCTGACTCGAAGGAAGGCCGGATATCCCTGCAGTGAATTGAATGCAGGCCTCTTTTGCATCTCCCACGACGAACGGATGTCTGAATCCCCTGTGGAGACCAAGGAGAAAGACCTAGTTCTCCGCCTCATCGCGACCGGAGGCCTCACGTCCTTTGAAAACTCGAGAGGTCCGCGGAGATCAATGCTTCCAAAGGAGACGATGCCTGACTCCTCTTGAAAATGGATAGGAGTCCCAGGATCCCTGGGGCACGTGGAAAGGGACCCTGGGTCTCCCGCCTCACGTGGAGACGCGTCCCAATGGCCATGCCAAGACTCGAGAAGAATCCCGAGGTGTCCCTCGCACCGAGGCAGGAGTCCTGACGTCGCTGAAGAAACACGTGTCTGGAAGGGCCCTCCCCGTCGTAACTCGAGAATATACCCCAGGTTCCGGCCGCAACTCGAGAAAAACCATGAAACTTTCCCCTCGCCACGAGATGAGGCCCGATTCCCCTGCACTGCGTGCAGAGCAATTCCATGTTACACATCAAACCTGAAAGGAGCCTTGATTTCCTTGATGGAACTTCAGAGAAAACCCAAGATCACTGTCTCAAGTCTAGAGGGATCCTGAGGTCACTGGAGCAACACGAAAGGGCTCCGTGGACCCCAAATCAACTCGAGATGAGAGCTTAGTCCCTGGCTTCGACTCAAGAGGAATACCAACTTTCCACAAGCATCTCAAGAGGAGGCTTCTCTCAGCTACATGTATGTGAGAGGGACCCTGAGTTTGTGGCCTCAAGTGGAATGGACACCGAGATGCTCTGACTCGAAGTAAGGCCGGATATCCCTGCAGTGATTTGAATGCAGGCACATCTTGCATCTCCCAAGACGAAGGGTTGTCTGAATCCCCTGTGGAGACCACAGAGAAAGACCTAGTCCTCCGCCTCAACGCGAACGGAGGCCTCACTTCCTTTGAAAACTCAAGAGTTCCGCCGAGATCAATGCTTCCAAAGGAGACGATGCCTGACTCCTCTTGCAAATGGATAGGAGTCCCAGGATCCCTGTGGCAAGTGGAAAGGGACCCTGGGTCTCCCGCCTCACGTGGAGACGCGTCCCAATTGCCATGCCAAGACTCGAGGAGAATACCGAGGTGTCCCTCGCAGCTAGGCAGGAATACTGACTTCGCTGAACAAACACGTGTCTGGAAGGGCCCTCCATGTCGTAACTCGAGAATATACCCCAGGTTCCGGACGCAACTCGAGAAAAACCATGAGACTTCCCCCTCGCCGCGAGATGAGGCCCGATTCCCCTGCACTGCGTGCAGAGCAATTCCGTGTTCCACATCAAACGTGAAAGGAGCCTTGATTTCCTTGATGGCACTTCAGAGAAAACCCAAGATAACTGTCTCAAGTCTAGAGGGACCCTGAGGTCACTGGAGCAACATGAAAGGGCTCCATGGACCCCAA
This sequence comes from Dama dama, assembly GCF_033118175.1. Lineage (NCBI taxonomy): Eukaryota > Metazoa > Chordata > Mammalia > Artiodactyla > Cervidae > Dama > Dama dama. Next base: position 1,386,310 of record NW_026870930.1, read on the forward strand.
ATCAACTCGAGATGAGAGGTTAGTCCCTGGCTTTGACTCAAGAGGAATACCAACTTTCCACAAGCACCTCAAGAGGAGGCTTCTCTCAGCTACAGGTATGTGAGAGAGACCCTGAATTTGTGGCCTCAAGTGGAATGGACACCGAGATGCTCTGACTCGAAGTAAGGCCGGATATCCCTGCAGTGAATTGAATGCAGGCTCGTCTTGCATCTCCCAAGACGAAGGGTTGTCTGAATCCCCTGTGGAGACTACAGAGAAAGTCCTAGTCCTCCGCCTCAACGCGACCGGAGGCCTCACATCCTTTGAAAACTCAAGAGGTCCGCCGAGATCAATGCTTCCAAAGGAGACGAAGCCTGACTGCTCTTGAAAATGGATAGGAGTCCCAGGATCCCTGTGGCACGTGGAAAGGGAAACTGGGTCTCCCGCCTCACGTGGAGACGCGTCCCAATTGCCATGCCAAGTCTCGAGGAGAATCCCAAGGTGTCCCTCGCACCTAGGCAGGAGTCCTGACGTCGCTGAACAAACACGTGTCTGGAGGGGCCCTCCCCGTCGTAACTCGAGAATATACCCCAGGTTCCGGCCGCAACTCGAGAAAAACCATGAGACTTCCCCCTCGCCGCGAGATGAGGCCCGATTCCCCTGCACTGCGTGCAGAGCAATTCCGTGTTCCACATCAAACGTGAAAGGAGCCTTGATTTCCTTGATGGCACTCCAGAGAATACCCAAGATCACTGTCTCAAGTCTAGAGGGATCCTGAGGTCACTGGAACAACACGAAATGGCTCCATGGACCCCAAATCAACTCGAGATGAGAGCTTATTCCCTGGTTTCGACTCAAGAGGAATACCAAGTTTCCACAAGCACCTCAAGAGGAGGCTTCTCTCAGCTACAGGTATGTGAGAGGAACCTGAGTTTGTGGCCTCAAGTGGAATGGACACCGAGATGCTCTGACTCGAAGTAAGGCCGGATATCCCTGCAGTGAATTGAATGCAGGCTCGTCTTGCATCTCCCAAGACGAAGGGATGTCTGAATCCGCTGTGGAGACCACAGAGAAAGACCTAGTTCTCCGCCTCATCACGATCGGAGGCCTCACATCCTTTGAAAACTCGAGCGGTCCGCACAGATCAAAGCTTCCAAAGGAGATGATGCCTGAGTCCTCTTGAAAATGGATAGGAGTCCCAGGATCCCTGTGGCACGTCAAAAGGGACCCTGTGTCTCCCGCCTCACGTGGAGACGCATCCCAATTGCCATGCCAAGTCTCGAGGAGAATCCCGAGGTGTCCCTCGCACCTAGGCAGGAGTCCTGACGTCGCTGAACAAACACGTGTCTGGAAGGGCCCTCCCCGTTGTAACTCGAGAATATACCGCAGGTTCCGGACGCAACTCGAGAAAAACCATGAGACTTCCCCCTCGCCGCGAGATGAGGCCCGATTCCCCTGCACTGCGTGCAGAGCAATTCCGTGTTCCACATCAAACGTGAAAGGAGCCTTGATTTCCTTGATGGCCCTCCAGAGAAAACCCAAGATCACTGTCTCAAGTCTAGAGGGATCCTGAGGTCACTGGAACAACACGAAATGGCTCCATGGACCCCAAATCAACTCGAGATGAGAGCTTAGTCCCTGGCTTTGACTCAAGAGGAATACCAACTTTCCACAAGCACCTCCAGAGGAGGCTTCTCTCAGCTACAGGTATGTGAGAAGGACCCTGAGTTTGTGGCCTCAAGTGGAATGGACACCGAGATGCTCTGACTCGAAGTAAGGCCGGATATCCCTGCAGTGAATTGAATGCAGGCTCGTCTTGCATCTCCCAAGAAGAAGGGATGTCTGAATCCCCTGTGGAGACCACAGAGAAAGACCTAGTTCTCCGCCTCATCGCGACCGGAGGCCTCCCATCCTTTGAAAACTCGAGAGGTCCGCGGAGATCAATGCTTCCAAAGGAGACGATGCCTGACTCCTCTTGAAAATGGATAGGAGTCCCAGGATCCCTGTGCCACGTGGAAAGGGACCCTGGGTCTCCCGCCTCACGTGGAGACGCGTCCCCATTGCCATGCCAAGACTCGAGGAGAATCCCGAGGTGTCCCTCGCACCTAGGCAGGAGTCCTGACGTCGCTGAACAAACACGTGTCTGGAAGGGCCCTCCCCTTCGTAACTCGAGAAAATACCCCAGGTTCCGGCCGCAACTCGAGAAAAACCATGAGACTTCCCCCTTGCCACGAGGTGAGGCCCGATTCCCCTGCACTGCATGCAGAGCAATTCCGTGTTCCACATCAAACATGAAAGGAGCCTTGATTTCCTTGATGGCACTCCAGAGAAAACCCAAGATCACTGTCTAGAGTCTAGAGGGATCCTGAGGTCACTGTAGCAACACGAACGGGCTCCGTGGACCTCAAATCAATTCGAGATGAGAGCTTAGTCCCTGGCTTCGACTCAAGGGGAATACCAACTTCCACAAGCACCTCAAGAGGAGGCTTCTCTCAGCTACAGGTATGTGAGAGAGACCCTGAGATTGTGGCCTCAAGTGGAATTCACACGGAGATGCTATGACTCGAAGTAAGGCCGGATATCCCTGCAGTGAATTGAATGCAGGCTCGTCTTGCATCTCCGAAGACGAAGGGATCTCTGAATCCCCTGTGGAGACGACAGAGAAAGACCTAGTCCTCCACCGCATCCCGACAGCAGGCCTCACATCCTTTGAAAACTCGAGAGGTCCGCGGAGATCAATACTTCCCAAGGAGACGATGCCTGACTCCTCTTGAAAATGGATAGGAGTCCCAGCATGCCTGTGGCACGTGGAAAGGGAGCCTGGGTCTCCCGCATCACGTGGAGACGCGTCCCAATTGCCATGCCAAGACTCGAGGAGAATCCCGAGGTGTCCCTCGCACCTAGGCAGGAGTCCTGACGTCGCTGAACAAACAGGTGTCTGGAAGGGCCCTCCCCGTCGTAACTCGAGAATATACCCCAGGTTCCGGCCGCAACTTGAGAAAAACCATGAGACTTCCCACTCGCAGCGAGATGAGGCCCGATTCCCCTGCACTGCGTGCAGAGCAATTCCGTGTTCCACATCAAACGTGAAAGGAGCCTTGATTTCCTTGATGGCACTCCAGAGAAAACCCAAGGTCACTGTCTCAAGTCTAGAGGGATCCTGAGGTCACTGGAGCAACACGAAAGGGCTCCGTGGACCCCAAATCAAGTCGAGATGAGAGCTTAGTCCCTGGCTTCGACTCAAGAGGAATACCAACTTTCCACAAGCACCGCAAGAGGAGGCTTCTCTCAGCTACAGGTATGTGAGAGGGACCCTGAGTTTGTGGTCTCAAGTCGAATGGACACCGAGATGCTCTGACTCGAAGTAAGGCCGGATATCCCTGCAGTGAATTGAATGCAGGCTCGTCTTGCATCTCCCAAGGCGAAGGGTTGTCTGAATCCCCTGTGGAGACCACAGAGAAAGACCTAGTCCTCCACCTCAACGCAACCGGAGGCCTCACATCGTTTGAAAACTCGAGAGGTCCGTGTAGATCAGTACTTCTGAAGGAGAAGATGCCTGACTCCTCTTGAAAATGGATAGGAGTCCCAGGATCCCTGTGGCACGTGGAAAGGGACCCTGGGTCTCCCGCCTCACGTGGAGACGCGTCCCCATTGCCATGCCAAGACTCGAGGAGAATTCCGAGGTGTCCCTCGCACCTAGGCAGGAGTCCTGACGTCGCTGAACAAACACGTGTCTGGAAGGGCCCTCCCCGTCGTAACTCGAGAATATACCCCAGGTTCCGGCCGCAACTCGAGAAAAACCATGAGACTTCCCCCACGCCGCGAGATGAGGCCCGATTCCCCTGCACTGCGTGCAGAGCAATTCCGTTTCCACATCAAACGTGAAAGGAGCCTTGATTTCCTTGATGGCACTCCCAAGAAAACCCAAGATCACTGTCTCAAGCCTAGAGGGATCCTGAGGTCACTGGACCAACAGGAAAGGGCTCCGTGGACCCCAAATCAACTCGAGATGAGAGCTTAGTCCCTGGCTTCGACTCAAGAGGAATACCAACTTTCCACAAGCACCTCAAGAGGAGGCTTCTCTCAGCTACAGGTATGTGAGAGGGACCCTGAGTTTGTGGCCTCAAGTCGAATGGACACCGAGATGCTCTGACTCGAAGTAAGGCCGGATATCCCTGCAGTGAATTGAATGCAGGCTCGTCTTGCATCTCCCAAGACGAAAGGATGTCTGAATCCCCTGTGGAGACCACAGAGAAAAACCTAGTTCTCCGCCTCATAACGACTGGAGGCCTCACATCCTTTGAAAACTCGAGAGGTCCGCGGAGATCAACGCTTCCAAAGGGGACGATGCCTGACTCCTCTTGAAAATGGATAGGAGTAACAGGATCCCTGTGGCACGTGGAAAGGGAACCTGGGTCTCCCACCTCACGTGGAGATGCGTCCCAATTGCCATGCCAAGACTCGAGGAGAATCCCGAGGTGTCCCTCGCACCTAGGCAGGCGTCCTGACGTCCCTGAACAAACACTTGTCTGGAAGGGCCCTCCCCGTCGTAACTCGAGAATATACCCCAGGTTCTGGCCGCAACTCGAGAAAAACCATGAGACTTCCCCCTCGCAGCGAGATGAGGCCCGATTCCCCTGCACTGCGTGCAGAGCAATTCCCTGTTGCACATCAAACGTGAATGGAGCCTTGATTCCTTGATGGCCATCCAAAGAATACCCAAGATCACTGTATCAAGTCTAGAGTGATCCTGAAGTCACTGTAGTAACACGAAAGGGCTCCGTGGACCCTAAATCAACTCGAGATGAGAGCTTAGTCCCTGGCTTCGACTCAAGAGGAATACCAAATTTCCACAAGCACCTCAAGAGGAGGCTTCTCTCAGCTACAGGTATGTGAGAGGGACCCTGAGTTTCTGGCCTTAAGTGGAATGGACACCGAGATGCTCTGACTTGAAGTAAGGCCGGATATCCCTGCAGTGAATTGAATGCAGGCTCGTCTTGCATCTCCCAAGAGGAAGGGATGTATGAATCCCCTGTGGAGACGACAGAGAATGACCTAGTTCTCTGCCTCATCGCGACCGGAGGCCTCACATCCTTTGAAAACTCGAGAGGTCCGCGGAGATCAATGCTTCCAAAGGAGACGATGCCTGACTCCTCTTGAAAATGGATAGGAGTCCCAGGATCCCTGTGGCACGTGGAAAGGGACACTGGGTCTCCCGCCTCACGTGGAGACGCGTCCCAATTGCCATGCCAAGACTCGAGGAGAAACCCGCGGTATCCCTCGCACCTATGCAGGCGTCCTGACGTCGCTGAACAAACACTTGTCTGGAAGGACCCTCCCCGTCGTAACTCGAGAATATACCCCAGGTTCCTGGCCGCAACTCGAGAAAAATTATGAGACTTCCCCCTCGCCGCGAGATGAGGCCCGATTCCCCTGCATTGCGTGCAGAGCAATTCCGTGTTCCATATCAAACGTGAAAGGAGCCTTGATTTCCTTGATGGCACTCCAGAGAAAACCCAAGATCACTGTCTCAAGTCTAGAGGGATCCTGAGGTCACTGGAGCAACACGAAAGGGCTCAGTGGACCACAAATCAACTCGAGATGAGAGCTTAGTCCCTGGCTTCGAATCAAGAGGAATGCCAACTTTCCACAAGCCCTTCAAGAAGAGGCTTCTCTCAGCTACAGGTATGTGAGAGGGACCCTGAGTTTGTGGCCTCAAGTGAAATGGACACCGAGATGCTCTGACTCGAAGTAAGGCCGGATATCCCTGCAGTGAATTGAATGCAGGCTCGTCTTGCATCTCCCAAGACGAAGGGATGTCTGAATCCCCTGTGGAGACCACAGAGAAAGACCTAGTTCTCCGCCTCATTGTGTACGGAGGCCTCACAACCTTTGAAAATTCGAGAGGTCCGCGAAGATCAATGCTTCCAAAGGAGACGATTCCTGACTCCTCTTGAAAATGGATAGGAGTCCCAGGATAGCTGTGGCACGTGGAAAGGGACCCTGGGTCTCCCGCCTCATGTGGAGTCACGGCCCATTTGCTATGCCAAGACTCGAGGAGTACCCCGAGATTTCCCTTGCACCTAGGCAGACATCTTGACTTCGCTGAACAAACACGTTTCTGGAAGGGCCCTCCCCGTCGTAACTCGAGAGTATAACCCAGGTTCCGGCCGTAACTCGAGAAAAACCATGAGACTTCCCCCTCGCCGCGAGATGAGGCCCGATTCCCCTGCACTGCGTGCAGAGCCATTCCGTGTTCCACATCAAACGTGAAAGGAGACTTGATTCCCTTGACGGCACTCCAGAGAAAACCCAAGATCACTGTCTCAAGTCTAGAGGGATCCTGAGGTCTCTGAAGCAACACGAAAGGTATCCGTGGACCCCAAATCCACTCGAGATAAGAGCTTAGTACCTTGCTTCGAATCAAGAGGAATACCAACTTTCCACAAGCACCTCAAGAGGAGGCTTCTCTCAGCTACAGCTATGTGAGAGGGACCCTGAGTTTGTGGCCTCAAGTGGAATGGACACCGAGATGCTCTGACTCGAAGTAAGGCCGGATATCCCTGCAGTGAATTGAATGCAGGCTCGTCTTGCATCTCCCAAGACGAAGGGATGTCCGAATCCCCTCTGAAGACCACAGAGAAAGACCTAGTTTTCCGCATCATCGCGACCGGAGGCCTCACATCCTTTGAAAACTCGAGAGGTTCGTGGAGATCAATGCTTCCAAAGGAGACGATGCCTGACTCCTCTTGAAAATGGATAGGAGACCCAGGATCACTGTGGCACGTGGAAAGGGACCCTGGGTCTCCCGCCTCACGTGGAGACGCGTCCCCATTGCCATGCCAAGACTCGAGGAGAATCCCGAGGTGTCCCTCGCACCTAGGCAGGAGTCCTGACGTCGCTGAAAAAACACGTGTCTGGAAGGGCCCTCCCCGTCGTAACTCGAGAATAAACCCCACGTTCCGGCCGAAACTCGAGAAAAACCATGAGACTTCACCCTCGCCGCGAAATGAGACCCGATTCCCCTGCACAGCGTGCAGAGCAATTCCGGGTTGCACATCAAACGTGAAAGTAGCCTTGATTTCCTTGATGGCACTCCAGAGAACACCCAAGATCACTTTCTCAAGTCTAGAGGGATCCTGAGGTCACTGGAGCAACACGAAAGGGCTCCGTGGACCCCAAATCAACTCGAGATGAGAGCTTAGTCCCTGGCTTCGACTCAAGAGGAATAGCAACTTTCCACAAGCACCTCAAGAGGAGGCTTCTCTCAGCTACAGGTATGTGAGAGGGACCCTGAGTTTGTTGCCTCAAGTGGAATGGACACCGAGATGCTCTGACTCGAAGTAAGGCCGGATATCCCTGCAGTGAATTGAATGCAGGCTCGTCTTGCATCTCCCAAGACGAAGGGATGTCTGAATCCCCTGTGGAGACCCCAGAGAAAGACCTAGTCCTCCGCCACAACGCGACCGGAGGCCTCACATCCTTTGAAAACTCGAGAGTTCCGCGGAGATCAATGCTTCCAAAGGAGACGATGCCTGACTCCTCTTGAAAATGGATAGGAGTCCCAGGATCCCTGTGGCACGTGGAAAGGGACCCTGGGTCTCCCGCCTCACGTGGAGACGCGTCCCCATTGCCATGCCAAGACTCGAGGAGAATCCCGAAGTGTCCCTCGCACCTAGGCAGGAGTCCTGACGTCGCTGAACAAACACGTGTCTGGAAGGGCCCTCCCCGTCGTAACTCGAGAATATACCCCAGGTTCCGGCCTCAACTCGAGAAAAACCATGAGACTTCCCCCTCGCTGCGAGATGAGGCCCGATTCCCCTGCACTGCGTGCAGAGCAATTCCGTGTTCCACATCAAACGTGAAAGGAGCCTTGATTTCCTTGATGGCACTCCAGAGAAAACCCAAGATCACTGTCTCAAGTCTAGAGGGATCCTGAGGTCACTGTAGGAACACGAAATTTCTCTGCGGACCCCAAATCAACTCGAGATGAGAGCTTAGTCCCTGGCTTTGACTCAAGAGGAATACCAACTTTCCACAAGCACCTAAAGAGGAGGCTTCTCTCAGCTACAGGTATGTGAGAGGGACCCTGAGTTTGTGGCCTCAAGTGGAATGGACACCAAGATGCTCTGACTCGAAGTAAGGCCGGATATCCCAATAGTGAATTGAATGCAGGCTCGTCTTGCATCTCCCAAGATGAAGGGATGTCTGAATTCCCTGTGGAGACGACAGAGAAAGACCTAGTCCTCTGCCTCATCGAGACCGGAGGCATCACATCCTTTGAAAACTCGAGAGGTCTGCGGAGGTCAATGTTTCCAAAGAAGACGATGCCTGACTCTTCTTGAAAATGTATAGGAGTCCCAGGATCCCTGTGGCACGTGGAAAGGGACCCTTGGTCTCCCGCCTCAGGTGGAGACGCGTCCCAATTGCCATGCCAAGACTCGAGGAGAATCCCGAGGTGTCCCTCGCACCTAGGCAGGAGTCCTGACGTCGCTCAACAAACACGTGTCTGGAAGGGCCCTCCCCGTTGTAACTCGAGAATATACCCCAGGATCCGGCCGCAACTCGAAAAAAACCATGAGACTTCCCCCTCGCCGCGAGATGAGGCCCGATTCCCCTGAACTGCGTGCAGAGCAATTCCGTGTTCCACATCAAACGTGAAAGGAGCCTTGATTTCCTTGATGATACTGCAGAGAAATCACAAGATCACTGTCTCAAGTCTAGCGGGATCCTGAGGTCACTGGAGCAACAAGAAAGGGCTCCGTGCACCCCAAATAAACTCGAGATGAGAGCTTAGTCCCTGGCTTCGACTCAAGAGGAATACCAACTTTTCACAAGCACCTCAAGAGGAGGCTTCTCTCAGCTACAGGTATGTGAGAGGGACCCTGAGTATGTGGCCTCAAGTGGAATGGACACCGAGATGCTCTGACTCGAAGTAAGGCCGGATATCCCTGCAGTGAATTGAATGCAGCCTCGTCTTGCATCTCCCAAGACGAAGGGATGTCTGAATCCCCTGTGGAGACAACAGAGAAAGACCTAATTCTCCGCCTCATCGCGACCTGTGGCCTCACATAGTTTGAAACTCGAGAGGTCCACGGAGATCAATGCTTCCAAAGGAGACGATGCCTGACTCCTCTTGAAAATGGATAGGAGTCCCAGGATCCCTGTGGCACGTGGAAAGGGACCCTGGGTCTCCCGCCTCACGTGGAGAAGCGTCCCCATTGCCATGCCAAGACTCGAGGAGAATCCCGAGGTGTCCCTCGCACCTAGGCAGGAGTCCTGACGTCGCTGAACAAACACGTGTCTGGAAGGGCCCTCCCCGTCGTAACTCGAAAATATACCCCAGGTTCCGGCCTCAACTCGAGAAAAACCATGAGATTTCCCCCTCGCTGCGAGATGAGGCCCGATTCCCCTGCACTGCGTGCAGAGCAATTCCGTGTTCCACATCAAACGTGAAAGGAGCCTTGATTTCCTTGATGGCACTGCAGAGAAAACGAAGGTCACTGTCTCAAGTCTAGAGGGATCCTGAGGTCACTGTAGCAACACGAAAGGGCTCCGTGGACCCCAAATAAACTCGAGATGAGAGCTTAGTCCCTGGCTTCGACTCAAGAGGAATACCAACTTTTCACAAGCACCTCAAGAGGAGGCTTCTCTCAGCTACAGGTATGTGAGAGGGACCCTGAGTTTGTGGCCTCAAGTGGAATGGACACTGAGATGGTCTGACTCGAAGTAAGGCCGGATATCCCTGCAGTGAAATGAATGCAGGCTCGTCTTGCATCTACATAGACGAAGGGATGTCTGAATCCCCTGTGGAGACCACAGAGAAAGACCTAGTCCGCAGCCTCATCAAGACCGGAGGCCTCACATCCTTTGAAAACTTGAGAGGTCTGCGGAGATCAATGCTTCCAAAGGAGACGATGCCTGACTCTTCTTGAAAATGGATAGAAGTCCCAGGATCCCTGTGGCACGTTTAAAGGGACCCTGGGTCTCCCGGCTCCCGTGGAGACGCGTCCCAATTGCCATGCCAAGACTCGAGGAGAATCCCGAGGTGTCCCCCGCACCTAGGCAGGAGTCCGACGTCGCTGAACAAACACGTGTCTGGAAAGGCCCTCCCCATCGTAACTCGAGAATATACCCCAGGTTCCAGCCGCAACTCGAGAAAAACCATGAGACTTCCCCCTCGCCGCGAGATGAGGCCCGATTCCCCTGCACTGCGTGCAGAGCAATTCCGTGTTCCACATCAAACGTGAAAGGAGCCTTGATTTCCTTGATGGCACTCCAGAGAAAACCCAAGATCACTGTCTCAAGTCTAGAGGGATCCTGAGGTCACTGGAGCAACACGAAAGGGCTCCGTGCACCCCAAATCAACTCGAGATGAGAGCTTAGTCCCTGGCTTCGACTCAAGAGGAATACCAACTTTCCATAAGCACCTCAAGAGGAGGCTTCTCTCAGCTACAGGTATGTGAGAGGGACCCTGAGTTTGTGGCCTCAAGTGGAATGGACATCGAGATGCTCTGACTCGAAGTAAGGCCGGATATCCCTGCAGTGAATTGAATGCAGGCTCGTCTTGCATCTCCCAAGACGAAGGGATGTCTGAATCCCCTGTGGAGACCACAGAGAAAGACCTCGTCCTCCGCCTCATCGCGACCGGAGGCCTCACATCCTTTTAAAACTCGAGAGGTCCGCGGAGATCAATGCTTCCAAAGGAGACGATGCCTGACTCCTCTTGAAAATGGATAGGAGTCCCAGGATCCCTGTGGCACGTGGAAAGGGACCCTGGGTCTCCCGCCTCACGTGGAGACGCGTCCCAATTGCCATGCCAAGACTCGAGGAGAATCCCGAGGTGTCCCTTGCACCTAGGCAGGATTCCGGACGTCGCTGAACAAACACGTGTCTGGAAGGGCCCTCCCCGTCGTAACTCGAGAATATACCCCAGGTTCCGGCCGCAACTCGAGAAAAACCATGAGACTTCACCCTCGCCGCGAAATGAGGCCCGATTCCCCTGCACTGCGTGCAGAGCAATTCCGTGTTCCACATCAAACGTGAAAGGAGCCTTGATTTCCTTGATGGCACTCCAGAAAAAACCCAAGATCACTGTCTCAAGTCTAGAGGGATCCTGAAGTCACTGGAGGAACACGAAATTTCTCTGCGGACCCCAAATCAACTCGAGATGAGAGCTTAGTCCCTGGCTTTGACTCAAGAGGAATACCAAATTTCCACAAGCACGTAAAGAGGAAGCTTCTCTCAGCTACAGGTATGTGAGAGGGACCCTGAGTTTGTGGCCTCAAGTGGAATGGACACCAAGATGCTCTGACTCGAAGTAAGGCCGGATATCCCTGCAGTGAATTGAATGCAGGCTCGTCTTGCATCTACATAGACGAAGGGATGTCTGAATCCCCTGTGGAGACCACAGAGAAAGACCTAGTCCGCAGCCTCATCAAGACCAGAGGCCTCACATCCTTTGAAAACTCGAGAGGTCTGCGGAGATCAATGCTTCCAAAGGAGACGATGCCTGACTCTTCTTGAAAATGGATAGAAGTCCCAGGATCCCTGTGGCACGTTTAAAGGGACCCTGGGTCTCCCGGCTCCCGTGGAGACGCGTCCCAATTGCCATGCCAAGACTCGAGGAGAATCCCGAGGTGTCCCCCGCACCTAGGCAGGAGTCCGACGTCGCTGAACAAACACGTGTCTGGAAAGGCCCTCCCCATCGTAACTCGAGAATATACCCCAGGTTCCAGCCGCAACTCGAGAAAAACCATGAGACTTCCCCCTCGCCGCGAGATGAGGCCCGATTCCACTGCACTGCGTGCAGAGCAATTCCGTGTTCCACATCAAACGTGAAAGGAGCCTTGATTTCCTTGATGGCACTCCAGAGAAAACCCAAGATCACTGTCTCAAGTCTAGAGGGATCCTGAGGTCACTGGAGCAATACGAAAGGGCTCCGTGCACCCCAAATCAACTCGAGATGAGAGCTTAGTCCCTGGCTTCGACTCAAGAGGAATACCAACTTTACATAAGCACCTCAAGAGGAGGCTTCTCTCAGCTACAGTTATGTGAGAGGGACCCTGAGTTGCTGGCCTCAAGTGGAATGGACACTGAGATGGTCTGACTCGATGTAAGGCCGGATATCCTTGCAGTGATTTAATGCAGGCTCGTCTTGCATTTCCCAAGACGAAGGGATGTCTGAATCCCCTGTGGAGACCACAGAGAAAGACCTAGTCCTCCACTCATCGCGACCGGAGGCCTCACATCCTTTGAAAACTCGAGAGGTCTGCGGAGATCAATGCTTCCAAAGGAGACGATGCCTGACTCCTCTTGAAAATGGATAGGAGTCCCAGGATCCCTGTGGCACGTGGAAAGGGACCCTGGGTCTCCGGCCTCACGTGGAGACGCGTCCCAATTGCAATGCCAAGACTCGAGGAGAATCCCGAGGTGTCCCTCGCACCTAGGCAGGAGTCCTGACGTCGCTGAACAAACACGTGTCTGGAAGGGCCCACCCCGACGTAACTCGAGAATATACCCCAGGTTCCGGCCACAACTCGAGAAAAACCATGAGACTTCCCCCTCGCCGCGAGATGAGGCCCGATTCCCCTGCACTGTGTGCAGAGCAATTCCGTGATCCACATCAAACATGAAAGGAGCCTTGATTTCCTTGATGGCACTCCAGAGAAAACCCAAGATCACTGTCTCAAGTCTAGAGGAATCCTGAGGTCACTGGAGGAACACGAAATTTCTCCGTGGACCCCAAATCAACTCGAGATGAGAGCTTAGTCCCTGGCTTCGACAAAAGAGGAATACCAACTTTCCACAAGCACCTCAAGAGGAGGCTTCTCTCAGCTACAGGTATGTGAGAGGGACCCTGAGTTTGTGGCCTCAAGTGGAATGGACACTGAGATGCTCTGACTCGAAGTAAGGCCGGATATCCCTGCAGTGAATTGAATGCAGGCTCGTCTTGCATCTCCCAAGACGAAGGGATGTCTGAATCCCCTGTGGAGACGACAGAGAAAGTCCTAGTCCTCCGCCTCATCGCGACCGGAGGCATCACATCTTTGAAAACTCGAGAGGTCTGCGGAGATCAATGCTTCCAAAGGAGATGATGCTTGACTCCTCTTGAAAATGGATAGGAGTGCCAGCATCCCTGTGGCATGTGGAAAGGGACCCTGGGGCTCCCGCTTCACGTGGAGACGCGTCCCAATTGCCATGCCAAGACTCGAGGAGAATCCCGAGATGTCCCTCGCACCTAGGCAGTATTCCTGACTTCGCTGAACAAACACGTGTCTGGAAGGGCCCTTCCCGTCGTAACTCGAGAATATACCCCAGGTTCCGGCCACAACTCGAGAAAAACCATAAGCCTTCCCCCTCGCCACGAGATTAGGCCCGATTCCCCTGCACTGCGTGCAGAGCAATTCCGAGTTCCACATCCAACGTGAAAGGAGCCTTGATTTCCTTGATGGCACTCTAGAGAATACCCAAAAACATGACAAGGTGTGAAAAATACGAAGAGCATGACAAGGTGTGAAAAATTCCAGGAGCATGACGAGATGTGAAAAATTCGTGGAGCATGAAAAAGTCTGAAAAATACGAGGAGCATGACAAGTGTGAAAAATATGAGGAGCATGGAAAGGTGTGAAAAATACGAGGAGCTTTAAAGGTCTGCAAAATACGAGGAGCATGAAATGGTGTGAAAAATACGAAGAGCGTGAAAAGTTGTGAAAAATATGAAGAGTGTGAAAAGGACTGAAAAATACGAGGAGCATGAAAAGGTCTGAAAAATACGAGGAGCATAAAAATGTGTGAAAAATACGAGGAGCATGAAAAGGTGTGAAAAATAGGAAGAAAATGAATAGGTCTGAAAAATACGAGGAGCATGAAAGGTGTTAAAATTTCGAAGAGCAGGAAAAGGTGTGAAAAATACGAGAAGCATGACAAGGTGTGAAAAACACGTGCAGCATGACAAGATGTGAACACTACGAGGAGCATGAAAAAGTCTGAAAAATTCGAGGAGCATGACAAGGTGTGAAAAATATGAGGAGCATGAAAGTGTCTGAAAAATGAGAGGAGCATGAAAACGTGTGAAAAATACGAGGAGCATGGAAATGTCGGACAAAATTGAGGAGCATGAGAAGATCTGAAAAACATGAGAGCCTTAAAAGGTGTGAAGATTCGAGGAGCAGGATAAGGTGAGAAAAATACAAGGAGCATGAAAAGGTCTGAAAAATACGAGGAGCAATAAAAGGTGTGAGAAATTCGAGGAGCAAGAAAAGGTGAGAAATATACGAGGAGCATGAAAAGGTCTGAAAATTATGAGGAGCATGACAGGTGTGAAAAACACGAGGAGCATGAAAAGGTGTGAAAAATACGAAGAGCATGAAAAGGTCTGAAAAATATGAGGAGCATGAAAAGGTGTAAAAAATATGAAGAGCGTGAAAAGGTGTGAAAAATACGAGGAGCATGACAAGGTGTGAAAATTACGAGGAGCATGAAAAGGTGTGAAAAATTCGAGTAGCAGGAAAAGGTGTGAAAAATACGAGGAGCATGAAAAGTTCTGAAAAATACAAGGAGCATGACAGGTGTGAAAAATACGAGGAGCATGACAGGGTGTGAAAAATTCGAGAAGCATGAGAAGGTCTGAAAAACAAGAGGAGCATGACAAGGTGTGAAATATACGAGGAGCATGAAAAATTGTCAAAAATACGAGGAATGTGAAAAGGTCTGAAAAATACGAGGAGCATGAACAAGTCTGAAAAATACGATGAGCATAAAAAGTTGTGAAAAATACGAAGAGAGTGAAAAGGTGTGAAAAATATGAAGAGCGTGAAAAGGTTTGAAATATTCGAGGAGCATGAAAATGTCTGGAAAATACGAGGAGCATGAAAAGATGTGAAAAATACGAAGAGCAGGAAAAGGTGTGAAAAATATGAAGAGCATGAAAAGCTTTGAAAAATACGAGGAGCATGACAAGGTGTGAAAAATACGAGGAGCATGAAATGGTGTGAAAATTTCGAAGAGCAGGTAAGGTGTGAGAAATATGAGGAGCATGAAAAGGTGTGAAATATACGAGGAGCATGACAAGGTGTGAAAAATACGAAGAGCAGGAAAAGGTGTGAAAAATATGAAGAGCATGAAAAGCTTTGAAAAATACGAGGAGCATGACAAGGTGTGAAAAATACGAGGAGCATGAAAAGGTGTGAAAAATATGAAGAGCATGAAAAGGTGGGAAAAAGATGAGGAGCATGACAAGCTGTGAAAATTTCGAGGAGCATGTAAAGGTCTGAAAAATACGAGGAGCATTAAAACGTGTGAAAAACCCGAGGAGCAAGAAAAGGTGTGAAAAATACGAGGATCATGACAAGGTGTGAAAAATATGAGGAGCATGACAAGTTGAGAAAAATACGAGGAGCATGACAAGGTGTGAAAAGTAGGAGGAGCATGAAAATGTCTGAAAAATATGACGAGCATGACAAGGTGTGAAAAATATGAGGAACATGAAAAGGTGTGAAAAATATGAAGAGCATGAAAAGGTGTGAAAAATACGAGGAGGATGAAGAGGTCTGAAATATACGAGGAGCATGAAACGGTGTGAAATATTCGAGGAGCATGAAAGGTGTGATAAATACGAAGAGCGTGAAAACGTGTGAAAAATACGAAGAGCATGAAAAGGTCTGAAAATTACAAGGAGCATGAAAAGGTTTCAAAAATACGAAGAGCGCGAACAGGTGTGAAAAATATGAAGAGCGTGAAAAGGTTTGAAAAATTCGAGGAGCATGAAAAGGTGTGAAAAATATGAGGAGCTAGAAAAGGTGTGAAAAATTCGAGGAGCAGGAAAAGTTCTGAAATATACGAGGAGCATGAAAACGTGGGAAAAATCCAAGGAGCAGGAAAAGGTGTGAAAAATACGAGGAGCACGGAAAGGTGTAAAAAATTCAAAGACCAGGAAGAGGTGTGTAAAATACGAGGAGCATGAAAAGGTGTCAAAACTACGAAGAGCGTGAAAACGTGTGAAAAAAATGAAGAGCTTGAAAAGGTCTGAAAAATAGGAGCAAGAAAAGGTATGAAAAATATTAGGAGCAGGAAAAGGTGTGAAAAATACGAGGAGCAGGAAAAGGTGTGAAAAATTCGAGGAGCAAAAAAGGTGTGAAAAATACAAGGAGTATTGAAAAGGTCTGAAAAACATGAGGAGCATGAAAAGGTGTGAAAAATACGAGGACCATGAAAATGTCTGAAAAATACGAGGAGCATGAAAAGGAGTGAAAAATACGAGGAGCATGAAAAGGTGTGAAAAATAGGAGGAGGATGAAAAGTTGTGAGAAATTCAAAGAGCAGGAAAAGGTATGAAAAACACGAGGAGCATGAAAAGTTCTGTAAAATACGAGGAGCATGAAACAGTGCGATAAATATGAGGAGCATGACAGGGTGTGAAAAATACGAGGGGGATGAAATGGTGTGAAAAATTCCAAGAGCAGGAAAAGGTGTGAAAAATACGAAGAGCAAGAAAATGTGTGAAAAATACAAGGATCATTACATGGTGTGAAAAATACGAGGAGCATGACAAGGTGTGAAAAATAGGAAGAGCATGAAAAGGTGTGAAATATACGAGGAGCATGAAAAGGTGTCAAAAATACGGAGAGCGTGAAAAGGTGTGAAAAATATGAAGAGCGTGAAAAGGTGTGAAAATTCGAGGAGCATGAAAAGGTCTGAAAAATACGAGGAGCATGAAAAGGTGTGAAAAATCCGAGTGGCAGGAAAAGGTGTGAAAAATACGAGGAGCTTGAAAAGATCTGAAAAATACGAGGAGCATGAAAAGGTCTGAAAAATATGCGGAGCATGAAAAGGTCTGAAAAATATGCGGAGCATGAAAAGGTGTGAAAAATACGAAGAGCATGGAAAGGTGTGAAAAATTCAAAGAACAGGAAAAGGTGTGAAAAAAATGAGGAGCATGAAAAGGTGTGAAAAATACGAGAACAGCAAAAGGTGTGAAAAATACGAAGAGCATGGAAAGGTGTGAAAAATTCAAAGAACAGGAAAAGATGTGAAAAAAATGAGGAGCATGAAAAGGTGTGAAAAATTCGAAGAGTAGGAAAAGGTGTGAAAAATACGAGGAGAATGAAAAGGTGTGAAAAATGCGAAGAGCGTGAAAAGATGTGAAAAATACGAGTGGCATTAAAAGGTGTGAAAATCACGAGAGCAGGAAAAGGTGAAAAATACGAGAAGCATGGAAAGATGTGAAAAATTCAAAGAACAGGAAAAGGTGTGAAAAATACGAGGAGCACGAAAAGGTCTGACAAATACCAGGAGCATGACAAGGTGTGAAAAATACGAGGAGCATGAAAAGGTCTGAAAAATACGAGGAGCAGGACAAGGTTTGAAAAATATGAAGAGAATGAAAAGGTCTGAAAAATACGATGACCATGAAAAGTTGTGAAAAATACGAGGAGAATGAAATGGTGTGAAAAATAGGAAGAACAGGAATAGGTCTGAAAAATATGAGGAGCATGAAAAGGTGTGAAAAATACGACAGCAGGAAAAGGTGTGAAAAATACGAGGAGCATAGAAAGGTGTGAAAAATTCAAAGACCAGGAAAAGGTGTGAAAAATACGAGGAGCATGAAAAGGTGCCAAATATATGAAGTGCGTGAAAAGGTGTGAAAAATATGAAGAGCGTGAAAAGGTCTGAAAAATACGAGGAGCATGACATCGTGTGAAAAATACGAGGAGCATGAAAATGTGTCAAAAATACGAAGAGTGTGAAAAGGTGTGAAAAGTACGAGGAGCATGAAAATGTGTGAAAAATACGAGGATCAGGAAAAGGTGTGAAAAATACGAGGAGGATGAAAAGGTGAAAAACACGAGGAGCATGACAAGGTGTGAAAAAAACGAGGAGCATGAAAAACCTTGAAAAATACGAGGAGCATGACAAGGTTTGAAAATATGAAGAGCATGAAAAGGTCTGAAAAATACGAGGAGCATGAAAATGTGTGAAAAATACGAGGAGCATGACAAGGTGTGAAAAATAGGAAGAGCATGAAAAGGTGTGAAATATACGAGGAGCATGAAAAGGTGTCAAAAATACGGAGAGCGTGAAAAGGTGTGAAAAATATGAAGAGCGTGAAAAGGTGTGAAAATTCGAGGAGCATGAAAAGATCTGAAAAATACGAGCATGAAAAGGTCTGAAAAATATGCGGAGCATGAAAAGGTCTGAAAAATATGCAGAGCATGAAAAGGTGTGAAAAATACGAGAACAGGAAAAGGTGTGAAAATTACGAGGAGCATGAAAAGGTGTGAAAAATCCGAGTGGCAGGAAAAGGTGTGAAAAATACGAGGAGCTTGAAAAGATCTGAAAAATACGAGCATGAAAAGGTCTGAAAAATATGCGGAGCATGAAAAGGTCTGAAAAATATGCAGAGCATGAAAAGGTGTGAAAAATACGAGAACAGGAAAAGGTGTGAAAATTACGAGGAGCATGAAAAGGTGTGAAAAATTCGAAGAGTAGGAAAAGGTGTGAAAAATACGAGGAGAATGAAAAGGTGTGAAAAATGCGAAGAGCGTGAAAAGATGTGAAAAATACGAGTGGCATGAAAAGGTGTGAAAATCACGAGAGCAGGAAAAGGTGAAAAATACGAGAAGCATGGAAAGATGTGAAAAATTCAAAGAACAGGAAAAGGTGTGAAAAATACGAGGAGCACGAAAAGGTCTGACAAATACGAGGAGCAGGACAAGGTTTGAAAAATATGAAGAGAATGAAAAGGTCTGAAAAATACGAGGAGCATGAAAAGTTGTGAAAAATACGACAGCAGGAAAAGGTGTGAAAAATACGAGGAGCATAGATAGGTGTGAAAAATTCAAAGACCAGGAAAAGGTGTGAAAAATACGAGGAGCACGAAAAGGTCTGACAAATACGAGGAGCAGGACAAGGTTTGAAAAATATGAAGAGAATGAAAAGGTCTGAAAAATACGAGGAGCATGAAAAGTTGTGAAAAATACGACAGCAGGAAAAGGTGTGAAAAATACGAGGAGCATAGATAGGTGTGAAAAATTCAAAGACCAGGAAAAGGTGTGAAAAATACGAGGAGCATGAAAAGGTGCCAAATATATGAAGTGCGTGAAAAGGTGTGAAAAATATGAAGAGCGTGAAAAGGTCTGAAAAATACGAGGAGCATGAAAAGGTCTGAAAAATATGAGGAGCATGAAACGGTGTGAAAAATTCGAAAAGCAGGAAAAGATGTGAAAAATACGAGCAGCAGGAAAAGGGGTGAAAAATACGAGGAGCAAGAAAAGATGTGAAAAATACGAGGGGGAGGAAAAGGTGTAAAAATTTCGAGTAGCAAAAAAGGTGTTTAAATTACAAGGAGCATTGAAAAGGTCTGAAAAATTCGAGGAGCATGACATCGTGTGAAAAATACGAGGAGCATGAAAATGTGTCAAAAATACGAAGAGTGTGAAAAGGTGTGAAAAGTACGAGGAGCATGAAAATGTGTGAAAAATTCGAAGAGTAGGAAAAGGTGTGAGAAATACGAAAAGAATGAAAAGGTGTGAAACATAAGAAGAGAGTGAAAAGGTGTGAAAAATACGAGGAGCATGAAAAGTTGTCAAAAATTCAAAGAGCAGGAAAAGTTGTAAAAAATCGAGGAGCATGGAAAGGTGTGAAAAATACGAAAGCAGGAAAAAGTGACAAATACGAGGAGCATGGAAAGGTGTGAAAAATTCAAAGACCAGGAAAAGGTGTGAAAAACACAAGGAGCATGAAAAGGTGTAAAACATCCGAGGATCGGAAAAGGTGTGAAAAATACGAGGAGGATGAAAAGGTGAAAAATACGAGGAGCATGACAAGGTGTGAAAAATACAAGGAGCATGAAAAGCCTTGAAAAATACGAGGAGCATGACAAGGTTTGAAAATATGAAGAGCATGAAAAGGTCTGAAAAATACGAGGAGCATGACAAGGTGTGAAAAATACGAGGAGCATTGAAAGGTGTAAAAAATACGAGGAGCATGGCAAGGTGTGAAAAATTCAAAGGCCAGGAAAAGGTGTGAAAAACACATGGAGCATGAAAAGGTGTAAAAAATCCGAGGATCAGGAAAAGGTGTGAAAAATACGAGGAGCATTGAAAGGTATGAAAAATACGAGGAGCATGAAAAGGCGTGAAAATACGAGGAGCAAGAAAAGGTGTGAAAAATACAAGGAGCATGAAAAGGTGTGAAAAATACAAGGAGCATGAAAAGGTGTGAAAAATATGAGGAGCTAGAAAAGGTGTGAAAAATACGAGGATCAGTAAAAGTTCTGAAATATACGAGGAGTATGAAAACGTGTGAAAAATCCGAGAAGCAGGAAAAGGTGTGAAAAATATGAGAGGCATGGAAAGGTGTGAAAAATTCAAAGACCATGAAAAGGTGTGAAAAATACGAAGAGCAAGAAAATGTGTGAAAAATACAAGGATCATTACATGGTGTGAAAAATACGAGGAGCATGAAATGGTGTGAAAAATACGAAGAGCAGGAAAAGGTGTGAAAAATATGAAGAGCATGAAAAGCTTTGAAAAATACGAGGAGCATGACAAGGTGTGAAAAATACGAGGAGCATGAAATGGTGTGAAAATTTCGAAGAGCAGGTAAGGTGTGAGAAATATGAGGAGCATGAAAAGGTGTGAAATATACGAGGAGCATGACAAGGTGTGAAAAATACGAAGAGCAGGAAAAGGTGTGAAAAATATGAAGAGCATGAAAAGCTTTGAAAAATACGAGGAGCATGACAAGGTGTGAAAAATACGAGGAGCATGAAAAGGTGTGAAAAATATGAAGAGCATGAAAAGGTGGGAAAAAGATGAGGAGCATGACAAGCTGTGAAAATTTCGAGGAGCATGTAAAGGTCTGAAAAATACGAGGAGCATTAAAACGTGTGAAAAACCCGAGGAGCAAGAAAAGGTGTGAAAAATACGAGGATCATGACAAGGTGTGAAAAATATGAGGAGCATGACAAGTTGAGAAAAATACGAGGAGCATGACAAGGTGTGAAAAGTAGGAGGAGCATGAAAATGTCTGAAAAATATGACGAGCATGACAAGGTGTGAAAAATATGAGGAACATGAAAAGGTGTGAAAAATATGAAGAGCATGAAAAGGTGTGAAAAATACGAGGAGGATGAAGAGGTCTGAAATATACGAGGAGCATGAAACGGTGTGAAATATTCGAGGAGCATGAAAGGTGTGATAAATACGAAGAGCGTGAAAACGTGTGAAAAATACGAAGAGCATGAAAAGGTCTGAAAATTACAAGGAGCATGAAAAGGTTTCAAAAATACGAAGAGCGCGAACAGGTGTGAAAAATATGAAGAGCGTGAAAAGGTTTGAAAAATTCGAGGAGCATGAAAAGGTGTGAAAAATATGAGGAGCTAGAAAAGGTGTGAAAAATTCGAGGAGCAGGAAAAGTTCTGAAATATACGAGGAGCATGAAAACGTGGGAAAAATCCAAGGAGCAGGAAAAGGTGTGAAAAATACGAGGAGCACGGAAAGGTGTAAAAAATTCAAAGACCAGGAAGAGGTGTGTAAAATACGAGGAGCATGAAAAGGTGTCAAAACTACGAAGAGCGTGAAAACGTGTGAAAAAAATGAAGAGCTTGAAAAGGTCTGAAAAATAGGAGCAAGAAAAGGTATGAAAAATATTAGGAGCAGGAAAAGGTGTGAAAAATACGAGGAGCAGGAAAAGGTGTGAAAAATTCGAGGAGCAAAAAAGGTGTGAAAAATACAAGGAGTATTGAAAAGGTCTGAAAAACATGAGGAGCATGAAAAGGTGTGAAAAATACGAGGACCATGAAAATGTCTGAAAAATACGAGGAGCATGAAAAGGAGTGAAAAATACGAGGAGCATGAAAAGGTGTGAAAAATAGGAGGAGGATGAAAAGTTGTGAGAAATTCAAAGAGCAGGAAAAGGTATGAAAAACACGAGGAGCATGAAAAGTTCTGTAAAATACGAGGAGCATGAAACAGTGCGATAAATATGAGGAGCATGACAGGGTGTGAAAAATACGAGGGGGATGAAATGGTGTGAAAAATTCCAAGAGCAGGAAAAGGTGTGAAAAATACGAAGAGCAAGAAAATGTGTGAAAAATACAAGGATCATTACATGGTGTGAAAAATACGAGGAGCATGACAAGGTGTGAAAAATAGGAAGAGCATGAAAAGGTGTGAAATATACGAGGAGCATGAAAAGGTGTCAAAAATACGGAGAGCGTGAAAAGGTGTGAAAAATATGAAGAGCGTGAAAAGGTGTGAAAATTCGAGGAGCATGAAAAGGTCTGAAAAATACGAGGAGCATGAAAAGGTGTGAAAAATCCGAGTGGCAGGAAAAGGTGTGAAAAATACGAGGAGCTTGAAAAGATCTGAAAAATACGAGGAGCATGAAAAGGTCTGAAAAATATGCGGAGCATGAAAAGGTCTGAAAAATATGCGGAGCATGAAAAGGTGTGAAAAATACGAAGAGCATGGAAAGGTGTGAAAAATTCAAAGAACAGGAAAAGGTGTGAAAAAAATGAGGAGCATGAAAAGGTGTGAAAAATACGAGAACAGCAAAAGGTGTGAAAAATACGAAGAGCATGGAAAGGTGTGAAAAATTCAAAGAACAGGAAAAGATGTGAAAAAAATGAGGAGCATGAAAAGGTGTGAAAAATTCGAAGAGTAGGAAAAGGTGTGAAAAATACGAGGAGAATGAAAAGGTGTGAAAAATGCGAAGAGCGTGAAAAGATGTGAAAAATACGAGTGGCATTAAAAGGTGTGAAAATCACGAGAGCAGGAAAAGGTGAAAAATACGAGAAGCATGGAAAGATGTGAAAAATTCAAAGAACAGGAAAAGGTGTGAAAAATACGAGGAGCACGAAAAGGTCTGACAAATACCAGGAGCATGACAAGGTGTGAAAAATACGAGGAGCATGAAAAGGTCTGAAAAATACGAGGAGCAGGACAAGGTTTGAAAAATATGAAGAGAATGAAAAGGTCTGAAAAATACGATGACCATGAAAAGTTGTGAAAAATACGAGGAGAATGAAATGGTGTGAAAAATAGGAAGAACAGGAATAGGTCTGAAAAATATGAGGAGCATGAAAAGGTGTGAAAAATACGACAGCAGGAAAAGGTGTGAAAAATACGAGGAGCATAGAAAGGTGTGAAAAATTCAAAGACCAGGAAAAGGTGTGAAAAATACGAGGAGCATGAAAAGGTGCCAAATATATGAAGTGCGTGAAAAGGTGTGAAAAATATGAAGAGCGTGAAAAGGTCTGAAAAATACGAGGAGCATGACATCGTGTGAAAAATACGAGGAGCATGAAAATGTGTCAAAAATACGAAGAGTGTGAAAAGGTGTGAAAAGTACGAGGAGCATGAAAATGTGTGAAAAATACGAGGATCAGGAAAAGGTGTGAAAAATACGAGGAGGATGAAAAGGTGAAAAACACGAGGAGCATGACAAGGTGTGAAAAAAACGAGGAGCATGAAAAACCTTGAAAAATACGAGGAGCATGACAAGGTTTGAAAATATGAAGAGCATGAAAAGGTCTGAAAAATACGAGGAGCATGAAAATGTGTGAAAAATACGAGGAGCATGACAAGGTGTGAAAAATAGGAAGAGCATGAAAAGGTGTGAAATATACGAGGAGCATGAAAAGGTGTCAAAAATACGGAGAGCGTGAAAAGGTGTGAAAAATATGAAGAGCGTGAAAAGGTGTGAAAATTCGAGGAGCATGAAAAGATCTGAAAAATACGAGCATGAAAAGGTCTGAAAAATATGCGGAGCATGAAAAGGTCTGAAAAATATGCAGAGCATGAAAAGGTGTGAAAAATACGAGAACAGGAAAAGGTGTGAAAATTACGAGGAGCATGAAAAGGTGTGAAAAATCCGAGTGGCAGGAAAAGGTGTGAAAAATACGAGGAGCTTGAAAAGATCTGAAAAATACGAGCATGAAAAGGTCTGAAAAATATGCGGAGCATGAAAAGGTCTGAAAAATATGCAGAGCATGAAAAGGTGTGAAAAATACGAGAACAGGAAAAGGTGTGAAAATTACGAGGAGCATGAAAAGGTGTGAAAAATTCGAAGAGTAGGAAAAGGTGTGAAAAATACGAGGAGAATGAAAAGGTGTGAAAAATGCGAAGAGCGTGAAAAGATGTGAAAAATACGAGTGGCATGAAAAGGTGTGAAAATCACGAGAGCAGGAAAAGGTGAAAAATACGAGAAGCATGGAAAGATGTGAAAAATTCAAAGAACAGGAAAAGGTGTGAAAAATACGAGGAGCACGAAAAGGTCTGACAAATACGAGGAGCAGGACAAGGTTTGAAAAATATGAAGAGAATGAAAAGGTCTGAAAAATACGAGGAGCATGAAAAGTTGTGAAAAATACGACAGCAGGAAAAGGTGTGAAAAATACGAGGAGCATAGATAGGTGTGAAAAATTCAAAGACCAGGAAAAGGTGTGAAAAATACGAGGAGCACGAAAAGGTCTGACAAATACGAGGAGCAGGACAAGGTTTGAAAAATATGAAGAGAATGAAAAGGTCTGAAAAATACGAGGAGCATGAAAAGTTGTGAAAAATACGACAGCAGGAAAAGGTGTGAAAAATACGAGGAGCATAGATAGGTGTGAAAAATTCAAAGACCAGGAAAAGGTGTGAAAAATACGAGGAGCATGAAAAGGTGCCAAATATATGAAGTGCGTGAAAAGGTGTGAAAAATATGAAGAGCGTGAAAAGGTCTGAAAAATACGAGGAGCATGAAAAGGTCTGAAAAATATGAGGAGCATGAAACGGTGTGAAAAATTCGAAAAGCAGGAAAAGATGTGAAAAATACGAGCAGCAGGAAAAGGGGTGAAAAATACGAGGAGCAAGAAAAGATGTGAAAAATACGAGGGGGAGGAAAAGGTGTAAAAATTTCGAGTAGCAAAAAAGGTGTTTAAATTACAAGGAGCATTGAAAAGGTCTGAAAAATTCGAGGAGCATGACATCGTGTGAAAAATACGAGGAGCATGAAAATGTGTCAAAAATACGAAGAGTGTGAAAAGGTGTGAAAAGTACGAGGAGCATGAAAATGTGTGAAAAATTCGAAGAGTAGGAAAAGGTGTGAGAAATACGAAAAGAATGAAAAGGTGTGAAACATAAGAAGAGAGTGAAAAGGTGTGAAAAATACGAGGAGCATGAAAAGTTGTCAAAAATTCAAAGAGCAGGAAAAGTTGTAAAAAATCGAGGAGCATGGAAAGGTGTGAAAAATACGAAAGCAGGAAAAAGTGACAAATACGAGGAGCATGGAAAGGTGTGAAAAATTCAAAGACCAGGAAAAGGTGTGAAAAACACAAGGAGCATGAAAAGGTGTAAAACATCCGAGGATCGGAAAAGGTGTGAAAAATACGAGGAGGATGAAAAGGTGAAAAATACGAGGAGCATGACAAGGTGTGAAAAATACAAGGAGCATGAAAAGCCTTGAAAAATACGAGGAGCATGACAAGGTTTGAAAATATGAAGAGCATGAAAAGGTCTGAAAAATACGAGGAGCATGACAAGGTGTGAAAAATACGAGGAGCATTGAAAGGTGTAAAAAATACGAGGAGCATGGCAAGGTGTGAAAAATTCAAAGGCCAGGAAAAGGTGTGAAAAACACATGGAGCATGAAAAGGTGTAAAAAATCCGAGGATCAGGAAAAGGTGTGAAAAATACGAGGAGCATTGAAAGGTATGAAAAATACGAGGAGCATGAAAAGGCGTGAAAATACGAGGAGCAAGAAAAGGTGTGAAAAATACAAGGAGCATGAAAAGGTGTGAAAAATACAAGGAGCATGAAAAGGTGTGAAAAATATGAGGAGCTAGAAAAGGTGTGAAAAATACGAGGATCAGTAAAAGTTCTGAAATATACGAGGAGTATGAAAACGTGTGAAAAATCCGAGAAGCAGGAAAAGGTGTGAAAAATATGAGAGGCATGGAAAGGTGTGAAAAATTCAAAGACCATGAAAAGGTGTGAAAAATACGAGGAGCATGAAAAGGTATCAAAAATATGAAGAGCGTGAAAAAGTGTGAAAAATATGAAGAGCTTGAAAAGGTCTGAAAAATACAAGGAGCATGAAAAGGTTTCAAAAATATGAAGAGCGTGAACAGGTGTGAAAAATAAGAAGAGCGTGAAAAGCTCTGAAAAATTCGAGGAGCATGAAAAGGTGTGAAAAATATGAGGAGCCAGAAAAGGTGTGAAAAATACGAGGATCAGTAAAAGTTCTGAAATATATGAGGAGTATGAAAACGTGTGAAAAAACCGAGGAGCAGGAAAAGGTGTGAAAATTACGAGGAGCATGGAAAGGTGTGAAAAATTCATAGACCATGAAAAGGTGTGAAAAATACGAGGAGCATGAAAAGGTGTCAAAAATACGAACAGCGTGAAAAGGTGTGAAAAATATCAAGAGCTTGAAAAGGTCTGAAAAATACGAGAAGGATGAAAAGGTCTGAAAAATACGAGGAGAATGAAACGATGTGAAAAATTCGAAGTGCAGGAAAAGGTGTGAAAAATAAGAGGAGCATGACAACGTGTGAAAAATACGAAGAGCAGGAAAAGGCGTGAAAAACACGAGGAGCATGAAAATTTCTGAAAAATACGAGGAGCATGAAACGGTGTGATAAATAAGAGGAGCATGACAGGGTGTGAAAAATACGAGGAGGATGAAAAGGTGTGAAAATTTCAAAGAGCAGGAAAAGGTGTGAAAAATACGAGGAGGATGAAAAGGTGTGAAAAATCCGAGGAGCATTACATGGTGTGAAAAATACGAGGAGCATGACAAGGTGTGAAAAATAGGAAGAGCATGAAAAGGTGTGAAATATACGAGGAGCATGAAAAGGTCTGAAAAATACGAGGAGCATGAAAAGGTGTCAAAAATACGGAGAGCGTGAAAAGGTGTGAAAAATATGAAGAGCGTGAAAAGGTCTGAAAAATACAAGGAGCATGAAAAGGTGTGAAAAATACAAGGAGCATGACATGGTGTGAAAAATACGAGGAGTATGACAAGGTGGGAAAATTGGAAGAACATGAAAAGGTGTGAAATATACGAGGAGCATGAAATGGTCTGAAAAATTCGAGGAGCATGAAGTGTTGTGTAAAATACGAGAACAGGAAAAGGTGTGAAAAATACGAAGAGCATGGAAAGGTGTTAAAAATTCAAAGAACAGGAAAAGGTGTGAAAAATACGAGGAGCATGAAAAGGTGTCAAAAATACGAGAGCAGGAAAAGGTGACAAATACGAGGAGCATGAAAAGGTGTGAAAAATTCAAAGAACAGGAAAAGGTGTGAAAAATACGAGGAGCATGTAAAGGTATGACAAATACGAGGAGCATGACAAGGTGTGAAAAATACGAGGAGCATGAAAAGCCTTGATATATACGAGGGGCATGAAAAGGTTTGAAAAATATGAAGAGCATGGAAAGGTCTGAAAAATACGAGGAGCATTAAAAGGTGTGAAAAATACGAAGAGCGTGAAAAGTTGTGAAAAATATGAGGAGCATGAAAAGGTGTGAAAAATTTGAAGAGCGTGAAAAGGTCTGAAAAATTTGAGGAGCACGAAAAGGTCTGAAAAATATGAGGAGCATGAAAAGTTTTCAAAAATATGAAGAGCATGAACAGGTGTGAAAAATATGAAGAGTGTGAAAAGGTCTGAAAAATACGAGGAGCATGAAAAGATTTCAAAAATACGAAGAGCGTGAACAGATGTGAAAATTATGAGGAGCATGACAAGGTGTGAAAAATACGAGGAGCAGGAAAAGGCGTGAAAAACACGAGGAGCATGAAAATTTCTGAAAAATACGAGGAGCATGAAATGGTGTGATAAATAGGAGGAGAATGACACGGTGTGAAAAATACGAGGAGGATGAATAGGTGTGAAAAAACTCGAAGAGCAGGAAAAGGTGTGAAAAATACAAGGAGCATGAAAAGATGTGAAAAATCCGAGGAGCATTACATGGTGTGAAAAATACGAGGAGCATGACAAGGTGTGAAAAATAGGAAGAGCATGAAAAGGTGTGAAATATACGAGGAGCATGACAGGGTGTGAAAAATACGAGGAGCATGAAACGGTGTGATAAATAGGAGGAGAATGACACGTTGTGAAAAATACGAGGAGGATGAATAGGTGTGAAAAAACTCGAAGAGCAGGAAAAGGTGTGAAAAATACAAGGAGCATGAAAAGATGTGAAAAATCCGAGGAGCATTACATGGTGTGAAAAATACGAGGAGGATGACAAGGTGTGAAAAATAGGAAGAGCATGAAAAGGTGTGAAATATACGAGGAGCATGACAGGGTGTGAAAAATACGAGGAGCATGAAACGGTGTGAAAAATTCGATGAGCATGAAAAGGTGTGAAAAATTCAAAGAGCAGGAAAACGTGTGAAAAATACGAGAAGGAAAAGGAGTGAAAAATACAAGGAGAATGAAAAGGTGTAAAAAATATGAAGGTCAAGAAAAGGTGTGAAAAATATGAAGAGAAAGAAAAGGTGTGAAAAATTGGAAGAGCAGGAAAAGGTGTGAAAAATACGAGGAGAATGAACAGGTGTGAAAAATTCAAAGAGCAGGAAAAGGTGTGAAAATTACGAGGAACATGGAAAGGTGTGAAAAATACGAGGAGCATGACAAGGTGTGTAAAAATGAGGACCATGACAAGGTGTGAAAAATGTGAAGAGCATGAAAAATGTGAAAAATATGAGGAGCCTGAAAAGGTCTGAAAAATACGAGGAGCATGAAAAGGACTGAAAAATACGAGGAGCATGAAAAGGTGAGAAAAATACGAGGAGAATGAAAAGGTCTGAAAAATATGAAGAGCATGAAAAGGTCTGAAAAATACGAGGAGCATGACAAGGTGTGAAAAATACAAGGAGCATGAAAAGTCAGAAAATTATGAAGAGCATGAAAAGGGCTGAAAAATACGAGGAGCATGACAAGGTG
The DNA here is from genome assembly GCF_033118175.1 of Dama dama. Classification (NCBI taxonomy): domain Eukaryota; kingdom Metazoa; phylum Chordata; class Mammalia; order Artiodactyla; family Cervidae; genus Dama; species Dama dama. The sequence goes on from NW_026870930.1 coordinate 1,415,227, forward strand.
TGTAAAATACAAAGAGCATGAAAAGGTGTGAAAAATTCAAACAGCAGGAAAACGCCTGAAAAACACGAGGTGCGGGAAAAGGTGTGAAAAATATGAGGAGCATGAAAAGGTCTGAAACACGAGGAGCATGAAAAGGTGTGAAAAATATGAGGAGCATGAAAAGGTCTGAAAAATACGCAGAGCATGAAAAGGTGTGAAAAATTCGAAGAGCAGGAAAACGTGTGAGAAATACGAGAGCAGGAAAAGGTGTGAAAAATACGAGGAGAATGAACAGGTGTGAAAAATTCGAGGAGCAGGCAAAGGTGTGAAAAATACAAGGAGAATGAACAGGTGTGAAAAATTCGAAGAGCAGGAAAAGGTGTGAAAAATACGAGGAGCATGAAAAAGTGTCAAAAATACGAGGAGCAGGAAAAGGTGTGAAAAATACGAGGAGCGTGAAAAAGTGTCAAAAATACGAGGAGCATGAGGAGGTGTATAAAATATGAGAAGTATGAAAAGGTCTGAAAAATACGAGGAGAATAAAGGTTGTGAAAAATACAAAGAGCATGAAAAGGTCTGAAAAATAACAGAAGCATGAAACGTTGTGAAAAATATGAGGAGCATTAAAAGGTGTGAAATATACGAGGAGCATGACATGGTGTGAAAAATACGAGGAGCAAGACAAGGGGGAAAATTGGAAGAGCATGAAAAGGTGTGAAATATTCGAAGAGCAGGAAATGGTGTGAAAAATACGAGAAGCAGGAAAAGGTGTGAATAATACAAGGAGCATGAAAAGGTCTGAAAAATATGAGGAGCATGAAAAGGTGTGAAATATTCGAAGAGCAGCAAAAGGTGTGAAAAATATGAAGAGCATGAAAAGGTGTGAAATATTCGAAGAGCAGGAAAAGGTGTGAAAAATATGAAGAGCATGAAAAGGTGTGAAAAATTCGAAGAGCAGGAAAAGGTGTGAAAAATACGAGGAGAATGAACAGGTGTGAAAAATTCGAAGAGCAGGAAAAGGTGTGAAATTTACGAGGAGCATGGAAAGGTCTGATAAATATGAGGAGCATGACAAGGTGTGAAAAATATGAGGAGCATGACAAGGTGTGAAAAAAAAGAAGAGCATGAAAAATGTGAAAAATACGAGGAGCATGAAAAGGTCTGAAAAATACAAGGAGCATGAAAAGGACTGAAAAATATGAGGAGAATGAAAAGGTGTGAAAAATACGAGGAGAATGAAATGGTCTGAAAAATACAAGGAGCATGAAAAGGTGTGAAATATTCGAAGAGCAGGTAAAGGTGTGAAAAATACGAGGAACATTAAAAATCTGAAAAATGCGAGAAGCCTGACAAGGGGTGAAAAATACGAGGAGCATGACAAGGTCTGAAAAATACGAGGAGCATGAGAAGATCTGAAAAATACGAGGAGCATGAAAAGTTCCGAAATATACGAGGAGCATGAAAGGCTGTGAAATATTCGAAGAGCATGAAAACGTGTGAAAATATGAGGGGCAGGAAAAGGTCTGAAAAATACGAGGAGCATGATAAAGTGTGAAAAATATGAGGGGCATAAAAAGGTGTCAAATATTCAAAGAGCGTGAAAAGGTGTGAAAAATATGAAGAATGTGAAAAGCTGTGAAAATTACGAGGAGCATGAAAAGTTGTGAAAAATACGAGGAGAATGATAAGGTGTGAAAAATACAAAGAGCATGAAAAGGTCTGAAAAACACGAGGAGCATGAAAAGGTGTGAAAAATTCGAAGTGCAGGAAAAGGTGTCAAAAATAAGAAGAGCATGAAAAGGTGTGAAAAATATGAGGATCATGAAAAGGTGTGAAAAATACGAGGAGCAGGAAAATGTGTTAAAAATATGAGGATCATGAAAATGTGTGAAAAATATGAAGTGCATGAAAAATACGAGGAGCATGAAAAGGTGTGAAAAATACGAGGAGCATGACAAGGTGTGAAAAATACGAGGAGCATGAAATGTCTGAAAAATACGAGGAGTAAGAAAAGGTGTCAAAAATACGAAGAGCGGGAAAAGGGGTGAATAATTAGAAGAGCGTGAAAAGGTCTGAAAAATTCGAGGTGCCTGAAAAGGTCTGAAAAATTCGAGGTGCATGAAAAGGTCTGAAAAATACGAGGAGCATGAAATGGTGTGAAAATTTCGAAGAACAGGAAAAGGTGTGAAAAATACGAAGAGCATGAAAATGTCTGAAAAATACGAGGAGCATGAAAAGGTGTCAAAAATACCAGGAGCGGGAACAGGAGTGAAAAATATGAAGAGCGTGAAAAAGTCTGAAAAATTCGAGGAGCATGACAAGGAGTGAAAAATACGACGAGCATAAACAGGTGTGAAAAATATGAAGAGCATGAAAATTTGTGAAAAATACAAAGAGAATGAAAATGTCTGAACAAAGAAGAGTATGAAAAGGTCTGAAAAATATGAGGAGCATGAAAATGTGTGAAAATACGAGGAGCATGAAAAGGTGTGAAAAATACGAGAGTAGGAAAAGATGTGAAAAATACGAGGAGCATGAAAAGGTGTGAAAATACGGAGAGCGTGAAAAGGTCTGAAAAATATGAATAGCGTGAAAAGGTCTGAAAATTCGAGGAGCATGAAAGTGTCTGAAAAGTACGAGAAGCATGAAATGGTGTGAAAAATACGAGGAGCAGGAGAAGGTGTGAAAAATATGAGGAGCATGACAAGGTGTGAAAAATACAAGGAGCATGACAAGGTGTGAAAAATACGAGGAGCATGACAACGTGTGAAAAATCTGAGAATCAATAAAAGGTCTGAAAAATACGAGGAGCATGAAACGGTGTCAAAAATTCGAGGAGCATTAAAAGGTGTGAAAAATATGAGGGGTACGAAAAGGTCTGACAAATACGAGGAGCATGACAAGGTGTGAAAAATATGAAGAGCATGTAAAGGTGTGAAAAATATGAGAAGCATGACAGGGTGTGAAAAATATGAAGAGCATGTAAAGTGTGAAAAATACGAGGAGCATGAAAAGGTCTGAAAAATACGAGGAACATGACTAGGTGTGAATAATACGAGGAGCAGGACAATTTTGAAAAATACGAGGAGCATGAAAAGGTCTGAGATATACGTGGAGTATGAAAAGTTGTGAAAAATACGAGGAGCATGACAAGGTCTGAAAAATACGAGGAGCATGACAAGGTGTGAAAAATAAGAGGAACATAAAAAGGCGTGAAAAATACAAAGAGCATGAAAATATATGAAAAATACGAAGAGCATGAAAATGTCTGAAAATACGAAGAGCATAACAAGTTCTGAAAAATATGAGGAGCATTAAAAAGGTTGAAAAATAAGAGGAGTATAAAATGGTGTGAAAAATACGAGAGCAGTAAAAGGCGTGAAAAATACCAAGAGCATGAAAAGGTCTGACAAATACGAGGAGCATGACAACGTGTGAAAAATATGAAGAACATGTAAAGGTGTAAAATTTACCAGGAGCATGAAACGGTCTGAAAAATAGGAGGAGCGTGAAACGCTGTTGACAACATGAAGAGCATGCAAAGGTGTGAAAAATATGAAGAGCATGAAAAGGTGTGAAAAATATGAAGAGCTTCAAAAGGTTTCAAATATATGAGGAGCATGAAACAGTCTGAAAAATAGGAGGAGCATGAAAAGGTGTTGAAAAATATGAAGAGCCTGAAAAGGTGTGAAAAATATGAAGAGATTCAAAAGGTTTCAAATATATGAGGAGCATGAAACAGTCTGGAAAATAGGAGGAGCATGAAAAGGTGTTGAAAAATATGAAGAGCATGAAAAGATGTGAAAAATATGAAGAGTTTCAAAAGGTGTCAAAAATAGGAGGAGCAGGAAACGGTCTGAAAAATATGAGCAGCATAAAACGGTCTAAAAAATATGAGGAGCATGAAACGGTGTGAAAAACATGAAGAGCATGAAAAGGTGTGAAAAATATGAAGACCTTAAGAAGGTGTCAAAAATATGAGGAGCATGAAACGGTCTGAATAATAGGAGGAGCATGAAGTGGTGTTGAAAAACATGAAGAGCATGAAAAGGGGTGAAAAATATGAAGAGCTTCAAAAGGTGTCAAAAATATGAGGAGCATGAAACGGTCTGAAAATTAGGAGGAGCATGAAGTGGTGTTGAAAAACATGAAGAGCCTGAAAAGGTGTGAAATATATGACGAGCTTCAATAGGTGTCAAAAATATGAGGAGCATGAAACGGTGTTGAAAACAAGAAGAGCATGAAAAGTTGTGAAAAATATGAAGGGCTTCAAAAGGTGTCAAATATATGAGGAGCATGAAACGGTCTGAAAAAAAGGAGGAGCATGAAGCGGTGTTAAAAAACATGAAGAGCCTGAAAAGGTGTGAAAAATATGAAGAGCATGAAAAATACAGGGGCATGAAAAGGTCTGAAAAATACGAGGAGCATGAAAAGGTGTGAAAAATACGAGGAGCATGACAAGGTGTGAAAAATACGAGGAGCATGAAATGTCTGAAAAATACGAGGAGTAAGAAAAGGTGTCAAAAATACGAAGAGCGTGAAAAAGGGTGAATAATTAGAAGAGCTTGAAAAGGGCTGAAAAATACAAGGAGCATGAAAAGGTTTCAAAAATATGAAGAGCGTGAACAGGTGTGAAAAATATGAAGAGCGTGAAAAGGTCTGAAAAATTCGAGGAACATGAAAAGGTGTGAAAAATATGAGGAGCCAGAAAAGGTGTGAAAAATACGAGGATCAGTAAAAGTTCTGAAATATACGAGGAGTATGAAAACGTGTGAAAAAACCGAGGAGCAGGAAAAGGTGTGAAAGATACGAGGAGCATGGAAAGGTGTGAAAAATTCGTAGACCATGAAAAGGTGTGAAAAATACGAGGAGCATGAAAAGGTGTCAAAAATACGAACAGCGTGAAAAGGTGTGAAAAATATGAAGAGTTTGAAAAGGTCAGAAAAATACGAGGAGCATGACAAGGTCTGAAAAATACGAGGAGCATGAGAAGGTCTGAAAAATACGAGGAGCATGAAAAGGTCTGAAATATACGAGGAGCATGAAAAGCTGTGAAATATTCGAAGAGCATGAAAACGTGTGAAAATATGAGGGGCAGGAAAAGGTCTGAAAAATACGAGGAGCATGATAAAGTGTGAAAAATATGAGGAGCATGAAAAGGTCTGAAATATACGAAGAGCATGAAAAGGTCTGAAAAATATGAGGGGCATAAAAAGGTGTCAAATATTCAAAGAGCGTGAAAAGGTGTGAAAATATGAAGAATGTGAAAAGCTGTGAAAATTACGAGGAGCATGAAAAGTTGTGAAAAATACGAGGAGAATGATAAGGTGTGAAAAATACAAAGAGCATGAAAAGGTCTGAAAAACACGAGGAGCATGAAAAGGTGTGAAAAATTCGAAATGCAGGAAATAGTGTCAAAAATAAGAAGAGCATGAAAAGGTGTGAAAAATATGAGGATCATGAAAAGGTGTGAAAAATACGAGGAGCAGGAAAAGGTGTCAAAAATACGAACAGCGTGAAAAAGTGTGAAAAATATGAAGAGCTTGAAAAGGTCTGAAAAATACGAGAAGGATGAAAAGGTCTGAAAAATACGAGGAGAATGAAACGATGTGAAAAATTCGAAGCGCAGGAAAAGGTGTGAAAAATTAGAGGAGCAAGAAATGGTGTGAAAAATATGAGGAGCAGGAAAAGGTGTGAAAAATTTGAGGAGCAAAATAGGTGTGAAAAATAAAAGGAGCATTGAAAAGGTCTGAAAAATACGAGGAGCATGACAACGTGTGAAAAATACGAAGAGCAGGAAAAGGCGTGAAAAACACGAGGAGCATGAAAATTTCTGAAAAATACGAGGAGCATGAAACGGTGTGATAAATAAGAGGAGCATGACAGGGTGTGAAAAATACGAGGAGGATGAAAAGGTGTGAAAATTTCAAAGAGCAGGAAAAGGTGTGAAAAATACGAGGAGGATGAAAAGGTGTGAAAAATCCGAGGAGCATTACATGGTGTGAAAAATACGAGGAGCATGACAAGTTGTGAAAAATAGGAAGAGCATGAAAAGGTGTGAAATATACGAGGAGCATGAAAAGGTCTGAAAAATACGAGGAGCATGAAAAGGTGTGAAAAATACGGAGAGCATGAAAAGGTCTGAAAAATATGAAGAGCGTGAAAAGGTCTGAAAAATACAAGGAGCATGAAAAGGTGTGAAAAATACAAGGAGCATGACATGGTGTGAAAAATACGAGGAGCATGACTAGGTGGGAAAATTGGAAGAACATGAAAAGGTGTGAAATATACGAGGAGCATGAAATGGTCTGAAAAATACGAGGAGTAGGACAAAGTGTCAAAAATATGAGGAGCATGAACAGGTCTGAAAAATACGAGGAGCATGAAAAGGTCTGAAAAATTCGAGGAGCATGAAGTGTTGTGTAAAATACGAGAACAGGAAAAGGTGTGAAAAATACGAAGAGCATGGAAAGGTGTTAAAAATTCAAAGAACAGGAAAAGGTGTGAAAAATACGAGGAGCATGTAAAGGTATGACAAATACGAGGAGCATGACAAGGTGTGAAAAATACAAGGAGCATGAAAAGCCTTGATATATACGAGGGGCATGAAAAGGTTTGAAAAATATGAAGAGCATGGAAAGGTCTGAAAAATACGAGGAGCATTAAAAGGTGTGAAAAATACGAAGAGCGTGAAAAGTTGTGAAAAATATGAGGAGCATGAAAAGGTGTGAAAAATTTGAAGAGCGTGAAAAGGTCTGAAAAATTTGAGGAGCACGAAAAGGTCTGAAAAATATGAGGAGCATGAAAAGTTTTCAAAAATATGAAGAGCATGAACAGGTGTGAAAAATATGAAGAGTGTGAAAAGGTCTGAAAAATACGAGGAGCATGAAAAGATTTCAAAAATACGAAGAGCGTGAACAGATGTGAAAATTATGAGGAGCATGACAAGGTGTGAAAAATACGAGGAGCAGGAAAAGGCGTGAAAAACACGAGGAGCATGAAAATTTCTGAAAAATACGAGGAGCATGAAACGGTGTGATAAATAGGAGGAGAATGACACGGTGTGAAAAATACGAGGAGGATGAATAGGTGTGAAAAACTCGAAGAGCAGGAAAAGGTGTGAAAAATACAAGGAGCATGAAAAGATGTGAAAAATCCGAGGAGCATTACATGGTGTGAAAAATACGAGGAGCATGACAAGGTGTGAAAAATAGGAAGAGCATGAAAAGGTGTGAAATATACGAGGAGCATGACAGGGTGTGAAAAATACGAGGAGCATGAAACGGTGTGAAAAATTCGATGAGCATGAAAAGGTGTGAAAAATTCAAAGAGCAGGAAAACGTGTGAAAAATACGAGAAGGAAAAGGAGTGAAAAATACAAGGAGAATGAAAAGGTGTAAAAAATATGAAGGTCAAGAAAAGGTGTGAAAAATATGAAGAGAAAGAAAAGGTGCGAAAAATTCGAAGAGCAGGAAAAGGTGTGAAAAATACGAGGAGAATGAACAGGTGTGAAAAATTCAAAGAGCAGGAAAAGGTGTGAAAATTACGAGGAACATGGAAAGGTGTGAAAAATACGAGGAGCATGCCAAGGTGTGTAAAATATGAGGACCATGACAAGGTGTGAAAAATGTGAAAAGCATGAAAAATGTGAAAAATATGAGGAGCCTGAAAAGGTCTGAAAAATACGAGGAGCATGAAAAGGACTGAAAAATACGAGGAGCATGAAAAGGTGAGAAAAATACGAGGAGAATGAAAAGGTCTGAAAAATATGAAGAGCATGAAAAGGTCTGAAAAATACGAGGAGCATGACAAGGTGTGAAAAATACGAGGAGCATGAAAAGTCAGAAAATTATGAAGAGCATGAAAAGGTCTGAAAAATACGAGGAGCATGACAAGGTGTGTAAAATACAAAGAGCATGAAAAGGTGTGAAAAATATGAATAGCATGAAAGATCTGAAAAATAAGAGGAGCATGAAAAGGTCTGAAAAATAAGAGGAGCCTGAAAAGGTGTGAAAAATTCCAACAGCAGGAAAACGCCTGAAAAATATGAGGTGCGGGAAAAGGTGTGAAAAATATGAGGAGCATGAAAAGGTCTGAAAAATACGAGGAGCATGAAAAGGTGTGAAAAATTCGAAGAGCAGGAAAACGTGTGAAAAATACGAGAGCAGGAAAAGGTGTGAAAAATACGAGGAGAATGAACAGGTGTGAAAAATTCGAGGAGCAGGCAACGGTGTGAAAAATACGAGGAGAATGAACAGTTGTGAAAAATTCGAAGAGCAGGAAAAGGTGTCAAAAATACGAAGAGCATCAAAAGGTGTGAAATATATGAAGAGCGTGAAAAGGTCTGAAAAATACGAATGGCATGAAAAGGTGTGAAAAATACAAGGAGCATGAAAAGGTCGGAAATTTATGAAGAGCATGAAAAGGTCTGAAAAATACGAGGAGCACGACAAGGTGTGAAAAATACAAAGAGCATGTAAAGGTGTGCAAAATATGAATAGCATGAAAGATCTGAAAAATACGAGGAGCATGAAAAGGTCTGAAAAATAAAAGGAGCCTGAAAAGGTGTGAAAAATTCAAACAGCAGGAAAACGCCTGAAAAACACGAGGTGCGGGAAAAGGTGTGAAAAATATGAGGAGCATGAAAAGGTCTGAAACACGAGGAGCATGAAAAGGTGTGAAAAATATGAGGAGCATGAAAAGGTCTGAAAAATACGCAGAGCATGAAAAGGTGTGAAAAATTCGAAGAGCAGGAAAACGTGTGAGAAATACGAGAGCAGGAAAAGGTGTGAAAAATACGAGGAGAATGAACAGGTGTGAAAAATTCGAGGAGCAGGCAAAGGTGTGAAAAATACAAGGAGAATGAACAGGTGTGAAAAATTCGAAGAGCAGGAAAAGGTGTGAAAAATACGAGGAGCATGAAAAAGTGTCAAAAATACGAGGAGCAGGAAAAGGTGTGAAAAATACGAGGAGCGTGAAAAAGTGTCAAAAATACGAGGAGCATGAGGAGGTGTATAAAATATGAGAAGTATGAAAAGGTCTGAAAAATACGAGGAGAATAAAGGTTGTGAAAAATACAAAGAGCATGAAAAGGTCTGAAAAATAACAGAAGCATGAAACGTTGTGAAAAATATGAGGAGCATTAAAAGGTGTGAAATATACGAGGAGCATGACATGGTGTGAAAAATACGAGGAGCAAGACAAGGGGGAAAATTGGAAGAGCATGAAAAGGTGTGAAATATTCGAAGAGCAGGAAACGGTGTGAAAAATACGAGAAGCAGGAAAAGGTGTGAAAAATTCGAAGAGCAGGAAAAGGTGTGAAAAATATGAAGAGCATGAAAAGGTGTGAAAAATTCGAAGAGCAGGAAAAGGTGTGAAATTTATGAGGAGCATGGAAAGGTCTGATAAATATGAGGAGCATGACAAGGTGTGAAAAATATGAGGAGCATGACAAGGTGTGAAAAAAAAGAAGAGCATGAAAAATGTGAAAAATACGAGGAGCATGAAAAGGTCTGAAAAATACAAGGAGCATGAAAAGGACTGAAAAATACGAGGAGCATGAAAAGGTGTGCAAAATACGAGGAGAATGAAATGGTCTGAAAAATACAAGGAGCATGAAAAGGTGTGAAATATTCGAAGAGCAGGTAAAGGTGTGAAAAATACGAGGAACATTAAAAATCTGAAAAATGCGAGAAGCCTGATAAGGGGTGAAAAATACGAGGAGCATGACAAGGTCTGAAAAATATGAGGAGCATGAGAAGATCTGAAAAATACGAGGAGCATGAAAAGTTCCGAAATATACGAGGAGCATGAAAAGCTGTGAAATATTCGAAGACCATGAAAACGTGTGAAAATATGAGGGGCAGGAAAAGGTCTGAAAAATACGAGGAGCATGATAAAGTGTAAAAAATATGAGGAGCATGAAAAGGTCTGAAATATAAGAAGAGCATGAAAAGGTCTGAAAAATATGAGGGGCATAAAAAGGTGTCAAATATTCAAAGAGCGTGAAAAGGTGTGAAAAATATGAAGAATGTGAAAAGCTGTGAAAATTACGAGGAGCATGAAAAGTTGTGAAAAATACGAGGAGAATGATAAGGTGTGAAAAATACAAAGAGCATGAAAAGGTCTGAAAAACACGAGGAGCATGAAAAGGTGTGAAAAATTCGAAGTGCAGGAAAAGGTGTCAAAAATAAGAAGAGCATGAAAAGGTGTGAAAAATATGAGGATCATGAAAAGGTGTGAAAAATACGAGGAGCAGGAAAATGTGTTAAAAATATGAGGATCATGAAAATGTGTGAAAAATATGAAGTGCATGAAAAATACGAGGAGCATGAAAAGGTGTGAAAAATACGAGGAGCATGACAAGGTGTGAAAAATACGAGGAGCATGAAATGTCTGAAAAATACGAGGAGTAAGAAAAGGTGTCAAAAATACGAAGAGCGGGAAAAGGGGTGAATAATTAGAAGAGTGTGAAAAGGTCTGAAAAATTCGAGGTGCCTGAAAAGGTCTGAAAAATTCGAGGTGCATGAAAAGGTCTGAAAAATACGAGGAGCATGAAATGGTGTGAAAATTTCGAAGAACAGGAAAAGGTGTGAAAAATACGAAGAGCATGATAATGTCTGAAAAATACGAGGAGCATGAAAAGGTGTCAAAAATACCAGGAGCGGGAACAGGAGTGAAAAATATGAAGAGCGTGAAAAAGTCTGAAAAATTCGAGGAGCATGACAAGGAGTGAAAAATACGACGAGCATAAACAGGTGTGAAAAATATGAAGAGCATGAAAATTTGTGAAAAATACAAAGAGAATGAAAATGTCTGAACAAAGAAGAGTATGAAAAGGTCTGAAAAATATGAGGAAGATGAAAATGTGTGAAAATACGAGGAGCATGAAAAGGTGTGAAAAATACGAGAGTAGGAAAAGATGTGAAAAATACGAGGAGCATGAAAAGGTGTGAAAAATACGGAGAGCGTGAAAAGGTCTGAAAAATATGAATAGCGTGAAAAGGTCTGAAAATTCGAGGAGCATGAAAGTGTCTGAAAAGTACGAGAAGCATGAAATGGTGTGAAAAATACGAGGAGCAGGAGAAGGTGTGAAAAATATGAGGAGCATGACAAGGTGTGAAAAATACAAGGAGCATGACAAGGTGTGAAAAATACGAGGAGCATGACAACGTGTGAAAAATCTGAGAATCAATAAAAGGTCTGAAAAATACGAGGAGCATGAAACGGTGTCAAAAATTCGAGGAGCATTAAAAGGTGTGAAAAATATGAGGGGTACGAAAAGGTCTGACAAATACGAGGAGCATGACAAGGTGTGAAAAATATGAAGAGCATGTAAAGGTGTGAAAAATATGAGAAGCACGACAGGGTGTGAAAAATATGAAGAGCATGTAAAGTGTGAAAAATACGAGGAGCATGAAAAGGTCTGAAAAATACGAGGAACATGACTAGGTGTGAATAATACGAGGAGCAGGACAATTTTGAAAAATACGAGGAGCATGAAAAGGTCTGAGATATACGTGGAGTATGAAAAGTTGTGAAAAATACGAGGAGCATGACAAGGTCTGAAAAATACGAGGAGCATGACAAGGTGTGAAAAATAAGAGGAACATAAAAAGGCGTGAAAAATACAAAGAGCATGAAAATATATGAAAAATACGAAGAGCATGAAAATGTCTGAAAATACGAAGAGCATAACAAGTTCTGAAAAATATGAGGAGCATTAAAAAGGTTGAAAAATAAGAGGAGTATAAAATGGTGTGAAAAATACGAGAGCAGTAAAAGTCGTGAAAAATACCAAGAGCATGAAAAGGTCTGACAAATACGAGGAGCATGACAACGTGTGAAAAATATGAAGAACATGTAAAGGTGTAAAATTTACCAGGAGCATGAAACGGTCTGAAAAATAGGAGGAGCGTGAAACGCTGTTGACAACATGAAGAGCATGCAAAGGTGTGAAAAATATGAAGAGCATGAAAAGGTGTGAAAAATATGAAGAGCTTCAAAAGGTTTCAAATATATGAGGAGCATGAAACAGTCTGAAAAATAGGAGGAGCATGAAAAGGTGTTGAAAAATATGAAGAGCCTGAAAAGGTGTGAAAAATATGAAGAGATTCAAAAGGTTTCAAATATATGAGGAGCATGAAACAGTCTGGAAAATAGGAGGAGCATGAAAAGGTGTTGAAAAATATGAAGAGCATGAAAAGATGTGAAAAATATGAAGAGTTTCAAAAGGTGTCAAAAATAGGAGGAGCAGGAAACGGTCTGAAAAATATGAGCAGCATAAAACGGTCTAAAAAATATGAGGAGCATGAAACGGTGTGAAAAACATGAAGAGCATGAAAAGGTGTGAAAAATATGAAGACCTTAAGAAGGTGTCAAAAATATGAGGAGCATGAAACGGTCTGAATAATAGGAGGAGCATGAAGTGGTGTTGAAAAACATGAAGAGCATGAAAAGGGGTGAAAAATATGAAGAGCTTCAAAAGGTGTCAAAAATATGAGGAGCATGAAACGGTCTGAAAATTAGGAGGAGCATGAAGTGGTGTTGAAAAACATGAAGAGCCTGAAAAGGTGTGAAATATATGACGAGCTTCAATAGGTGTCAAAAATATGAGGAGCATGAAACGGTGTTGAAAACAAGAAGAGCATGAAAAGTTGTGAAAAATATGAAGGGCTTCAAAAGGTGTCAAATATATGAGGAGCATGAAACGGTCTGAAAAAAAGGAGGAGCATGAAGCGGTGTTAAAAAACATGAAGAGCCTGAAAAGGTGTGAAAAATATGAAGAGCATGAAAAATACAGGGGCATGAAAAGGTCTGAAAAATACGAGGAGCATGAAAAGGTGTGAAAAATACGAGGAGCATGACAAGGTGTGAAAAATACGAGGAGCATGAAATGTCTGAAAAATACGAGGAGTAAGAAAAGGTGTCAAAAATACGAAGAGCGTGAAAAAGCGTGAATAATTAGAAGAGCTTGAAAAGGGCTGAAAAATACAAGGAGCATGAAAAGGTTTCAAAAATATGAAGAGCGTGAGCAGGTGTGAAAAATATGAAGAGTGTGAAAAGGTCTGAAAAATTCGAGGAACATGAAAAGGTGTGAAAAATATGAGGAGCCAGAAAAGGTGTGAAAAATTCGAGGATCAGTAAAAGTTCTGAAATATACGAGGAGTATGAAAACGTGTGAAAAAACCGAGGGGCAGGAAAAGGTGTGAAAGATACGAGGAGCATGGAAAGGTGTGAAAAATTCGTAGACCATGAAAAGGTGTGAAAAATACGAGGAGCATGAAAAGGTGTCAAAAATACGAACAGCGTGAAAAGGTGTGAAAAATATGAAGAGTTTGAAAAGGTCTGAAAAATACGAGGAGCATGACAAGGTCTGAAAAATACGAGGAGCATGAGAAGGTCTGAAAAATACGAGGAGCATGAAAAGGTCTGAAATATACGAGGAGCATGAAAAGCTGTGAAATATTCGAAGAGCATGAAAACGTGTGAAAAACATGAGGGGCAGGAAAAGGTCTGAAAAATACGAGGAGCATGATAAAGTGTGAAAAATATGAGGAGCATGAAAAGGTCTGAAATATACGAAGAGCGTGAAAAGGTCTGAAAAATATGAGGGGCATAAAAAGGTGTCAAATATTCAAAGAGCGTGAAAAGGTGTGAAAATATGAAGAATGTGAAAAGCTGTGAAAATTACGAGGAGCATGAAAAGTTGTGAAAAATACGAGGAGAATGATAAGGTGTGAAAAATACAAAGAGCATGAAAAGGTCTGAAAAACACGAGGAGCATGAAAAGGTGTGAAAAATTCGAAATGCAGGAAATAGTGTCAAAAATAAGAAGAGCATGAAAAGGTGTGAAAAATATGAGGATCATGAAAAGGTGTGAAAAATACGAGGAGCAGGAAAAGGTATGAAAAATACGAACAGCGTGAAAAGGTGTGAAAAATATGAAGAGCTTGAAAAGGTCTGAAAAATACGAGAAGGATGAAAAGGTCTGAAAAATACGAGGAGAATGAAACGATGTGAAAAATTCGAAGCGCAGGAAAAGGTGTGAAAAATAAGAGGAGCAAGAAATGGTGTGAAAAATATGAGGAGCAGGAAAAGGTGTGAAAAATTTGAGGAGTAAAATAGGTGTGAAAAATAAAAGGAGCATTGAAAAGGTCTGAAAAATACGAGGAGCATGACAACGTGTGAAAAATACGAAGAGCAGGAAAAGGCGTGAAAAACACGAGGAGCATGAAAATTTCTGAAAAATACGAGGAGCATGAAACGGTGTGATAAATAAGAGGAGCATGACAGGGTGTGAAAAATACGAGGAGGATGAAAAGGTGTGAAAATTTCGAAGAGCAGGAAAAGGTGTGAAAAATATGAGGAGGATGAAAAGGTGTGAAAAATCCGAGGAGCATTACATGGTGTGAAAAATACGAGGAGCATGACAAGGTGTGAAAAATAGGAAGAGCATGAAATGGTGTGAAATATACGAGGAGCATGAAAAGGTCTGAAAAATACGAGGAGCATGAAAAGGTGTCAAAAATACGGAGAGCGTGAAAAGGTGTGAAAAATATGAAGAGCGTGAAAAGGTCTGAAAAATACAAGGAGCATGAAAAGGTGTGAAAAATACAAGGAGCATGACATGGTGTGAAAAATACGAGGAGCATGACAAGGTGGGAAAATTGGAAGAACATGAAAAGGTGTGAAATATACGAGGAGCATGAAATGGTCTGAAAAATACGAAGAGTAGGACAAGGTGTCAAAAATATGAGGAGCATGAACAGGTCTGAAAAATACGAGGAGCATGAAAAGGTCTGAAAAATTCGAGGAGCATGAAGTGTTGTGTAAAATACGAGAACAGGAAAAGGTGTGAAAAATACGAAGAGCATGGAAAGGTGTTAAAAATTCAAAGAACAGGAAAAGGTGTGAAAAATACGAAGAGCATGAAAAGGTGTCAAAAATACGAGAGTAGGAAAAGGTGACAAATACGAGGAGCATGGAAAGGTGTGAAAAATTCAAAGAACAGGAAAAGGTGTGAAAAATACGAGGAGCATGTAAAGGTATGACAAATACGAGGAGCATGACAAGGTGTGAAAAATACGAGGAGCATGAAAAGGTGTAAAAAATCCGAGGATCAGGAAAAGGTGTGAAAAATACGAGGAGGATGCAAAGGTGAAAAATACGAGGAGCATGACAAGGTGTGAAAAATACGAGGAGCATGAAAAGCCTTGATATATACGAGGGGCATGAAAAGGTTTGAAAAATATGAAGGGCATGGAAGGGTCTGAAAAATACGAGGAGCATGAAAAGGTGTGAAAAATACGAAGAGCATGAAAAGTTGTGAAAAATATGAGGAGCATGAAAAGGTGTGAAAAATTCGAAGAGCGTGAAAAGGTCTGAAAAATTTGAGGAGCATGAAAAGATTTCAAAAATACGAAGAGCGTGAACAGATGTGAAAATTATGAGGAGCATGACAAGGTGTGAAAAATACGAGGAGCAGGAAAAGGCGTGAAAAACACGAGGAGCATGAAAATTTCTGAAAAATACGAGGAGCATGAAACGGTGTGATAAATAGGAGGAGCATGACACGTTGTGAAAAATACGAGGAGGATGAATAGGTGTGAAAAATTCGAAGAGCAGGAAAAGGTGTGAAAAATACAAGGAGCATGAAAAGATGTGAAAAATCTGAGGAGCATTACATGGTGTGAAAAATACGAGGAGCATGACAAGGTGTGAAAAATAGGAAGAGCATGAAAAGGTGTGAAATATACGAGGAGCATGACAGGGTGTGAAAAATACGAGGAGCATGAAACGGTGTGATAAATTCGATGAGCATGAAAAGGTGTGAAAAAATCAAAGAGCAGGAAAACGTGTGAAAATTACGAGAAGGAAAAGGAGTGAAAAATACGAGGAGAATGAAAAGGTGTAAAAAATATGAAGGTCATGAAAAGGTGTGAAAAATATGAAGAGAAAGAAAAGGTGCGAAAAATTCGAAGAGCAGGAAAAGGTGTGAAAAATACGAGGAGAATGAACAGGTGTGAAAAATTCAAAGAGCAGGAAAAGGTGTGAAAATTACGAGGAACATGGAAAGGTGTGAAAAATACGAGGAGCATGACAAGGTGTGTAAAATATGAGGACCATGACAAGGTGTGAAAAATATGAAGAGCATGAAAAATGTGAAAAATATGAGGAGCCTGAAAAGGTCTGAAAAATACGAGGAGCATGAAAAGGACTGAAAAATACGAGGAGCATGAAAAGGTGAGAAAAATACGAGGAGAATGAAAAGGTCTGAAAAATATGAAGAGCATGAAAAGGTCTGAAAAATACGAGGAGCATGACAAGGTGTGAAAAATACGAGGAGCATGAAAAGTCAGAAAATTATGAAGAGCATGAAAAGGTCTGAAAAATACGAGGAGCATGACAAGGTGTGTAAAATACAAAGAGCATGAAAAGGTGTGAAAAATATGAATAGCATGAAAGATCTGAAAAATAAGAGGAGCATGAAAAGGTCTGAAAAATAAGAGGAGCCTGAAAAGGTGTGAAAAATTCGAACAGCAAGAAAACGTCTGAAAAATATGAGGTGCGGGAAAAGGTGTGAAAAATATGAGGAGCATGAAAAGGTCTGAAACACGAGGAGCATGAAAAGGTGTGAAAAATACGAGGAGTATGAAAAGGCCTGAAAATTATGAAGAGCATGAAAAGGTCTGAAAAATACGAGGAGCATGACAAGGTGTGTAAAATACAAAGAGCATGAAAAGGTGTGAAAAATATGAATAGCATGAAAGATCTGAAAAATAAGAGGAGCATGAAAAGGTCTGAAAAATAAGAGGAGCCTGAAAAGGTGTGAAAAATTCCAACAGCAGGAAAACGCCTGAAAAATATGAGGTGCGGGAAAAGGTGTGAAAAATATGAGTAGCATGAAAAGGTCTGAAAAATACGAGGAGCATGAAAAGGTGTGAAAAATTCGAAGAGCAGGAAAACGTGTGAAAAATACGAGAGCAGGAAAAGGTGTGAAAAATACGAGGAGAATGAACAGGTGTGAAAAATTCGAGGAGCAGGCAACGGTGTGAAAAATACGAGGAGAATGAACAGTTGTGAAAAATTCGAAGAGCAGGAAAAGGTGTCAAAAATACGAAGAGCATCAAAAGGTGTGAAATATATGAAGAGCGTGAAAAGGTCTGAAAAATACGAATGGCATGAAAAGGTGTGAAAAATACAAGGAGCATGAAAAGGTCGGAAATTTATGAAGAGCATGAAAAGGTCTGAAAAATACGAGGAGCACGACAAGGTGTGAAAAATACAAAGAGCATGTAAAGGTGTGCAAAATATGAATAGCATGAAAGATCTGAAAAATACGAGGAGCATGAAAAGGTCTGAAAAATAAAAGGAGCCTGAAAAGGTGTGAAAAATTCAAACAGCAGGAAAACGCCTGAAAAACACGAGGTGTGGGAAAAGGTGTGAAAAATATGAGGAGCATGAAAAGGTCTGAAACACGAGGAGCATGAAAAGGTGTGAAAAATATGAGGAGCATGAAAAGGTCTGAAAAATACGCAGAGCATGAAAAGGTGTGAAAAATTCGAAGAGCAGGAAAACGTGTGAGAAATACGAGAGCAGGAAAAGGTGTGAAAAATACGAGGAGAATGAACAGGTGTGAAAAATTCGAGGAGCAGGCAAAGGTGTGAAAAATACAAGGAGAATGAACAGGTGTGAAAAATTCGAAGAGCAGGAAAAGGTGTGAAAAATACGAGGAGCATGAAAAAGTGTCAAAAATACGAGGAGCAGGAAAAGGTGTGAAAAATACGAGGAGCGTGAAAAAGTGTCAAAAATACGAGGAGCATGAGGAGGTGTATAAAATATGAGAAGTATGAAAAGGTCTGAAAAATACGAGGAGAATAAAGGTTGTGAAAAATACAAAGAGCATGAAAAGGTCTGAAAAATAACAGAAGCATGAAACGTTGTGAAAAATATGAGGAGCATTAAAAGGTGTGAAATATACGAGGAGCATGACATGGTGTGAAAAATACGAGGAGCAAGACAAGGGGGAAAATTGGAAGAGCATGAAAAGGTGTGAAATATTCGAAGAGCAGGAAACGGTGTGAAAAATACGAGAAGCAGGAAAAGGTGTGAATAATACAAGGAGCATGAAAAGGTCTGAAAAATACGAGGAGCATGAAAAGGTGTGAAATATTCAAAGAGCAGGAAAAGGTGTGAAAAATATGAAGAGCATGAAAAGGTGTGAAAAATTCGAAGAGCAGGAAAAGGTGTGAAAAATAGGAGGAGAATGAACAGGTGTGAAAAATGCGAAGAGCAGGAAAAGGTGTGAAATTTACGAGGAGCATGGAAAGGTCTGATAAATATGAGGAGCATGACAAGGTGTGAAAAATATGAGGAGCATGACAAGGTGTGAAAAAAAAGAAGAGCATGAAAAATGTGAAAAATACGAGGAGCATGAAAAGGTCTGAAAAATACAAGGAGCATGAAAAGGACTGAAAAATACGAGGAGCATGAAAAGGTGTGAAAAATACGAGGAGAATGAAATGGTCTGAAAAATACAAGGAGCATGAAAAGGTGTGAAATATTCGAAGAGCAGGTAAAGGTGTGAAAAATACGAGGAACATTAAAAATCTGAAAAATGCGAGAAGCCTGATAAGGGGTGAAAAATACGAGGAGCATGACAAGGTCTGAAAAATACGAGGAGCATGAGAAGTTCTGAAAAATACGAGGAGCATGAAAAGGTCTAAAATATACGGGGAGCATGAAAAGCTGTGAAATATTCGAAGAGCATGAAAATGTGTGAAAAATATGAGGGGCAGGAAAAGGTCTGAAAAATATGAGGAGCATGATAAGGTGTGAAAAATATGAGGAGCATGAAAAGGTCTGAAATATACAAAGAGCATGAAAAGGTCTGAAAAATATGAGGGGCATAAAAAGGTGTCAAATATTCAAAGAGCGTGAAAAGGTGTGAAAAATATGAAGAATGTGAAAAGCTGTGAAAATTACGAGGAGCATGAAAAGTTGTGAAAAATACGAGGAGAATGATAAGGTGTGAAAAATACAAAGAGCATGAAAAGGTCTGAAAAACACAAGGAGCATGAAAAGGTGTGAAAAATTCGAAGTGCAGGAAAAGGTGTCAAAAATAAGAAGAGCATGAAAAGGTGTGAAAAATATGAGGATCATGAAAAGGTGTGAAAAATACGAGGAGCAGGAAAATGTGTTAAAAATATGAGGATCATGAAAATGTGTGAAAAATATGAAGAGCATGAAAAATACGAGGAGCATGAAAAGGTGTGAAAAATACGAGGAGCATGACAAGGTGTGAAAAATACGAGGAGCATGAAATGTCTGAAAAATACGAGGAGTAAGAAAAGGTGTCAAAAATACGAAGAGCGTGAAAAGGGGTGAATAATTAGAAGAGCGTGAAAAGGTCTGAAAAATTCGAGGTGCCTGAAAAGGTCTGAAAAATTCGAGGTGCATGAAAAGGTCTGAAAAATACGAGGAGCATGAAATGGTGTGAAAATTTCGAAGAACAGGAAAAGGTGTGAAAAATACAAAGAGCATGAAAATGTCTGAAAAATACGAGGAGCATGAAAAGGTCTGAAAAATACGAGGAGCATGACAAGGTGTGAAAAATACGACGAGCATAAACAGGTGTGAAAAATATGAAGAGCATGAAAATTTGTGAAAAATACAAAGAGAATGAAAATGTCTGAACAAAGAAGAGTATGAAAAGGTCTGAAAAATATGAGGAGCATGAAAATGTGTGAAAATACGAGGAGCATGAAAAGGTGTGAAAAATACGAGAGTAGGAAAAGATGTGAAAAATAAGAGGAGCATGAAAAGGTGTGAAAAATATGAAGAGCTTCAAAAGGTGTCAAAAATATGAGGAGCATGAAACGGTCTGACAAATAGGAGGAGCATGAAACGGTGTTGAAAACATGAAGAGCATGAAAACGTGTCAAAAATATGAAGAGTTTCAAAAGGTGTCAAAAACATGAGGACCATACAACGGTGTTTAAAACATGAAGAGTCTGAAAAACTGTGAAAAACATAAAGAGCCTGAAAAGGTGTGAAAAATATGAGGAGCCTGAAACGGTTTGAAAAAGACGAGGAGCATGAAGTGGTGTTGAAATACATGAAGAGACTGAGAAGGTGTGAAAATTATGAAGCTTCAAAAGGTGTCAGAAATATTAGGGGCATGAAACGGTCTGACAATTAGGAGGAGCATGAAGTGGTGTTGAAAAACTTGAAGAGCCTGAAAAGGTGTGAAAAATATGAAGAGCTTTAAAAGGTGTCAAAAATGAAAGGAGCATGAAACGGTTGAAAAATAGGAGGAGCATGAAGTGGTGTTGAAAAACATGAAGAGCCTGAAAATTTGTGAAATATATGAAGAGCTTTAAAAGGTGTCAAAAATGAAAGGAGCATGAAACGGTTGAAAAATAGGAGGAGCATGAAGTGGTGTTGAAAAACATGAAGAGCCTGAAAAGGTGTGAAAAATATGAAGAGCTTTAAAAGGTGTCAAAAATGAAAGGAGCATGAAACGGTTGAAAAATAGGAGGAGCATGAAGTGGTGTTGAAAAACATGAAGAGCCTGAAAATTTGTGAAATATATGAAGAGCTTTAAAAGGTGTCAAAAATATGAGGAGCATGAAACGGTCTGAAAAATACAAGGAACATGAACCGGTGTTGAAAAACATGAAGAGCCTGAAAATGTGTGAAAAATATGAAGAGCTTCAAAAGGTGTCAAAAATATGAGGAGCATGAAACGGTCTGAAAAATACAAGGAACATGAACCGGTGTTGAAAAACATGAAGAGCCTGAAAAGGGGTGAAAAATATGAAGAGCTTCTAAACGTGTCAAAAATATGTGGAGCACGAAACGGTCTGAAAAATAGGAGGAACATGAAGCGGTGTTCAAAAATATGAAGATCCAGAAAATGTGTGAAAAATATGGAGTTCTTCAAAAGGTGTCAAAAATATGAGGAGCATGATACGGTCTGAAAAATTAGGACGAGCATGAAGCCGTGTTGAAAAACATGAAGAGTCTGAAAAGGTGTGAATAATATGAAGAGCTTCAAAAGGTGTCAAAATATGTGGAGCAAGAAACGGTCTGAAAAATAGGAGGAGCATGAAGCAGTGTTGAAAAATATGAAGAGCCTGAAAAGATGTGAATAATATGGAGAGCTTCAAAAGGTGTGAAAAATATGAGGAGCATGAAACGGTCTGAAAAATAGGAGGAGCATGAAGCAGTGTTGAAAAACATGAAGAGCCTGAAAACGTGTGAAAAATATGAAGATTTTCAAAAACTGGGCAAAACATTAGGAGCATGAAACGGTCTGAAAAATAAGAGGGGCATGAAGTGATGTTCAAAAACATGAAGAGCCTGAAAAGGTGTGAAAAATATGAAGAGCTTCAAAATTTTGGAAAAAATATGAGGAGCATGAAACGATCTGAAAAACAGGTGTAGCATGAAGCGGTGTTCAAAAACATGAAGAGCCTGAAAATTTGTGAAAATTATGAAGAGCTTCAAAAGGTGTCAAAAATGAGAGGAGCAAGAAACGGTCTGAAAAATAGGAGGAGCATGAAGTGTGCTGAAAAACAAGAAGAGCCTGAAAAGGTGTGAAATATATGAAGAGCTTCAAAATGTGTCAAAAATATGAGGAGCATGAAACGGTCTGAAAAATAGGAGGAGCATGAAGCGGTGTTGAAAAACATGAAGAGCCTGAAAAAGTGTGAAAAATATGAAGAGCTTCAAAAGGTGTGAAATATATGAGGAGCATGAAACGGTCTGAAAAATAGGAGGAACATGAATCTGTGTTCAAAAACATGAAGAGCCTGAAGTCGTGTGAAAAATATGAAGAGCTTCAAAAGGTGTGAAAAATATGAAAAACTTCCAAAGGTGTCAAAAATGAGAGGATCATGAAACGGTCTGAAAAATAGGAGGAGCATGAAGTGGTGTTGAAAAACATGAAGATCCTGAAAAGGTGTGAAAAATATGAAAAGCTTCAAAAAGTGTCAAAAATATGAGGAGCATGAAACGGTCTGAAAAATAGGAGGAGCATGAAACAGTGTTGAAAACATGAAGAGCCTGAAAAGGTGTGAAAAATATGAAGAGCTTCAAAAGGTGTCAAAAATATGAAGAGTATGAAACGGTCTGAAAAATAGGAGGAGCATGAAGTGGTGTTGAAAAATATGAAGAGCCTGTAAAGGTATGAAAAATACGAAGAGCTTCAAAAGGTGTCTAAAATATGGGGAACATGAAACAGTCTGAAAAATAGGAGGAGCATGAAACGGTGTTCAAACAGATGAAGAGCCTGAAAAGGTGTGAAAAATATGAAGAGCTTCAAAAGGTGACAAAAATATGAGGATCATGAAACGTTCTGAAAAATAGGAGGAGCATGAAACCTTCTGACAGATAGGAGGAGCATGAAACGCTGTTGAAAACTTGAAGAGCCTGAAAAGGTGTGAAAAATATGAAGAGCTTCAAAAGGTGTCAAAAATATGAGGAGCATGAAACGGTTTGAAAAATATGAGGAGCATGAAATGGTGTTGAAATCATGAAGAGCATGAAAATGTGTCAAAAATATGAAGAGTTTCAAATGGTGTCAAAAACATGAGGAGCATACAACGGTGTTGAAAACATGAAGTGTCTAAAAAGCTGTGAAAAACCTAAAGAGCCTGAAAATGTGTGGAAAATATGAGGAGCCTGAAAAGGTCTGAAAAAGAGGAGGAGCAAGAAGTGGTGTTGAAATATATGAAGAGCCTGAAAAGATGTGAAAAATATGAAGAGCTTCAAAAGGTGTCAAAAATATGAGGAGCATCAAACGTTCTGGAAAATAGGAGGAGCATGAAACGGTGTTCAAATACATGAACAGCCTGAAAAGTTGTGAGATATATGAAGAGATTGAAAACGTGTCAAAAATATGAGGAGCATGAAACGGTCTGAAAAATATTAGGAGCATGAAATGGTGTTCAAAAACATGAAGAGCCTGAAAAGTTGTGAAATATATGAAGAGCTTTAAAAGGTGTCAAAAATATGAGAAGCATGAAACGGTCTGAAAAATACAAGGAACATGAAGCGGTGTTGAAAAACATGAAGAGGCTGAAAATGTGTGAAAAATATGAAGAGCTTCAAAAGGTGTCAAAAATATGAGGAGCATGAAACGGTCTGAAAAATAGGAGGAGCATGAAACAGTGTTCAAAACATGAAGAGCCTGAAAAGGTGTGAAAAATATGAAGAGCTTCTAAAGGTGTAAAAAACATGAGGAGCATGAAACAGTTTCAAAAACATGAGGAGCATCAAATGGTGTTGAAATCATGAAGAGCGTGAAAATGTGTCAAAAATATGAAGAGTTTCAAAAGGTGTCAAAAACAGAAGAGCATACAACCGTGTTGAAAACATGAAAAGCCTGAAAAGCTGTGAAAAACATGAAGAGCCTGAAAAGGTGTGAAAAATATGAAGAGCATGAAAAATACGAGGAGCATGAAGGTCTGAAAAATATGAGGAGCATGAAAAGGTGTGAAAAATACGAGGAGGATGACAAGATGTGAAAAATACGAGGAGCATGAAATGTCTGAAAAATACGAGGAGTAAGAAAAGGTGTCAAAAATACGAAGAGTGTGAAAAGGGGTGAATAATTAGAAGAGCGTGAAAAGGTCTGAAAAATTCGAGGTGGCTGAAAAGGTCTGAAAAATTCGAGGTGCATGAAAAGGTCTGACAAATACGAGGAGCATGAAATGGTGTGAAAATTTCGAGGAACAGGAAAAGGTGTGAAAAATACGAAGAGCATGAAACGGTCTGACAAATAGAAGAAGCATGAAGTTGTGTTGAAAAACATAAAGAGCCTGAAAATGTGTGAAAAACATGAAGAGTTTTAAAAGGTGTCAAAAATATGAGGAGCATGAAACGGTCTGACAAATAGGAGGAGCATGAAACGGTGTTGAAAACATGAAGAGCATGAAAAGGTGTGAAAAATATGAAGAGCTTCAAAAGGTGTCAAAAATATGAGGAGCATGAAACGGTCTGACAAATAGGAGGAGCATGAAACGGTGTTGAAAACATGAAGAGCATGAAAACGTGTCAAAAATATGAAGAGTTTCAAAAGGTGTCAAAAACATGAGGACCATACAACGGTGTTTAAAACATGAAGAGTCTGAAAAACTGTGAAAAACATAAAGAGCCTGAAAAGGTGTGAAAAATATGAGGAGCCTGAAACGGTTTGAAAAAGACGAGGAGCATGAAGTGGTGTTGAAATACATGAAGAGACTGAGAAGGTGTGAAAATTATGAAGCTTCAAAAGGTGTCAAAAATATTAGGGGCATGAAACGGTCTGACAATTAGGAGGAGCATGAAGTGGTGTTGAAAAACTTGAAGAGCCTGAAAAGGTGTGAAAAATATGAAGAGCTTTAAAAGGTGTCAAAAATGAAAGGAGCATGAAACGGTTGAAAAATAGGAGGAGCATGAAGTGGTGTTGAAAAACATGAAGAGCCTGAAAATTTGTGAAATATATGAAGAGCTTTAAAAGGTGTCAAAAATGAAAGGAGCATGAAACGGTTGAAAAATAGGAGGAGCATGAAGTGGTGTTGAAAAACATGAAGAGCCTGAAAAGGTGTGAAAAATATGAAGAGCTTTAAAAGGTGTCAAAAATGAAAGGAGCATGAAACGGTTGAAAAATAGGAGGAGCATGAAGTGGTGTTGAAAAACATGAAGAGCCTGAAAATTTGTGAAATATATGAAGAGCTTTAAAAGGTGTCAAAAATATGAGGAGCATGAAACGGTCTGAAAAATACAAGGAACATGAACCGGTGTTGAAAAACATGAAGAGCCTGAAAATGTGTGAAAAATATGAAGAGCTTCAAAAGGTGTCAAAAATATGAGGAGCATGAAACGGTCTGAAAAATACAAGGAACATGAACCGGTGTTGAAAAACATGAAGAGCCTGAAAAGGGGTGAAAAATATGAAGAGCTTCTAAACGTGTCAAAAATATGTGGAGCACGAAACGGTCTGAAAAATAGGAGGAACATGAAGCGGTGTTCAAAAATATGAAGATCCAGAAAATGTGTGAAAAATATGGAGTTCTTCAAAAGGTGTCAAAAATATGAGGAGCATGATACGGTCTGAAAAATTAGGACGAGCATGAAGCCGTGTTGAAAAACATGAAGAGTCTGAAAAGGTGTGAATAATATGAAGAGCTTCAAAAGGTGTCAAAATATGTGGAGCAAGAAACGGTCTGAAAAATAGGAGGAGCATGAAGCAGTGTTGAAAAATATGAAGAGCCTGAAAAGATGTGAATAATATGGAGAGCTTCAAAAGGTGTGAAAAATATGAGGAGCATGAAACGGTCTGAAAAATAGGAGGAGCATGAAGCAGTGTTGAAAAACATGAAGAGCCTGAAAACGTGTGAAAAATATGAAGATTTTCAAAAACTGGGCAAAACATTAGGAGCATGAAACGGTCTGAAAAATAAGAGGGGCATGAAGTGATGTTCAAAAACATGAAGAGCCTGAAAAGGTGTGAAAAATATGAAGAGCTTCAAAATTTTGGAAAAAATATGAGGAGCATGAAACGATCTGAAAAACAGGTGTAGCATGAAGCGGTGTTCAAAAACATGAAGAGCCTGAAAATTTGTGAAAATTATGAAGAGCTTCAAAAGGTGTCAAAAATGAGAGGAGCAAGAAACGGTCTGAAAAATAGGAGGAGCATGAAGTGTGCTGAAAAACAAGAAGAGCCTGAAAAGGTGTGAAATATATGAAGAGCTTCAAAATGTGTCAAAAATATGAGGAGCATGAAACGGTCTGAAAAATAGGAGGAGCATGAAGCGGTGTTGAAAAACATGAAGAGCCTGAAAAAGTGTGAAAAATATGAAGAGCTTCAAAAGGTGTGAAATATATGAGGAGCATGAAACGGTCTGAAAAATAGGAGGAACATGAATCTGTGTTCAAAAACATGAAGAGCCTGAAGTCGTGTGAAAAATATGAAGAGCTTCAAAAGGTGTGAAAAATATGAAAAACTTCCAAAGGTGTCAAAAATGAGAGGATCATGAAACGGTCTGAAAAATAGGAGGAGCATGAAGTGGTGTTGAAAAACATGAAGATCCTGAAAAGGTGTGAAAAATATGAAAAGCTTCAAAAAGTGTCAAAAATATGAGGAGCATGAAACGGTCTGAAAAATAGGAGGAGCATGAAACAGTGTTGAAAACATGAAGAGCCTGAAAAGGTGTGAAAAATATGAAGAGCTTCAAAAGGTGTCAAAAATATGAAGAGTATGAAACGGTCTGAAAAATAGGAGGAGCATGAAGTGGTGTTGAAAAATATGAAGAGCCTGTAAAGGTATGAAAAATACGAAGAGCTTCAAAAGGTGTCTAAAATATGGGGAACATGAAACAGTCTGAAAAATAGGAGGAGCATGAAACGGTGTTCAAACAGATGAAGAGCCTGAAAAGGTGTGAAAAATATGAAGAGCTTCAAAAGGTGACAAAAATATGAGGATCATGAAACGTTCTGAAAAATAGGAGGAGCATGAAACCTTCTGACAGATAGGAGGAGCATGAAACGCTGTTGAAAACTTGAAGAGCCTGAAAAGGTGTGAAAAATATGAAGAGCTTCAAAAGGTGTCAAAAATATGAGGAGCATGAAACGGTTTGAAAAATATGAGGAGCATGAAATGGTGTTGAAATCATGAAGAGCGTGAAAATGTGTCAAAAATATGAAGAGTTTCAAATGGTGTCAAAAACATGAGGAGCATACAACGGTGTTGAAAACATGAAGTGTCTAAAAAGCTGTGAAAAACCTAAAGAGCCTGAAAATGTGTGGAAAATATGAGGAGCCTGAAAAGGTCTGAAAAAGAGGAGGAGCAAGAAGTGGTGTTGAAATATATGAAGAGCCTGAAAAGATGTGAAAAATATGAAGAGCTTCAAAAGGTGTCAAAAATATGAGGAGCATCAAACGTTCTGGAAAATAGGAGGAGCATGAAACGGTGTTCAAATACATGAACAGCCTGAAAAGTTGTGAGATATATGAAGAGATTGAAAACGTGTCAAAAATATGAGGAGCATGAAACGGTCTGAAAAATATTAGGAGCATGAAATGGTGTTCAAAAACATGAAGAGCCTGAAAACGTGTGAAAAATATGAAGAGCTTCAAAAGGTTTCAAAAATATGAGGAGCATGAAACGGTCTGATTAATAGGAGGAGCATGAAGTGGTGTTGAAAAACATGAAGAGACTGAAAATGTGTGAAAAATATGAAGAGCTTCAAAAGGTGTCAAATATATGAGGAGCATGAAACGGTCTGAAAATTAGGAGAAACATGAAGTGGTGTTGAAAAAAATGAAGAGCCTGAAATGGTGTGAAAAATATGAAGAGCTTCAAAATGTGTCAAAAATATGAGGAGCATGAAACGGTGTTGAAAACATGAAGAGCCTGAAAAGGTGTGAAAAATATGAAGAGCTTCAAAAGGTGTCAAAAATATGTGGAGCATGAAACGGTCTGAAAAATAGGAGGAGGCTCAAGCGGTTGTGAAAATCATGAAGAGCCTGAAAAGGTGTGAAAAATATGAAGAGCTTCCACAGGTGTGAAAAACATGAGGAGCAGGCAATGGTCTGAAAAATAGGAGGAGCATGAAGCGGTATTCAAAAACATGAAGAGGGAGGAGCCACGATGGCGGAGGATTAGGATGGGGAGACCACTTTCTCTCCTACAGATTCATCAAAAGAATAACTGAACGAAGAGCAAACTTCGCAAAACAACTTCTGATCGCTAGCTGAGGTCATCAGGTGCCCAGAAAAGCAGCCCATTGTCTTTGAAAGGATGTAGGACAAAATATAAAAGATAAAAAGTCAGAGGAATCGGGTGGAGAGGGAGGTGGGAGTGGGGATCGGGATTGGGAATACATGTAAATCCATGTCTGATTCATATCAATGTATGACAAAACCCACTGGAAAAAAATAATAATAAAAATTAAAAAAAATTAAAAAAAGATAAAAAGTGAGGCAGAAGAGCTAAGGACGGAGATCCGGCCCGGGAGCTCTTAGGCGGCATTGCTTGGGGTAGGGTCCGGGCCTGAGTGCCCTGAGGACAATTGGAGGGAGCTTCTGTGAGTTGCCAACTTGAACTGTGGGAGACCGAAAGAGAGAGAGTAAATTAACCGGCCCGAACACACTGCCGGCCGTTCGCAGAACAAAGAGACCGAGAGGGTCCAGAGAGGAGCTCGCAGGCTGCGGACCGGCCCAGCCCCGCCGGAGGCAGGAGGCAGGGGGGAGGGGAAGGTCGCGGCGAGACACAGGGCGCAGGCACCCGACAGGCGCAGGCAGGGACTGGGGCTGGGGACGCGGAGGGCAGAAGGCGCGTGCACCCGACTGGCGCCAGCAGAAACTGAGACTGGGTCCGCGGAAGGGAGTGGGCGTGCCACACCTGGGGAGAGTGCGCCCACCAAGCCCCTGGCTGCCTGGACCGCTCTGACGGGGAAGGCACAGAGAGCAGGCGCAGCTTTTCCTTCTGCGCTTTTGTGGAACACCCGAGGGCTGGAACCTCGCGCAGCGTGGGGCGCGCTCCATATAGAACAGCCGGGAGCCTGAGCAGCGCAGACGGAGAGAGCAGCGTCAGCCCCTCCCGGCAGCCCCAGCCCACCCCCGTGGCGCAAGCCTGTCCCCACAGCGCCAGCCTCTCCCGGCAGCGCAAGCCCCTCCCCGCAGAGCTACGGAACTAGCTACCTGAATAAGGGTCCACCTCCGCCCGCCTGTGTCAGGGCGGAAATAAGGTTCTGAAGAGACCGGCAAACAGAAGCCAAATAAACAAAGGGTACAGCTTCAGAAGGGACTGGTGCAACAGATTAAAATCCCTCTAGGAAACATTGACTACACCGGAGGAGCCTGTAGATATCGAGAAGCGTAAGCTGGAACGAGGAGCTATCTGAAACTGAGCCGAACCCACACTGACTGCAACAGCTCGAGAGAAACTCCTAGATATAATTTTACTTTTTTCTCTTTTTTTTCTTTATTTTTAAAATTTTTTTCTTTTTTTTCTTTTTTATTTTTTCTCTTTTATTTTCCTTTAAAATCCCCTATTACTCCCCCATTAATCCTTAACTTTCATTACCATAGACTTTTATGATTTTTTAATTAGGGGGAAAGAAAAAAAATTTTTTTTTCTTTTATTTTTCTTTTTCTTTCTTTTTTTTCCTTTTTTTCTTTCCTTTTTCTCTTCTATTTTCTATTTTTCTTTTTCTCTTATTTCTTTTAAAGTCCTCTACTACTCCTCTACTACTCCTTAATTTTCATTTTCAATACACTATAACCTTACAAAAAAAAAAAAAAAAAGAAGAGAAGCCCTATTTTTAACCAAAGATTATTCTCTCCCAATCTTGACTCTCTGTTTTCTACCTCAGAACACCTCTATTTCCTCCTTTCCCCTTCTCTTCCCAATCCAATTCTGTGAATCTTTGTAGGTGACTGGGCTACGGAGAACACTCTGGGAACAGACAGCTGCGTAGATCTGTCTCTCTCCTCTTGAGTCCCCCTTTTTCTCCTCCTGTTCATCTCTATCTCCCTCCTCCCTCTCCTCTTCTTCATGTGACTCTGTGAACCTCTCTGGGTGTCCCTAACGGGGGAGAATCTTTTAGCCATTAACCTAGAAGTTTTCTTATCAGGGCTGTATAGTTGGAGAAGTCCTGAGAATACAGGAAGAATAAAACTGAAATCCAGAGGCAGGAGACTTAAGCCCAAAACCTGAGAACACCAGAAAACTCCTGACTACATGGAACTTTAAGTAATAAGTGACTGTCCAAAAGCCTCCATACCTACACTGAAACCAACCACCACCCAAGAGCCAATAAGTTTTAGAGCAAGACATACCACGCAAATTCTCCAGCAACGCAGGAACATAGCCCTGAACATCAACATACAGGCTGCCCAAGGTCACACCTAACACATAGACCCATCTCAAAACTCATTACTGGGCACTCCATTGCTCTCCAAAGAGAAGAAATCAAGTTCCACGCACCAGAACACTGACGCAAGCTTCCCTAACCAGGAAATCTTGACAAGCCAATCGTCTAACCCCACCCACTGGGTTAATCCTCCACAACAAAAAGGAACCACAGACCTCCAGAATACAGAAAGCCCACTCCAGATACAGCAATCTAAACAAGATGAAAAGGCAAAGAAATACCCAACAGGTAAAGGAACATGAAAAATGCCCACCAAGTCAAACAAAAGAGGAGGAGATAGGGAATCTACCTGAAAAAGAATTTAGAATAATGATAATAAAAATGATCCAAAATCTTGAAAACAAAATGGAGTTACAGATAAATAGCCTGGAAACAAAGATTGAAAAGATTCAAGAACTGTTTAATAAAGACCTAGAAGAAATAAAAAAGAGTCAATTAAAAATGAATAATGCAATGAATGAGATCAAAAACACTTTGGAGGGAACCAAGAGTAGAATAACGGAGGCAGAAGATAGGATAAGTGAGGTAGAAGATAAAATGTTGGAAATAAATGAAGCAGAGAGGAAAAAAGAAAAAAGGATCAAAAGAAATGAGGACAACCTCAGGGACCTCTGGGACACTGTGAAACACCCCAACATTCGAATCATAGGAGTTCCAGAAGAAGAAAACAAAAAGAAAGGCCATGAGAAAATACTCGAGGAGATAATAGATGAAAACTTCCCTAAAATGGGGAAGGAAATAGCCACCCAAGTCCAAGAAACCCAGAGAGTCCCAAACAGGATAGACCCAAGGCAAAACACCCCAAGACACATATTAATCAAATTAACAAAGATCAAACACAAAGAACAAATATTAAAAGCAGCAAGGGAGAAACAACAAATAACACACAAAGGGATTCCCATAAGGATAACAGCTGATCTATCAATAGAAACCCTCCAGGCCAGAAGGGAATGGCAGGACGTACTGAAAGTAATGAAAGAGAATAACCTACAACCTAGATTACTGTATCCAGCAAGGATCTCATTCAGATATGAAGGAGAATTCAAAAGCTTTACAGATAACCAAAAGCTGAGAGAATTCAGCACCACCAAACCAGCTCTTCAACAAATGCTAAAGGATCTTCTCTAGACAGGAAATGCAGAAAGGTTGTATAAACGTGAACCCAAAACAACAAAGTAAATGGCAACGGGAACACACCTATCAATAATTACCCTAAATGTAAATAGGTTGAATGCCCCAACCAAAAGACAAAGATTGGCTGAATGGATACAAAAACAAGACCCCTATATATGCTGTCTACAAGAAACCCACCTCAAAACAAGAGACACATACAGACTAAAAGTGAAGGGCTGGAAAAAAATATTTCATGCAAACGGAGACCAAAAGAAAGCAGGAGTCGCAATACTCATATCAGATAAAATAGACTTTCAAATAAAGGATGTGAAAAGAGACAAAGAAGGACACTACATAATGATCAAAGGATCAATCAAAGAAGAAGATATAACAATTATAAATATATATGCACCCAACATAGGAGCACCGCAATATGTACGGCAAACGCTAATGAGTATGAAAGAGGAAATTAATAGTAACACAATAATAGTGGGAGACTTTAATACCCCACTCACAACTATGGATAGATCAACTAAACAGAAAATTAACAAGGAAACACAAACCTTAAATGACACAATGGACCAGCTAGACCTAATTGATATCTATAGGACATTTCACCCCAAAACAATCAACTTCACCTTTTTCTCAAGTGCACACGGAACCTTCTCCAGAATAGATCACATCCTGGGCCATAAATCTGGTCTTGGAAAATTCAAAAAAATTGAAATCATTCCAGTCATCTTTTCTGACCACAGTGCAGTAAGATTAGATCTCAATTACAGGGAAAAAATTGTTAAAACTTCAAACATATGGAGGCTAAATAACACGCTTCTAAATAACCAACAAATCATAGAAGAAATCAAAAAAGAAATCAAAATATGTATAGAAATGAATGAAAATGAAAACACAACAACCCGAAACCTATGGGACACTGTAAAAGCAGTGCTAAGGGGAAGGTTCATAGCATTACAGGCTTACATCAAGAAACAAGAAAAAAACCAAATAAATAACCTAACTCTACAACTAAAGCAATTAGAGAAGGAAGAAATGAAGAACCCCAGAGTTAGCAGAAGGAAAGAAATATTAAAAATCAGGGCAGAAATAAATGCAAAAGAAACTAAAGAGACCATAGCAAAAATCAACAAAGCTAAAAGCTGTTTTTTTGAAAAAATAAACAAAATTGACAAACCATTAGCAAGACTCATTAAGAAACAAAGAGAGAAGAACCAAATTAACAAAATTAGAAATGAAAATGGAGAGATCACGACAGACAACAATGAAATACAAAGGATCATAAGAGACTACTACCAGCAGCTCTATGCCAATAAAATGGACAACCTGGA
Source organism: Dama dama (assembly GCF_033118175.1). NCBI lineage: Eukaryota > Metazoa > Chordata > Mammalia > Artiodactyla > Cervidae > Dama > Dama dama. The sequence continues at coordinate 1,447,589 of NW_026870930.1, forward strand.
TGAAATGGACAAATTCTTAGAAAAGTATAACTTTCCAAAACTGAACCAGGAAGAAATAGAAGATCTTAACAGACCCATCACAAGCAAGGAAATCGAAACTGTCATCAAAAATCTTCCAGCAAACAAAAGCCCAGGACCAGATGGCTTCACAGCTGAATTCTACCAAAAATTTAGAGAAGAGCTAACACCTATCTTACTCAAACTCTTCCAGAAAATTGCAGAAGAAGGTAAGCTTCCAAACTCATTCTATGAGGCCACCATCACCCTAATTCCAAAACCAGACAAAGATGCCACAAAAAAAGAAAATTACAGGCCAATATCACTGATGAACATAGATGCAAAAATCCTTAACAAAATTCTAGCAAACAGAATCCAACAACATATTAAAAAAATCATACACCATGACCAAGTGGGCTTTATCCCAGGAATGCAAGGATTCTTTAATATCCGCAAATCAATCAATGTAATACGCCACATTAACAAATTGAAAGATAAAAACCATATGATTATCTCAATAGATGCAGAGAAAGCCTTTGACAAAATCCAACACTCATTTATGATTAAAACTCTCCAAAAAGCAGGAATAGAAGGAACATACCTCAACATAATAAAAGCTATATATGACAAACCCACAGCAAGCATCACCCTCAATGGTGAAAAATTGAAGGCATTTCCCCTGAAATCAGGAACAAGACAAGGGTGCCCACTCTCACCACTACTATTCAACATAGTGTTGGAAGTTCTGGCCACAGCAATCAGAGCAGAAAAAGAAGTAGAAGGAATCCAGATAGGAAAAGAAGAAGTAAAACTCTCACTGTTTGCAGATGACATGATCCTCTACATAGAAAACCCTAAAGACTCTACCAGAAAATTACTAGAGCTAATCAATGAATATAGTAAAGTTGCAGGATATAAAAGTAACACACAGAAATCCCTTGCATTCCTATATACTAACAATGAAAAAACAGAAAGAGAAATTAAGGAAACAATACCATTCACCATTGCAACAAAAAGAATAAAATACTTAAGAGTATATCTACCTAAAGAAACAAAAGACCTATACATAGAAAACTATAAAACACTGATGAAAGAAATCAAAGAGGACACAAACAGATGGAGAAACATACCGTGTTCATGGATTGGAAGAATTAATATTGTCAAAATGGCTATTCTACCCAAAGCAGTCTACAGATTCAATGCAATCCCTATCAAGCTACCAACGGTATTTTTCACAGAACTAGACCAAAGAATTTCACAATTTGTATGGAAATACAAAAAACCTTGAATAGCCAAAGTAATCTTGAGAAAGAAGAATGGAGCTGGAGGAATCAACCTGCCTGACTTCAGACTCTACTACAAAGCCACAGTCATCAAGACAGTATGGTACTGGCACAAAGACGGAAATATAGATCAATGGAACAGAATAGAAAGCCCAGAGATAAATCCACGAACCTATGGACACCTTATCTTTGACAAAGGAGGCAAGGATATACAATGGAAAAACGACAACCTCTTTAACAAGTGGTGCTGGGAAAACTGGTCAACCACTTGTAAAAGAATGAAACTAGAACACTTTCTAACACCATACACAAAAATAAATTCAAAATGGATTAAAGATATAAATGTAAGACCAGAAACTATAAAACTCCTAGAGGAGAACATAGGCAAAACACTCTCTGACATAAATCACAGCAAGATCCTCTATGACCCACCTCCCAGAATATTGGAAATAAAACCAAAACTAAACAAATGGGACCTAATGAAACTTAAAAGCTTTTGCACTACAAAGGAAAATACAAGTAAGGTGAAAAGACAGCCCTCAGATTGGGAGAAAATAATAGCAAATGAAGAAACAGACAAAGGATTAATCTCAAAAATATACAAGCAACTCCTGCAGCTCAATTCCAGAAAAATAAATGACCCAATCAAAAAATGGGCCAAAGAACTAAACAGACATTTCTCCAAAGAAGACATACAGATGGCTAACAAACACATGAAAAGATGCTCAACATCACTCATTATTAGAGAAATGCAAATCAAAACCACAATGAGGTACCATTACACGCCAGTCAGGATGGCTGCTATCCAAAAGTCTACAAGCAATAAATGCTGGAGAGGGTGTGGAGAAAAGGGAACCCTCTTACACTGTTGGTGGGAATGCAAACTAGTACAGCCACTATGGAAAACAGTGTGGAGATTTCTTAAAAAACTGGAAATAGAACGGCCATATGACCCAGCAATCCCACTTCTGGGCATACACACTGAGGAAACCAGATCTGAAAGAGACACGTGCACCCCTATGTTCATCGCAGCACTGTTTATAATAGCCAGGACATGGAAGCAACCTAGATGCCCATCAGCAGATGAATGGATAAGGAAGCCGTGGTACATATACATCATGGAATATTACTCAGCCATTAAAAAGAATTCATTTGAACCAGTCCTAATGAGATGGATGAAGCTGGAGCCCATTATACAGAGTGAAGTAAGCCAGAAAGATAAAGAGCATTTCAGCATACTGACACATGTATATGGAATTTAGAAAGGTGATAACGATAACCCTATATGCAGAACAGAAAAAGAGACACAGAAATACAGAACAGACTTTTGAACTTTGTGGGAGAATGTGAGGGTGGGATATTTCAGAAGAACAGCATGTATACTATCTATGGTGAAACAGATCACCAGCCCAGGTGGGATGCACGAGACAAGTGCTCCGGCCTGGTGCACTGGGAAGACCCAGAGGAATCGGGTGGAGAGGGAGGTGGGACGGGGGATCGGGATTGGGAATACATGTAAATCCAAGGCTGATTCATATCAATGTATGACAAAACACACTGGAAAAAAAAATAATAATAATAATAAAAAAGAAAAATGAATAAATAAATAAATAAAACTATTTCTGTTTTATAAAAGTCAGGTGACTAGTCTAAATGTCAATGTATATAGACATAAAGTAATAAAACATCAAAATGAATATGTAAACAAATACACGTGGGAAATAATTGCAAATGGGCAGGTGAGGGAGTAAGATTTCTTGTGCAACAGTGATTTTTGATTAGTTGTATAAGAGGTAAGCAATTATATCTTCCCCACTGCTATCTTGTCTTTCTGTCAAGAACTAAAATGTAAGAAATACCATCCTATTCTCAGGATAAAAAGAAATTCAGGGAAAAATGACAAGGTCTGAGTATATTGTTTTATCAGATTTAGCCAACCATTTTCTATGCATCATAGCAAGGATTCTGTCTGGAGTGTTATAAGTGAGTGCTTCTGAATAATTACAACACTAATAAAACTTCTATAGGTTGTTAAAAAAATATGAAGAGCCTAAAAAGGTGTGAAAATATGAAGAGATTCAAAAGGTATCAAAAACATGAGGAGCATGAAACGGTCTGAAAAATAGGAGGAGCATGAAGCGGTGTTAAAAAACATGAAGAGCCTGAAAAGGTGTGAAAAATATGAAGAGCTTCAAAAGGTGTCAAAAATAAGTGGAGCATGAAACGGTCTGAAAAATAGGAGGAGGCTAAAGCGGCTGTGAAAATCATGAAGAGCCTGAAAAGGTGTGAAACATATGACGAGCTTAAAAGGTGACAAAAATATGAGGATCATGAAACGGTCTGAAAAATAGGAGGAGCATGAAGCAGGGTTAAAAAACATGAAGAGCCTGAAAAGCTGTGAAAAATATGAAGAGCTTCAAAAGGTGTCAAAAATATGTGGAGCATGAAACGGTCTGATAAATAGGAGGAGGCTCAAGCGGTTGTGAAAAACATGAAGAGCCTGAAAAGGTGTGAAATATATGACGAGCTTAAAAGGTGTCAAAAAAATGAGGAACATTAAACGGTCTGAAAAATAGGAGGAGCATGAAGCGGGATTGAAAAACATGAAGAGCCTGAAAAGGTGTGAAAAATATGAAGAGCTTCAAAAGGTGTCAAAAATATGACGAGCATGAAACGGTCTGAAAACTAGGAGGAACATGAAGTGGTGTTGAAAAACACGAAGAGCCTGAAAAGGTGTCAAAAATATGAAGAGTTTGAAAAGGTGTCAAAAACATGAGGAGCATACAATCGTGTTGAAAACATGAAGAGCCTGAAAAGCTGTGAAAAACATAAAGAGCCTGAAAAGGTGTGAAAAATATGAGGAGACTGAAACAGTCTGAAAAATATGAGGAGCATGAAGTGGTGTTGAAATACATGAAGAGCCTGAAAAGGTGTGAAAAATATGAAGACCTTCAAAAGGTGTCAAAAATATGAGGAGCATGAAAAGGTCTGAAAAAAATGAGGAGCATGAAGTGGTGTTGAAATACATGAAGAGCCTGAAAAGGTATGAAATATATGAAGAGCTTCAAAACGTGTCAAAAATATGAGGAGCATGAAACGGTCTGAAAAATATTAGGAGCATGAAACGTTGTTCAAAAACATGAAGAGCCTGAAAAGGTGTGAAAAATATGAAGAGCTTCAAAAGGTGTCAAAATATGAGGAGCATGAAACGGTCTGAATAATACGTTGAGCATGAAATGGTGTTGAAAAACACGAAGAGCCTGAAAAATAGTGAAATATATGACGAACTTCAGTCGGTGTCAAAAATATGAGGAGCATGAAACGGTCTGAAAAATAGGAGGAGAATGATGGGGTGTTGAAAAACATGAAGAGACTGAAAAGGTGTGAAAAATATGAAGACCCTGAAAAGGTGTGAAAAATATGACGGGCATGAAACGGTCAGAAAAATAGGAGGAGCATGAAGTGGTGTTGAAATACATGAAAGCCCGAAATGTTGTGAAATATATGAAGAACTTCAAAAGGTGTCAAAAATATGAGGAGCATGAAACGGTCTGAAAAATAGAAGAAGCATGAAGTGGTGTTGAAAAACATGAAGAGCCTGAAAATGTGTGAAAAACATGAAGAGTTTCAAAAGGTGTCAAAAATATGAGGAGCATGAAACAGTTTGAAAAATAGGAGGAGCATGAAGTGGTGTTGAAAAACATGAAGAGTCTGAAATTGTGTTAAAAATATGAAGAGCTTCAAAAGGTGTCAAAAATATGAGGAGCATGAAACAGTTTGAAAAATATGAGGAGCATGAAATGGTGTTGAAATCATGAAGAGCCTGACAACGTGTCAAAAATATGAAGAGTTTCAAAAGGTGTGAAAAACATGAGAAGCATAAAACGGTCTGAAAAATATTAGGAGCATGAAACCGTGTTCAAAAACATGAAGAGCCTGAAAAGGTGTGAAAAATATGAAGAGCTGCAAAAGGTTTCAAAAATATGAGGAGCATGAAACGGTCTGAATAATAGGAGGAGCATGAAGTGGTGTTGAAAAACATGAAGAGACTGAAAATGTGTGAAAAATATGAAGAGCTTCAAAAGGTGTCAAAAATATGAGGAGCATGAAACGGTCTGAAAAATAGGAGAAACATAAAGTGGTGTTGAAAAACATGAAGAGCCTGAAAAGGTGTCAAAAATATGAAGAGATTCAAAAGGTGTGAAAAATATGAAGAGCTTCAAAAGGTGTCAAAAATATGAGGAACATTAAACGGTCTGAAAAATAGGAGGAGCATGAAGTGGTGTTGAAAAACATGAAGAGCCTGAAAAGGTGGCAAAAATATGAAGAGTTTCAAAAGGTGTCAAAAACATGAGGAGCATACAACCGTGTTGAAAACATGAAGAGCCTGAAAAGCTGTGAAAAACATGAAGAGCCTGAAAAGATGTGAAAAATATGAGGAGACTGAAACGGTCTGAAAAATAGGAGGAGCATGACGTGGTGTTGAAATACATGAAGAGTCTGAAAAGGTGTGAAAAATATGAATAGCTTCAGAAGTTGTCAAAAATATGAGGAGCATAAGACGGTCTGAAAAATATTAGGAGCATGAAACGGTGTTCAAAAACATGAAGAGCCTGAAAAGGTTTGAAAAATATGAAAAGCTTCAAAAGGTGTCAAAAATATGAGGAGCATGAAACGGTCTGAATAATAGGAGGAGCATGAAGCGGTGTTGAAAAATATGAAGAGCCTGAAAAGGTGTGAAATATATGACGAGCTTTAATCGGTGTCAAAAATATGAGGAGCATGAAACGGTGTTGAAAATATGAAGAGCATGAAAAGGTATGAAAAATATGAAGAGCTTCAAAAGGTGTCAAAAATATGAGGAGCATGAAAAAGTTTGAAAAATATGAGGAGCATGAAATGGTGTTGAAATCGTGAAGAGTCTGAAAAGGTGTCAAAAATATGAAGAGCTTCAAAAGGTGTCAAAAATATGAGGAGTATCAAACGGTCTGAAAAATAGGAGGAGCATGAAACGGTGTGAAGACATGAAGAGCCAGAAAAGGTGTCAAAAATATGAAGAGTTTCAAAAGGTGTCAAAAGCATGAGGAGCATGCAATGGTGTTGAAAACATGAAGAGCCTGAAAAGGTGTGAAAAATATGAAGACCCTGAAAAGGTGTGAAAAATATGACAGGCATGAAACGGTCAGAAAAATAGGAGGAGCATGAAGTGGTGTTGAAATACATGAAAGCCCGAAATGTTGTGAAATATATGAAGAGCTTCAAAAGGTGTCAAAAATATGAGGAGCATGAAACGGTCTGAAAAATAGAAGAAGCATGAAGTTGTGTTGAAAAACATGAAGAGCCTGAAAATGTGTGAAAAACATGAAGAGTTTCAAAAGGTGTCAAAAATATGAGGATCATGAAACGGTCTGAATAATAGGAGGAGCATGAAGTGGTGTTGAAAAACATGAAGAGTCTGAAAATGTGAGAAAAATATGAAGAGCTTCAAAAGGTGTCAAAAATATGAGGAGCATGAAACAGTTTGAAAAATATGAGGAGCATGAAATGGTGTTGAAATCATGAAGAGCCTGAAAACGTGTCAAAAATATGAAGAGTTTCAAAAGGTGTCAAAAACATGAGGAGCATAAAACGGTGTTGAAAACATGAAGAGTGTGAAAAACTGTGAAAAACATAAAGACCCTGAAAAGGTGTGAAAAAGATGAGGAGCCTGAAACGGTCTGAAAAAAGGAGGAGCATGAAGTGGTGTTGAAGTATATGAAGATCCTGAAAAGGTGTGAAAAATATGAAGAGCTTCAAAAGGTGTCAAAAATATGAGGAACATCAAACGTTCTGAAAAATAGGAGGAGCATGAAACCTTGTTGTAATACATGAAGAGCCTGAAAAGGTGTGAAATATATGAAGAGCTGTAAAACGTGTCAAAAATATGAGGAGCATGAAATGGTCTGAAAAATATTAGGAGCATGAAACGGTGTTCAAATACATGAGGAGCCTGAAAAGGTGTGAAAAAAATGAAGAGCTTCAAAAGGTTTCAAAAATATGAGGAGCATGAAATGGTCTGAATAATAGGAGGAGCATGAAGTGCTGTTGAAAAACATGAAAAATTGAAAAGGTGTGAAAATTATGAAGAGCTTCAAAAGGTGTCAAATATATGAGGAGCATGAAACGGTCTGAAAATTAGGAGGAGCATGAAGTGGTGTTGAAAAACATGAAGAGCCTGAAAAGGTGTGAAAAAAATGAAGAGCTTCAAAAGGTTTCAAAAATATGAGGAGCATGAAACGGTCTGAATAATAGGAGGAGCATGAACTGGTGTTGAAAAACATGAAGAAATTGAAAAGGTGTGAAAATTATGAAGAGCTTCAAAAGGTGTCAAATATATGAGGAGCATGAAACGGTCTGAAAATTAGGAGGAGCATGATGTGGTGTTGAAAAACATGAAGACCCTGGAAAGGTGTGAAATATATGACGAGCTTCAAACGGTTTCAAAAATATGAGGAGCATGAAACGGTCTGAAAAATAGGAGGAGCATGAAGCGGGGTTGAAAAACATGAAGAGCCTGAAAAGGTGTGAAAAATATGAAGAGCTTCAAAAGGTGTCAAAAATATGAGGAGCATGAAACGGTCTGAAAAATAGGAGGAACATGAAGTGGTGTTGAAAAACATGAAGAGCCTGAAAAGGTGTCAAAAATATGAAGAGTTTCAAAAGGTGTCAAAAACATGAGGAGCATACAACTATGTTTAAAACATGAAGAGCCTGAAAAGCTGTGAAAAACATGAAGAGCCTCAAAAGGTGTGAAAAATATGAGGAGCCTGAAACGGTCTGAAAAATAGGAGGAGCATGAAGTGGTGTTGAAATACATGAAGAGGCTGAAAAGGTGTGAAAAATATGAAGAGCATCAAAAGGTGTGAAAAATATGAAGAGCTTCAAAAGTTGTCAAAAATATGGGGAGCATGAAACTTTCAGAAAAAAAGAAGGAGCATGAAGTGGTGTTGAAAAACATGAAGAGCCTTAACAGGTGTTAGAAACATGAAGAGCTACAAAACGTGTGAAAAATATGAGGAGGATGAAAAGTTCTGAAAAATAGGAGGAGCATGAAGTGGTGTCCAGTAAAATGAAGAGATTGAAAATGTGTGAAAAACATGAAGAGCTTCAAAAGGTGTCAAAAATATGAGGAGCATGGAACGGTCTGAAAAATAGGAGGAGCATGAAATGGTGTTGAAAAACATGAGGAGCATGATACGGTCTGAAAAATCGGCGGAGCATGAAACGGTGTCGAAAAACATGAAGAGGCTGAAAAGGTGTGAAAAATATGAAGAGTTTCAAAAGGTGTCAAAAATATGAGGAGCAAGAAACGGTCTGAAAAATAGGAGGAGCATGAAGCAGTGTTCAGAAACATGAAGAGCCTGAAAAGGTGTGAAAAATATTAAGAGCTTCAAAAGGTGTGAAAAATATGAGGAGCATGAAACGGTCTGAAAAATAGGAGGAGCATGAAACGGTGTTGAAAAACATGAAGAGCATGAAAAGGTTTGAAAAATATGCAGAGCTTAAAAGGTGTCAAAAATATGTGGAGCATGAAACGTACTGAAAAATAGGAGGAGAATGAAACGGTGTTCAAAAACATGAAGAGCCTGAAAAGTTGTGAAAAATATAAGAGCTTAAAAAGTTGTCAAATATATGAGGAGCATGAAACGGTCTGAAAGTTAGGAGGAGCATGAAAAGGTGTTGAAAAACATGAAAAGCCTGATAAGGTGTCAAATATATGAAGAGCTTCATAAGGTTTGAAAAATATGAAGAGCTTCAAAATGTTTCAAAAATATGAGGAGCATGAAACGGTCTGAAAAACAGGAGGAGCATCAAACGGTGTTGAAAAACATGAAGAGCCTGAAAAGGTGTGAAAAATATGAAGAGCTTCAAAAGGTGTTAAAAATATGAGGAGCATGAAACGGTCTGATACATAGGAGGAGCATGAAGTGCAGTTGAAAACCATGAAGAGCCTGAAAAAGTGTGAAAAATATGAATAGATTCAAAAAGTGTGAAAAATATGAAGAGCTTCAAAAGGTGTCAAATATATGAGGAGCATGAAACGGTCTAAAAAATAGGAGAAGCATGAAACGGTGTTCAATAACACGAAGGCTGAAATGGTGTGAAAAATATGAAGAGCTTCAAAAGGAGTGAAAAATATGAGGAGTTTGAAACAGTATGAAAAATAGGAGAAGCATGAAACGGTGTTCAAAAACATGAAGCATGAAATTGTGTGAAAAATATGAAGAGCTTCAAAAGGTGTGAAAAATATGAGGAGAATGAAACGGTCTGAAAATAGGAGGAGCATGAATGGGTGTTGAAAAACATGAAGAGCCTGAAAAGGTGTGAAAGATACGAAGAGTTTCAAAACGTGTCAAAAATATGAGGAGCATGAAACGGTCTCAAAAATAGGAGGAGCATGAAACGGTGTTCAAACACATGAAGAGCCTGAAAAGGAGTGAAATATATGAAGAGCTTCAAAATGGGGCAAACATATGAGGAGGAAGAAACCGTCAAATAAAGAGGATGAGCATAAAGCAGGGTTCAAAATATGTAGAGCCTGAAAAAGTGTGAAATTTATGAAGAGCTTCAAAATTGTCAAAAATATGAGGAGCATGAAACGGTATGAAATATAGGAGAAACATGAAACGGTGTTCAAAAACATGAAGCCTGAAATGGTGTGAAAAATATTAAGAGCTTCAAAAGGTGTGAAAAATATGAGGAGCATGAAATTGTCTGAAAAAGAGGAGGAGCAAGAAACGGTGTTGAAAAACATGAAGAGCCTGCAAAGGTGTGAAAAATATGAAGAGCTTCAAAACGTGTCAAAAATATGAGGAGCATGAAACGGTCTGAAAAATAGGAGGAGCATGAGGTGGTGTTGAAAATCATGAGAGACTGAAAAGGTGTGAAAAATATGAAGAGCTTCAAAAGGTGTCAAAAATATGAGGAGCATGAAACGGTCTGAAAAATAGGAGGAGCATTAAGCGGTGTTCAAAAACATGAAGAGCCTGAAAAGGTGTGAAATTTATGAAGAGCTTGAAAAGGTGTCAAAATATGAGGAGCATGAAACGGTCTGAAAAATATGAGGAGCAGTAAGCGGTGTTGAAAAACATGAAGAGCCTGAAAAAGTGTGAAAAGTATGAAGAGCTTCTAAGGTGTCAAAAATATGAGGAGCATGAAAAGTTCTGAAAAATAGGAGGAGCAAGAAACAGTGTTCAAAACATGAAAAGCCTGAAAAGGTGTGAAAAATATGAAGAGGTTCAAAAGGTGTCAAAAATATGAGGAGCATGAAACGGTCTGAAAAATAGGAGCAAGTAGCGGTGTTGAAAAACATGAAGAGCCTGAAAATATGTAAAAAATATGAAGAGCTTCAAAAAGTGTCAAAAATATGAGAAGCATGAAACGGTCAGAAAAAGAGGAGGAGCATGAAGTGGTGTTGAAAAACATGAAGAGCCTGAAAAGTTGTGAAAAATATGAAGAGCTTCAAAAGTTGTCAAAAATATGAGGAGCATGAAACGGTCTGAAAAATAGGAGGAGCATGAAAAGGTGTTGAAAAACATGAAAAGACTGATAAGGTGTCAAATATATGAAGAGCTTCATAAGGTGTGAAAAATATGAAGCTTCAAAATGTTTCAACAATATGTGGAGCATGAAACGGTCTGAAAAATAGGAGGAGGATGAAGCGGTGTTGAAAACCATGAAGAGCCTGAAAAGATGTGAAAAATATGAAGAGCTTCAACAGGTGTCAAAAATATAAGGAACATGAAACGGTCTGAAAAATAGGAGCAAGAAGCGGTGTTGAAAAACATGAAGAGCCTGAAAATATGTAAAAGATATGAAGAGCTCAAAAGGTGTCAAAAATATGAGGAGCATGAAACGGTTTGAGAAAGAGAAGGAGCATGAAGTGGTGTTGAAAAACATGAAGAGCCTGAAAATTTGTGAGAAATATGAAGAGCTTCAAAAGTTGTCAAATATATGAGGAGCATGAAACGGTCTGAAAAATAGGAGGAGCATGAAAAGGTGTTGAAAAACATGAAAAGCCTGATAAGGTGTCAAATATATGAAGAGCTTCATAAGGTTTGAAAAATATGAAGAGATTCAAAAGGTGTTAAAAATATGAGGAGCATGAAATGGTCTGATAAATAGGAGGAGCATGAAGTGCTGTTGAAAACCATGAAGAGCCTGAAAAAGTGTGAATAATATGAAGAGCTTCAAAAAGTGTGAAAAATATGAAGAGCTTCAAAAGGTGTCAAAAATATGAAGAGGTTCAAAAGATGTCAAAAATATGAGGAACATGAAACGGTCTGAAAAATAGGAGGAGCATGAAGTGGTGTTCAGAAACATGAAGAGCCTGAAAAGGTGTGAAAATTATGAGGAGCATGAAACAGTCTGACAAATAAGAGGAGCATGAAACGGTGTTGAAAACAAGAAGAGCCTGAAAAGGTGTGAAAAATATGAAGAGCTTCAAAAGGTGTGAAAAATATGAGGAGCATGAAACGGTCTTCAAAATAGGAGTAGCATGAAGTGCTGTTGAAAAACATGAAGAGCCTGAAAAGGTGTGAAAAATATTAAGAGCTTCAAAAGGTGTGAAAAATATGAACAGCTTCAAAAGGTGTCAAAAATATGGGGAGCATGAAACGGTCCGAAATATAGGAGAAGCATTAAACGGTGTTGAAAAATATGAAGAGCCTGAAAAGGTGTGAAAAATATGAAGAGCTTTAAAAGGTGTCAAAAATATTAAGAGCATGAAACATTCTAAAAAACAGGAGGATCATGAAACGGTGTTGAAAAACATGAAGAGCCTGAAAAGGTGTGAAAAATATGAAGAGTTTCAAAAGGTGTCAAAAATATGAGGAGCATGAAACGGTCTGAAAAATAGGAGGAGAATGAAGTGCTGTTGAGAAACATGAAGAGACTGAAAAGGTGTGAAAAGTATGAAGTTTCAAAAGGTGTCAAAAATATGAGGAGCATGAAACGGTCTGAAAAATAGGAGGAGAATGAAACGGTTTTCAAAAACATGAAGAGACTGAAAAGGTGTAAAAAATATGAAGAGCTTCAAAAGTTGTCAAAATTACGAGTTGTTTGAAACGGACTGAAAAATAGGAGAAGCATGAAACGGTGTTCAAAAACATGAAGCATGAAAATGTGTGGAAAATATGAAAAGCTTCAAAAGGTGTGAAAAATTGAGGAGCATGAAACGGTCTGAAAAAAAGGAGGAGAATGAAGTGCTGTTGCAAAACATGAAGAGCCTGAAAAGGTGTGAAAAGTATGAAGAGTTTCAAAAGGTGTCAAAAATATGAGGAGCATGAAACGGTCTGAAAAATAGGAGGAAAATGAAACGGTTTTCAAAAACATGAAGAGCCTGAAAAGGTGTAAAAAATATGAAGAGCTTCAAAAGGTGTCAAAGTTACGAGTCGTTTGAAATGGACTGAAAAATAGGAGAAGCGTGAAACGGTGTTCAAAAACATGAAGCCTGAAAATGTGTGGAAAATATGAAGAGCTTCAAAAGGGGTGAAAAATATGAAGAGCTTCAAAACGTCTCAAAAATATGAGGAGCATGAAAAGGTCTGAAAAATAGCAGGAGCATGAGGTGGTGTTGAAAAACATGAAGAGACTGAAAAGGTGTGAAAAATATGAAGAGCTTCAAAAGGTGTCAAAAATATGAGGTGCATGAAACGTTCTGAAAAATAGGAGGAGCATGAAACGGTGTTCAAAATCATGAAGAGCCTGAAAAGGTGTGAAAAATATGAAGAGCTTCAAAGGTGTGAAAAATATGAAGATCTTCAAAAGGTGTCAAAAATATGAGGAGCATGATACTGTCTGAAAAATAGGAGGAGCACGAAGCGGTGTTGAAAAACATGAAGAACCTGAAGAGGTGTGAAAAATATGAAGAGCTTCAAAAGGTGTGAAAAATATGAAGAGCTCCAAAAGGTGTGAAAAATATGAAGAGCTTCAAAAGGTGTCAAAAATATGGGGAGCATGAAACGGTATGAAAAATAGGAGGAGCATGAGGAGATGTTGAAAAACATTAAGAGCCTGAAAAGGTGTGAAAAATATTAAGAGCTTCAAATGGTACAAAAATATGAGGAGCATGAAACGGTCTGAAAAATAGGAGGAGCATGAAGAGATGTTGAAAAACATGAAGAGCCTGAAAAGGTGTGAAAAATATGAATAGCTTCAAAAGGTGTCAAAACTATGAGGAGCATGAAACGGTCTGAAAAATAGGAGGAGCATGAAGCGGTGTTGAAAAAAATGAAGAGTCTGAAAAGGTGTGAAAAATATGAATAGCTTCAAAAGGTGTCAAAAATATGAGGAGCATGAAACGGTCTGAAAAAGAGAAGGAGCATGAAGTGGTGTTGAAAAACATGAAGAGCCTGAAAAGTTGTGAGAAATATGAAGAACTTCAAAAGTTGTCAAATATGAGGAGCATGAAACGGTCTGAAAAATAGGAGGAGCATGAAAAGGTGCTGAAAAACATGAAAAGCCTGATAAGGTGTCAAATATATGAAGAGCTTCATAAGGTTTGAAAAATATGAAGAGCTTCAAAACGTTTCAAAAATACGAGGAGCATGAAACGGTCTGAAAAATAGGAGGAGCATGAAACGGTGTTGAAAAACATGAAGAGCCTGAAAAGTTGTGAAAAATATGAAGAGCTTCAAAAAGTGTGAAAAATATGAAGAGCTTCAAAAGGTGTCAATAATATGAGGAGCATGAAACGGTCTGAAAAAGAGGAGAGGCGTGAAGGGGTGTTCAAAAACATGAAGAGCCTGAAAAGGTGTGAAAAATATGAAGAGGTTCAAAAGATATCAAAAATATGAGGAACATGAAACGGTCTGAAAAATAGGAGGAGCCTGAAGTGGTGTTCAGAAACATGAAGAGCCTGAAAAGGTGTGAAAATTATGAGGAGCATGAAACAGTCTGACAAATAGGAGGAGCATGAAATGGTGTTGAAAACAAGAAGAGCCTGAAAAGGTGTGAAAAATATGCAGAGCTTCAAAATGTGTGAAAAATATGAGGAGTTTGAAACAGTATGAAAAATAGGAGAAGCATGAAACAGTGTTCAAAAACATGAAGCCTGAAATTGTGTGAAAAATATGAAGAGCTTCAAAAGGTTTGAAAAATATGAGGAGCATGAAACGGTCTGAAAAATAGGAGGATCATGAATGGGTGTTGACAAACATGAAGAGCCTGAAAAAGTGTGAAAGTTACGAAGAGCTTCAAAACGTGTCAAAAATATGAGGAGCCTGAAATGGTCTCAAAAATAGGAGGAGCATGAAACGGTGTTCAAACACATGAAGAGCCTGAAAAGGAGTGAAATATATGAAGAGCTTCAAAATGGGGCAAACATATGAGGAAGAAGAAACCGTCAAATAAAGAGGATGAGCATGAAGCAGTGTTCAAAACATGTAGAGCCTGAAAAAGTGTGAAATATATGAAGAGCTTCAAAATTGTCAAAAATATGAGGAGCATGAAAAGGTATGAAATATAGGAGAAACATGAAACAGTGTTCAAAAACATGAAGCTTGAAATGGTGTGAAAACTATTAAGAGCTTCAAAAAGTGTGAAAAATATGAGGAGCATGAAATGGTCTGAAAAATAGGAGGAGCAAGAAACGGTGTTCAAAAACATGAAGAGCCTGAAAAGGTGTGAAAAGTATGAAGAGCTTGAAAAGGTGTCAAAATATGAGGAGCATGAAACGGTCTGAAAAATATGAGGAGCATTAAGCGGTGTTGAAAAACATGAAGAGCCTGAAAAAGTGTGAAAAGTATGAAGAGCTTCAAAAGTTGTCAAAAATATGAGGATCATGAAAAGTTCTGAAAAACAGGAGGAGCAAGAAACAGTGTTCAAAAACATGAAAAGCCTGAAAAGGTGTGAAAAATATGAAGAGGTTCAAAAGGTGTCAAAAATATGAGGAACATGAAACGGTCTGAAAAATAGGAGCAAGTAGCGATGTTGAAAAACATGAAGAGCCTGAAAATATGTAAAAAATATGAAGAGCTTCAAAAGTTTTCAAAAATAGGAGGAGCATGAAAAGGTGTTGAAAAACATGAAAAGCCTGATAAGGTGTCAAATATATGAAGAGCTTCATAAGGTGTGAAAAATATGAAGAGCTTCAAAATGATTCAAAAATATGTGGAGCATGAAACGGTCTGAAAAATAGGAGGAGGATGAAGCGGTGTTGAAAAACATGAAGAGCCTGAAAAGATGTGAAAAATATTAAGAGCTTCAACAGGTGTCAAAAATATAAGGAGCATGAAACGGTCTGAAAAATAGGAGCAATAAGCGGTGTTGAAAAACATGAAGAGCCTGAAAATATGAAAAAGATATGAAGAGCTCAAAAGGTGTCAAAAATATGAGGAGCATGAAACGGTCTGAAAAAGAGAAGGAGCATGAAGTGGTGTTGAAAAACATGAAGAGCCTGAAAAGTTGTGAGAAATATGAAGAGCTTCAAAAGTTGTCAAATATATGAGGAGCATGAAACGGTCTGAAAAATAGGAGGAGCATGAAAAGATGTTGAAAAACATGAAAATCCTGATAAGGTGTCAAATATATGAAGAGCTTCATAAGGTTTGAAAAATATCAAGAGCTTCAAAATGTTTCAAAAATATGAGGAGCATGGAACGGTCTGAAAAATAGGAGGAGCATGAAACGGTGTTGAAAAACATGAAGAGCCTGAAAAGGTGTGAAAAATATGAAGAGCTTCAAAAGGTGTTAAAAATATGAGGAGCATGAAACGGTCTGATAAATAGGAGGAGCATGAAGTGCTGTTGAAAACCATGAAGAGCCTGAAAAAGTGTGAAAAATATGAAGAGCTTCAAAAAGTGAGAAATATATGAAGAGCTTCAAAAGGTGACAAAAATATGAGGAGCATGAATCGGTCTGAAAAAGAGGAGGAGCGTGAAGGTGTGTTCAAAAACATGAAGAGCCTGAAAAGGTGTGAAAAATATGAAGAGGTTAAAAAGATGTCAAAAATATGAGGAACATGAAACGGTCTGAAAAATAGGAGGAGCATGAAGTGGTGTTCAGAAACATGAAGAGCCTGAAAAGGTGTGAAAATTATGAGGAGCATGAAACAGTCTGACAAATAAGAGGAGCATGAAACGGTGTTGAAAACAAGAAGAGCCTGAAAAGGTGTGAAAAATATGAAGAGCTTCAAAAGGTGTGAAAAATATGAGAAGCATGAAACGGTCTTAAAATTAGGAGTAGCATGAAGTGCTGTTGAAAAACATGATGAGCCTGAAAACGTGTGAAAAATATGAAGAGCTTTAAAAGGTGTCGAAAATACTAAGAGCATGAAACCTTCTGAAAAACAGGAGGATCATGAAACGGTGTTGAAAAACATGAAGAGCCTGAAAAGGTGTGAAAAGTATGAAGAGTTTCAAAAGGTGTCAAAAATATGAGGAGCATGAAACGGTCTGAAAATTAGGAGGAGAATGAAACGGTTTTCAAAAACATGAAGAGCCTGAAAAGGTGTAAAAAATATGAAGAGCTTCAAAATATGTCAAAATTACGAGTTGTTTGAAACGGACTGAAAAATAGGAGAAGCATGAAACGGTGTTCAAAAACATGAAGCCTGAAAATGTGTGGAAAATATGAAGAGCTTCAAAAGGTGTGAAAAATTGAGGAGCATGAAACGGTCTGAAAAATAGGAGCATGCAGCAGTGTTGAAAATAATGAAGAGTCTGAAAAGGTGTGTAAAATATGAAGAGCTTCAAAAAGTGTCAAATATATGAAGAGCCTGAAACTGTCTGAAAAAGAGGAGGAGCATGAATCGGTGTTGAAAAATATGAAGAGCCTGAAAAGGTGTGAAAAACATGAAAAGCTTCAAAAGTTGTTATAAATATGAAGAGCTTTAAAAAGTGTCAGAAATATATGGAGAATGAAACTGTCTGAAAAATAGGAGGAGCTTGAAGCGATGTTCAAAAACATGAAGAACATGAAAAGGTGTGAAAAAAAAGAAGAATTTCAAAAGGTGTCAAAAATATGAGGAGCAGGAAACAGTCTGAAAATAGGAGGAGCTTGAAACGGTGTAGAAAAACCAGAAGAGCATGAAAAGGTGTGAAAAATATGAAGAGCTTCAAAGGTGTAAAACTTATGAGGAGCATGAAACAATCTGAAAATACGAGGAGAATGAAACCGTGTTCCAAAACGAGAAGAGCATTAAAAGGTGCGAAAAATATGAAGAGCTTCAAAAGGTTTCAAAAAGAGGAGTAGCATGAAACGGTGTTCAAATCATGAAGAGCCTGAAAAGGTGTGAAAAATATGAAGAGCTTCAAAAGGTGTGAAAAATATGAAGAGCTTCAAAAGGTGTGAAAAATATGAGGAGCATGAAATGGTCTGAAAAATAGGAGGAGCATGAAGTGGTGTTAAAAAACATGAAGAACAGTAAAAGGTATAAAAAATATATAGAGCTTCAAAAGGTTTGAAAAATATGAGGAGCATGAAACGGTCTGAAAAATAGAAGGAGCATGAAGCAGTGTTGAAAAAAAATGAAGAGCCTGAAAAGGTGTGAAATATATGAAGAGCTTCAAAAGGTGTAAAAAATATGAGGAGCATGAAACAGTCTGAAAATTAGGAGGAGCATGAAACGGTGTTTAAAAACATAAAGAGCATGAAAAGTTTTGAAAAAAATGGAAGAGGTTAAAAGATGTCAAAAATATGAGGAGAATGAAACGATCTGAAAAATAGGAGGAGCATGAAACTGTGTTCAAAAACATGAAGAGCGTGAAAAGGTGTGAAAAATATGAAGGGCTTCAAAACGTGTCAAAAATATGTGGAGCATGATACGGTCTGAAAAATAGGAGGAACATGAAATGGTTATCAAAAACATGAAGAGCCTGAAAATGTGTGAAAAACATGAAGAGCTTCAAAATGTGTCAAAAATATGAGGAGCATGAAACGGTCTGAAAAATAGGAGGAGCATGAAGCGGTGTTGAAAAACATGAATAGCCTGAAAAGGTGTGAAATATATGAAGAGCTTCAAAGGTGTCAAAAATATGAGGAGAATGAAACGTCTGAAAAATAGGAGGAGCATGAGGTGGTGTTGAAAAACATGAAGAGCCTGAAAAGGTGTGACATATATGAAGAGCTTCAAAAGGTGTCAAAAATATAAGGAGCATGAAACGGATCGAAAAATAGGAGGAGCATGAAAAGGTGTTGGAAAACATAAAGAGACTGAAAAGTTGTGAAAAATATGAAGAGCTTCAAAAGGTGTGAAAAATATGAAGAGCTTCAAAAGGTTCAAAAATATGAGGAGCATGAAACGGTCCGAAAAATAGGAGGAGCATGAAACGGTGTTCAAAAACATGAAGAGCCTGAAAATGTGTGAAAAATATTAAGAGTTTCAAAAGGTGTGAAACATATGAGGAGCATGAAGCGGTGTTCAAGAACATGAAGAGCCTGAAAAGGTGTGAAAAATATGAAGAGCTTCAAAAAGTGTGAAAAATATGAGGAGCATGAAACTGTTTGAAAAATAGAAGGAGCATGAAGCGGTGTTCAAAAACATGAAGAGCCTGAAAATGTGTGAAAAATATGAAGAGCTTCAAAAGTTGTCATAATATGAGGAGCATGAAACGGTCTCAAAAATAGGAGGAGCATGAAACGGTGTTCAAAAACATGAAGAGCCTGAAAAGGTGTGAAAAATATGAAGAGCTTCAAAAGGTGTCAAAAATATGAGGAGCATGAAACGGTCCGAAAAATAGGAGGAGCATGAAAAGGTGTTGGAAAACATGAAGAGCATGAAACGGTGTGAAAAATATGAAGAGCTTCAAAAGGTGTGAAACATACGAAGAGCTTCAAAAGGTGTCAAAAATATGAGGAGCATGAAACGGTCTGAAAAATAGGAGGAGCATGAAAAGGTGTTGGAAAACATGAAGAGCCTGAAAATGTGTGAAAAATATAAAGAGCTTCAAAAGGTGTGAAAAATATGAGGAGCATGAAAATGTCTCACAAATACGAGGAGCATGAAGTGGTGTTGAAAATCATGAAGAGACTGAAAAGGTGTGAAATATATTTAGAGCTTCAAAATGTGTCAAATATATGAGGAGCATGAAACGGTCTGAAAAATAAGAGGAGCATGAAGTGGTTTTGAAAAAGATGAAGAGACCTAAAATTTTTGAAAAACATGAAGTGCTAGACAAGGTGTTAAAAATATGAAGAGCTTCAAAAGGTGTTAAATATATGAAGAGCTTCAAAAGGTTCAAAAATATGAGGAGCATGAAACGGTCTGAAAAATAGAAGGAGCATGTAACTGTGTTGAAACACATGAAGAGCATGAAGGTGTGAAATATATGAAAACCATCAAAAGGTGTCAAATATATGAGGAGCATGAAAATGTCTCAAATATAGGAGGAGCATGAAGTGGTGTTGAATAACATGAAGATCCTGAAAAGGTGTGAAAAATATGAAGAGCCAGAATAGGTGTTAAAAATATGAAGAGCTTCAAAAGGTGTTAAAATATGAAGAGCTTTAAAAGGAGCCAAAAATATGAGGAGCAAGAAACGGTCTGAAAAATAGGAAGAGCATGAAGTTGTGTTGAAAAGCATGAAGAGACTGAAAAGGTGTGAAAAATATGAAGAGCTTCAAAAGGTGTGAAAAATATGAAGAACTTCAAAAGATTCCAAAATATGAGGAGCATGAAACGGTCCGAAAAATAGGAGGAGCATGAAACGGTGTTCAAAAACATGAAGAGAAACAAAATGTGTGAAAAATATGAAGAGTTTCAAAAGGTGTGAAAAATATGAGGAGCATGAAGCGGTGTTCAAAAACATGAAGAGCCTGAAAAGGTGTGAAAAATATGAAGAGCTTCAAAAAGGGTGAAAAATATGAGGAGCATGAAACAGTCTGAAAAATAGGAGGAGCATGAAGCGGTGATCAAAAACATGAAGGGCCTGAAAATGTGTGAAATATATGAAGAGCTTCAAAATGTGTGAAAACTATGAGGAGCATGAAACGGTCTGAAAAATAGGAGGAGCATGAAGCGGTGTTGAAAAACATGAAGAGCCCACAAAGGTGTGAAAAATATGAAGAGCTTCAAAAGGTGTGAAATATATGAAGAGCTTCAAAAGGTGTCAAAAATATGACGAACATGAAACGGTCTGAAAAATAGGAGGAGCAGGAAGCGGTGTTTAAAAACATGAAGAGCCTGAAAAGCTGTGAAAATTATGAAGAGCTTCAAAATGTGTCAAAAATATGAGGAGCAAAGAAAGGTGTGAAAAATAGGAGGAGCATGAAAGGATGTTCAAAAACATGAAGAGCCTGAAAAGGTGTGAAAAATATGAAGAGAATCAAAAGGCGTCAAAAATATGAGGAGCATTAAACCGTCTGAAAAATAGGAGCATGAAGCGGTGTTGAAAATAATGAAGAGTCTGAAAAGGTGTGTAAAATATGAAGAGCTTCAAAAAGTGTCAAATATATGAAGAGCATGAAACGGTCTGAAAAAGAGGAGGAGCATGAATCGGTGTTGAAAAATATGAAGAGCCTGAAAAGGTTTGAAAAATATGAAGAGCTTCAAAAGGTGTGAAATATATGAAGAGCTTCAAAAGGTGTCAAAAATATGACGAACATGAAACGGTCTGAAAAATAGTAAGAGCATGAAGCGGTGTTGAAAAACATGAAGAGCCTGAAAAGGTGTGAAATATATGAAGAGCTTCAAAAGGTGTAAAAAATATGAGGAGCATGAAACAGTATGAAAATTAGGAGGAGCATGAAACGGTGTTGAAAAACATGAAGAGCCTGAAAAGGTTTGAAAAATATGAAGAGCTTCAAAAGGTGTCAAGAATATGAGGAGCATGAAACGGTCTGAAAAATAGGAGCATGAAGCGGTGTTGAAAATAATGAAGAGTCTGAAAAGGTGTGTAAAATATGAAGAGCTTCAAAAAGTGTCAAATATATGAAGAGCATGAAACGGTCTGAAAAAGAGGAGGAGCATGAATCGGTGTTGAAAAATATGAAGAGCCTGAAAAGGTTTGAAAAATATGAAGAGCTTCAAAAGGTGTGAAATATATGAAGAGCTTCAAAAGGTGTCAAAAATATGACGAACATGAAACGGTCTGAAAAATAGTAAGAGCATGAAGCGGTGTTGAAAAACATGAAGAGCCTGAAAAGGTGTGAAATATATGAAGAGCTTCAAAAGGTGTAAAAAATATGAGGAGCATGAAACAGTCTGAAAATTAGGAGGAGCATGAAATGGTGTTGAAAAACATGAAGAGCCTGAAAAGGTTTGAAAAATATGAAGAGCTTCAAAAGGTGTCAAGAATATGAGGAGCATGAAACGGTCTGAAAAATAGGAGGAGCATGAAAAGGTGTTCAAAAACATGAAGAGCCTGAAAAAGTTTGAAAAATATGAAGCGCTTCAAAAGGTGTCAAAAATATGTAGAGCTTCAAAAGGTGTCAAAATTATGAGGAGCATGTAACGGTCTGAAAAATAGGAGGAGCTTGAAACGGTGTTCAAAAACATGAAGAGCCTGAAAATGTGTGAAAAATACAAAGAGTTTCAAAAGGTGTGAAAAATATGAGGAGCATGAAGCGGTGCTCAAAACTTGAAGATACTGAAAAGGTGTGAAAAATATGAAGAGATTCAAAAGATGTGAAAAATATGAGGAGCATGAAACGGTCTGAAAAATTGGAGGAGCATGAAGAGGTCTTCAAAAACATGAAGAGCCAGAAAAGGTGTGAAAAATATGAAGAGCTTCAAAAGGTGTTCAAAAATTTGAGGAGCATGAAACGGTCTGAAAAATATGAGGAGCATGAAACGGTGTCCATAAACATGAAGAGCCTGAAAAGGTGTGAAAATTATGAAGAGCTTCAAAAGGTGTCAAAAATATGAAGAGCTTCAATAGGTGTCAAAAACATGAGGAGCATGAAACCATCTGAAAATAGGGGGAGCGTGAAACGGTGTTGAAAAACAAGAAGAGCTTGAAAAGGTGTGAAATATATGAAGAGCTTCAAAAAGTGTCAAAAATATGAAGAGCATGAAACAGTTTCAAAAATAGGAGGAGCATGAAGCGGTGTTCAAAAACATGAAGAGCCTGAAATGGTGTGTAATATATGAAGAGCTTCAAAAGGTGTCAAAAATATGAGGAGTATGAAACGGTCTGAAACATAGGAGGAGCATGAAGCAGTGTTCAAAAACATGAAGAGCCTGAAAAGGTGTGAAAAATATGAAGAGCTTCAAAAGTTGTCATAAATTGAGGAGCATGAAACGTTCTCAAAAATAGGAGGGGCATGAAACGGTGTTCAAAAACATGAAGAGCTTGAAAAGGTGTGAAAAATATGAAGAGCTTCAAAACGTGTGAAAAATATGAGGAGCATGAAACGGTCAGAAAAATAGGAGGAGCATGAAGCGGTGTTCAAAAACATGAATAGCCTGAAAATGTGTGAAAAATATGAAGAGCTTCAAAAAGTGTGAAAAATATGAGGAGCATGAAACGGTCTGAAATATAGGAGGAGCATGAAGCAGTGTTTGAAAACATGAAGAGACTGAAAAGGTGTGAAATATATGAAGAGCTTCAAAAGGTGTGAAAAATATGAGTAACAAGAAACGGTCTGAAAAATAGGTGGAGCATGAAACTGTGTTGAAAACATGAAGAGCCTGAAAAGGTGTGAAAAATATGAGGAGATTCAAAACGTGTCAAAACTATGAGGAGCATGAAACTGTCTGAAAAATAGGAGGAGCATGAAGCGGTGTTGAAAAACCTGAAGAGCCCGCAAACGTGTGAAAAATATGAAGAGCTTCAAAAGTTGTGAAATATATGAAGAGCTTCAAAAGGTGTCAAAAATATGAGGAGCATGAAACAGTCTGATAAATAGGAGGACCATGAAGCATTGTTGAATAACATGAAGAGCCTGAAAAGGTGTGAAAAATATGAACAGCTTCAAAAGGTGTCAAAAATAGGAGGAGCATGAAACCGTGTTCAAAAACATGAAGAGCCTGAAAAGGTGTGAAAACATGAAGAGCTTCAAAAGGTGGTAAAATTTGAGGAGCATGATACGGACTGAAAAATAGGAGGAGCAATAAGCGGTGTTGAAAAACCTGAAGAGCCTGAAAACGTGTGAAAAACATGAAGAGATTCAAAAGGTGTGAAATATATGAGGTACATGAAACGGTCTGAAAAATATGAGCAGCATGAAGCGGTGTTGAAAAAAATGAAGAGCCTGAAAAGGTGTGAAAAATATGAAGAGCTTCAAAAGGTGTCAAAAGTATGAGGAGCATGAAACCGTCTGAAATATAAGAGGAGCATGAAGTGGTGTTGAAAAACATGAAGAGCCTGCAAAGGTGTGAAAAATATGAAGAGCATGAAACGGTCTGAAAAATAGGTGGAGAATGAAGCGGTGTTCAAAAACATGAAGAGCCTGATAAGGTGTGAAATAAATGAAGAGCTTCAAAAATGTGGAAAATATGAGGAGCATGAAACGGTCGAAAAATAGGAGGAGCATGAAGCGGTGTTGAAAAACATGAAGAGCCTGAAAAGGTGTGAAAAAAATATGAAGAGCTTCAAAATGTGTCAAAAATATGAGGAGATTGAATGGGTCTGAAAAATAGGAGGAGCATGAAGCGGTGTTGAAAAACATGAAGAGCCTGAAAAGGTGTGACATATATGAAGAGCTTCAAAGGTGTCAAAATTATGAGGAGAATGAAACGTCTGAAAAATAGGAGGAGCATGAGGTGGTGTTGAAAATCATGAAGAGCCTGAAAAGGTGTGAAATATATGAAGAGCTTCAAAAGGTGTCAAAAATATGAGGAGCATGAAACGCTCTGAAAAATAGGAGAAGCATGAAACGGTGTTGAAAACATGAAGAGCATGAAAAGGTATGAAAAGTATGAAGAGCTAGAAAAGGTGTCAGAAATATGAGGAGCATGAAACGGTCTGAAAAATAGGAGGAGCATGACACGGAGTTGAAAACATGAAGAGCCTGAAAAGGTGTGAAAATTATGAGGAGCTTCAAACTGTGTCAAAAATATGAGGAGCAATGAAAGGTCTGAAAAATAGGAGGAGCAAGAAAGGATGTTCAAAAAAATGAAGAGCCTGAAAAGGTGTGAAAAATATGAAGAGAATCAAAAGGCGTCAAAAATATGAGGAGCATTAAACGGTCTGAAAAATAGGAGCATGCAGCAGTGTTGAAAATAATGAAGAGTCTGAAAAGGTGTGTAAAATATGAAGAGCTTCAAAAAGTGTCAAATATATGAAGAGCCTGAAACGGTCTGAAAAAAAGGAGGAGCATGAATCGGTGTTGAAAAATATGAAGAGCCTAAAAAGGTGTGAAAAACATGAAAAGCTTCAAAAGTTGTTAAAAATATGAAGAGCTTCAAAAAGTGTCAGAAATATATGGAGAATGAAACAGTCTGAAAAATAGGAGGAGCTTCAAGCGATGTTCAAAAACATGAAGAGCCTGAAAAGGTGTGAAAAATATGAAGAACTTCAAAAGGTGTCAAAAATATGAGGAGCATGAAACAGTCTGAAAATAGGAGGAGCTTGAAACGGTGTAGAAAAACCCGAAGAGCATGAAAAGGTGTGAAAAATATGAAGAGCTTCAAAAGGTGTAAAAATTATGAGGAGCTTGAAACAATCTGAAAATAGGAGGAGAATGAAACCCTGTTCAAAAAAGAGAAGAGCATTAAAAGGTGCGGAAAATATGAAGAGCTTCAAAAGGTTTCAAAAAGAGGAGTAGCATGAAACGGTGTTCAAAAACATGAAGAGCCTGAAAAGGTGTGAAAAATATGAAGAGCTTCAAAAGGTGTCAAAAATATGAGGAGCCTGAAAGAGTCTGAAAAATAAGAGGTGCATGAAACGGTGTTGAAAAATATGAAGAGCCTGAAAAGGTGTGAACAATATGAAGAGCTTCAAAACGTGTCAAAAATATGAAGAAAATGAAACGGTCTGAAAAATAGGAGGAGCATGAATCGGTGTTGAAAAATATGAAGAGCCTGAAAGGTGTGAAAAATATGAAAAGCTTCAAAACGTGTCAAAAGTATATGGAGAATGAAACAGTCTGAAACATAGGAGGAGCATGAAGCGCTTTTCAAAAACATGAAGAGCATGAAAAGGTTTGAAAATTATGAAAAGCTTCAAAAGGTGTCAAAAATATGAGGAGCATGACAGTCTGAAAATAGGAGGAGCAAAAAACGGTGTTGAAAAACATGAAGAGCATGAAAAGGTGTGAAACAAATGAAGAGCTTCAAAAGAAGTAAAAAATATGAGGAGCATGAAACAATCTGAAAATAGGAGAAGCATGAAACGGTGTTCAAAAACAAAAAGAGCATGAAAAGCTCTGAAAAATATGAAGAGCTACAAAAGGTGTCACAATTATGAGGAGCATGAAACAGTCTGAAAAATAAGAGGCGCATGAAACGGTTTTGAAAAAAATGAAGAGCATGAAAAGGTGTGAAAAACATGAAGAGCTTCAAAAGGTGTCAAAAATATGAGGAGCATGTAACGGTGTTCAAAAACATGAAGAGCCTGAAAAGGTGTGAAAAATATGAAGAGCTTGTAAAGTGTCAAAAATATGAGGAGCATGAAACGGCCTGAAAAATAGGAAGAGCATGAAGCTGTGTTCAAAAACTTGAAGAGCCTGAAAATGTGCATAAAATATGAAGAACTTTAAAAGGTGTGAAAAATATGAGGAGCATGAAACGGTCTGAAAAATAGGAGGACCTTGAAGCGGTATTGAAATCATGAAGAGCGTGAAAAGGAGTGAAAAATATGAAGCGCTTCAAAAGGTTTCAAAAATAGGAGAAGCATGAAACGGTGTTCAAAAACATGAGGAGCATGAAAAGGTGTGAAAAATATGAAGAGCTTCAAAAGGTGTGAAAAATTTGAGGACCATGAAACGGTGATCTAAAACATGAAGAGCCTGAAAAGGTGTGAAAAATATGAAGAGCTTCAAAAGGTATCAAAAATATGAGGAGCATGAAACGGTGTTCAAAAACATGAAGAGCCTGAAAAGGTGTGAAAAATATGAAGAGCTTCAAAAGGTGTGAAAAATATGAAGAGCTTCAAAAGGTGTGAAAAATATGAGGAGAATGAAACGTCTGAAAAATAGGAGGAGCATGAGGTGGTGTTGAAAAACATTAAGAGCCTGAAAAGGTGTGAAAAATAAGAAGAGCTTCAAAAGGTGTGAAAAATATGAGGAGCATGAAACGGTCTAAAAAATACGAGGAGCATGAAGCGGTGTTCAAAAACATTAAGAGCCTGAAAAGGTCTGAAAAATATGAAGAGCTTCAAAAGGTGTCAAAAATATGAAGAGCTTCAAAAGGTGTCAAAAATATGAGGAGAATGAAACGTCTGAAAAATAGGAGGAGCATGAGGTGCTGTTGAAAAACATGAAGAGCCTGAAAAGGTGTGACATATATGAAGAGCTTCAAAAGGTGTCAAAAATATGAGGAGCATGAAACGGTCTGAAAAATAGGAGGAGCATGAAAGGGTGTTCAAAAACATGAAGAGCCTGAAAAGGTGTGAAATATATGAAGAGCTTCAAAAGGTGTCAAAAATATGAGGAGCATGAAACAGTCTGAAAAATAGGAGGAGCATTAAGCGTTGTTGAAAAACATGAAGAGCCTGAAAAGGTCTGAAAAATATGAAGAGCTTCAAAAGGTGTCAAAAATATGAAGAGCTTCAAAAGGTGTCAAAAATATGAGGAGAATGAAACGTCTGAAAAATAGGAGGAGCATGAGGTGGTGTTGAAAAACATTAAGAGCCTGAAAAGGTGTGAAAAATAAGAAGAGCTTCAAAAGGTGTGAAAAATATGAGGAGCATGAAACGGTCTAAAAAATACGAGGAGCATGAAGCGGTGTTCAAAAACATTAAGAGCCTGAAAAGGTCTGAAAAATATGAAGAGCTTCAAAAGGTGTCAAAAATATGAAGAGCTTCAAAAGGTGTCAAAAATATGAGGAGAATGAAACGTCTGAAAAATAGGAGGAGCATGAGGTGCTGTTGAAAAACATGAAGAGCCTGAAAAGGTGTGACATATATGAAGAGCTTCAAAAGGTGTCAAAAATATGAGGAGCATGAAACGGTCTGAAAAATAGGAAGAGCATGAAAGGGTGTTCAAAAACATGAAGAGCCTGAAAAGGTGTGAAATATATGAAGAGCTTCAAAAGGTGTCAAAAATATGAGGAGCATGAAACAGTCTGAAAAATAGGAGGAGCATTAAGCGTTGTTGAAAAACATGAAGAGCCTGAAAAGGTCTGAAAAATATGAAGAGCTTCAAAAGGTATCAAAAATATGAAGAGCTTCAAAAGGTGTCAAAAATATGAGGAGAATGAAACGTCTGAAAAATAGGAGGAGCATGAGGTGGTGTTGAAAAACATTAAGAGCCTGAAAAGGTGTGAAAAATAAGAAGAGCTTCAAAAGGTGTGAAAAATATGAGGAGCATGAAACGGTCTAAAAAATACGAGGAGCATGAAGCGGTGTTCAAAAACATTAAGAGCCTGAAAAGGTCTGAAAAATATGAAGAGCTTCAAAAGGTGTCAAAAATATGAAGAGCTTCAAAAGGTGTCAAAAATATGAGGAGAATGAAACGTCTGAAAAATAGGAGGAGCATGAGGTGCTGTTGAAAAACATGAAGAGCCTGAAAAGGTGTGACATATATGAAGAGCTTCAAAAGGTGTCAAAAATATGAGGAGCATGAAACGGTCTGAAAAATAGGAGGAGCATGAAAGGGTGTTCAAAAACATGAAGAGCCTGAAAAGGTGTGAAATATATGAAGAGCTTCAAAAGGTGTCAAAAATATGAGGAGCATGAAACAGTCTGAAAAATAGGAGGATCATTAAGCGTTGTTGAAAAACATGAAGAGCCTGAAATGGTGTGAATTATATGAAGAGCTTCAAAAGGTGTCAAAAATATGAGGAGCATGAAACTGTCTGAAAAATAGGAGGAGCACGACACGGTGTTGAAAACATGAAGAGCCTGAAAAGGTGTGAAAATTATGAGGAGCTTCAAAATGTGTCAAAAATATGAGGAGCAATGAAAGGTCTGAAAAATAGGAGGAGCAAGAAAGGATGTTCAAAAAAATGAAGAGCCTGAAAAGGTGTGAAAAATATGAAGAGAATCAAAAGGCGTCAAAAATATGAGGAGCATTAAACGGTCTGAAAAATAGGAGCATGCAGCAGTGTTGAAAATAATGAAGAGTCTGAAAAGGTGTGTAAAATATGAAGAGCTTCAAAAAGTGTCAAATATATGAAGAGCCTGAAACGGTCTGAAAAAGAGGAGGAGCATGAATCGGTGTTGAAAAATATGAAGAGCCTGAAAAGGTATGAAAAACATGAAAAGCTTCAAAAGTTGTTAAAAATATGAAGAGCTTCAAAAAGTGTCAGAAATATATGGAGAATGAAACAGTCTGAAAAATAGGAGGAGCTTCAAGCGATGTTCAAAAACATGAAGAGCCTGAAAAGGTGTGAAAAATATGAAGAACTTCAAAAGGTGTCAAAAATATGAGGAGCATGAAACAGTCTGAAAATAGGAGGAGCTTGAAACGGTGTAGAAAAACCCGAAGAGCATGAAAAGGTGTGAAAAATATGAAGAGCTTCAAAAGGTGTAAAAATTATGAGGAGCTTGAAACAATCTGAAAATAGGAGGAGAATGAAACCCTGTTCAAAAAAGAGAAGAGCATTAAAAGGTGCGGAAAATATGAAGAGCTTCAAAAGGTTTCAAAAAGAGGAGTAGCATGAAACGGTGTTCAAAAACATGAAGAGCCTGAAAAGGTGTGAAAAATATGAAGAGCTTCAAAAGGTGTCAAAAATATGAGGAGCATGAAAGAGTCTGAAAAATAAGAGGAGCATGAAACGGTGTTGAAAAATATGAAGAGCCTGAAAAGGTGTGAACAACATGAAGAGCTTCAAAACGTGTCAAAAATATGAAGAAAATGAAACGGTCTGAAAAATAGGAGGAGCATGAATCGGTGTTGAAAAATATGAAGAGCCTGAAAAGGTGTGAAAAATATGAAAAGCTTCAAAACGTGTCAAAAGTATATGGAGAATGAAACAGTCTGAAACATAGGAGGAGCATGAAGCGCTTTTCAAAAACATGAAGAGCATGAAAAGGTGTGAAAATTATGAAAAGCTTCAAAAGGTGTCAAAAATATGAGGAGCATGCAGTCTGAAAATAGGAGGAGCAAAAAACGGTGTTGAAAAACATGAAGAGCATGAAAAGGTGTGAAACAAATGAAGAGCTTCAAAAGAAGTAAAAAATATGAGGAGCATGAAACAATCTGAAAATAGGAGAAGCATGAAACGGTGTTCAAAAACAAAAAGAGCATGAAAAGCTCTGAAAAATATGAAGAGCTTCAAAAGGTGTCACAAATATGAGGAGCATGAAACAGTCTGAAAAATAAGAGGCGCATGAAACGGTGTTGAAAAAAATGAAGAGCATGAAAAGGTGTGAAAAACATGAAGAGCTTCAAAAGGTGTCAAAAATATGAGGAGCATGTAACGGTGTTCAAAAACATGAAGAGCCTGAAAAGGTGTGAAAAATATGAAGAGCTTGTAAAGTGTCAAAAATATGAGGAGCATGAAACGGCCTGAAAAATAGGAAGAGCATGAAGCTGTGTTCAAAAACTTGAAGAGCCTGAAAATGTGTAAAAAATATGAAGAATTTTAAAAGGTGTGAAAAATATGAGGAGCATGAAACGGTCTGAAAAATAGGAGGACCTTGAAGCGGTATTGAAATCATGAAGAGCGTGAAAAGGAGTGAAAAATATGAAGCGCTTAAAAAGGTTTCAAAAATAGGAGAAGCATGAAACGGTGTTCAAAAACATGAGAAGCATGAAAAGGTGTGAAAAATATGAAGAGCTTCAAAAGGTGTGAAAAATTTGAGGACCATGAAACGGTGATCTAAAACATGAAGAGCCTGAAAAGGTGTGAAAAATATGAAGAGCTTCAAAAGGTATCAAAAATATGAGGAGCATGAAACGGTGTTCAAAAACATGAAGAGCCTGAAAAGGTGTGAAAAATATGAAGAGCTTCAAAAGGTGTGAAAAATATGAAGAGCTTCAAAAGGTGTGAAAAATATGAGGAGAATGAAACGTCTGAAAACTAGGAGGAGCATGAGGTGGTGTTGAAAAACATGAAGAGCCTGAAAAGGTCTGAAAAATATGAAGAGCTTCAAAAGGTGTCAAAAATATGAAGAGCTTCAAAAGGTGTCAAAAATATGAGGAGAATGAAACGTCTGAAAAATAGGAGGAGCATGAGGTGGTGTTGAAAAACATTAAGAGCCTGAAAAGGTGTGAAAAATAAGAAGAGCTTCAAAAGGTGTGAAAAATATGAGGAGCATGAAACGGTCTGAAAAATAAGAGGAGCAGGAAGTGGTTTTGAAAAACATGAAGAGACCGAAAATTTTTGAAAAATATGAAGTGCTAGAAAAGGTGTTAAAAATATGAAGAGCTTCAAAAGGTGTTAAATATATGAAGAGCTTCAAAAGGTTCAAAAATATGAGGAGCATGCAAATGTCTCAAAAATAGGAGAAGCATGAAGTGGTGTTGAAAAACATGAAGATCCTGAAAAGGTGTGAAAAATATGAAGAGCCAGAAAAGGTGTTAAAAATATGAAGAGCTTCAAAAGGTGTTAAAAATATGAAATGCTTCAAAAGGTGTCAAAAATATGAGGTGCATGAAATGGTCTGAAAAATAGGAGGAGCATGAAAAGGTGTTGGAAAACATGAAGAGCATGAAACGGTGTGAAAAATATGAAGAGCTTCAAAAGGTGTGAAAAATACGAAGAGCTTCAAAAGGTGTCAAAAATATGAGGAGCATGAAACGGTCCGAAAAATAGGAGGAGCATGAAACGGTGTTCAAAAACATGAAGAGCCTCAAAATGTGTGAAAAATATGAAGAGTTTCAAAAGGTGTGAAAAATATGAGGAGCATGAAGCGGTGTTCAAAAACATGAAGAGCCTGAAAAGGTGTGAAAATATGAAGAGCTTCAAAAAGTGTGAAAAATATGAGGAGCATGAAACGGTCTGAAAAATATGAGGAGCATGAAGCGGTGTTCAAAAACATGAAGAGCCTGAAAAGGTGTGAAAATTATGAAGAGCTTCAAAATGTGTCAAAAATATGAGGATCAATGAAAGGTCTGAAAAATAGGAGGAGCATGAAAGGATGTTCAAAACCATGAAGAGCCTGAAAAGGTGTGAAAAATATGAAGAGAATCAAAAGGCGTCAAAAATATGAGGAGCATTAAACGGTCTGAAAAATAGGAGCATGAAGCGGTGTTGAAAATAATGAAGAGTCTGAAATGGTGTGTAAAATATGAAGAGCTTCAAAAAGTGTCAAATATATGAAGAGCCTGAAACGGTCTGAAAAAGAGGAGGAGCATGAATCGGTGTTGAAAAATATGAAGAGCCTGAAAAGGTTTGAAAAGTGTGAAGAGCTTCAAGAGGTGTGAAATATATGAAGAGCTTCAAAAGGTGTCAAAAATATGACGAACTTGAAACGGTCTGAAAAATAGGAGGAGCAGGAAGCGGTGTTGAAAAACATGAAGAGCCTGAAAAGGTTTGAAAAATATGAAGAGCTTCAAAAGGTGTCAAAAATATGAGGAGCATGAAACGGTCTGAAAAATAGGAGGAGCATGAAACGGTGTTCAAAAACATGAAGAGCCTGAAAAAGTTTGAAAAATATGAAGCGCTTCAAAAGGTGTCAAAAATATGTAGAGCTTCAAAAGGTGTCAAAATTATGAGGAGCATGAAACGGTCTGAAAAATAGGAGGAGCTTGAAACGGTGTTCAAAAACATGAAGAGCCTGAAAATGTGTGAAAAATACAAAGAGTTTCAAAAGGTGTGAAAAATATAAGGAGCATGAAGCGGTGTTCAAAACTTGAAGATACTGAAAAGGTGTGAAAAATATGAAGAGATTCAAAAGATGTGAAAAATATGAGGAGCATGAAACGGTCTGAAAAATTGGAGGAGCATGAAGAGGTCTTCAAAAACATGAAGAGCCAGAAAAGGTGTGAAAAATATGAAGAGCTTCAAAAGGTGTTCAAAAATATGAGGAGCATGAAACGGTCTGAAAAATATGAGGAGCATGAAACGGTGTTCATAAACATGAAGAGCCTGAAAAGGTGTGAAAATTATGAAGAGCTTCAAAAGGTGTCAAAAATATGAAGAGCTTCAAAAGGTGTCAAAAATATGAGGAGCAATGAAAGGTCTGAAAAATAGGAGGAGCAAGAAAGGATGTTCAAAAAAATGAAGAGCCTGAAAAGGTGTGAAAAATATGAAGAGAATCAAAAGGCGTCAAAAATATGAGGAGCATTAAACGGTCTGAAAAATAGGAGCATGCAGCAGTGTTGAAAATAATGAAGAGTCTGAAAAGGTGTGTAAAATATGAAGAGCTTCAAAAAGTGTCAAATATATGAAGAGCCTGAAACGGTCTGAAAAAGAGGAGGAGCATGAATCGGTGTTGAAAAATATGAAGAGCCTGAAAAGGTATGAAAAACATGAAAAGCTTCAAAAGTTGTTAAAAATATGAAGAGCTTCAAAAAGTGTCAGAAATATATGGAGAATGAAACAGTCTGAAAAATAGGAGGAGCTTCAAGCGATGTTCAAAAACATGAAGAGCCTGAAAAGGTGTGAAAAATATGAAGAACTTCAAAAGGTGTCAAAAATATGAGGAGCATGAAACAGTCTGAAAATAGGAGGAGCTTGAAACGGTGTAGAAAAACCCGAAGAGCATGAAAAGGTGTGAAAAATATGAAGAGCTTCAAAAGGTGTAAAAATTATGAGGAGCTTGAAACAATCTGAAAATAGGAGGAGAATGAAACCCTGTTCAAAAAAGAGAAGAGCATTAAAAGGTGCGGAAAATATGAAGAGCTTCAAAAGGTTTCAAAAAGAGGAGTAGCATGAAACGGTGTTCAAAAACATGAAGAGCCTGAAAAGGTGTGAAAAATATGAAGAGCTTCAAAAGGTGTCAAAAATATGAGGAGCATGAAAGAGTCTGAAAAATAAGAGGAGCATGAAACGGTGTTGAAAAATATGAAGAGCCTGAAAAGGTGTGAACAACATGAAGAGCTTCAAAACGTGTCAAAAATATGAAGAAAATGAAACGGTCTGAAAAATAGGAGGAGCATGAATCGGTGTTGAAAAATATGAAGAGCCTGAAAAGGTGTGAAAAATATGAAAAGCTTCAAAACGTGTCAAAAGTATATGGAGAATGAAACAGTCTGAAACATAGGAGGAGCATGAAGCGCTTTTCAAAAACATGAAGAGCATGAAAAGGTGTGAAAATTATGAAAAGCTTCAAAAGGTGTCAAAAATATGAGGAGCATGCAGTCTGAAAATAGGAGGAGCAAAAAACGGTGTTGAAAAACATGAAGAGCATGAAAAGGTGTGAAACAAATGAAGAGCTTCAAAAGAAGTAAAAAATATGAGGAGCATGAAACAATCTGAAAATAGGAGAAGCATGAAACGGTGTTCAAAAACAAAAAGAGCATGAAAAGCTCTGA
The DNA here is from genome assembly GCF_033118175.1 of Dama dama. NCBI lineage: Eukaryota > Metazoa > Chordata > Mammalia > Artiodactyla > Cervidae > Dama > Dama dama. Next base: position 1,481,314 of record NW_026870930.1, read on the forward strand.
AAAATATGAAGAGCTTCAAAAGGTGTCACAAATATGAGGAGCATGAAACAGTCTGAAAAATAAGAGGCGCATGAAACGGTGTTGAAAAAAATGAAGAGCATGAAAAGGTGTGAAAAACATGAAGAGCTTCAAAAGGTGTCAAAAATATGAGGAGCATGTAACGGTGTTCAAAAACATGAAGAGCCTGAAAAGGTGTGAAAAATATGAAGAGCTTGTAAAGTGTCAAAAATATGAGGAGCATGAAACGGCCTGAAAAATAGGAAGAGCATGAAGCTGTGTTCAAAAACTTGAAGAGCCTGAAAATGTGTAAAAAATATGAAGAATTTTAAAAGGTGTGAAAAATATGAGGAGCATGAAACGGTCTGAAAAATAGGAGGACCTTGAAGCGGTATTGAAATCATGAAGAGCGTGAAAAGGAGTGAAAAATATGAAGCGCTTAAAAAGGTTTCAAAAATAGGAGAAGCATGAAACGGTGTTCAAAAACATGAGAAGCATGAAAAGGTGTGAAAAATATGAAGAGCTTCAAAAGGTGTGAAAAATTTGAGGACCATGAAACGGTGATCTAAAACATGAAGAGCCTGAAAAGGTGTGAAAAATATGAAGAGCTTCAAAAGGTATCAAAAATATGAGGAGCATGAAACGGTGTTCAAAAACATGAAGAGCCTGAAAAGGTGTGAAAAATATGAAGAGCTTCAAAAGGTGTGAAAAATATGAAGAGCTTCAAAAGGTGTGAAAAATATGAGGAGAATGAAACGTCTGAAAACTAGGAGGAGCATGAGGTGGTGTTGAAAAACATGAAGAGCCTGAAAAGGTCTGAAAAATATGAAGAGCTTCAAAAGGTGTCAAAAATATGAAGAGCTTCAAAAGGTGTCAAAAATATGAGGAGAATGAAACGTCTGAAAAATAGGAGGAGCATGAGGTGGTGTTGAAAAACATTAAGAGCCTGAAAAGGTGTGAAAAATAAGAAGAGCTTCAAAAGGTGTGAAAAATATGAGGAGCATGAAACGGTCTGAAAAATAAGAGGAGCACGAAGTGGTTTTGAAAAACATGAAGAGACCGAAAATTTTTGAAAAATATGAAGTGCTAGAAAAGGTGTTAAAAATATGAAGAGCTTCAAAAGGTGTTAAATATATGAAGAGCTTCAAAAGGTTCAAAAATATGAGGAGCATGCAAATGTCTCAAAAATAGGAGAAGCATGAAGTGGTGTTGAAAAACATGAAGATCCTGAAAAGGTGTGAAAAATATGAAGAGCCAGAAAAGGTGTTAAAAATATGAAGAGCTTCAAAAGGTGTTAAAAATATGAAATGCTTCAAAAGGTGTCAAAAATATGAGGTGCATGAAACGGTCTGAAAAATAGGAGGAGCATGAAAAGGTGTTGGAAAACATGAAGAGCATGAAACGGTGTGAAAAATATGAAGAGCTTCAAAAGGTGTGAAAAATACGAAGAGCTTCAAAAGGTGTCAAAAATATGAGGAGCATGAAACGGTCCGAAAAATAGGAGGAGCATGAAACGGTGTTCAAAAACATGAAGAGCCTCAAAATGTGTGAAAAATATGAAGAGTTTCAAAAGGTGTGAAAAATATGAGGAGCATGAAGCGGTGTTCAAAAACATGAAGAGCCTGAAAAGGTGTGAAAATATGAAGAGCTTCAAAAAGTGTGAAAAATATGAGGAGCATGAAACGGTCTGAAAAATATGAGGAGCATGAAGCGGTGTTCAAAAACATGAAGAGCCTGAAAAGGTGTGAAAATTATGAAGAGCTTCAAAATGTGTCAAAAATATGAGGATCAATGAAAGGTCTGAAAAATAGGAGGAGCATGAAAGGATGTTCAAAACCATGAAGAGCCTGAAAAGGTGTGAAAAATATGAAGAGAATCAAAAGGCGTCAAAAATATGAGGAGCATTAAACGGTCTGAAAAATAGGAGCAGGAAGCGGTGTTGAAAAACATGAAGAGCCTGAAAAGGTTTGAAAAATATGAAGAGCTTCAAAAGGTGTCAAAAATATGAGGAGCATGAAACGGTCTGAAAAATAGGAGGAGCATGAAACGGTGTTCAAAAACATGAAGAGCCTGAAAAAGTTTGAAAAATATGAAGCGCTTCAAAAGGTGTCAAAAATATGTAGAGCTTCAAAAGGTGTCAAAATTATGAGGAGCATGAAACGGTCTGAAAAATAGGAGGAGCTTGAAACGGTGTTCAAAAACATGAAGAGCCTGAAAATGTGTGAAAAATACAAAGAGTTTCAAAAGGTGTGAAAAATATAAGGAGCATGAAGCGGTGTTCAAAACTTGAAGATACTGAAAAGGTGTGAAAAATATGAAGAGATTCAAAAGATGTGAAAAATATGAGGAGCATGAAACGGTCTGAAAAATTGGAGGAGCATGAAGAGGTCTTCAAAAACATGAAGAGCCAGAAAAGGTGTGAAAAATATGAAGAGCTTCAAAAGGTGTTCAAAAATATGAGGAGCATGAAACGGTCTGAAAAATATGAGGAGCATGAAACGGTGTTCATAAACATGAAGAGCCTGAAAAGGTGTGAAAATTATGAAGAGCTTCAAAAGGTGTCAAAAATATGAAGAGCTTCAAAAGGTGTCAAAAATATGAGGAGCATGAAACCATCTGAAAATAAGGGAGCGTGAAACGGTGTTGAAAAACATGAAGAGCTTGAAAAGGTGTGAAATATATGAAGAGCTTCAAAAGGTGTCAAAAATATGAAGAGCATGAAACAGTTTCAAAAATAGGAGGAGCATGAAGCGGTGTTCAAAAACATGAAGAGCCTGAATTGGTGTGTAATATACGAAGAGCTTCAAAAGGTGTCAAAAATATGAGGAGTATGAAACGGTCTGAAAAATAGGTGGAGAATGAAACGGTGTTGAAATCATGAAGAGCCTGAAAAGGTGTGAAAAATATGAGGAGATTCAAAACGTGTCAAAAATATGAGGAGCATGAAACTGTCTGAAAAATAGGAGGAGCACGAAGCGGTGTTGAAAAACCTGAAGAGCCCGCAAACGTGTGAAAAATATGAAGAGCTTCAAAAGTTGTGAAATATATGAAGAGCTTCAAAAGGTGTCAAAAATATGAGGAGCATGAAACAGTCTGATAAATAGGAGGACCATGAAGCATTGTTGAATAACATGAAGAGGCTGAAAAGGTGTGAAAAATATGAACAGCTTCAAAAGGTGTCAAAAATATGAGGAGCATGAAATGGTGTTCAAAAACATGAAGAGCCTGAAAAGGTGTGAAAACATGAAGAGCTTCAAAAGGTGGTAAAATTTGAGGAGCACGATATGGAATGAAAAATAGGAGGAGCATGAAGCGGTGTTGAAAAACGTGAAGAGCCTGAAAACGTGTGAAAAACATGAAGAGATTCAAAAGGTGTGAAATATATGAGGTATATGAAACGGACTGAAAAATATGAGCAGCATGATGCAGTGTTGAAAAAAATGAAGAGCCTGAAAAAGTGTGAAAAATATGAAGAGCTTCAAAAGGTGTTAAAAATATGAGGAGCATGAAACCGTCTGAAATATAAGAGGAGCATGAAGTGGTGTTGAAAAACATGAAGAGCCTGCAAAGGTGTGAAAAATATGAAGAGCATGAAACGGTCTGAAAAATAGGTGGAGAATGAAGCGGTGTTCAAAAACATGAAGGGCCTGATAAGCTGTGAAATAAATGAAGAGCTTCAAAAATGTGAAAAATATGAGGAGCATGAAACGTTCTGAAAAATAGGAGGAGCATGAAGCGGTGTTGAAAAACATGAAGAGGTTCAAAAGGTGTGAAAAATATGAAGAGCTTCAAAAGGTGTGAAACATATGAGGAGTATGAAACGTTCTGAAAAATAGGAGGAGAATGAAGTGGTGTTGAAAAACATGAAGAGCCTGCAAAGGTGTGAAAAATATGAAGAGCTTCAAAAGGTGTGAAAAATATGTGGAGCATGAAACGGTCTGAAAAATAGGAGGAGCATGAAGCATTGTTGAAAAACATGAAGAGCCTGAAAAGGTGTGAAAAACATGAGGAGCTTGAAACGGTCTGAAAAATAGCTGGAGCATGAAGCGGTGTTGAAAAACATGAAGAGCCTGAACAGGTGTGAAATATATGAAGAGCTTAAAAGGTGTCAAAAATATGAGGAGCATGAAACAGTCTAAAAAATAGGAGGAGAATGAAGCGGTGTTGAAAAACTTGAAGAGCCTGAAAAGGTGTGAAAAATAAGAGGAACTTCAAAAAGTGTGAAAAATATGTGGAGCATGAAACGGTCTGAAAAATAGGAGGAGCATGAAGCGGTGGTGAAAAACATGAAGAGCCTGAAAAGGTGTGAAAAATATGAAGAGCTTCAAAAGGTGTCAAAAATATGAGGAGCATGAAACGGTCTGAAAAATTGGGGGAGCCTGAAGCGGTCTTGAAAGACATGAAGAACCTGAAAAGGTGTGAAAAATATGAAGAGCTTCAAAAGGTGTAAAAAATATATGGAGAATGAAAAGGTCTCAAAATAGGAGGAGCATGAAGCGGTGTTGAAAACCATGAAGAGCCTGAAAACGTGTGAAATATATGAAGAGCTTCAAAAGGTGTCAAATATATGAGGTGCATGAAACGGTCTGAAAAATAGGTGGAGCATGAAGCGGTGTTTAAAAACATGAAGAGCCTGAAAAGGTGTGAAATATATGAAGAGCTTCAAATGGTGTCAAAACTATGAGGAGCATGAAACGGTCTGAAAAATTGGAGGAGCATGAAGCAGTATTGAAAGACATGAAGACCCTGAAAAGGTGTGAAAAATATGATCAGCTTCAAAAGGTGTGAAAAATATGCGGAGCATGAAACGGTCTGAAAAATAGCAGACGCATGAAGCGGTGTTGGAAAATATGAACAGCCTGAAAAGGTGTGAAATATATGAAGAACTTCAAAAGGTGTCAAAAATATGAGGAGCATGAAACGTTCTAAAAATAGGAGGAACATGAAACGGTGTTGAAATACACGAAGAGTCTGAAAAAGAGTGACATACAGGAAGAGCTTCAAAAGGTGTCAAAAATATGAGGAGCATGAAACGGTCTGAAAAAAAGGAAGAGCATGAAGCAGTGTTGAAAAACATGAAGAGCCTGAAAAGGTGTAAAATATATGAAGAGCTTCAAAAGGTGTCAAAAACTTGAGGAGCATGAAATGGTCTGAAAAATATGAGCAGCATGAAGCGGTGCTGAAAAACATGAAGAGCCTGAAAAAGTGTAAAATACATGAAGAGCTTCAAAAGGTGGTAAAATTTGAGGAGCATGATAAGGTCTGAAAAATAGGAGGAGCATTAAGCGGTTTTGAAAAAACTGAAGAGACTGAAAACGTGTGAAAAACATGAAGAGCTTCAAAAGGTGTCAAATATTTGAGGTTCATGAAACGGTCTGAAAAATATGAGCAGCATGAAGCGGTGTTGAAAAACATGAAGAGCCTGAAAAGGTGTGAAAAATATGAAGAGCTTCAAAAGGTGTAAAAAATATGAGGAGCATGAAACCGTCTAATATATAGGAGGAGCATGAGTGGTGTTGAAAAATATGAATAGCCTGCAAAGGTGTGAAAAATATGAAGAGCTTCAAAAAGTGTGAAAAATATAAGGAGCATGAAACGGTCTGAAATATAGGAGGAGCATGAAGCGGGGTTGAAAAACATGAAGAGCCTGAAAAGGTGTGAAAAATATGAGGAGCATGAAAGTGTCAGAAAAATAGGTGGAGCATGAAGTGGTGTTGAAAAACATGAAGCGCCTGAAAATGTGTGAAATATATGAAGAGCTTCAAAAGGTTTCAAAAATATGAGGAGCATGAAACGGTCTGAAAAATAGGAGGAGCATCAAGCGGTGTTGAAAAACATGAAGAGCCTGAAAAGGTGTGAAAAATATGTAGAGCAGTAAACGGTCTGAAAAATAGGTGGAGCATGAAGCGGTGTTGAAAAACATGAAGCGCCTGAAAATGTGTGAAATATATGAAGAGCTTCAAAAGGTGTCAAAAATATGAGGAGCATGAAACGGTCTGAAAAATACGAGGGGAATGAAGCGGTGTTGAAAAGCATGAAGAGCCTGAAAAGGTGTGAAATATATAAAGAGCTTCAAAAGTTGTCAAAAATATGAGGAGCATGAACCGGTCTGAAAAATTGGAGGAGCATGAAGCTGTGTTGAAAAACATGAAGAGCCTGAAGATGTGTGAAAAATATGAAGAGCTTCAAAATGTGTCAAAATATGAGGAGCATGAAACGGTCTGAAAAAAAGGAGGAGAATGAAACGGTGTTCAAAAACATGAAGAGCCTGAAAAGGTGTGTAATACATGAAGAGCTTCAAAAGGTGTAAAATATATGAGGAGCAGGAAACGGTCTGAAAAATAGGAGGAGCATGAAATGGTGTTGAAAACCATGAAGAGCCTGAAAAGGTGTGAAAAATATGAAGAGCTTCAAAATGTGTCAAAAATATGAGGAGCATGAAACAGTCTGAAAAATAGGAGGAGCATGAAGCGGTGTTCAAAAACATGAAAATCTTTAAAAGGTTTGAAATATATGAAGAGCTTCAAAAGGTGTGAAAAATAGGAGGAGATGAAGCGGTGTTCAAAAACATGAAGAGCCGGAAAAAGTGTGAAAAACATGAAGAGCTTCAAAACGTGTCAAAAAATGAGGAGCATGAAACGGTCTGAACAATAGGAGGAGCATGAAGCGCTTTTGAAAAACATGAAGAGCCTGAACAGGTGTGAAATATATGAGGAGCTTAAAAGGTATCAAAAATATGAGGAGCATGAAACGGTCTGAAAAATAGGAGGAGCATGAAAAGGTGTTGAAAAACATGAAGAGACTGAAAAGGTGGGGAAAATATGAAGAGCTTCAAAAGGTGTGAAATATATGAGGAGCTTCAAAAAGTGTGAAAATTAGGAGGAGCATGAAGCCGTGTTCAAAAACATGAAGAGCCTGAAAAGGTGTGGAAAATATGAAGAGCTTTAAAAGGTGTGAAAAATATGAGGAGCATAAAGTGGTGTTCAAAACATGAAGAACTTGAGAAGGTGTGAAATATATGAAGAGCTTCAAAAAGTGTGAAAAATAGGAGGAGCATGAAGCCGTGTTCAAAAACATGAAGAGCCTGAAAAGGTGTGAAATATATGAAGAGCTTCAAAAGGTGTCAAAAATATGAGGAGCATGAAACAGTCTGAAAAATAAGAGGAGCATGAATCGGTGTTGAAAAACATGAAGACATGAAAAGGTGTGAAAAATATGAAGAGCTTCAAAACGTGTCAAAAATATGAGGAGCATGAAACGGTCTGAAAAATAGGTGGAGCATGAAGCGGTGTTGACAAACATGAAGAGCCTCAAAAGGTGTGAATAATATGAAGAGCTTCAAAACGTGTCAAAAATATGCGGAGCATGAATCGGTCTTAAAAATAAGAGGGGCATGAAGCGTTGTTGAAAAAATTGAAGAGCCTGAAACGGTGTGAAAAATATGTGGAGCAGGAAACTCTCTGAAAAATAGGAGGAGCAAGAAGCGGTGTTGGAAAATATGAAGAGCCTGAAAAGGTGTGAAATATATGAAGAACTTCAAAAGGTGTCAAAAATATGAGGAGCATGAAACGGCCTGAAACATAGGAGGAGCATGAAAAGGTGTTGAAAAACATGAATTACCTGAAAAGGTGTGAAAAATATGAAGAGCTTCAAAAGGTGGGAAAAATATGAAGAGTCAAATGGTGTCAAAAATATGAGGAGCATGAAAAGCTCGGAAAAATAGGAGGAGTATGAAGTGATGTTGAAAAACATGAAGAGTCTGAAAAGGTGTGAAAAATATGAAGAGCTTCAAAATGTGTCAGAATTATGAGGAGCATGAAATGGTCTGAAAACTAGGAGGAGCATGAAACGGTTTTGAAAAACCTGAAGAACAGGAAAAGGTGAGAAATATATGAAGAGCATTAAAAGGTGTGAAAAATAAGAGGAGCATGAAACTGTCTGATACATAATAGGAGCATTAAACGGTGTTCAAAAACATGAAGAACTTGAAAAGTTGTGAAATATATGAAGAGCTTCAAAAGGTGTGAAAAACAGGAGGAGCAGGAAGCGGAGTTCAAAAACATGAAGAGCCTCAAAAGGTGTGAAATATATAAAGAGCTTCAAAAGGTGTCAAAAATAGGAGGAGCATGAAACGGTCTGAAAAATAGGAGGAGCATGAAGCGGTGTTGAAAGCATGAAGAGCCTGAAATGGTTTGAAAAATATGAAGAGCTTCAAAAGTTGTCAAAAATATAGGAGCATGAAACGGTCTGAAAAATACGAGGGGAATGAAGCGGTGTTGAAAATCATGAAGAGCCTGAAAAGGTGTGAAATATATAAAGAGCTTCAAAACGTGTCAAAAATATGAGGAACATGAAACGGTCTGAAAAATATGAGGAGCATGAAGCAGTGTTGAAAAGCATGAAGAGCCTGAAATGGTTTGAAAAATATGAAGAGCTTCAAAAGGTGTCAAAAATATGAGGAGCATGAAACGGTCTGAATAAAAGGAGGAGCATGAAACGGTGTACAAAAACATGAAGAGCCTGAAAAAGTGTGAAAAATATGAAGAGTATCAAAACGTGTCAAAAAAATGAGGAGCATGAAACGGTCTGAAAAATAGTAGGCTCATGAAGCTGTGTTTAAAAACATAAAGAGCCTGAAAAAGTGTGAAAAATATGAAGAGCTTCAAAAGGTGTCAAAAATATGAGGAGCATAAAACGGTCTGAAAATAGGAGGAGCAAGAAACGGTGTTGAAAAGTATGAAGAGCCTGAAAAGGTGTGAAAAATATGGAGAGCTTCAAAATGTGTCAAAAATATGAGGAGCATGAAACGGCCTGAAAAATAGGAGGAGCATGAAGTGGTGTCAAAAACATGAAGAGCCTGAAATGGTGTGAAAATAAGAAGAGATTCAAAAGGTGTGAAAAATGTGAGGAGAATGATACGGTCTGAAAAAAAGGAGGAGCATGAAGCGGTGTTGAAAAACATGAAGAGCCTGAAAAGATGTGAAAAACATGAAGAGCTTCAAAAGGTGTCAAAAATATGAGGAGCATGAAACGGCCTGAAAAATAGGAGGAGCATGAAGCGGTGTTGAAAGACGTGAAGAGCATGAAAAGGTGTGAAATATATGAAGAGCTTCAAAAAATGTCAAAATATGAGGAGCATGAAAGGGTCTGAAATATAGGAGGAGCATGAAATGGTGTTGAGAAACATGAAAAGCCTGAAAATTTGTGAAAAATATGAGGAGCATGATACGGTCTGAGAAAAAGGAGAAGCAGGAAGAGGTGTTGAAAAAACTGAAGAACAGGAAAAGGTGAGAAATACATGAAGAGCTTCAAAAAGTGTGAAAAATATGTGGAGCATGAAACGGTCTGAAAAATAGGACGAGCATTAAACGGTGTTCAAAAACATGAAGAGCCTTAAAATGTGTGAAAAATATGAAGAGCTTCAAAAGGTGTGAAAAATATGAGGAGCAAGAAGCAGTGTTCAAAAACATGAAGACCTTGAAAAGGTGTGAAAAATATGAAGAGCTTCAAAAGGAGTGAAAAATAGGAGCATAAAGCATTGTTAAAAACATAAAGAGCCTGAAAAGGTGTGAAATATATGAAGAGCTTCAAAAGGTGTCAAAAATATGAGGAGCATGAAACAGTCTGAAAATAGGAGGAGCATGAAACGGTGTTGAAAAGCATGAAGAGCCTGAAAAGGTGTGAAAAATATGAAGAGCTTCAAAGGTGTCAAAAATATGAGGAGCATGAAACGGTCCAAAAAATAGGAGGAGAGTGAAGAGGTGTTGAAAAACCTGAGGAGCTTGAAAACGTGTGAAAAATCTGAAGAGCTTCAACCGGTGTCAACATTATGCGGAGCATGAATCGGTCTGAAAAATAGGAGGCGCATGAAGCGGTGTTGAAAAACTTGAAGAGTCTGAAGAGGTGTGAAAAATATGAAGAGCTTCAAAAGGTGTCAAATATATGAAGAGCTTCAAAATGTGTCAAAAATATGAGGAGCATGAAACGGTCTGAAAAATAGGAGGAGCATGAAAAGGTGTTGAAAAACATGAAGAGCATGAAAAGTTGTGAAAATCATGAAGAGCTTCAAAAGGTGTCAAATATATGAGGAGCATGAAACGGTTTGAAAAATAGGAGGAACATGAAGCAGTGTTGAAAAACATGAAGAGCCTGAAAAGGTGTGATAATCATGAAGAGCTTCAAAAGGTGTCAAAAATATGAGGAGAATAAAACGGTCTGAAAAATAGTAGGAGCATGAAGCGGTATTGTAAATCATGAAGAGCCTGAAAAGGTGTGAAAAATATGAAGAGTTTCAAAAGGTGTCAAAAATATGAGGAGCATGAAAACGTCTGAAAAATAGGAAGAGCATGAAGTGGTGTCAAAAACATTAAGAGTCTGAAAAGGTGTGAAAATAAGAAGAGATTCAAAAGGTGTTAAATATTTGAGGAGCATGAAACGGTCTGAAAAATAGGAGGAGCATGAAGCGGTGTTGAAAAACATAAAGAGCCTGAAAAGGTGTGTAATATATGAAGAGCTTCAAAAGGTGTGAAAAACATGAAGAGCTTCAAAAGGTGTCAAAAATATGAGGAGCATGAAACGGCCTGAAAAATAGGAGGAGCATGAAGCATTGTTTCAAAACGTGAAGAGCATGAAAAGGTTTGAAATATATGAAGAGCTTCAAAAGGTGTGAAAAATATGAGGAGCATGAAGCAGTGTTCAAAAATATGAAGAGCCTGAAAAGGTGTGAAATATATGAAGAGCTTCAAAAGGTGTCAAATATATGAGGAGCATGAAACAGTCTGAAAATAGGGGCAGCATTAAACGATGTTGAAAAGCATGAAGAGCCTGAAAAGGTGTGAAAAATATGGAGAGCTTCAAAAGGTGTGAAAAATATGTGGAGCAGGAAACAATCTGAAATATAGGAGGAGCACGAAGTGGTGTTGAAAAACTTGAAGCGCCTGAAAATGTGTGAAAAATGTGAAGAGATTCAAAAGGTGTGAAAAATATGAGAAACATGAAACTGTCTGAAAAATAGGAGGAGCATGAAGCGGTGTTCAAAAACATGAAGAGCCTGACAAGGTGTGAAAAATATGAGGAGCATGAAACTGTCTGAAAAATAGGTGGAGTATGAAGCGGTGTTCAAAAACATGAAGAGCCTGACTGGTGTGAAAAATATGAAGAGCTTCAAAAAGTGTGAAAAATATGAGGAGCATGAAACGGTCTGAAAAATAGGAGGAGCATTAAACGGAGTTCAAAAACATGAAGAGCATGAAATGTTTAAAAAATATGAAGAGCTTCAAAAGGTGTGAAAAATATGAATAGCATGATGCGGTGTTGAAAAACTTGAAGAGCCTGAAAAGATGTGAAAAACATGAAGAGCTTCAAAAGGTGTCAAAAATATGAGGAGCATGAAACGTCCTGAAAAATACGAAAGCATGAAACGGTGTTGAAATATGTGAAGAGCATGAAAAGGTGTGAAATATATGAAGAGCTTCAAAAAATTTCAAAATATGAGGAGCATGAAATGGTCTGAAATATAGGAGGAGCATGAAATGATGTTGAAAAACATGAAGAGCTTGCAAAGCTGTGAAAAATATGAAGAGCTTCAAAAGTTGTGAAAAATATGAGAAGCATGAAACGGCCTGAAATATAGGAGGTGCATGAAGCGGTGTTCAAAAACATGAAGAGCCTGAAAAGGTGTGAAAAATATGAGGAGCATGATACGATCTGAAAAATAGGAGAAGCAGTAAGAGGTGTTGAAAAACCTGAAGAACAGGAAAAGGTGAGAAATATATGAAGAGCTTCAAAAAGTGTGAAAAATATGAGGAGCATGAAACGGTCTGAAAAATAGGAGGTGCATGAAACCGTGTTGAAAAACTTGAAGAACAGGAAAAGGTGAGAAAAATATGAAGAGCTTCAAAAAGTGTGAAAAATATGAGGAGCATGAAACGGTCTGAAAAATAGGACGAGCATTAAACGGTGTTCAAAAACATGAAGAGCCTTAAAATGTGTGAAAAATATGAAGACCTTCAAAATGTGTGAAAAACATGAGGAGCAAGAAGCAGTGTTCAAAAACATGAAGACCTTGAAAAGGTGTGAAAAATATGAAGAGCTTCAAAAGGAGTGAAAAATAGTAGCATGAAGCGTTGTTCAAAACCATAAAGAGCCTGAAAAGGTGTGAAATATATGAAGAGATTCAAAAGGTGTCAAAAATGTGAGGAGCATGAAACAGTCTGAAAAATAGGAGGAGCTGAAATGGTGTTGAAAAGCATGAAGAGCCTGAAAAGGTGTGAAAAATATGAATAGCTTCAAAGGTGTCAAAAATATGCGGAGCGTGAATCTGTCTGAAAAAAAGGAGGCTCATGAAGTGGTGTTGAAAAACTTGAAGAGTCTGAAGAGGTGTGAAAAATATAAAGAGCTTCAAAAAGTGTGAAAAATATGAGGAGCATGAAACGGTCTGAAAAATAGGAGGAGCATTAAACGGTGTTCAAAATAATGAAGAGCCTGAAATGTTTGAAAAATATGAAGAGCTTCAAAAGGTGTGAAAAATATGAGGAGCATGAAGCGGTGTTCAAGAATATGAAGAGCCTGAAAAAGTGTGAAATATATGAAGAGCTTCAAAAGGTTTCAAAATATGAGGAGCATGAAACAGTCTGAAAAACAGGAGGAGCTTGAAATGCGGTTGAAAAATATGAAGAGCATGAAAAGGTGTGAAAAATATGAAGAGCTTCAAAAAGTGTCAAAAATATGAGGAGCATAAAACGGTCTGAAAATAGGAGGAGCATGAAGTGGTGTTGAAAAGCATGAAGAGCCTGAAAAGGTGTGAAAAATATGAAGAGCTTCAAACCGGGTGAAAAATATGAGGAGCATGAAGCGGTGTTCAAAAACATAAAGAGCCTGAAAAGGTGTGAAATATATGAAGAGCTTCAAAAGTTGTCAAAAATATCTGGAGCATGAAACGGTCCGAAAAATAGGAGGAGAATGATGCGGTGTTGAAAAACATGAAGAGAATGAAAAGGTGTGAAAAACATGAAGAGCCTCGAAAAGTGTGAAAAATATGAGATGCATGAAATGGTCTGAAAAATAGGAGGAGCATGAAAAGTTGTTGAAAAACATGAAGAGTCTGAAAAGGTGTGAAAAATATGAAGAGTTTCAAAAGGTGTCAAAAATATGAGGAGCATAAAACGGTCTGAAAATAGAGGAGCATGAAACAGTGTTAAAAAGCATGAAGATCCTGAAAAGGTGTGAAAAATATGGAGAGCTTCAAAATGTGTCAAAAATATGAGGAGCATGAAACGGCCTGAAAAATAGGAGGAGCATGAAGTGGTGTCAAAACATGAAGAGCCTGAAGAGGTGTGAAAATAAGAAGAGATTCAAAAGGTGTCAAATATTTGAGGATTATGAAACGGTCTGAAAAATAGGAGGAGCATGAAGCGGTGTTGAAAAACATGAAGAGCCTGAAAAGGTGTGAAATATATGAAGAGCTGCAAAAGGTGTGAAAAATATGAGGAACATGATACGGTCTGAAAAAAAGGAGGAGCATGAGCGGTGTTGAAAAACATGAAGAGACTGAAAAGTTGTGAAAAACATGAAGAGTTTCAAAAGGTGTCAAAAATATGAGGAGCATGAAACAGCCTGAAAAATAGGAGGAGCATGAAGCGGTGTTGAAATATGTGAAGAGCATGAAAAGCTGTGAAATATATGAAGAGCTTCAAAAAATGTCAAAATATGAGGAGCATGAAACGGTCTGAAAAATAGGAGGAGCATTAAACGGTGTTCAAAATAATGAAGAGCCTGAAATGTTTGAAAAATATGAAGAGCTTCAAAAGGTGTGAAAAATATGAGGAGCATGAAGCGGTGTTCAAGAATATGAAGAGCCTGAAAAAGTGTGAAATATATGAAGAGCTTCAAAAGGTTTCAAAATATGAGGAGCATGAAACAGTCTGAAAAACAGGAGGAGCTTGAAATGCGGTTGAAAAACATGAAGAGCATGAAAAGGTGTGAAAAATATGAAGAGCTTCAAAAGGTGTCAAAAATATGAGGAGAATAAAACGGTCTGAAAATAGGAGGAGCATGAAGTGGTGTTGAAAAGCATGAAGAGCCTGAAAATGTGTGAAAAATATGAAGAGCTTCAAACCGGGTGAAAAATAGGAGGAGCATGAAGCGGTGTTCAAAAACATAAAGAGCCTGAAAAGGTGTGAAATATATGAAGAGCTTCAAAAGGTGTCAAAAATATGAGGAGCATGAAACGGTCTGAAAAATAGGAGGTGCATGAAACCGTGTTGAAAAACCTGAAGAACAGGAAAAGATGAGAAATATATGAAGAGCTTCAAAAAGTGTGAAAAATATGAGGAGCATGAAACGGTCTGAAAAATAGGACGAGCATTAAACGCTGTTCAAAAACATGAAGAGCCTTAAAATGTGTGAAAAATATGAAGAGCTTCAAAAGGTGTGAAAAATATGAGGAGGAAGAAGCAGTGTTCAAAAACATGAATACCTTGAAAAGGTGTGAAAAATATGAAGAGCTTCAAAAGGTGTCAAATATATGAGGAGCATGAAACTTTCTGAAAAATAGGAGGAGCATGAAGCGGTGTTGAAAAACATGAAGAGCCTGAAAAGTTGCGAAAAATATGAAGAGCTTCAAAAGGTACAAAAATATTAGGAGCAAGAATCGGTCTGAAAAATTGAAGGAGCATGAAGCTCTGTTGAAAAACATGAAGAGCCTGAAAAGGTGTGAAATATATGAAGAGCTTCAAAAGGTGTGAAAAAGATGAAGAGCTTCAAAAGGTGTCAAAAATATGAGGAACATGAAACGGCCTGAAAAATAGGAGGAGCATGAAGCGGTGTTGAAAAAAGTGAAGATCATGATAAGGTGTGAAATATATGAAGAGCTTCAAAAGGTGTGAAAAATATGAAGAGCTTCAAAATGTGTCAAAAATATGAGAAACATGAAACCGTCTGAAAAATAGGAGGAGCATGAAAAGGTGTTGAAAAACATGAAGAGCTTGAAAAGGTGTGAAATATATGAATAGGTTCAAAAGGTGTCAAAATATGAGGAGCATGAAAGGGTCCGAAAAATAAGAGGAGAACGAAGCAGTTTTGAAAAACCTGAAGAGCTTGAAAAGCTGTGAAAAATATGAAGAGCTTCAAACGGTGTCAAAATTATGCGGAGCATGAATCGGTCTGAAAAATAGGAGACGCATGAAGCGGTGTTGAAAAACATAAAGAGCCTGAAAAGGTGTGAAATATATGAAGAGCTTAAAAAGGTGTGAAAAATATGAGGAGAATGATACGGTCTGAAAAAAAGGAGGAGTATGAGCGGTGTTGAAAAAAATGAAAAGCCTGCAAAGGTGTGAAAAACATGAAGAGCTTCAAAAGGTGTCAAATATATGAGGAGCATGAAACGGCCTGAAAAATAGGAGGAGCATGAAGCCGTGTTCAAAAACATAAAGAGCATGAAAAGGTGTGATATATATTAAGAGCTTCAAAAGGTGTCAAAATTATGAGGAGCATGAAACGGTCTGAAATATAGCAGGAGCATGAAATGGTGTTGAAAAACATGAAGAGCCTGCAAATGTGTGAAAAATATGAAGAGCTTAAAAACGTGTGAAATATATGAGGAGCATGAAGCGGTTTTCTAAAACATGAAGAGCTTGAAAAGGTATGAAATATATAAAGAGCTTCAAACCGGGTAAAAATAGGAGGAGCATGAAGCGGTGTTCAAAAATATGAAGAGCCTGAAAAGGTGTGAAATATATGAAGAGCTTCAAAAGGTGTCAAAATATGAGGAGCATGAAACAGTCTGAAAATAGGAGGAGCATGAAACGGTGTTGAAAAGCATGAAGAGCCTGAAAAGGTGTGAAAAACATGAAGAGCTTCAAAAGGTGTCAAAAATATGAGGAGAATGAAACAGTCTGAAAATAGGAGGAGCATGAAACGGTGTTGAAAAGCATGAAGAGCCTGAAAAGGTGTGAAAAACATGAAGAGCGTCAAAAGGTGTGAAAAGTATGAAGAGCTTCAAAAGGTGTCAAAAATATGAGGAGCATGAAACTGTCTGAAAAATAGGAGGAGCATGAAAAGGTGTTGAAAAACATGAAGAGCCTGAAAAGGTGTGAAATATATGAAGAGGTTCAAAAGGTGACAAAAATATGAGGAGCATGAAACAGCCTGAAAAATAGGAGGAGCATGAAGCGTTGTTGAAAAACATGAAGATCCTGAAAAAGTGTGAAATATATGAAGAGCTTCAAACGGTGTCAGAAATATGAGGAGCATGAAACGGTCTGAAAAATACGAGGGGAATGAAGCGGTGTTGAAAAGCATGAAGAGCCTGAAAAGGTGTGAAATATATAAAGAGCTTCAAAAGTTGTCAAAAATATGAGGAGAATGATACGGTCTGAAAAAAAGGAGGAGCATGAAGCTGTGTTGAAAAACATGAAGAGCCTGAAGATGTGTGAAAAATATGAAGAGCTTCAAAATGTGTCAAAATATGAGGAGCATGAAACGGTCTGAAAAAAAGGAGGAGAATGAAACGGTGTTCAAAAACATGAAGAGCCTGAAAAGGTGTGTAATACATGAAGAGCTTCAAAAGGTGTAAAATATATGAGGAGCAGGAAACGGTCTGAAAAATAGGAGGAGCATGAAATGGTGTTGAAAACCATGAAGAGCCTGAAAAGGTGTGAAAAATATGAAGAGCTTCAAAATGTGTCAAAAATATGAGGAGCATGAAACGGTCTGAAAAATAGGAGGAGCATGAAGCGGTGTTCAAAAACATGAAAATCTTTAAAAGGTTTGAAATATATGAAGAGCTTCAAAAGGTGTGAAAAATAGGAGGAGATGAAGCGGTGTTCAAAAACATGAAGAGCCGGAAAAAGTGTGAAAAACATGAAGAGCTTCAAAACGTGTCAAAAAATGAGGAGCATGAAACGGTCTGAACAATAGGAGGAGCATGAAGCGCTTTTGAAAAACATGAAGAGCCTGAACAGGTGTGAAATATATGAGGAGCTTAAAAGGTATCAAAAATAGGAGGAGCATGAAAAGGTGTTGAAAAACATGAAGAGACTGAAAAGGTGGGGAAAATATGAAGAGCTTCAAAAGGTGTGAAATATATGAGGAGCTTCAAAAAGTGTGAAAATTAGGAGGAGCATGAAGCCGTGTTCAAAAACATGAAGAGCCTGAAAAGGTGTGGAAAATATGAAGAGCTTCAAAAGGTGTGAAAAATATGAGGAGCATAAAGTGGTGTTCAAAACATGAAGAACTTGAGAAGGTGTGAAATATATGAAGAGCTTCAAAAAGTGTGAAAAATAGGAGGAGCATGAAGCCGTGTTCAAAAACATGAAGAGCCTGAAAAGGTGTGAAATATATGAAGAGCTTCAAAAGGTGTCAAAAATATGAGGAGCATGAAACAGTCTGAAAAATAAGAGGAGCATGAATCGGTGTTGAAAAACATGAAGACATGAAAAGGTGTGAAAAATATGAAGAGCTTCAAAACGTGTCAAAAATATGAGGAGCATGAAACGGTCTGAAAAATAGGTGGAGCATGAAGCGGTGTTGACAAACATGAAGAGCCTCAAAAGGTGTGAATAATATGAAGAGCTTCAAAACGTGTCAAAAATATGCGGAGCATGAATCGGTCTTAAAAATAAGAGGGGCATGAAGCGTTGTTGAAAAAATTGAAGAGCCTGAAACGGTGTGAAAAATATGTGGAGCAGGAAACTCTCTGAAAAATAGGAGGAGCAAGAAGCGGTGTTGGAAAATATGAAGAGCCTGAAAAGGTGTGAAATATATGAAGAACTTCAAAAGGTGTCAAAAATATGAGGAGCATGAAACGGCCTGAAACATAGGAGGAGCATGAAAAGGTGTTGAAAAACATGAATTACCTGAAAAGGTGTGAAAAATATGAAGAGCTTCAAAAGGTGGGAAAAATATGAAGAGATTCAAATGGTGTCAAAAATATGAGGAGCATGAAACGCTCGGAAAAATAGGAGGAGTATGAAGTGATGTTGAAAAACATGAAGAGTCTGAAAAGGTGTGAAAAATATGAAGAGCTTCAAAATGTGTCAGAATTATGAGGAGCATGAAATGGTCTGAAAACTAGGAGGAGCATGATACGGTTTTGAAAAACCTGAAGAACAGGAAAAGGTGAGAAATATATGAAGAGCATTAAAAGGTGTGAAAAATAAGAGGAGCATGAAACTGTCTGATATATAATAGGAGCATTAAACGGTGTTCAAAAACATGAAGAACTTGAAAAGTTGTGAAATATATGAAGAGCTTCAAAAGGTGTGAAAAACAGGAGGAGCAGGAAGCGGTGTTCAAAAACATGAAGAGCCTCAAAAGGTGTGAAATATATAAAGAGCTTCAAAAGGTGTCAAAAATAGGAGGAGCATGAAACGGTCTGAAAAATAGGAGGAGCCTGAAGCGGTGTTGAAAGCATGAAGAGCCTGAAATGGTTTGAAAAATATGAAGAGCTTCAAAAGTTGTCAAAAATATAGGAGCATGAAACGGTCTGAAAAATACGAGGGGAATGAAGCGGTGTTGAAAATCATGAAGAGCCTGAAAAGGTGTGAAATATATAAAGAGCTTCAAAACGTGTCAAAAATATGAGGAACATGAAACGGTCTGAAAAATATGAGGAGCATGAAGCAGTGTTGAAAAGCATGAAGAGCCTGAAATGGTTTGAAAAATATGAAGAGCTTCAAAAGTGTCAAAAATATGAGGAGCATGAAACGGTCTGAATAAAAGGAGGAGCATGAAACGATGCTCAAAAACATGAAGAGCCTGAAAAGGTGGAAAAATATGAAGAGCTTCAAAAGGTGTCAAAAATATGAGGAGCATGAAACGGTCTGAAAAATAGGAGGAGCATGAAACGGTGTACAAAAACATGAAGAGCCTGAAAAAGTGTGAAAAATATGAAGAGTATCAAAACGTGTCAAAAAAATGAGGAGCATGAAACGGTCTGAAAAATAGTAGGCTCATGAAGCGGTGTTTAAAAACATAAAGAGCCTGAAAAAGTGTGAAAAATATGAAGAGCTTCAAAAGGTGTCAAAAATATGAGGAGCATAAAACGGTCTGAAAATAGGAGGAGCATGAAACGGTGTTGAAAAGTATGAAGAGCCTGAAAAGGTGTGAAAAATATGGAGAGCTTCAAAATGTGTCAAAAATATGAGGAGCATGAAACGGCCTGAAAAATAGGAGGAGCATGAAGTGGTGTCAAAAACATGAAGAGCCTGAAATGGTGTGAAAATAAGAAGAGATTCAAAAGGTGTGAAAAATGTGAGGAGAATGATACGGTCTGAAAAAAAGGAGGAGCATGAAGCGGTGTTGAAAAACATGAAGAGCCTGAAAAGATGTGAAAAACATGAAGAGCTTCAAAAGGTGTCAAAAATATGAGGAGCATGAAACGGCCTGAAAAATAGGAGGAGCATGAAGCGGTGTTGAAAGACGTGAAGAGCATGAAAAGGTGTGAAATATATGAAGAGCTTCAAAAAATGTCAAAATATGAGGAGCATGAAAGGGTCTGAAATATAGGAGGAGCATGAAATGGTGTTGAGAAACATGAAAAGCCTGAAAATTTGTGAAAAATATGAGGAGCATGATACGGTCTGAGAAAAAGGAGAAGCAGGAAGAGGTGTTGAAAAAACTGAAGAACAGGAAAAGGTGAGAAATATATGAAGAGCTTCAAAAAGTGTGAAAAATATGTGGAGCATGAAACGGTCTGAAAAAATAGGACGAGCATTAAACGGTGTTCAAAAACATGAAGAGCCTTAAAATGTGTGAAAAATATGAAGAGCTTCAAAAGGTGTGAAAAATATGAGGAGCAAGAAGCAGTGTTCAAAAACATGAAGACCTTGAAAAGGTGTGAAAAATATGAAGAGCTTCAAAAGGAGTGAAAAATAGGAGCATAAAGCATTGTTAAAAACATAAAGAGCCTGAAAAGGTGTGAAATATATGAAGAGCTTCAAAAGGTGTCAAAAATATGAGGAGCATGAAACAGTCTGAAAATAGGAGGAGCATGAAACGGTGTTGAAAAGCATGAAGAGCCTGAAAAGGTGTGAAAAATATGAAGAGCTTCAAAGGTGTCAAAAATATGAGGAGCATGAAACGGTCCAAAAAATAGGAGGAGAGTGAAGAGGTGTTGAAAAACCTGAGGAGCTTGAAAACGTGTGAAAAATCTGAAGAGCTTCAACCGGTGTCAACATTATGCGGAGCATGAATCGGTCTGAAAAATAGGAGGCGCATGAAGCGGTGTTGAAAAACTTGAAGAGTCTGAAGAGGTGTGAAAAATATGAAGAGCTTCAAAAGGTGTCAAATATATGAAGAGCTTCAAAATGTGTCAAAAATATGAGGAGCATGAAACGGTCTGAAAAATAGGAGGAGCATGAAAAGGTGTTGAAAAACATGAAGAGCATGAAAAGTTGTGAAAATCATGAAGAGCTTCAAAAGGTGTCAAATATATGAGGAGCATGAAACGGTTTGAAAAATAGGAGGAACATGAAGCAGTGTTGAAAAACATGAAGAGCCTGAAAAGGTGTGATAATCATGAAGAGCTTCAAAAGGTGTCAAAAATATGAGGAGAATAAAACGGTCTGAAAAATAGTAGGAGCATGAAGCGGTATTGTAAATCATGAAGAGCCTGAAAAGGTGTGAAAAATATGAAGAGTTTCAAAAGGTGTCAAAAATATGAGGAGCATGAAAACGTCTGAAAAATAGGAAGAGCATGAAGTGGTGTCAAAAACATTAAGAGTCTGAAAAGGTGTGAAAATAAGAAGAGATTCAAAAGGTGTTAAATATTTGAGGAGCATGAAACGGTCTGAAAAATAGGAGGAGCATGAAGCGGTGTTGAAAAACATAAAGAGCCTGAAAAGGTGTGTAATATATGAAGAGCTTCAAAAGGTGTGAAAAACATGAAGAGCTTCAAAAGGTGTCAAAAATATGAGGAGCATGAAACGGCCTGAAAAATAGGAGGAGCATGAAGCATTGTTTCAAAACGTGAAGAGCATGAAAAGGTTTGAAATATATGAAGAGCTTCAAAAGGTGTGAAAAATATGAGGAGCATGAAGCAGTGTTCAAAAATATGAAGAGCCTGAAAAGGTGTGAAATATATGAAGAGCTTCAAAAGGTGTCAAATATATGAGGAGCATGAAACAGTCTGAAAATAGGGGCAGCATTAAACGATGTTGAAAAGCATGAAGAGCCTGAAAAGGTGTGAAAAATATGGAGAGCTTCAAAAGGTGTGAAAAATATGTGGAGCAGGAAACAATCTGAAATATAGGAGGAGCACGAAGTGGTGTTGAAAAACTTGAAGCGCCTGAAAATGTGTGAAAAATGTGAAGAGATTCAAAAGGTGTGAAAAATATGAGAAACATGAAACTGTCTGAAAAATAGGAGGAGCATGAAGCGGTGTTCAAAAACATGAAGAGCCTGAAAAGGTGTGAAAAATATGAGGAGCATGATACGATCTGAAAAATAGGAGAAGCAGGAAGAGGTGTTGAAAAACCTGAAGAACAGGAAAAGGTGAGAAATATATGAAGAGCTTCAAAAAGTGTGAAAAATATGAGGAGCATGAAACGGTCTGAAAAATAGGAGGTGCATGAAACCGTGTTGAAAAACTTGAAGAACAGGAAAAGGTGAGAAAAATATGAAGAGCTTCAAAAAGTGTGAAAAATATGAGGAGCATGAAACGGTCTGAAAAATAGGACGAGCATTAAACGGTGTTCAAAAACATGAAGAGCCTTAAAATGTGTGAAAAATATGAAGACCTTCAAAATGTGTGAAAAACATGAGGAGCAAGAAGCAGTGTTCAAAAACATGAAGACCTTGAAAAGGTGTGAAAAATATGAAGAGCTTCAAAAGGAGTGAAAAATAGTAGCATGAAGCGTTGTTCAAAACCATAAAGAGCCTGAAAAGGTGTGAAATATATGAAGAGCTTCAAAAGGTGTCAAAAATGTGAGGAGCATGAAACAGTCTGAAAAATAGGAGGAGCTGAAATGGTGTTGAAAAGCATGAAGAGCCTGAAAAGGTGTGAAAAATATGAATAGCTTCAAAGGTGTCAAAAATATGCGGAGCGTGAATCTGTCTGAAAAAAAGGAGGCTCATGAAGTGGTGTTGAAAAACTTGAAGAGTCTGAAGAGGTGTGAAAAATATAAAGAGCTTCAAAAATTGTGAAAAATATGAGGAGCATGAAACGGTCTGAAAAATAGGAGGAGCATTAAACGGTGTTCAAAATAATGAAGAGCCTGAAATGTTTGAAAAATATGAAGAGCTTCAAAAGGTGTGAAAAATATGAGGAGCATGAAGCGGTGTTCAAGAATATGAAGAGCCTGAAAAAGTGTGAAATATATGAAGAGCTTCAAAAGGTTTCAAAATATGAGGAGCATGAAACAGTCTGAAAAACAGGAGGAGCTTGAAATGCGGTTGAAAAATATGAAGAGCATGAAAAGGTGTGAAAAATATGAAGAGCTTCAAAAAGTGTCAAAAATATGAGGAGCATAAAACGGTCTGAAAATAGGAGGAGCATGAAGTGGTGTTGAAAAGCATGAAGAGCCTGAAAAGGTGTGAAAAATATGAAGAGCTTCAAACCGGGTGAAAAATATGAGGAGCATGAAGCGGTGTTCAAAAACATAAAGAGCCTGAAAAGGTGTGAAATATATGAAGAGCTTCAAAAGTTGTCAAAAATATCTGGAGCATGAAACGGTCCGAAAAATAGGAGGAGAATGATGCGGTGTTGAAAAACATGAAGAGAATGAAAAGGTGTGAAAAACATGAAGAGCCTCGAAAAGTGTGAAAAATATGAGATGCATGAAATGGTCTGAAAAATAGGAGGAGCATGAAAAGTTGTTGAAAAACATGAAGAGTCTGAAAAGGTGTGAAAATTATGAAGAGTTTCAAAAGGTGTCAAAAATATGAGGAGCATAAAACGGTCTGAAAATAGAGGAGCATGAAACAGTGTTAAAAAGCATGAAGATCCTGAAAAGGTGTGAAAAATATGGAGAGCTTCAAAATGTGTCAAAAATATGAGGAGCATGAAACGGCCTGAAAAATAGGAGGAGAATGATGCGGTGTTGAAAAACATGAAGAGAATGAAAAGGTGTGAAAAATATGAAGAGCTTCAAAACATATCAAAAATATGAGGAGCAAAAACAGTGTTCAAAAACATGAATACCTTGAAAAGGTGTCAAAAATATGAAGAGCTTCAAAACATGTCAAAAATATGAGGAGTATGAAACGTTGTGAAAAATAGGAGGAGCATGAAAAGGTGTTGAAAAACATGAAGAGCCTGAAAAGGTGTGAAAAACATGAAGAGCCTCGAAAAGTGTGAAAAATATGAGATGCATGAAATGGTCTGAAAAATAGGAGGAGCATGAAAAGTTGTTGAAAAACATGAAGAGTCTGAAAAGGTGTGAAAAATATGAAGAGTTTCAAAAGGTGTCAAAAATATGAGGAGCATAAAACGGTCTGAAAATAGGAGGAGCATGAAACAGTGTTAAAAAGCATGAAGATCCTGAAAAGGTGTGAAAAATATGGAGAGCTTCAAAATGTGTCAAAAATATGAGGAGCATGAAACGGCCTGAAAAATAGGAGGAGCATGAAGTGGTGTCAAAACATGAAGAGCCTGAAGAGGTGTGAAAATAAGAAGAGATTCAAAAGGTGTCAAATATTTGAGGATTATGAAACGGTCTGAAAAATAGGAGGAGCATGAAGCGGTGTTGAAAAACATGAAGAGCCTGAAAAGGTGTGAAATATATGAAGAGCTGCAAAAGGTGTGAAAAATATGAGAAACATGATACGGTCTGAAAAAAAGGAGGAGCATGAGCGGTGTTGAAAAACATGAAGAGACTGAAAAGTTGTGAAAAACATGAAGAGTTTCAAAAGGTGTCAAAAATATGAGGAGCATGAAACAGCCTGAAAAATAGGAGGAGCATGAAGCGGTGTTGAAATATGTGAAGAGCATGAAAAGGTGTGAAATATATGAAGAGCTTCAAAAAATGTCAAAATATGAGGAGCATGAAACGGTCTGAAAAATAGGAGGAGCATTAAACGGTGTTCAAAATAATGAAGAGCCTGAAATGTTTGAAAAATATGAAGAGCTTCAAAAGGTGTGAAAAATATGAGGAGCATGAAGCGGTGTTCAAGAATATGAAGAGCCTGAAAAAGTGTGAAATATATGAAGAGCTTCAAAAGGTTTCAAAATATGAGGAGCATGAAACAGTCTGAAAAACAGGAGGAGCTTGAAATGCGGTTGAAAAACATGAAGAGCATGAAAAGGTGTGAAAAATATGAAGAGCTTCAAAAGGTGTCAAAAATATGAGGAGAATAAAACGGTCTGAAAATAGGAGGAGCATGAAGTGGTGTTGAAAAGCATGAAGAGCCTGAAAAGGTGTGAAAAATATGAAGAGCTTCAAACCGGGTGAAAAATAGGAGGAGCATGAAGCGGTGTTCAAAAACATAAAGAGCCTGAAAAGGTGTGAAATATATGAAGAGCTTCAAAAGGTGTCAAAAATATGAGGAGCATGAAACGGTCTGAAAAATAGGAGGTGCATGAAACCGTGTTGAAAAACCTGAAGAACAGGAAAAGATGAGAAATATATGAAGAGCTTCAAAAAGTGTGAAAAATATGAGGAGCATGAAACGGTCTGAAAAATAGGACGAGCATTAAACGCTGTTCAAAAACATGAAGAGCCTGAAAATGTGTGAAAAATATGAAGAGCTTCAAAAGGTGTGAAAAATATGAGGAGGAAGAAGCAGTGTTCAAAAACATGAATACCTTGAAAAGGTATGAAAAATATGAAGAGCTTCAAAAGGTGTCAAATATATGAGGAGCATGAAACTTTCTGAAAAATAGGAGGAGCATGAAGCGGTGTTGAAAAACATGAAGAGCCTGAAAAGTTGCGAAAAATATGAAGAGCTTCAAAAGGTACAAAAATATTAGGAGCAAGAATCGGTCTGAAAAATTGAAGGAGCATGAAGCTCTGTTGAAAAACATGAAGAGCCTGAAAAGGTGTGAAATATATGAAGAGCTTCAAAAGGTGTGAAAAAGATGAAGAGCTTCAAAAGGTGTCAAAAATATGAGGAACATGAAACGGCCTGAAAAATAGGAGGAGCATGAAGCGGTGTTGAAAAAAGTGAAGATCATGATAAGGTGTGAAATATATGAAGAGCTTCAAAAGGTGTGAAAAATATGAAGAGCTTCAAAATGTGTCAAAAATATGAGAAACATGAAACCGTCTGAAAAATAGGAGGAGCATGAAAAGGTGTTGAAAACATGAAGAGCTTGAAAAGGTGTGAAATATATGAATAGGTTCAAAAGGTGTCAAAATATGAGGAGCATGAAAGGGTCCGAAAAATAAGAGGAGAACGAAGCAGTTTTGAAAAACCTGAAGAGCTTGAAAAGCTGTGAAAAATATGAAGAGCTTCAAACGGTGTCAAAATTATGCGGAGCATGAATCGGTCTGAAAAATAGGAGATGCATGAAGCGGTGTTGAAAAACATAAAGAGCCTGAAAAGGTGTGAAATATATGAAGAGCTTAAAAAGGTGTGAAAAATATGAGGAGAATGATACGGTCTGAAAAAAAGGAGGAGCATGAGCGGTGTTGAAAAAAATGAAAAGCCTGCAAAGGTGTGAAAAACATGAAGAGCTTCAAAAGGTGTCAAATATATGAGGAGCATGAAACGGCCTGAAAAATAGGAGGAGCATGAAGCGGTGTTGAAATACGTGAAGAGCATGAAAAGGTGTGAAATATATGAAGAGCTTCAAAAAATGTCAAAATATGAGGAGCATGAAACGGTCTGAAATATACGAGGAGCATGAATTGGTGTTGAGAAACATGAAGAGCTTGCAAAGCTGTGAAAAATATGATGAGCTTCAAAAGGTGTGAAATACATGAGGAGCTTGAAACGGTCTGAAAAATAGGAGGTGCATGAAGCGGTGTTCAAAAACATGAAAAGCCTGAAAAGGTGTGAAAAATATGAGGAGCATGATACGGTCTGAGAAATAGGAGAAGCAGGAAGAGGTGTTGAAAAACCTGAAGAACAGGAAAAGGTGAGAAATATATGAAGAGCTTCAAAAAGTGTGAAAAATATGAGGAGCATGAAACGGTCTGAAAAATAGGAGGTGCATGAAACCGTGTTGAAAAACCTGAAGAACAGGAAAAGGTGAGAAATATATGAAGAGCTTCAAAAAGTGTGAAAAATATGAGGAGCATGAAACGGTCTGAAAAATAGGACGAGCATTAAACGGTGTTCAAAAACATGAAGAGACTTGAAATGTGTGAAAAATATGAAGAGCTTCAAAAGGTGTGAAAAATATGAGGAGCAAGAAGCAGTGTTCAAAAACATGAATACCTTGGAAAGGTGTGAAAAATATGAAAAGCTTCAAAAGGAGTGAAAAATAGGAGCATGAAGCATTGTTCAAAAACATAAAGAGCCTGAAAAGGTGTGAAATATATGAAGAGCTTCAAAAGGTGTCAAAAATATGAGGAGCAGGAAACCGTCTGAAAAATAGGAGGAGCATGAAGTGGTGTCAAAAACATGAAGAGCCTGAAAAGGTGTGAAAATAAGAAGAAATTCAAAAGGTGTCAAATATTTGAGGAGCATGAAACGGTCTGAACAATAGGAGGAGCATGAAGCGGTGTTGAAAAACATAAAGAGCCTGAAAAGGTGTGAAATATATGAAGAGCTTCAAAATGTGTGAAAAATATGAGGAGAATGATACGGTCTGAAAAAAAGGAGGAGCATGAAGCGGTGTTGAAAAACATGAAGAGCCTGAAAAGGTGTGAAAAACATGAAGAGCTTCAAAAGGTGTCAAAAATATGAGAAGCATGAAACGGTCTGATAAATAGGAGGAGCATGAAAAGATTTTGAAAAACATGAAGAGCTTGAAAAGGTGTGAAATATATGAAGAGGTTCAAAAGGTGTCAAAAATATGAGGAGCATGAAAGGATCCAAAAAATAAGAGGAGAACGAAGCAGTGTTGAAAAACCTGAAGAGCTTGAAAAGGTGTGAAAAATATGAAGAGCTTCTACCGGTGTCAAAATTATGTGGAGCATGAAACGGTCTGAAAAATAGGAGGAGCATGAAACGATTTTCAAAACATGAAGAGTCTGAAAAGGTGTGAAAAATATAAAGAGCTTCAGAACGTGTCAAAAATATGAGGAGCATGAAATGGTCTGAAAAATAGGAGGAGCATGAAAAGGTGTTGAAAAACATGAAGAGCTTGAAAAGGTGTGAAATATATGAAGAGTTCCAAAATGTGTAAAAAATATGAGGAGCATGAAACGGTCTGAAAAATAGGAGGAGCATGAAGCGGTGTTTAAAAACATGAAGGGCCTGAAAAGGTGTGAAATATATGAAGAGCTTCAAAAGGTGTCAAAGATATGAGGAGCATGAAACAGTCCGAAAAATAGGAGGAGAATGAAGCGGTATTGAAAAACTTGAAGACCTTGAAAACGTGTGAAATATATGAAGAGCTTCAAATGGTGTCAAAAATATGAGGATCATGAATCGGTCTGAAAAAAAGAGTATGAAGCGGTGTTGAAAAACATGAAGAGTCTGAAAAGGTGTGAAAAATATGAAGAGCTTCAAAAGGTGTCAGAAATATGAGGAGCATGAAACGGTCAGAAAAATAGGAGGTGCATGAAACGGTGTTGAAAAACCTGAAGAACAGGAAAAGGAGAGAAATATATGAAGAGCTTCAAAAAGTGTGAAAAATATGAGGAGCATGAAACGGTCTGAAAAATAGGACGAGCATTAAACGGTGTTCAAAAACATGAAGAGCCTGAAAATGTGTGAAAAATATGAAGAGCTTCAAAAGGTGTGAAAAATATGAGGAGCAAGAAGCGGTGTTCAAAAACATGAAGACCTTGAAAAGCTGTGAAAAATATGAAGAGCTTCAAAAGGTGTGAAAAATATGAGGAGCAAGAAGCGGTGTTCAAAAACATGAAGACCTTGAAAAGGTGTGAAAAATATGAAGAGCTTCAAAAGGAGTGAAAAATAGGAGCATGAAGCGTTGTTCAAAAACATAAAGAGACTGAAAAGGTGTGAAATATATAAAGAGCTTCAAAAGGCGTCAAAAATATGAGGAGCATGAAACAGTCTGAAAAATAGGAGGAGCTGAAATGGTGTTGAAAAACATGAAGAGCATGAAAAGGTGTGAAAAATATGAAGAGCTTCAAAAGGTGTCAAAAATATGAGGAGCATGAAACAGTCTGAAAATAGGAGGAGCATGAAACGGTGTTGAAAAGCATGAAGAGCCTGAAAAGGTGTGAAAAATATGAAGAGCTTCAAAAAATGTCAAAAATATGAGGAGCATGAAACGGTCCAAAAAATAGGAGGAGAATGAAGCGGTGTTGAAAAACCTGAGGAGCTTGAAAACGTGTGAAAAATATGAAGAGCTTCAACCGGTGTCAAAATTATGCGGAGCATGAATCGGTCTGAAAAATAGGAGGCGCATGAAGCGGTGTTGAAAAACTTGAAGAGTCTGAAGAGGTGTGAAAAATATGAAGATCTTCAAAAGGTGTCAAATATATGAAGAGCTTCAAAATGTGTCAAAAATATGAGTAACATGAAACGGTCTGAAAAATAGGAGGAGCATGAAAAGGCGTTGAAAAACATGAAGAGCATGAAAAGTTGTGAAAATCATGAAAAGCTTCAAAAGGTGTCAAAAATATGAGGAGCATGAAACGGTCTGAAAAATAGGAGGAACTTGAAGCGGTGTTGAAAAACATGAAGAGCCTGAAAAGGTGTGATAATCATGGAGAGCTTCAAAAGGTGTCAAAAATATGAGGAGAATAAAACGGTCTGAAACATAGCAGGAGCATGAAGCGGTGTTGTAAAACATGAAGCGCCTGAAATGTGTGAAAAATTTGAAGAGCTTCAAAAGGTGTCAAAAATATTAGGAGCAAGAAACGGTCTGAAAAATTGGAGGAGCATGAAGCTGGGTTGGAAAACATGAAGAGCCTGAAAAGGTGTGAAATATATGAAGAGCTTCAAAAGGTGTCAAAAATATGAGGAGCATGAAACGGTCCAAAAAATAGGAGGAGAATGAAGCGGTGTTGAAAAACCTGAGGAGCTTGAAAACGTGTGAAAATTATGAAGAGCTTCAACTGGTGTCAAAATTATGTGGAGCATGAATCGGTCTGAAAAATAGGAGGCGCATGAAGCGGTGTTGAAAAAATGAAGAGCCTGAAGAGGTGTGAAAAATTTGAAGAGCTTCAAAAGGTGTCAAAAATATGAAGAGCTTCAAAATATGTCAAAAGTATGAGGAGCATGAAACGGTCTGAAAAATAGGAGGAGCATGAAAAGGTGTTGAAAAACAGGAAGAGCATGAAAAGCTGTGAAAAATATGAAGAGTTTCAAAAGGTGTCAAAAATATGAGAAGAATGAAACGGTCTGAGACATAGGAGGAGCATGAGGCAGGGTTCAAAAACATGAAGAGCCTGAAAAGGTGTCAAAAAAAAGAAGAGTTTCAAAAGTTGTCAAAATTATGAGGAGCATGAAACTGTCTGAAAAATAGGAGGATCATGAAGCGGTGTTGAAAAGCATGAAGAGCCTGAAAAGGTGTGAAATATATGAAGAGCTTCAAAAAGTGTGAAAAATAGGAGGAGCATGAAGCCGTGTTCAACATGAAGAGCCTGAAAAGGTGTGAAATATATGAAGAGCTTCAAAATGTGTCAAAAATATGAGGAGCATGAAACACTATGAAAAATAGGAGGAGCTTGAAATGATGTTGAAAAACATGAAGAGCATGAAAAGGTGTGAAAAATATGAATAGCTTCAAAAGGTGTGAAAAATAGGTGGAGCATGAAGCGGTGTTGAAAAACATGAAGAGCCTGAAAAGGTGTGAAATATATGAAGAGCTTCAAAAGGTGTCAAAAATATGAGGAGCATGAAACATTCTGAAAAATAGTAGGAGCATGAAGTGCTGTTGAAAAACATGAAGGTCCTGAAAAGGTGTGAATATCATGAAGAGCTTCAAAAGGTTCAAAAATATGAGGAGCATGAAACGGTCTGAAAAATAGGAGGAACATGATGCGGTGTTGAAAAACATGAAGAGCCTGAAAAGGTGTGATAATCATGAAGAGCTTCAAAAGGTGTCAAAAATATGAGGAGAATAAAACGGTCTGAAAAATAGCAGGAGCATGAAGCGGTGTTCAAAAACATGAAGAGCCTGAAAAGTTGTGAAAAATATGAAGAGCTTCAAAAGGTGTGAAAAATATGTGGAGCAGGAAACAATCTGAAATATAGGAGGAGCATGAAGTGGTGTTGAAAAACTTGAAGCGCCAGAAAATGTGTGAAAAATATGAAGAGCTTCAAAAGGTGTCAAAAATATGAGGAGCATGAAACTTTCTGAAAAATAGGAGGAGCATGAAGTGGTGTTGAAAAACATGAAGAGCCTGAAAAGGTGTGAAAAATATGAAGAGCTTCAAAAGTTGTCAAAAATATGAGGATCATGAAACGGTCTGAAAAATAGGAGCAGCATGAAGCGGTGTTGAAAAACATGAAGAACAGGAAAAGGAGTGAAAAATATGATGAGCTTCAAAATGTGTGAAAAATATGAGGAACATGAAGCGGTGTTCAAAAAAATGAAGAGCTTGAAAAGGTGTGAAATATATGAAGAGCTTCAAAAGGTGTGAAAAATAAGAGGAGCATGAAACGGTGTTCAAAAACTTGAAGAACTTGAAAATGTGTGAAATATATGAAGAGCTTCAAAAGGTGTCAAAAATATGAGGAGCATGAAACAGTCTGAAAATACGAGGTGCATGAAACGGTGTTGAAAATCATGAAGAGCATGAAAAGGTGTGAAAAATATGAAGAGTTTCAAAAGGTGTCAAAAATATGAGGAGCTTGATCAGGAGTTCAAAAACATGAAGAGCATGAAAAGGTGTAAAAAATATGAAGAGCTTCAAAAGGTGTCAAATATATGAGGAGCATGAAACGGTCTGAAAAATAAGTGGAGCATTAGGCGGTGTTCAAAAACATGAAGAGCCTGAAAGGTGTGAAAAATATGAAGAGCTTCAAAGGGTGTGAAAAATATGAAGAGCTTCCAAAGGTGTCAAAAATATGAGGAGCTTGAAAAGCTGTTCAAAAATATGAAGAGCATGAAAAGGTGTGAAAAATATGAAGAACTTCAAAAGGTGTCAAAAATATGAGGAGCAAGAAACGGTCTGATACATAGGAGGAGCATGAACCAGTGTTCAAAAACATGAAGAGCCTGAAAAGGTTTGAAAAATATGAAGAGCTCCAAAAGTTGTCAAAATATGAGGAGCATGAAACGGTCTGAAAAATAGGAGGAGCATGAAGCGTTGTTCAAAAACATGACCAGCTTGAAAAGGTGTGAAATATATGAACAGCTTCAAAAGATGTGAAAAATAGGTGGAGCATAAAGCGGTGTTCAAAAATATGAAGAACTTGAAAAAAAGTGAAATATATGAAGAGCTTCAATAGGTGTGAAAAATAGGAGGAGCTTGAAGTGTTGTTCAAAAACATGAAGAACCTGAAAAGGGGTGACATATATGA
Organism: Dama dama; assembly: GCF_033118175.1. NCBI lineage: Eukaryota > Metazoa > Chordata > Mammalia > Artiodactyla > Cervidae > Dama > Dama dama. The sequence goes on from NW_026870930.1 coordinate 1,512,802, forward strand.
AGAGCTTCAAAAGGTGTCAAAAATATGAGGAGCATGAATCAGTCTGAAAATAGGAGGAGCATGAAACGGTATTGAAAAACATGAAGAACAGAAAAAGGAGTGAAAATATGATGAGTTTCAAAAGGTGTGAAAAAATGAGGAACGTTAAGCGGTGTTCAAAAACATGAAGAGCTTCAAAAGGTGTGAAATATATGAAGAGCTTCAAAAGGCGTGAAAAAAAGGAGGAGCATGAAGCGGTGTTCAAAAACATGAAGAGCTTGAAAATGTGTGAAATATATGAAGAGCTTCAATACGTGTGAAAAATTGGAGGAGCATGAAGCGTTGTTCACAAACATGAAGAACTTGAAAAGATGTGAAATATATGAAGAGCTTCAAAAGGTGTCAAAAATATGAAGAGCATGAAACAGTCTGACAATAGGAGGAGCATGAAACGGTGTTGAAAAACATGAAGAGCATGAAAAGGTGTGAAAAATATGAAGAGCTTCAAAAGGTGTCAAAAATATGAGGAGTTTGAGTAGGTGTTCAAAAACATGAAGAACATGAAAAGGTGTGAAAAATTTGAAGAGCTTCAAAATGTGTCAAAAATACGAGGAGCATGAAACAGTCTGAAAAATAGGAGGAGCATGAAGTGGTGTTGAAAAACATGAAGAGATTGAAAAGGTGTGAAAAATATGAAGAGCTTCCAAAGGTGTCAAAAATATGAGGAGCATGAAATGGTCTGAAAAATAGGAGGAGCATGAAAAGGTGTTGAAAAACATGAAGAGCTTGAAAAGGTGTGAAATATATGAAGAGTTCCAAAATGTGTAAAAAATATGAGGAGCATGAAACGGTCTGAAAAATAGGAGGAGCATGAAGCAGTGTTTAAAAACATGAAGGGCCTGAAAAGGTGTGAAATATATGAAGAGCTTCAAAAGGTGTCAAAGATATGAGGAGCATGAAACAGTCCGAAAAATAGGAGGAGAATGAAGCGGTATTGAAAAACTTGAAGACTTTGAAAACGTGTGAAATATATGAAGAGCTTCAAATGGTGTTAAAAATATGAGGATCATGAATCGGTCTGAAAAAAAGAGTATGAAGCGGTGTTGAAAAACATGAAGAGTCTGAAAAGGTGTGAAAAATATGAAGAGCTTCAAACGGTGTCAGAAATATGAGGAGCATGAAACGGTCTGAAAAATAGGAGGTGCATGAAACGGTGTTGAAAAACCTGAAGAACAGGAAAAGGAGAGAAATATATGAAGAGCTTCAAAAAGTGTGAAAAATATGAGGAGCATGAAACGGTCTGAAAAATAGGACGAGCATTAAACGGTGTTCAAAAACATGAAGAGCCTGAAAATGTGTGAAAAATATGAAGAGCTTCAAAAGGTGTGAAAAATATGAGGAGCAAGAAGCGGTGTTCAAAAACATGAAGACCTTGAAAAGCTGTGAAAAATATGAAGAGCTTCAAAAGGTGTGAAAAATATGAGGAGCAAGAAGCGGTGTTCAAAAACATGAAGACCTTGAAAAGGTGTGAAAAATATGAAGAGCTTCAAAAGGAGTGAAAAATAGGAGCATGAAGCGTTGTTCAAAAACATAAAGAGCCTGAAAAGGTGTGAAATATATAAAGAGCTTCAAAAGGCGTCAAAAATATGAGGAGCATGAAACAGTCTGAAAAATAGGAGGAGCTGAAATGATGTTGAAAAACATGAAGAGCATGAAAAGGTGTGAAAAATATGAAGAGCTTCAAAAGGTGTCAAAAATATGAGGAGCATGAAACAGTCTGAAAATAGGAGGAGCATGAAACGGTGTTGAAAAGCATGAAGAGCCTGAAAAGGTGTGAAAAATATGAAGAGCTTCAAAAAATGTCAAAAATATGAGGAGCATGAAACGGTCCAAAAAATAGGAGGAGAAGGAAGCGGTGTTGAAAAACCTGAGGAGCTTGAAAACGTGTGAAAAATATGAAGAGCTTCCACCGGTGTCAAAATTATGCGGAGCATGAATCGGTCTGAAAAATAGGAGGCGCATGAAGTGGTGTTGAAAAACTTGAAGAGTCTGAAGAGGTGTGAAAAATATGAAGAGCTTCAAAAGGTGTCAAATATATGAAGAGCTTCAAAATGTGTCAAAAATATGAGTAACATGAAATGGTCTGAAAAATAGGAGGAGCATGAATAGGCGTTGAAAAACATGAAGAGCATGAAAAGTTGTGAAAATCATGAAAAGCTTCAAAAGGTGTCAAAAATATGAGGAGCATGAAACGGTCTGAAAAATAGGAGGAACTTGAAGCGGTGTTGAAAAACATGAAGAGCCTGAAAAGGTGTGATAATCATGGAGAGCTTCAAAAGGTGTCAAAAATATGAGGAGAATAAAATGGTCTGAAACATAGCAGGAGCATGAAGCGGTGTTGTAAAACATGAAGCGCCTGAAATGTGTGAAAAATTTGAAGAGCTTCAAAAGGTGTCAAAAATATTAGGAGCAAGAAACGGTCTGAAAAATTGGAGGAGCATGAAGCTGGGTTGGAAAACATGAAGAGCCTGAAAAGGTGTGAAATATATGAAGAGCTTCAAAAGGTGTCAAAAATATGAGGACATGAAACGGTCCAAAAAATAGGAGGAGAATGAAGCGGTGTTGAAAAACCTGAGGAGCTTGAAAACGTGTGAAAATTATGAAGAGCTTCAACCGGTGTCAAAATTATGTGGAGCATGAATCGGTCTGAAAAATAGGAGGCGCATGAAGCGGTGTTGAAAAAATGAAGAGCCTGAAGAGGTGTGAAAAATTTGAAGAGCTTCAAAAGGTGTCAAAAATATGAAGAGCTTCAAAATATGTCAAAAGTATGAGGAGCATGAAACGGTCTGAAAAATAGGAGGAGCATGAAAAGGTGTTGAAAAACAGGAAGAGCATGAAAAGCTGTGAAAAATATGAAGAGTTTCAAAAGGTGTCAAAAATATGAGAAGAATGAAACGGTCTGAGACATAGGAGGAGCATGAGGCAGGGTTCAAAAACATGAAGAGCCTGAAAAGGTGTCAAAAAAAAGAAGAGTTTCAAAAGTTGTCAAAATTATGAGGAGCATGAAACTGTCTGAAAAATAGGAGGATCATGAAGCGGTGTTGAAAAGCATGAAGAGCCTGAAAAGGTGTGAAATATATGAAGAGCTTCAAAAAGTGTGAAAAATAGGAGGAGCATGAAGCCGTGTTCAAAAACATGAAGAGCCTGAAAAGGTGTGAAATATATGAAGAGCTTCAAAATGTGTCAAAAATATGAAGAGCATGAAACAGTATGAAAAATAGGAGGAGCTTGAAATGATGTTGAAAAACATGAAGAGCATGAAAAGGTGTGAAAAATATGAAGAGCTTCAAAAGGTGTGAAAAATAGGCGGAGCATGAAGCGGTGTTGAAAAACATGAAGAGCCTGAAAAGGTGTGAAATATATGAAGAGCTTCAAAAGGTGTCAAAAATATGAGGAGCATGAAACAGTCTGAAAATACGAGGTGCATGAAACGGTGTTGAAAATCATGAAGAGCATGAAAAGGTGTGAAAAATATGAAGAGTTTCAAAAGGTGTCAAAAATATGAGGAGCTTGATCAGGAGTTCAAAAACATGAAGAGCATGAAAAGGTGTAAAAAATATGAAGAGCTTCAAAAGGTGTCAAATATATGAGGAGCATGAAACGGTCTGAAAAATAAGTGGAGCATTAGGCGGTGTTCAAAAACATGAAGAGCCTGAAAGGTGTGAAAAATATGAAGAGCTTCAAAGGGTGTGAAAAATATGAAGAGCTTCAAAAGGTGTCAAAAATATGAGGAGCTTGAAAAGGTGTTCAAAAACATGAAGAGCTTCAAAGGGTGTGAAAAATATGAAGAGCTTCCAAAGGTGTCAAAAATATGAGGAGCTTGAAAAGCTGTTCAAAAACATGAAGAGCATGAAAAGGTGTGAAAAATATGAAGAACTTCAAAAGGTGTCAAAAATATGAGGAGCAAGAAACGGTCTGATACATAGGAGGAGCATGAACCAGTGTTCAAAAACATGAAGAGCCTGAAAAGGTTTGAAAAATATGAAGAGCTCCAAAAGTTGTCAAAATATGAGGAGCATGAAACAGTCTGAAAAATAGGAGGAGCATGAAGCGTTGTTCAAAAACATGATCAGCTTGAAAAGGTGTGAAATATATGAACAGCTTCAAAAGATGTGAAAAATAGGTGGAGCATAAAGCGGTGTTCAAAAATATGAAGAACTTGAAAAAAAGTGAAATATATGAAGAGCTTCAATAGGTGTGAAAAATAGGAGGAGCTTGAAGTGTTGTTCAAAAACATGAAGAACCTGAAAAGGGGTGACATATATGAAGAGCTTCAAAAGGTGTCAAAAATATGAGGAGCATGAATCAGTCTGAAAATAGGAGGAGCATGAAACGGTGTTGAAAAACATGAAGAACAGACAAAGGAGGGAAAATATGATGAGTTTCAAAAGGTGTGAAAAAATGAGGAACGTGAAGCGGTGTTCAAAAACATGAAGAGCTTCAAAAGGTGTGAAATATATGAAGAGCTTCAAAAGGTGTGAAAAAAAGGAGGAGCATGAAGCGGTGTTCAAAAACATGAAGAGCTTGAAAATGTGTGAAATATATGAAGAGCTTCAATACGTGTGAAAAATTGGAGGAGCATGAAGCGTTGTTCACAAACATGAAGAACTTGAAAAGATGTGAAATATATGAAGAGCTTCAAAAGGTGTCAAAAATATGAAGAGCATGAAACAGTCTGACAATAGGAGGAGCATGAAACGGTGTTGAAAAACATGAAGAGCATGAAAAGGTGTGAAAAATATGAAGAGCTTCAAAAGGTGTCAAAAATATGAGGAGTTTGAATAGGTGTTCAAAAACATGAAGAACATGAAAAGGTGTGAAAAATTTGAAGAGCTTCAAAATGTGTCAAAAATACGAGGAGCATGAAACAGTCTGAAAAATAGGAGGAGCATGAAGTGGTGTTGAAAAACATGAAGAGATTGAAAAGGTGTGAAAAATATGAAGAGCTTCCAAAGGTGTCAAAAATATGAGGAGATGAAACGGTCTGAAAAATAGGAGTAGCATGAAATGGTGTTCAAAAACATGAAGAGCGAGAAAAGTTGTGAAAAACATTAAGAGCTTTAAAAGGTGTCAAATGTATGAGGAGCATGAAACGGTCTGAAAAATAGGTGGAGCATGAAACGGTGTTGAAAAACATGAGGAGCCTGAAAAGGTGTGAAAACTATGAAGAGCTCAAAAGATGTCAAAAATATGAGAAGCATGAAACAGTCTGAAAAATAGAGGCACATGAAACGGTCATCAAAAAGAGGAAGAGACTGAAAAGGTGTGAAAAATATGAATAGCTTCAAAATGTGTCAAAAATATGAGGAGCATTAAACGGTCTGAAAAACAGGAGGAGCATGATGCGGTTTTCAAAATCATGGAGAGCCTGAAAAGTTTGAAAAATATGAGGAGCTTCAAAAGGTGTGAAAAATATGAGGAAAATGAAACAGTGTGAAAATAAGAGGACCATGAAACGGTTTTGAAAAAGATGAAGAGCATGAAAAGGTGTGAAAAATATGAAGAGCTTCAAAAGGCGTCAAAAATATGAGAAGCATGAAACGGTCTGAATAATAGAGGGAGTATGAAGAGGTGTTGAAAAACATGAAGAGCCTTAAAAGGTGTGAAAAATATGAAGAGCTTCCAAAGGTGTCAAAAATGAGATGAGCATGAAACGGTCTGAAAAATAGGTGGAGCATGAAGCATTGTTGAAAAACATGAAGAGCCTGAAAAGGTTTGAAAAATATGAAGAGCTTCAAAATGTGTGAAAAAAAGAAGAGCTTCAAAATGTGTCAAAAAAGAGATGAGCATGAAACGGTCTGAAAAATAGAAGGAGCATGTAGTGGTGTTGAAAAACATGAAGAGCCTGAAAAGGTGTGAAATATATGAAGAGCTTTAATAGGTGTCAAAAATATGAGGACCATGAAACGGTCTGAAAAAGAGTAGGAGAATGAAGCGGTGTTGAAAAACATGCAGAGCCAAAAAAAGGTGTGTAAAATATAAAGAGCTTCAAAATGTGTCAATAATATGAGGAGCATGAATCGGTCTGAAAAATAGGAGGATCATGAAACGGTGTTGAAAAACATGAAGAGCATGAAAAGGTGTGAAAAATAGGAAGAGCTTCAAAAGGTGTCAAAAATATGAATAGCATGAAACGGTCTGAAAATCAGAAGGGGCATGAAGCGGTGTTCAAAAACCTGAAAAGCCTGAAAAGGTGTGAAAAATATGAAGAGCTTCAAAAGGTGTGAAAAATAAGAGGAGCATGAAACGGTATCTAAAATAGGAGGAGCATGAAGTGGTGTTCAAAAACATGAAGAGCCTGAAAAGGTGTGAAATATATGAAGAGCTTCAAAATGTGTCAAAAATATGAGGAGCATGAAACGGTCTGAAAAACAGGAGGAGCATGAAGCGGTGTTGAGAAACATGAAGTGCCTGAAAAGGTATGAAAAATATGAAGAGCTTCAACAGGTGTCAAAAATATGGGAGGGATGAAAAGGTCTGAGAAATAGGAGCAGCATGAAGTGGTGTTGAAAAACATGAAGAGCCTGAAAAGGTGTGAAAAATATGAAGAGCTTCAAAAGTTGTGAAATACATGAGGATCAGGAAACGGTCTGAAAAATAGGAGGATCATGAAGCAGTGTTGAAAAACATGAAGAGCCCGAAAAGGTGTGAAAAATATGAATAGTCTCAAAAGTTGTGAAATACATGAGGAGCATGCAACGGTCTGGAAAATAGGAGTATCATGAAGCGAAGTTGAAAAACATGAAGTGCCTGAAAAGGTGTGAAAAATATGAAGAGCTTCAAAAGGTGTCAAGAATATGAGGAGCATGAAACGGTTTGAAAAATAGGAGGAGCATGAAACGGTGTTCAAAAACATGAAGAGCTTGAAAAGGTGTGCAAAATATGAAGAGCTTCAAAAGGTGTCAAAATTATGAGGAGCATGAAACGGTCTGAAATATAGGAGGAGCATGAAGTGCTGTTGGAAACCAGGAAGAGCCTGAAAAGGTGTGAAAAATTTGAAGAGCTTCAAAAGGTGTGAAAAATATGAGGAACATGAAACTGTCTGAAAAATAGGAGGAGCATGAAGCGGTGTTGAAAAACATGAAGAGCTTGAAAAGGTGTGAAAAATATGAAGAGCTTCAAAAGGTGTCAAAAATAAGAGGAACATGAAACGGTCTGAAAAAAAGGAGAAGCATGAAGCGTTGTTGAAAAACATGAAGAGCCTGAAAAGGTGTGAAAAATATGAAGAGCTTCAAAAGGTGTCAAAAATAAGAGGAACATGAAACGGTCTGAAAAAAAGGAGAAGCATGAAGCGGTGTTGAAAAACATGATGAGCCTGAAAAGGTGTGTAATATATGAAGAGCTTCGAAAGGTGTCACATATATGAGGAGCATGAAACGGTCTGAAAAATAGGAGGAGCATGAAGCGGTGTTGAAAAATATGAAGAGCCTGAAAAGGTGTGAAATATATGAAGAGCTTCAATAGGTGTGAAAAAATGGAGGAGTATGAAGCGGTGTTGAAAAACATGAAGAGCCTGAGAAGGTGTGAAAAATATGAAGAGCTTCAAAAGCTGTCAAAAATAAGAGGAGCATGAAACAGTCTCAAAAATAGGAGGAGCATGAAACGGTGTTCAAAAATATGAAGAGCCTAAAAAGGTGTGAAATATATGAAGAGCTTCGAAAGGTGTCACAAATATGAGGAGCATGAAACGGTCTGAAAAAGAGTAGGAGCATGAAGCGGTGTTGAAAAACATGCAGAGCCAAAAAAAGGTGTGTCAAATATAAAGAGCTTCAAAAGGTGTCAATAATATGAGGAGCATGAATCGGTCTGAAAAATAGGAGGAGCATGAAACGGTGTTGAAAAACCTGAAGAGCCTGAAAGGGTGTGAAAAATATGAAGAGCTTCAAAGGTGTGAAAAATAAGAGGAGCATGAAACGGTATCTAAAATAGGAGGAGCATGAAGTGGTGTTCAAAAACATGAAGAGCCTGAAAAGGTGTGAAATATATGAAGAGCTTCAAAATGTGTCAAAAATATGAGGAGCATGAAACGGTCTGGAAAACAGGAGGAGCATGAAGCGGTGTTGAGAAACATGAAGAGCCTGAAAAGGTATGAAAAAAAATGAAGAGCTTCAAATGGTGTGAAAAATATGAGGCACATGAAACGTTCTGAAAAACAGTAGGAGCATGAAGTGGAGTTGAAAAACATGAAGAGCCTGAAAAGGTGTGAACCATATCAAGAGCTTACAAAGGTGTCAAAAATATGAGGAGCATGAAACGGTCTGAAAAATAGGAGGAGCATGAAGCGATGTTGAAAAACATGAACAGTCTGAAAAGGTGTGAAAAATATGAAGAGCTTCAAGGGGTCAGAAATATGAGGAGCATGAAACGGTCTGAAAAATAGGAGGAGCATGAAGCGGTGTTGAAAAACAGGAAGAGCCTGAAAAGGTGTGAAAAATATGAAGATTTTCAAAAGGTGTGAAAAATATGAAGAGCGTCAAAAGCTGTCAAAAATATGAGGAGCATGAAAAGGTCTGAAAAATAGGAGGAGTATGAAGCCGTATTAAAAAAAATGAAGAGCCTAAAAGGTGTGGAAAATATGAAGAGCTTCAAACGGCGTCAAAATATGAGGAATCATGAAACTTTCTGAAAAATAGGAGGAGCATGAAACGGTGTTCAAAAACATGAAGAGCCTGAAAAGGTTTGAAAAATATGAAGAGCTTCAGAACGTGGGAAAATTTGAGGAGCATGTAACGGTCTAAAAATTAGGAGCAGCATGAAGCCGTGGTCAAAAACATGAAGAGCCTGAAAAGGTGTGAAAAATATGAAGAGCTTGAAAAGGCGTCAAAAATATGAGGAGCATGAAACGCTCTGAAAATTAGGAGGAGAATGAAGCCGTGTTCAAAAATATGAAGAGCCTCAAAAGGTGTGAAAATATGAAGAGCTTCAAAAAGTGTGAAAAATATGAGGAGCATGAAATAGTCTGAAAATAGGAGGAGCATGAAACGGTGTTGAAAAACGTGAGGAGCATGAAACACTCTGAAAAATAGGAGGAGCATGAAATGGTGTTGAAAAACATGAAGAGCCTGAAAAGGTTTGAAAAATATGAAGAGCTTCAAAAGGTGTCAAAAATATGAGGAGCATGAAACGGTCTGAAAAATAGGAGGAGCATGAAGCGGTGTTGAAAAACATGAAGAGCCTGAAAAGGTGTGAAAAATATGAAGAGCTTCAAAAGGGGTCAAAAATATGAGGAACATGAAACGGTATGTAAAATAGGAGGAGCATGAAGCGGTGTTCAAAACTTGAAGCCTGAAAAGGTGTGAAAAATATGAAGAGCTTCAAAAGGTGTCAAAAATATGAGGAGCATGAAACGGTCTGAAAAATAGGAGGAGCATCATGTGTTGTTGAAAAACATGAGGAGCCTGAAAACGTGTGAAATATATGAAGAGCTTCAAAAGGTGTCAAAAATATGAGGAGCATGAACGGTCTGAAAATTAGGAGTAGCATGAATCAGCGTTGAAAAACATGAAGATCCTGAAAAGGTGTGAAAAATATGAAGAGATTCAAAAGGTGTGAAAAATATGAAGAGATTCAAAACGTGTCAAAAATATGAGGAGCATGAAACGGTCTGAAAAATAGGAGGAGCATCAAGCGGTGTTGAAAAACATGAAGAGCTTGAAAATGTGTGAAAAATATGAAGAGCTTCAAAAAGTGTAAAAATATGACGAGCATGAAACTGTCTGAAAAATAGGAGGAGCATGAAGCGGTGTTGAAAAACATGAAGCCTGAAAAGGTGTGAAAAATATGAAGAGCTTCAAAAGGTGTAAAATATATGAGGAGCATGAAACGGTGTTCAAAAACATGAAGACCTTGAAAAGCTGTGAAAAATATGAAGAGCTTCAAAAGGTGTGAAAAATATGAGGAGCAAGAAGCGGTGTTTAAAAACATGAAGACCTTGAAAAGCTGTGAAAAATATGAAGAGCTTCAAAAGGTGTGAAAAATATGAGGAGCAAGAAGCGGTGTTCAAAAACATGAAGACCTTGAAAAGGTGTGAAAAATATGAAGAGCTTCAAAAGGAGTGAAAAATAGGAGCATGAAGCGTTGTTCAAAAACATAAAGAGCCTGAAAAGGTGTGAAATATATAAAGAGCTTCAAAAGGCGTCAAAAATATGAGGAGCATGAAACAGTCTGAAAAATAGGAGGAGCTGAAATGATGTTGAAAAACATGAAGAGCATGAAAAGGTGTGAAAAATATGAAGAGCTTCAAAAGGTGTCAAAAATATGAGGAGCATGAAACAGTCTGAAAATAGGAGGAGCATGAAACGGTGTTGAAAAGCATGAAGAGCCTGAAAAGGTGTGAAAAATATGAAGAGCTTCAAAAAATGTCAAAAATATGAGGAGCATGAAACGGTCCAAAAAATAGGAGGAGAAGGAAGCGGTGTTGAAAAACCTGAGGAGCTTGAAAACGTGTGAAAAATATGAAGAGCTTCCACCGGTGTCAAAATTATGCGGAGCATGAATCGGTCTGAAAAATAGGAGGCGCATGAAGTGGTGTTGAAAAACTTGAAGAGTCTGAAGAGGTGTGAAAAATATGAAGAGCTTCAAAAGGTGTCAAATATATGAAGAGCTTCAAAATGTGTCAAAAATATGAGTAACATGAAATGGTCTGAAAAATAGGAGGAGCATGAATAGGCGTTGAAAAACATGAAGAGCATGAAAAGTTGTGAAAATCATGAAAAGCTTCAAAAGGTGTCAAAAATATGAGGAGCATGAAACGGTCTGAAAAATAGGAGGAACTTGAAGCGGTGTTGAAAAACATGAAGAGCCTGAAAAGGTGTGATAATCATGGAGAGCTTCAAAAGGTGTCAAAAATATGAGGAGAATAAAATGGTCTGAAACATAGCAGGAGCATGAAGCGGTGTTGTAAAACATGAAGCGCCTGAAATGTGTGAAAAATTTGAAGAGCTTCAAAAGGTGTCAAAAATATTAGGAGCAAGAAACGGTCTGAAAAATTGGAGGAGCATGAAGCTGGGTTGGAAAACATGAAGAGCCTGAAAAGGTGTGAAATATATGAAGAGCTTCAAAAGGTGTCAAAAATATGAGGAGCATGAAACGGTCCAAAAAATAGGAGGAGAATGAAGCGGTGTTGAAAAACCTGAGGAGCTTGAAAACGTGTGAAAATTATGAAGAGCTTCAACCGGTGTCAAAATTATGTGGAGCATGAATCGGTCTGAAAAATAGGAGGCGCATGAAGCGGTGTTGAAAAAATGAAGAGCCTGAAGAGGTGTGAAAAATTTGAAGAGCTTCAAAAGGTGTCAAAAATATGAAGAGCTTCAAAATATGTCAAAAGTATGAGGAGCATGAAACGGTCTGAAAAATAGGAGGAGCATGAAAAGGTGTTGAAAAACAGGAAGAGCATGAAAAGCTGTGAAAAATATGAAGAGTTTCAAAAGGTGTCAAAAATATGAGAAGAATGAAACGGTCTGAGACATAGGAGGAGCATGAGGCAGGGTTCAAAAACATGAAGAGCCTGAAAAGGTGTCAAAAAAAAGAAGAGTTTCAAAAGTTGTCAAAATTATGAGGAGCATGAAACTGTCTGAAAAATAGGAGGATCATGAAGCGGTGTTGAAAAGCATGAAGAGCCTGAAAAGGTGTGAAATATATGAAGAGCTTCAAAAAGTGTGAAAAATAGGAGGAGCATGAAGCCGTGTTCAAAAACATGAAGAGCCTGAAAAGGTGTGAAATATATGAAGAGCTTCAAAAGGTGTGAAAAATAGGCGGAGCATGAAGCGGTGTTGAAAAACATGAAGAGCCTGAAAAGGTGTGAAATATATGAAGAGCTTCAAAAGGTGTCAAAAATATGAGGAGCATGAAACAGTCTGAAAATACGAGGTGCATGAAACGGTGTTGAAAATCATGAAGAGCATGAAAAGGTGTGAAAAATATGAAGAGTTTCAAAAGGTGTCAAAAATATGAGGAGCTTGATCAGGAGTTCAAAAACATGAAGAGCATGAAAAGGTGTAAAAAATATGAAGAGCTTCAAAAGGTGTCAAATATATGAGGAGCATGAAACGGTCTGAAAAATAAGTGGAGCATTAGGCGGTGTTCAAAAACATGAAGAGCCTGAAAGGTGTGAAAAATATGAAGAGCTTCAAAGGGTGTGAAAAATATGAAGAGCTTCAAAAGGTGTCAAAAATATGAGGAGCTTGAAAAGGTGTTCAAAAACATGAAGAGCTTCAAAGGGTGTGAAAAATATGAAGAGCTTCCAAAGGTGTCAAAAATATGAGGAGCTTGAAAAGCTGTTCAAAAACATGAAGAGCATGAAAAGGTGTGAAAAATATGAAGAACTTCAAAAGGTGTCAAAAATATGAGGAGCAAGAAACGGTCTGATACATAGGAGGAGCATGAACCAGTGTTCAAAAACATGAAGAGCCTGAAAAGGTTTGAAAAATATGAAGAGCTCCAAAAGTTGTCAAAATATGAGGAGCATGAAACAGTCTGAAAAATAGGAGGAGCATGAAGCGTTGTTCAAAAACATGATCAGCTTGAAAAGGTGTGAAATATATGAACAGCTTCAAAAGATGTGAAAAATAGGTGGAGCATAAAGCGGTGTTCAAAAATATGAAGAACTTGAAAAAAAGTGAAATATATGAAGAGCTTCAATAGGTGTGAAAAATAGGAGGAGCTTGAAGTGTTGTTCAAAAACATGAAGAACCTGAAAAGGGGTGACATATATGAAGAGCTTCAAAAGGTGTCAAAAATATGAGGAGCATGAATCAGTCTGAAAATAGGAGGAGCATGAAACGGTGTTGAAAAACATGAAGAACAGACAAAGGAGGGAAAATATGATGAGTTTCAAAAGGTGTGAAAAAATGAGGAACGTGAAGCGGTGTTCAAAAACATGAAGAGCTTCAAAAGGTGTGAAATATATGAAGAGCTTCAAAAGGTGTGAAAAAGAGGAGGAGCATGAAGCGGTGTTCAAAAACATGAAGAGCTTGAAAATGTGTGAAATATATGAAGAGCTTCAATACGTGTGAAAAATTGGAGGAGCATGAAGCGTTGTTCACAAACATGAAGAACTTGAAAAGATGTGAAATATATGAAGAGCTTCAAAAGGTGTCAAAAATATGAAGAGCATGAAACAGTCTGACAATAGGAGGAGCATGAAACGGTGTTGAAAAACATGAAGAGCATGAAAAGGTGTGAAAAATATGAAGAGCTTCAAAAGGTGTCAAAAATATGAGGAGTTTGAATAGGTGTTCAAAAACATGAAGAACATGAAAAGGTGTGAAAAATTTGAAGAGCTTCAAAATGTGTCAAAAATACGAGGAGCATGAAACAGTCTGAAAAATAGGAGGAGCATGAAGTGGTGTTGAAAAACATGAAGAGATTGAAAAGGTGTGAAAAATATGAAGAGCTTCCAAAGGTGTCAAAAATATGAGGAGATGAAACGGTCTGAAAAATAGGAGTAGCATGAAATGGTGTTCAAAAACATGAAGAGCGAGAAAAGTTGTGAAAAACATTAAGAGCTTTAAAAGGTGTCAAATGTATGAGGAGCATGAAACGGTCTGAAAAATAGGTGGAGCATGAAACGGTGTTGAAAAACATGAGGAGCCTGAAAAGGTGTGAAAACTATGAAGAGCTCAAAAGATGTCAAAAATATGAGAAGCATGAAACAGTCTGAAAAATAGAGGCACATGAAACGGTCATCAAAAAGAGGAAGAGACTGAAAAGGTGTGAAAAATATGAATAGCTTCAAAATGTGTCAAAAATATGAGGAGCATTAAACGGTCTGAAAAACAGGAGGAGCATGATGCGGTTTTCAAAATCATGGAGAGCCTGAAAAGTTTGAAAAATATGAGGAGCTTCAAAAGGTGTGAAAAATATGAGGAAAATGAAACAGTGTGAAAATAAGAGGACCATGAAACGGTTTTGAAAAAGATGAAGAGCATGAAAAGGTGTGAAAAATATGAAGAGCTTCAAAAGGCGTCAAAAATATGAGAAGCATGAAACGGTCTGAATAATAGAGGGAGTATGAAGAGGTGTTGAAAAACATGAAGAGCCTTAAAAGGTGTGAAAAATATGAAGAGCTTCCAAAGGTGTCAAAAATGAGATGAGCATGAAACGGTCTGAAAAATAGGTGGAGCATGAAGCATTGTTGAAAAACATGAAGAGCCTGAAAAGGTTTGAAAAATATGAAGAGCTTCAAAATGTGTGAAAAAAAGAAGAGCTTCAAAATGTGTCAAAAAAGAGATGAGCATGAAACGGTCTGAAAAATAGAAGGAGCATGTAGTGGTGTTGAAAAACATGAAGAGCCTGAAAAGGTGTGAAATATATGAAGAGCTTTAATAGGTGTCAAAAATATGAGGACCATGAAACGGTCTGAAAAAGAGTAGGAGAATGAAGCGGTGTTGAAAAACATGCAGAGCCAAAAAAAGGTGTGTAAAATATAAAGAGCTTCAAAATGTGTCAATAATATGAGGAGCATGAATCGGTCTGAAAAATAGGAGGATCATGAAACGGTGTTGAAAAACATGAAGAGCATGAAAAGGTGTGAAAAATAGGAAGAGCTTCAAAAGGTGTCAAAAATATGAATAGCATGAAACGGTCTGAAAATCAGAAGGGGCATGAAGCGGTGTTCAAAAACCTGAAAAGCCTGAAAAGGTGTGAAAAATATGAAGAGCTTCAAAAGGTGTGAAAAATAAGAGGAGCATGAAACGGTATCTAAAATAGGAGGAGCATGAAGTGGTGTTCAAAAACATGAAGAGCCTGAAAAGGTGTGAAATATATGAAGAGCTTCAAAATGTGTCAAAAATATGAGGAGCATGAAACGGTCTGAAAAACAGGAGGAGCATGAAGCGGTGTTGAGAAACATGAAGTGCCTGAAAAGGTATGAAAAATATGAAGAGCTTCAACAGGTGTCAAAAATATGGGAGGGATGAAAAGGTCTGAGAAATAGGAGCAGCATGAAGTGGTGTTGAAAAACATGAAGAGCCTGAAAAGGTGTGAAAAATATGAAGAGCTTCAAAAGTTGTGAAATACATGAGGAGCAGGAAACGGTCTGAAAAATAGGAGGATCATGAAGCAGTGTTGAAAAACATGAAGAGCCCGAAAAGGTGTGAAAAATATGAATAGTCTCAAAAGTTGTGAAATACATGAGGAGCATGCAACGGTCTGGAAAATAGGAGTATCATGAAGCGAAGTTGAAAAACATGAAGTGCCTGAAAAGGTGTGAAAAATATGAAGAGCTTCAAAAGGTGTCAAGAATATGAGGAGCATGAAACGGTTTGAAAAATAGGAGGAGCATGAAACGGTGTTCAAAAACATGAAGAGCTTGAAAAGGTGTGCAAAATATGAAGAGCTTCAAAAGGTGTCAAAATTATGAGGAGCATGAAACGGTCTGAAATATAGGAGGAGCATGAAGTGCTGTTGGAAACCAGGAAGAGCCTGAAAAGGTGTGAAAAATTTGAAGAGCTTCAAAAGGTGTGAAAAATATGAGGAACATGAAACTGTCTGAAAAATAGGAGGAGCATGAAGCGGTGTTGAAAAACATGAAGAGCTTGAAAAGGTGTGAAAAATATGAAGAGCTTCAAAAGGTGTCAAAAATAAGAGGAACATGAAACGGTCTGAAAAAAAGGAGAAGCATGAAGCGTTGTTGAAAAACATGAAGAGCCTGAAAAGGTGTGAAAAATATGAAGAGCTTCAAAAGGTGTCAAAAATAAGAGGAACATGAAACGGTCTGAAAAAAAGGAGAAGCATGAAGCGGTGTTGAAAAACATGAAGAGCATGAAAAGTTGTGAAAATCATGAAAAGCTTCAAAAGGTGTCAAAAATATGAGGAGCATGAAACGGTCTGAAAAATAGGAGGAACTTGAAGCGGTGTTGAAAAACATGAAGAGCCTGAAAAGGTGTGATAATCATGGAGAGCTTCAAAAGGTGTCAAAAATATGAGGAGAATAAAATGGTCTGAAACATAGCAGGAGCATGAAGCGGTGTTGTAAAACATGAAGCGCCTGAAATGTGTGAAAAATTTGAAGAGCTTCAAAAGGTGTCAAAAATATTAGGAGCAAGAAACGGTCTGAAAAATTGGAGGAGCATGAAGCTGGGTTGGAAAACATGAAGAGCCTGAAAAGGTGTGAAATATATGAAGAGCTTCAAAAGGTGTCAAAAATATGAGGAGCATGAAACGGTCCAAAAAATAGGAGGAGAATGAAGCGGTGTTGAAAAACCTGAGGAGCTTGAAAACGTGTGAAAATTATGAAGAGCTTCAACCGGTGTCAAAATTATGTGGAGCATGAATCGGTCTGAAAAATAGGAGGCGCATGAAGCGGTGTTGAAAAAATGAAGAGCCTGAAGAGGTGTGAAAAATTTGAAGAGCTTCAAAAGGTGTCAAAAATATGAAGAGCTTCAAAATATGTCAAAAGTATGAGGAGCATGAAACGGTCTGAAAAATAGGAGGAGCATGAAAAGGTGTTGAAAAACAGGAAGAGCATGAAAAGCTGTGAAAAATATGAAGAGTTTCAAAAGGTGTCAAAAATATGAGAAGAATGAAACGGTCTGAGACATAGGAGGAGCATGAGGCAGGGTTCAAAAACATGAAGAGCCTGAAAAGGTGTCAAAAAAAAGAAGAGTTTCAAAAGTTGTCAAAATTATGAGGAGCATGAAACTGTCTGAAAAATAGGAGGATCATGAAGCGGTGTTGAAAAGCATGAAGAGCCTGAAAAGGTGTGAAATATATGAAGAGCTTCAAAAAGTGTGAAAAATAGGAGGAGCATGAAGCCGTGTTCAAAAACATGAAGAGCCTGAAAAGGTGTGAAATATATGAAGAGCTTCAAAATGTGTCAAAAATATGAAGAGCATGAAACAGTATGAAAAATAGGAGGAGCTTGAAATGATGTTGAAAAACATGAAGAGCATGAAAAGGTGTGAAAAATATGAAGAGCTTCAAAAGGTGTGAAAAATAGGCGGAGCATGAAGCGGTGTTGAAAAACATGAAGAGCCTGAAAAGGTGTGAAATATATGAAGAGCTTCAAAAGGTGTCAAAAATATGAGGAGCATGAAACAGTCTGAAAATACGAGGTGCATGAAACGGTGTTGAAAATCATGAAGAGCATGAAAAGGTGTGAAAAATATGAAGAGTTTCAAAAGGTGTCAAAAATATGAGGAGCTTGATCAGGAGTTCAAAAACATGAAGAGCATGAAAAGGTGTAAAAAATATGAAGAGCTTCAAAAGGTGTCAAATATATGAGGAGCATGAAACGGTCTGAAAAATAAGTGGAGCATTAGGCGGTGTTCAAAAACATGAAGAGCCTGAAAGGTGTGAAAAATATGAAGAGCTTCAAAGGGTGTGAAAAATATGAAGAGCTTCAAAAGGTGTCAAAAATATGAGGAGCTTGAAAAGGTGTTCAAAAACATGAAGAGCTTCAAAGGGTGTGAAAAATATGAAGAGCTTCCAAAGGTGTCAAAAATATGAGGAGCTTGAAAAGCTGTTCAAAAACATGAAGAGCATGAAAAGGTGTGAAAAATATGAAGAACTTCAAAAGGTGTCAAAAATATGAGGAGCAAGAAACGGTCTGATACATAGGAGGAGCATGAACCAGTGTTCAAAAACATGAAGAGCCTGAAAAGGTTTGAAAAATATGAAGAGCTCCAAAAGTTGTCAAAATATGAGGAGCATGAAACAGTCTGAAAAATAGGAGGAGCATGAAGCGTTGTTCAAAAACATGATCAGCTTGAAAAGGTGTGAAATATATGAACAGCTTCAAAAGATGTGAAAAATAGGTGGAGCATAAAGCGGTGTTCAAAAATATGAAGAACTTGAAAAAAAGTGAAATATATGAAGAGCTTCAATAGGTGTGAAAAATAGGAGGAGCTTGAAGTGTTGTTCAAAAACATGAAGAACCTGAAAAGGGGTGACATATATGAAGAGCTTCAAAAGGTGTCAAAAATATGAGGAGCATGAATCAGTCTGAAAATAGGAGGAGCATGAAACGGTGTTGAAAAACATGAAGAACAGACAAAGGAGGGAAAATATGATGAGTTTCAAAAGGTGTGAAAAAATGAGGAACGTGAAGCGGTGTTCAAAAACATGAAGAGCTTCAAAAGGTGTGAAATATATGAAGAGCTTCAAAAGGTGTGAAAAAAAGGAGGAGCATGAAGCGGTGTTCAAAAACATGAAGAGCTTGAAAATGTGTGAAATATATGAAGAGCTTCAATACGTGTGAAAAATTGGAGGAGCATGAAGCGTTGTTCACAAACATGAAGAACTTGAAAAGATGTGAAATATATGAAGAGCTTCAAAAGGTGTCAAAAATATGAAGAGCATGAAACAGTCTGACAATAGGAGGAGCATGAAACGGTGTTGAAAAACATGAAGAGCATGAAAAGGTGTGAAAAATATGAAGAGCTTCAAAAGGTGTCAAAAATATGAGGAGTTTGAATAGGTGTTCAAAAACATGAAGAACATGAAAAGGTGTGAAAAATTTGAAGAGCTTCAAAATGTGTCAAAAATACGAGGAGCATGAAACAGTCTGAAAAATAGGAGGAGCATGAAGTGGTGTTGAAAAACATGAAGAGATTGAAAAGGTGTGAAAAATATGAAGAGCTTCCAAAGGTGTCAAAAATATGAGGAGATGAAACGGTCTGAAAAATAGGAGTAGCATGAAATGGTGTTCAAAAACATGAAGAGCGAGAAAAGTTGTGAAAAACATTAAGAGCTTTAAAAGGTGTCAAATGTATGAGGAGCATGAAACGGTCTGAAAAATAGGTGGAGCATGAAACGGTGTTGAAAAACATGAGGAGCCTGAAAAGGTGTGAAAACTATGAAGAGCTCAAAAGATGTCAAAAATATGAGAAGCATGAAACAGTCTGAAAAATAGAGGCACATGAAACGGTCATCAAAAAGAGGAAGAGACTGAAAAGGTGTGAAAAATATGAATAGCTTCAAAATGTGTCAAAAATATGAGGAGCATTAAACGGTCTGAAAAACAGGAGGAGCATGATGCGGTTTTCAAAATCATGGAGAGCCTGAAAAGTTTGAAAAATATGAGGAGCTTCAAAAGGTGTGAAAAATATGAGGAAAATGAAACAGTGTGAAAATAAGAGGACCATGAAACGGTTTTGAAAAAGATGAAGAGCATGAAAAGGTGTGAAAAATATGAAGAGCTTCAAAAGGCGTCAAAAATATGAGAAGCATGAAACGGTCTGAATAATAGAGGGAGTATGAAGAGGTGTTGAAAAACATGAAGAGCCTTAAAAGGTGTGAAAAATATGAAGAGCTTCCAAAGGTGTCAAAAATGAGATGAGCATGAAACGGTCTGAAAAATAGGTGGAGCATGAAGCATTGTTGAAAAACATGAAGAGCCTGAAAAGGTTTGAAAAATATGAAGAGCTTCAAAATGTGTGAAAAAAAGAAGAGCTTCAAAATGTGTCAAAAAAGAGATGAGCATGAAACGGTCTGAAAAATAGAAGGAGCATGTAGTGGTGTTGAAAAACATGAAGAGCCTGAAAAGGTGTGAAATATATGAAGAGCTTTAATAGGTGTCAAAAATATGAGGACCATGAAACGGTCTGAAAAAGAGTAGGAGAATGAAGCGGTGTTGAAAAACATGCAGAGCCAAAAAAAGGTGTGTAAAATATAAAGAGCTTCAAAATGTGTCAATAATATGAGGAGCATGAATCGGTCTGAAAAATAGGAGGATCATGAAACGGTGTTGAAAAACATGAAGAGCATGAAAAGGTGTGAAAAATAGGAAGAGCTTCAAAAGGTGTCAAAAATATGAATAGCATGAAACGGTCTGAAAATCAGAAGGGGCATGAAGCGGTGTTCAAAAACCTGAAAAGCCTGAAAAGGTGTGAAAAATATGAAGAGCTTCAAAAGGTGTGAAAAATAAGAGGAGCATGAAACGGTATCTAAAATAGGAGGAGCATGAAGTGGTGTTCAAAAACATGAAGAGCCTGAAAAGGTGTGAAATATATGAAGAGCTTCAAAATGTGTCAAAAATATGAGGAGCATGAAACGGTCTGAAAAACAGGAGGAGCATGAAGCGGTGTTGAGAAACATGAAGTGCCTGAAAAGGTATGAAAAATATGAAGAGCTTCAACAGGTGTCAAAAATATGGGAGGGATGAAAAGGTCTGAGAAATAGGAGCAGCATGAAGTGGTGTTGAAAAACATGAAGAGCCTGAAAAGGTGTGAAAAATATGAAGAGCTTCAAAAGTTGTGAAATACATGAGGAGCAGGAAACGGTCTGAAAAATAGGAGGATCATGAAGCAGTGTTGAAAAACATGAAGAGCCCGAAAAGGTGTGAAAAATATGAATAGTCTCAAAAGTTGTGAAATACATGAGGAGCATGCAACGGTCTGGAAAATAGGAGTATCATGAAGCGAAGTTGAAAAACATGAAGTGCCTGAAAAGGTGTGAAAAATATGAAGAGCTTCAAAAGGTGTCAAGAATATGAGGAGCATGAAACGGTTTGAAAAATAGGAGGAGCATGAAACGGTGTTCAAAAACATGAAGAGCTTGAAAAGGTGTGCAAAATATGAAGAGCTTCAAAAGGTGTCAAAATTATGAGGAGCATGAAACGGTCTGAAATATAGGAGGAGCATGAAGTGCTGTTGGAAACCAGGAAGAGCCTGAAAAGGTGTGAAAAATTTGAAGAGCTTCAAAAGGTGTGAAAAATATGAGGAACATGAAACTGTCTGAAAAATAGGAGGAGCATGAAGCGGTGTTGAAAAACATGAAGAGCTTGAAAAGGTGTGAAAAATATGAAGAGCTTCAAAAGGTGTCAAAAATAAGAGGAACATGAAACGGTCTGAAAAAAAGGAGAAGCATGAAGCGTTGTTGAAAAACATGAAGAGTCTGAAAAGGTGTGAAAAATATGAAGAGCTTCAAAAGGTGTCAAAAATAAGAGGAACATGAAACGGTCTGAAAAAAAGGAGAAGCATGAAGCGGTGTTGAAAAACATGATGAGCCTGAAAAGGTGTGTAATATATGAAGAGCTTCGAAAGGTGTCACATATATGAGGAGCATGAAACGGTCTGAAAAATAGGAGGAGCATGAAGCGGTGTTGAAAAATATGAAGAGCCTGAAAAGGTGTGAAATATATGAAGAGCTTCAATAGGTGTGAAAAAATGGAGGAGTATGAAGCGGTGTTGAAAAACATGAAGAGCCTGAGAAGGTGTGAAAAATATGAAGAGCTTCAAAAGCTGTCAAAAATAAGAGGAGCATGAAACAGTCTCAAAAATAGGAGGAGCATGAAACGGTGTTCAAAAATATGAAGAGCCTAAAAAGGTGTGAAATATATGAAGAGCTTCGAAAGGTGTCACAAATATGAGGAGCATGAAACGGTCTGAAAAAGAGTAGGAGCATGAAGCGGTGTTGAAAAACATGCAGAGCCAAAAAAAGGTGTGTCAAATATAAAGAGCTTCAAAAGGTGTCAATAATATGAGGAGCATGAATCGGTCTGAAAAATAGGAGGAGCATGAAACGGTGTTGAAAAACCTGAAGAGCCTGAAAGGGTGTGAAAAATATGAAGAGCTTCAAAGGTGTGAAAAATAAGAGGAGCATGAAACGGTATCTAAAATAGGAGGAGCATGAAGTGGTGTTCAAAAACATGAAGAGCCTGAAAAGGTGTGAAATATATGAAGAGCTTCAAAATGTGTCAAAAATATGAGGAGCATGAAACGGTCTGGAAAACAGGAGGAGCATGAAGCGGTGTTGAGAAACATGAAGAGCCTGAAAAGGTATGAAAAAAAATGAAGAGCTTCAAATGGTGTGAAAAATATGAGGCACATGAAACGTTCTGAAAAACAGTAGGAGCATGAAGTGGAGTTGAAAAACATGAAGAGCCTGAAAAGGTGTGAACCATATCAAGAGCTTACAAAGGTGTCAAAAATATGAGGAGCATGAAACGGTCTGAAAAATAGGAGGAGCATGAAGCGATGTTGAAAAACATGAACAGTCTGAAAAGGTGTGAAAAATATGAAGAGCTTCAAGGGGTCAGAAATATGAGGAGCATGAAACGGTCTGAAAAATAGGAGGAGCATGAAGCGGTGTTGAAAAACAGGAAGAGCCTGAAAAGGTGTGAAAAATATGAAGATTTTCAAAAGGTGTGAAAAATATGAAGAGCGTCAAAAGCTGTCAAAAATATGAGGAGCATGAAAAGGTCTGAAAAATAGGAGGAGTATGAAGCCGTATTAAAAAAAATGAAGAGCCTAAAAGGTGTGGAAAATATGAAGAGCTTCAAACGGCGTCAAAATATGAGGAATCATGAAACTTTCTGAAAAATAGGAGGAGCATGAAACGGTGTTCAAAAACATGAAGAGCCTGAAAAGGTTTGAAAAATATGAAGAGCTTCAGAACGTGGGAAAATTTGAGGAGCATGTAACGGTCTAAAAATTAGGAGCAGCATGAAGCCGTGGTCAAAAACATGAAGAGCCTGAAAAGGTGTGAAAAATATGAAGAGCTTGAAAAGGCGTCAAAAATATGAGGAGCATGAAACGCTCTGAAAATTAGGAGGAGAATGAAGCCGTGTTCAAAAATATGAAGAGCCTCAAAAGGTGTGAAAATATGAAGAGCTTCAAAAAGTGTGAAAAATATGAGGAGCATGAAATAGTCTGAAAATAGGAGGAGCATGAAACGGTGTTGAAAAACGTGAGGAGCATGAAACACTCTGAAAAATAGGAGGAGCATGAAATGGTGTTGAAAAACATGAAGAGCCTGAAAAGGTTTGAAAAATATGAAGAGCTTCAAAAGGTGTCAAAAATATGAGGAGCATGAAACGGTCTGAAAAATAGGAGGAGCATGAAGCGGTGTTGAAAAACATGAAGAGCCTGAAAAGGTGTGAAAAATATGAAGAGCTTCAAAAGGGGTCAAAAATATGAGGAACATGAAACGGTATGTAAAATAGGAGGAGCATGAAGCGGTGTTCAAAACTTGAAGCCTGAAAAGGTGTGAAAAATATGAAGAGCTTCAAAAGGTGTCAAAAATATGAGGAGCATGAAACGGTCTGAAAAATAGGAGGAGCATCATGTGTTGTTGAAAAACATGAGGAGCCTGAAAACGTGTGAAATATATGAAGAGCTTCAAAAGGTGTCAAAAATATGAGGAGCATGAACGGTCTGAAAATTAGGAGTAGCATGAATCAGCGTTGAAAAACATGAAGATCCTGAAAAGGTGTGAAAAATATGAAGAGATTCAAAAGGTGTGAAAAATATGAAGAGATTCAAAACGTGTCAAAAATATGAGGAGCATGAAACGGTCTGAAAAATAGGAGGAGCATCAAGCGGTGTTGAAAAACATGAAGAGCTTGAAAATGTGTGAAAAATATGAAGAGCTTCAAAAAGTGTAAAAATATGACGAGCATGAAACTGTCTGAAAAATAGGAGGAGCATGAAGCGGTGTTGAAAAACATGAAGCCTGAAAAGGTGTGAAAAATATGAAGAGCTTCAAAAGGTGTAAAATATATGAGGAGCATGAAACGGTCTGAAAAATAGAAGGAGCATGAAACGGTGTTGAAAAACATGAAGAGCCTGAAAAAGTGTGAAATATATGAAGAGCTTCAAAAGGTGTGAAAAATATGAGGAGCATGAACGGTCTGAAAAATAGGAGGAGCATGAAACGCTGTTCAAAAAATGAAGAGCCTGAAAAGGTGTGAGAAATATGAAGAGCTTCAAAAGGTGTCAAAAATATGAGGAGCATGAACGGTCTGAAAAATAGGAGGAGCAAAATCAGTGTTGAAAAACATGAAGAGCCTGAAAAGGTGTGAAAAATATTAAGAGATTCAAAAGGTGTGAAAAATATGAAGAGCTTCAAAAGGTGTCAAAAATATGAGGAGCATGAAAACATCTGAAAAATAAGGGGAGCATGAAACCGTGTTGAAAAACATGAAAAACATTAAAATGTTCGGAAAATATGAAGAGTTTCAAAAGGTTTGAAAAATATGAGGAGCATGAAACGGTCTGAAAAATAGGAGGAGCATGAAATGGTGTTGAAAAAATGAAGAGCATGAATAGGTGTGAAAAATATGAAGACTTTCAAAAGGTGTCAAAATATGAGGAGCATGGAAACTTTCTGAAAAAAGGAGGAGCATGAAGTGATGTTCAAAAATATGAAGAGCTCGAAATGGTGTGAAAAATATGAAGAACTTCAACAAATGTCAAAAATATGAGGAGCATGAAACTGTCTGAAAAATAGGAGCAGTGTGAAACGGTATTGAAAAACATGAAGAGCATGAAAAGGTGTGAAAAATACGAAGAGCTTCAAAAGGTGTCAAAATATGAGGAGCATGTAATGGTCTGAAAAACAGGAGGAACATGAAACGGTGTTGAAAAACGTGAGGAGCATGAAACGCTCTGAAAAATAGGAGGAGCATGAAACGGTGTTGAAAAACATGAAGAGCCTGAAAAGGTGTGAAAAATATGAAGAGCTTCAAAAGGAGTGAAATATATGAGGAGCATGAAACGGTCTGAAAAACAGGAGGAGCATGAAACGGTGTTGAAAAACATGAAGAGCCTGAAAAATTGTGAAATATATGAAGAGCTTCAAAAGGTGTGACATACATGAGGAGCATGAAATGGTCTAAAATTTATGAGGAGCATGAAGCCATGTTCAAAAACATGAAGAGCCTGAAAAGGTGTGAAAAATATGAAGAGCTTCAAAAGGTGTGAAATATATGAGGAGCATGAAATGATCTGAAAAACAGGAGGAGCATGAAACGGTGTTGAAAAACATGAAGAGCCTGAAAAAGTGTGAAATATATGAAGAGATTCAAAAGGTGTGAAATACATGAGGAGAATGAAACGGTCTAAAAATTAGGAGGAACATGAAGCCGTGTTCAAAAACATGAAGAGCCTGAAAAGGTATGAAGAAAATGAAGAGCTTCAAAATGTGTCAAAAATATGAGGAGCATGAACAGTCTGAAAATTAGGAGTAGCATGAATCAGCGTTGAAAAACATGAAGAGCCTGAAAAGGTGAGAAAAATATGAAGACCTTCAAAAAGTGTGAAAAATATGAGGAGCTGGGAATGATCTGAAAAATAGGAGGAGGATGAAGCGCTGTTGATAAACATGAAGAGCAAGAAAAGGTGTGAAAAATATGAAGAGCTTCAAAAGGTGGGAAAAATATGAGGAGCATGAAGCGGTGTTCAAAAACATGAAGAGAATGAAAATGTTTGAAAAATATAAAGAGCTTCAAAAGGTGTGAAAAATAGGAGCAGCATGAAGCGGTGTTCCAAAACTTGAGGATACTGAAAAGATGTGAAAAATATGAAGAGCTTCAAACGGTTTTAAAAATATAAGGAGCATGAAACGGTCTGAAAACTAGGAGAAGCATGAAGCGGTCTTCCAAAACATGAAGAACCTGAAAAGGTATGAAAAATATGAGGAGCTTCAAAATGTGTCAAAAATATGAGGAGCATGAACGGTCTGAAAATTAGGAGTAGCATGATTGAGCGTTGAAAAACATGAAGAGCCTGAAAAGGTGTGAAAAATATGAAGAGTTTAAAAAGGTGTGAAAAATATGAAGAGCTTCAAAAGGTGTCAAAATATGACGAGCATGAAACGGTCTGAAAAATAGGAGGAGCACGAAACGGTCTTCAAAAACATGAAGAGCCTGAAAAGATATGAAAAATATGAAGAGCTTCAAAATGTGTCAAAAATATGAGGTGCATGAACGGTCTGAAAATTAGGAGTAGCATGAAACAGCGTTGAAAAACATGAAGAGCCTGAAAAGGTGTGAAAAATATGAAGATCTTTAAAAGGTGTCAAAAAGATGAGGAGCATGAAACGGTTTGAAAAATAGGAGGAGCATGAAACGGTGTTCAAAAACATGAAGAGCCTGAAAAGGTGTGAAAAATGTGAAGAGATTCAAAAGGTGTCAAAAATAGGAGGAGCATGAAGCAGTGTTCAAAAACTTGAAGATACTGAAAAGGTGTGAAAAATAAGAAGAGCTTCAAAGGTGTCAAAAATATGAGGAGCATGAAACGGTCTGAAAAAAAGGAGGAGCATGAAACGGTGTTAAAAAACATGAAGAGCCTGAAAAGGTTTGAAAAATAAGAAGAGCTTCAGAAGGTGGGAAAATTTGAGGAGCATGAAACGGTCTAAAAATTAGAAGGAGCATGAAGCCGTTTTCAAAAACATGAAGAGCCTGGAAAGGTGTAAAAAATATGAAGAGCCTGAAAAGGCGTCAAAAATATGAGGAGCATGAAACGGTCTGAAATTTAGGAGGAGCATGAAGCCGTGTTCAAAAACATGAGGAGCCTCAAAAAGTGTGAAAAATATGAAGAGCTTCAAAAAGTGTGAAAAATAAGAGGAGCATAAAATCGTCTGAAAATAGGAGGAGCATGAAACGGTGTTGAAAAACGTGAGGAGCATGAAACGCTCTGAAAAATAGGAGGAGCATGAAACGGTGTTGAAAATCATGAAGAGCCTGAAGAGGTGTGAAAAATATGAAGAGCTTCAAAAGGTGTCAAAAATATGAGCAGCATGAAACGGTCTGAAAAGTAGGAGGAGCATGAAGCGGTGTTGAAAAACATGAAGAGCCTTAAAAGGTGTGAAAAATATGAAGAGCTTCAAAAAGTGTAAAAATATGACGAGCATGAAACGGTCTGAAAAATAAGAGGATCATGAAGCGGTGTTGAAAAAAATGAAGCCTGACATGGTGTGAAAAATATGAAGAGCTTGAAAAGGTGTAAAATATATGAGGAGCATGAAACGGTCTGAAAAATAGGAGGAGCATGAAACGGTGTTGAAAAACATGAAGAGCCTGAAAAAGTGTGAAATATATGAAGAGCTTCAAAAGGTGTGAAATATATGAGGAGAATGAAACGGTCTAAAAATTAGGAGGAGCATGAAGCCGTGTTCAAAAACATGAAGAGCCTGAAAAGGTGTGAAAAAATATGAACAGCTTCAAAAGGTGTCAAAATATGACGAGCATGAAAGGGTCTGAAAAATAGGAGGAGCATGAAACTATCTTAAAAATATGAAGTGCCTGAAACTGTGTGAAATATTTGAAGAGCTTCAAAAGTTGTCAAAAATATGAGGGGCATGAACGGTCTGAAAAATAAGAGGAGCATGAAACGGTCTTCAAAAACCTGAGGAGCCTGAAAAGGTGTGAAAAATATGAAGAGCTTCAAAATGTGTCAAAAATATGAGGAGCATGAACGGTCTGAAAATTAGGAGTAGCATGAATCAGTGTTGAAAAACATGAAGAGCCAGAAAAGGTGTGAAAAATATGAAGAGATTCAAAAAGTGTGTAAAATATGAAGAGCTTCAAAAGGTGAAAAAAATATGAGGAGCATGAAACGTTCTGAAAAATAGGAGGCGCATGAAATGGCGTTGAAACATGAAGAACCTGAAAAGGTGAGAAAAATATGAACACCTTCAAAAGGTGTGAAAAATATGAGGAGCAGGTAACGGTCTGAAAAATAGGAGGAGGATGAAGCGGTCTTGATAAACATGAAGAGCATGAAAAGGTGTGAAAAATATGAATAGCTTCAAAAGGTGGGAAAAATATGAGGAGCATGAAGCAGTGTTCAAAAACATGAAGAGCTTGAAAAGTTTTGAAAAATATGAAGAGCTTCAAAAGTTGTGAAAAATAGGAGGAGCATGAAGCGGTGTTCCAAAACTTGAAGAGATTGAAAAGATGTGAAAAATATGAAGAGCTTCAAAAGGTGTTAAAAATATGAGGAGCATGAAACGGTTTGAAAAATAGGAGGAGCATGAAACGTTGTTCAAAAACATGAAGAGCCTGAAAAGGTGTGAAAAATATGAAGAGATTCAAAAGGTGTCAAAAATAGGAGGAGCATGAAGCGGTGTTGAAAAACATGAAGAGCCTGAAAAAGTGTGAAATATATGAAGAGCTTCAAAAGATGTCAAATATATTAGGACCATGAAACGGTCTAAAAATTAGGAGGAGCATGAAGCCATGTTCAAAAACATGAAGAGCCTGAAAAGCTGTGAAAAATATGAAGAGATTCAAAAGGTGTCAAAAATAGGAGGACAATGAAGCAGTGTTCAAAAACTTGAAGATACTGAAAAGGTGTGAAAAATAAGAAGAGCTTCAAAAGGTGTGAAAAATAGGAGGAGCATGAAGCGGTGTTCAAAAACTTAAAGATACTTAAAAGGTGTGAAAAATATGAAGAGCTTCAAAAGGTGTCAAAAATATGAGGAGCATGAAACGGGCTGAAAAATAGGAGGAGCATGAAGAGGTGTTGAAAAACATGAAGCCTGAAATGGTGTGAAAAATATGAAGAGCTTCAAAAGGTGTGAAAAAAATGAGGAGCATGAAACGGTGTTGAAAAACATGAAGAGCCTGAAAAGGTGTGAAAAATATAAAGAGCTTTAAAAGGTGTGAAAAGTAGGAGGAGCATGAAGCGGTGTTCAAAAACTTGAAGACACTGAAAAGGTGTGAAATATATGAAGAGCTTCAAAAGGTGTGAAAAATACGAGGAGCATGAAGCAGTGTTCAAAAACATGAAGATCTTGAAAAGGTGTGAAAACTATGAAGAACTTTAAAAAGGTGTCAAAAATATGAGGAGTATGAAACGGTCTGAAAAATAAGAGGATCATGAAGCGGTGTTGAAAAACATGAAGCCTGAAATGGTGTGAAAAATATGAAGAGCTTCAAAAGGTGTGAAAAAAATGAGGAGCATGAAACGGTGTTGAAAAACATGAAGAGCCTGAAAAGGTGTGAAAAATATGAAGAGATTCGAAAGGTGTCGAATATAGGAGGAGCATGAAACGGTGTTGAAAAACTTGAAGATACTGAAAAGGTGTGAAAAATAAGAAGAGCTTCAAAAGGTGTCAAAAATATGAGGAGCATGAAACGGTCTGAAAAACAGGAGGAGCATGAAAAGGTGTTGAAAAACATGAAGAACCTGAAAAGTTTTGAAAAATAAGAGGAGATTCAGAAGGTGGGAAAATTTGAGGAGCATGAAACGGTCTAAAAATTAGGAGGAGCATGAAGCCGTGTTCAAAAACATGAGGAGACTGAAAAGGTGTGAAAAATATGAAGAACTTGAAAAGGCGTCAAAAATATGAGGAGCATGAAACGGTCTGAAAATTAGGAGGAGCATGAATCCGTGTTCAAAAACTTGAAGGGCCTCAAAAGGTGTGAAAAATATGAAGAGCTTCAAAAACTGTGAAAAATATGAGGAGCATGAAATGGTCTGAAAAATAGGAGGAGCATGAAACGGTCTTCAAAAACATGAAGTGCCTGAAAAGGTGTGAACTATTTGAAGAGCTTCAAAAGTTATCAAAAATATGAGGAGCATGAACGGTCTAAAAATAGGAGGAGCATGAAACGGTCTTCAAAAACATGAAGAGCCTGAGAAGGTGTGAAAAATATGAAGAGCTTCAAAAGGTGTCAAAAATATGAGGAGCATGAAACTGTAAGAAAAATAGGAGGAGCATGAAGCGGTGTTCAAAACTTGAAGCCAGAAAAGGTGTGAAAAATATGAAGAGCTTCAAAAAGTGTGAAAAATATGAGGAGCATGAAACGGTCTGAAAAATAGGAGCAGGATGAAGCAGTGTTCAAAAACATGAAGAGCCTGAAAAGGTTTGAAAAATAAGAAGAGATTCAAAAGGTGTGAAATATATGAGGAGCATGAAACGGTCTGAAAAATAGGAGGAGGATCAAGCGATGTTGAAAAACATGAAGAGCCTGAAAAGGTGTGAAAAATATGAAGAGCTTCAAAAGGTGTGAAAAATGTGAGGAGCATGAAACGGTGTTCAAATACTTAAAGATATTTAAAAGGTGTGAAAAATATGAAGAGCTTCAAAAGGTGTCAAAAATAGGAGGACAATGAAGCAGTGTTCAAAAACTTGAAGATACTGAAAAGGTGTGAAAAATAAGAAGAGCTTCAAAAGGTGTGAAAAATAGGAGGAGCATGAAGCGGTGTTCAAAAACGTAAAGATACTTAAAAGGTGTGAAAAATATGAAGAGCTTCAAAAGGTGTCAAAAATATGAGGAGCATGAACCAGGCTGAAAAATAGGAGGAGCATGAACCGATCTTGAAAAACATGAAGAGCCAGAAAAGGTGTGAAAAAATGAAGAGCTTCAAAAGTTGTGACAAATATGAGGAGCATGAATGGTCTGAAAATTAGGAGTAGCATGATTCAGTGTTGAAAAACATGAAGAGCCTGAAAAGGTGTGAAAAATAGGAGGAGCATGAAGTGGTGTTGAAAAACATGAAGAGCCTGAAAAGGTGTGAAAAATATGAAGATCTTCAAAAGGTGTCAAAAATAGGAGGAGCATGAAGCAGTGTTCAAAAACTTGAAGATACTGAAAAGGTGTGAAAAATAAGAAGAGCTTCAAAAGGTGTGAAAAATAGGAGGAGCATGAAGCTGTGTTCAAAAATTTGAAGATACAGAAAAGTTGTGAAAAATATGAAGAGCTTAAAAAGGTGTGAAAAATAGGAGGAGCATGAAGTGGTGTTGAAAACATGAAGAGACAGAAAAGGTGTGAAAAATATGAAGAGCTTCAAAAGGTGTGAAAAATGTGAGGAGCATGAAACGGTGTTCAAATACTTAAAGATATTTAAAAGGTGTGAAAAATATGAAGAGCTTCAAAAGGTGTCAAAAATAGGAGGACAATGAAGCAGTGTTCAAAAACTTGAAGATACTGAAAAGGTGTGAAAAATAAGAAGAGCTTCAAAAGGTGTGAAAAATAGGAGGAGCATGAAGCGGTGTTCAAAAACGTAAAGATACTTAAAAGGTGTGAAAAATATGAAGAGCTTCAAAAGGTGTCAAAAATATGAGGAGCATGAACCAGGCTGAAAAATAGGAGGAGCATGAACCGATCTTGAAAAACATGAAGAGCCAGAAAAGGTGTGAAAAAATGAAGAGCTTCAAAAGTTGTGACAAATATGAGGAGCATGAATGGTCTGAAAATTAGGAGTAGCATGATTCAGTGTTGAAAAACATGAAGAGCCTGAAAAGGTGTGAAAAATAGGAGGAGCATGAAGTGGTGTTGAAAAACATGAAGAGCCTGAAAAGGTGTGAAAAATATGAAGATCTTCAAAAGGTGTCAAAAATAGGAGGAGCATGAAGCAGTGTTCAAAAACTTGAAGATACTGAAAAGGTGTGAAAAATAAGAAGAGCTTCAAAAGGTGTGAAAAATAGGAGGAGCATGAAGCTGTGTTCAAAAATTTGAGGATACAGAAAAGTTGTGAAAAATATGAAGAGCTTAAAAAGGTGTGAAAAATAGGAGGAGCATGAAGTGGTGTTGAAAACATGAAGAGACAGAAAAGGTGTGAAAAATATGAAGAGTTTCAAAAGGTGTCAAAATATGAGGAGCATGAAACTTTCTGAAAAATAGGAGGAGCATGAAGTGATGTTCAAAAACATGAAGAGCTCGAAATGGTGTGAAAAATATGAAGAGCTTCAAAAAAAAGTCAAAAATATGAGGAGCATGAAACTGTCTGAAAAATAGGAGCAGTGTGAAACGGTATTGAAAAACATGAAGAGCATGAAAAGGTGTGAAAAATACGAAGAGCTTCAAAAGGTGTCAAAAATATGAGGAGCATGTAACGGTCTGAAAAACAGGAGGAGCATGAAACGGTGTTCAAAAACATGAAGAGCCTGAAAAGGTGTGAAAAATGTGAAGAGATTCAAAAGGTGTCAAAAATAGGAGGAGCATGAAGCAGTGTACAAAAACTTGAAGATACTGAAAAGGTGTGAAAAATAAGAAGAGCTTCAAAGGTTCAAAAATAGGAGGAGCATGAAACGGTGTTAAAAAACATGAAGAGCCTGAAAAGGTTTGAAAAATTAGAAGAGCTTCAGAAGGTGGGAAAATTTGAGGAGCATGAAACGGTCTAAAAATTAGAAGGAGCATGAAGCCGTTTTCAAAAACATGAAGAGCCTGAAAAGGTGTAAAAAATATGAAGAGCCTGAAAAGGCGTCAAAAATATGAGGAGCATGAAACGGTCTGAAATTTAGGAGGATCATGAAGCCGTGTTCAAAAACATGAGGAGCCTCAAAAAGTGTGAAAAATATGAAGAGCTTCAAAAAGTGTGAAAAATAAGAGGAGTATGAAATGGTCTGAAAATAGGAGGAGCATGAAACGCTCTGAAAAATAGGAGGAGCATGAAACGGTGTTGAAAAACATGAAGAGCCTGAAGAGGTGTGAAAAATATGAAGAGCTTCAAAAGGTGTCAAAAATATGAGCAGCATGAAACGGTCTGAAAAATAGGAGGAGCATGAAGCGGTGTTGAAAAACATGAAGAGCCTGAAAAGGTGTGAATAATATGAAGAGATTCTAAATGTGTCAAAAATATGAGGAGCATGAAACGGTATGAAATATAGGAAGAGCATGAAGCGGTGTTCAAAACATGAAGCCTGAAAAGGTGTGAAAAATATGAAGACCTTCAAAAGGTGTGAAAAATATGAGGAGCGTGAAACGGTCGGAAAAATAGGAGGAGGACGAAGCGGTGTTCAAAAACATGAAGAGCCTGAAAAGGTGTGAAAAATATGAAGAGATTCAAAAGGTGTCAAAAATATGAGGAGCATGAAACGGTCTGAAAAATAGGAGGAGCATCAAGCGGTGTTGAAAAACATGAAGAGCCTGAAAAGGTGTGAAAAATATGAAGAGCTTCAAAAAGTGTAAAAATATGACGAGCATGAAACGGTCTGAAAAATAGGAGGAGCATGAAGCGGTGTTGAAAAACATGAAGCCTGACATGGTGTGAAAAATATGAAGAGCTTGAAAAGGTGTAAAATATATGAGGAGCATGAAAAGGTCTGAAAAATAGGAGGAGCATGAAACAGTGTTGAAAAGCATGAAGAGCCTGAAAAAGTGTGAAATATATGAAGAGCTTCAAAAAGTGTGAAATATATGAGGAGAATGAAACGGTCTAAAAATTAGGAGGAGCATGAAGCCGTGTTCAAAAACATGAAGAGCCAGAAAAGGTGTGAAAAATATGAAGAGATTCAAAAGGTGTCAAAATATGACAAGCATGAAAGGGTCTGAAAAATTGGAGGAGCATGAAACTGTCTTCAAAATATGAAGTGCCTGAAACGGTGTGAAATATTTGAAGAGCTTCAAAAGTTGTCAAAATTATGAGGGGCATGAACGGTCTGAAAAATAGGAGGAGCATAAAACGGTCTTTAAAAACCTGAGGAGCCTGAAAAGGTGTGAAAAATATGAAGAGCTTCAAAACGTGTCAAAAATATGAGGAGCATGAACGGTCTGAATATTAGGAGTAGCATGAATCAGTGTTGAAAAACATGAAGAGCCAGAAAAGGTGTGAAAAATATGAAGAGATTCAAAAGGTGTGTAATATATGAAGAGCTTCAAAAGGTAAAAAAAATATGAGGAGCATGAAACGTTCTGAAAAATAGGAGGCGCATGAAATGGCGTTGAAACAGGAAGAACCTGAAAAGGTGAGAAAAGTATGAAGACCTTCAAAAGGTGTGAACAATATGAGGAGCAGGTAACGGTCTGAAAAATAGGAGGAGGATGAAGCGGTCTTGATAAACATGAAGAGCATGAAAATGTGTAAAAAATATGAAGAGCTTCAAAAGGTGGGAAAAATATGAGGAGCATGAAGCAGTGTTCAAAAACTTGAAGAGCTTGAAAAGGTTTGAAAAATATGAAGAGCTTCAAAAGGTGTGAAAAATAGGAGGAGCATGAAGCGGTGTTCCAAAACTTGAAGATATTGAAAAGATGTAAAAATATGAAGAGCTTCAAAAGGTGTTAAAAATATGAGGAGCATGAAACGGTCTGAAAAATAGGAGGAGCATGAAGCGGTCTTCAAAAACATGAAGAGCCTGAAAAGGTGTGAAAAATATGAAGAGCTTCAAAAGGTGTCAAAATTAGGAGGAGCATGAAGCGGTGTTGAAAAACATGAAGAGCCTGAAAAAGTGTGAAATATATGAAGAGCTTCAAAAGGTGTCAAATATATTAGGACCATGAAACGGTCTAAAAATTAGGAGGAGCATGAATCCATGTTCAAAAACATGAAGAGCCTGAAAAGCTGTGAAAAATATGAAGAGCTTCAAAAGGCGTCAAAAATATGAGGAGCAAGAAACGGTCTAAAAAATAGGAGGAGCATGAAACGGTGTTGAAAAACATGAAGATCATGAAAAGGTGCGAAAAATATGAAGAGCTTCAAAAGGTGTGAAAAATGTGAAGAATTTCAAAAGGTGTCAAAAATATGAGGAGCATGAACGGTCTGAAAAATAGGAGGAGCAAAATCAGTGTTGAAAATCATGAAGAGCCTGAAAAGGTGTGAAAAATATGAAGAGATTCAAAAGGTGTGAAAAATATGAAGAGCTTCAAAAGGTGGGAAAAATATGAGGAGCATGAAGCGGTGTTCAAAAACATGAAGAGCATGAAAATGTTTGAAAAATATAAAGAGCTTCAAAAGGTGTGAAAAACAGGAGGAGCATGAAGCGGTGTTCCAAAACTTGAAGATATTGAAAAGATGTGAAAAATATGAAGAGCTTCAAACGGTTTTAAAAATATAAGGAGCATGAAGCGGTCTGAAAACTAGGAGTAGCATGAAGCAGTCTTCCAAAACATGAAGAACCTGAAAAGGTATGAAAAATATGAGGAGGTTCAAAATGTGTCAAAAATATGAGGAGCATGAACGGTCTGAAAATTAGGAGTAGCATGATTGAGCGTTGAAAAACATGAAGAGCCTGAAAAGGTGTGAAAAATATGAAGAGATTCAAAAGGTGTGAAAAATATGAAGAGCTTCAAAAGGTGTCAAAATATGACGAGCATGAAACGGTCTGAAAAATAGGAGGAGCATGAAACGGTCTTCAAAAACATGAAGAGCCTGAAAAGATATGAAAAATATGAAGAGCTTCAAAATGTGTCAAAAATATGAGGTGCATGAACGGTCTGAAAATTAGGAGTAGCATGAAAAAGCGTTGAAAAATATGAAGAGCCTGAAAAGGTGTGAAAAATATGAAGATCTTTAAAAGGTGTCAAAAAGATGAGGAGCATGAAACGGTTTGAAAAATAGGAGGATTGAAACGGTGTTCAAAAACATGAAGATCCTGAAAAGGTGTGAAAAATGTGAAGAGATTCAAAAGGTGTCAAAAATAGGAGGAGCATGAAGCAGTGTACAAAAACTTGAAGATACTGAAAAGGTGTGAAAAATAAGAAGAGCTTCAAAGGTGTCAAAAATATGAGGAGCATGAAACGGTCTGAAAAATAGGAGGAGCATGAAACGGTGTTAAAAAACATGAAGAGCCTGAAAAGGTTTGAAAAATTAGAAGAGCTTCAGAAGGTGGGAAAATTTGAGGAGCATGAAACGGTCTAAAAATTAGAAGGAGCATGAATCCGTTTTCAAAAACATGAAGAGCCTGAAAAGGTGTAAAAAATATGAAGAGCCTGAAAAGGCGTCAAAAATATGAGGAGCATGAAACGGTATGAAATTTAGGAGGATCATGAAGCCGTGTTCAAAAACATGAGGAGCCTCAAAAAGTGTGAAAAATATGAAGAGCTTCAAAAAGTGTGAAAAATAAGAGGAGTATGAAATGGTCTGAAAATAGGAGGAGCATGAAACGCTCTGAAAAATAGGAGGAGCATGAAACGGTGTTGAAAAACATGAAGAGCCTGAAGAGGTGTGAAAAATATGAAGAGCTTCAAAAGGTGTCAAAAATATGAGCAGCATGAAACGGTCTGAAAAATAGGAGGAGCATGAAGCGGTGTTGAAAAACATGAAGAGCCTGAAAAGGTGTGAATAATATGAAGAGATTCTAAATGTGTCAAAAATATGAGGAGCATGAAACGGTATGAAATATAGGAAGAGCATGAAGCGGTGTTCAAAACATGAAGCCTGAAAAGGTGTGAAAAATATGAAGACCTTCAAAAGGTGTGAAAAATATGAGGAGCGTGAAACGGTCGGAAAAATAGGAGGAGGACGAAGCGGTGTTCAAAAACATGAAGAGCCTGAAAAGGTGTGAAAAATATGAAGAGATTCAAAAGGTGTCAAAAATATGAGGAGCATGAAACGGTCTGAAAAATAGGAGGAGCATCAAGCGGTGTTGAAAAACATGAAGAGCCTGAAAAGGTGTGAAAAATATGAAGAGCTTCAAAAAGTGTAAAAATATGACGAGCATGAAACGGTCTGAAAAATAGGAGGAGCATGAAGCGGTGTTGAAAAACATGAAGCCTGACATGGTGTGAAAAATATGAAGAGCTTGAAAAGGTGTAAAATATATGAGGAGCATGAAAAGGTCTGAAAAATAGGAGGAGCATGAAACAGTGTTGAAAAGCATGAAGAGCCTGAAAAAGTGTGAAATATATGAAGAG
Source organism: Dama dama (assembly GCF_033118175.1). Taxonomy (NCBI): domain Eukaryota; kingdom Metazoa; phylum Chordata; class Mammalia; order Artiodactyla; family Cervidae; genus Dama; species Dama dama. The sequence continues at coordinate 1,549,082 of NW_026870930.1, forward strand.
CTTCAAAAAGTGTGAAATATATGAGGAGAATGAAACGGTCTAAAAATTAGGAGGAGCATGAAGCCGTGTTCAAAAACATGAAGAGCCAGAAAAGGTGTGAAAAATATGAAGAGATTCAAAAGGTGTCAAAATATGACAAGCATGAAAGGGTCTGAAAAATTGGAGGAGCATGAAACTGTCTTCAAAATATGAAGTGCCTGAAACGGTGTGAAATATTTGAAGAGCTTCAAAAGTTGTCAAAATTATGAGGGGCATGAACGGTCTGAAAAATAGGAGGAGCATAAAACGGTCTTTAAAAACCTGAGGAGCCTGAAAAGGTGTGAAAAATATGAAGAGCTTCAAAACGTGTCAAAAATATGAGGAGCATGAACGGTCTGAATATTAGGAGTAGCATGAATCAGTGTTGAAAAACATGAAGAGCCAGAAAAGGTGTGAAAAATATGAAGAGATTCAAAAGGTGTGTAATATATGAAGAGCTTCAAAAGGTAAAAAAAATATGAGGAGCATGAAACGTTCTGAAAAATAGGAGGCGCATGAAATGGCGTTGAAACAGGAAGAACCTGAAAAGGTGAGAAAAGTATGAAGACCTTCAAAAGGTGTGAACAATATGAGGAGCAGGTAACGGTCTGAAAAATAGGAGGAGGATGAAGCGGTCTTGATAAACATGAAGAGCATGAAAATGTGTAAAAAATATGAAGAGCTTCAAAAGGTGGGAAAAATATGAGGAGCATGAAGCAGTGTTCAAAAACTTGAAGAGCTTGAAAAGGTTTGAAAAATATGAAGAGCTTCAAAAGGTGTGAAAAATAGGAGGAGCATGAAGCGGTGTTCCAAAACTTGAAGATATTGAAAAGATGTAAAATTATGAAGAGCTTCAAAAGGTGTTAAAAATATGAGGAGCATGAAACGGTCTGAAAAATAGGAGGAGCATGAAGCGGTCTTCAAAAACATGAAGAGCCTGAAAAGGTGTGAAAAATATGAAGAGCTTCAAAAGGTGTCAAAATTAGGAGGAGCATGAAGCGGTGTTGAAAAACATGAAGAGCCTGAAAAAGTGTGAAATATATGAAGAGCTTCAAAAGGTGTCAAATATATTAGGACCATGAAACGGTCTAAAAATTAGGAGGAGCATGAATCCATGTTCAAAAACATGAAGAGCCTGAAAAGCTGTGAAAAATATGAAGAGCTTCAAAAGGCGTCAAAAATATGAGGAGCAAGAAACGGTCTAAAAAATAGGAGGAGCATGAAACGGTGTTGAAAAACATGAAGATCATGAAAAGGTGCGAAAAATATGAAGAGCTTCAAAAGGTGTGAAAAATGTGAAGAATTTCAAAAGGTGTCAAAAATATGAGGAGCATGAACGGTCTGAAAAATAGGAGGAGCAAAATCAGTGTTGAAAATCATGAAGAGCCTGAAAAGGTGTGAAAAATATGAAGAGATTCAAAAGGTGTGAAAAATATGAAGAGCTTCAAAAGGTGGGAAAAATATGAGGAGCATGAAGCGGTGTTCAAAAACATGAAGAGCATGAAAATGTTTGAAAAATATAAAGAGCTTCAAAAGGTGTGAAAAACAGGAGGAGCATGAAGCGGTGTTCCAAAACTTGAAGATATTGAAAAGATGTGAAAAATATGAAGAGCTTCAAACGGTTTTAAAAATATAAGGAGCATGAAGCGGTCTGAAAACTAGGAGTAGCATGAAGCAGTCTTCCAAAACATGAAGAACCTGAAAAGGTATGAAAAATATGAGGAGGTTCAAAATGTGTCAAAAATATGAGGAGCATGAACGGTCTGAAAATTAGGAGTAGCATGATTGAGCGTTGAAAAACATGAAGAGCCTGAAAAGGTGTGAAAAATATGAAGAGATTCAAAAGGTGTGAAAAATATGAAGAGCTTCAAAAGGTGTCAAAATATGACGAGCATGAAACGGTCTGAAAAATAGGAGGAGCATGAAACGGTCTTCAAAAACATGAAGAGCCTGAAAAGATATGAAAAATATGAAGAGCTTCAAAATGTGTCAAAAATATGAGGTGCATGAACGGTCTGAAAATTAGGAGTAGCATGAAAAAGCGTTGAAAAATATGAAGAGCCTGAAAAGCTGTGAAAAATATGAAGATCTTTAAAAGGTGTCAAAAAGATGAGGAGCATGAAACGGTTTGAAAAATAGGAGGATTGAAACGGTGTTCAAAAACATGAAGATCCTGAAAAGGTGTGAAAAATGTGAAGAGATTCAAAAGGTGTCAAAAATAGGAGGAGCATGAAGCAGTGTACAAAAACTTGAAGATACTGAAAAGGTGTGAAAAATAAGAAGAGCTTCAAAGGTGTCAAAAATATGAGGAGCATGAAACGGTCTGAAAAATAGGAGGAGCATGAAACGGTGTTAAAAAACATGAAGAGCCTGAAAAGGTTTGAAAAATTAGAAGAGCTTCAGAAGGTGGGAAAATTTGAGGAGCATGAAACGGTCTAAAAATTAGAAGGAGCATGAAGCCGTTTTCAAAAACATGAAGAGCCTGAAAAGGTGTAAAAAATATGAAGAGCCTGAAAAGGCGTCAAAAATATGAGGAGCATGAAACGGTATGAAATTTAGGAGGATCATGAAGCCGTGTTCAAAAACATGAGGAGCCTCAAAAAGTGTGAAAAATATGAAGAGCTTCAAAAAGTGTGAAAAATAAGAGGAGTATGAAATGGTCTGAAAATAGGAGGAGCATGAAACGCTCTGAAAAATAGGAGGAGCATGAAACGGTGTTGAAAAACATGAAGAGCCTGAAGAGGTGTGAAAAATATGAAGAGCTTCAAAAGGTGTCAAAAATATGAGCAGCATGAAACGGTCTGAAAAATAGGAGGAGCATGAAGCGGTGTTGAAAAACATGAAGAGCCTGAAAAGGTGTGAATAATATGAAGAGATTCTAAATGTGTCAAAAATATGAGGAGCATGAAACGGTATGAAATATAGGAAGAGCATGAAGCGGTGTTCAAAACATGAAGCCTGAAAAGGTGTGAAAAATATGAAGACCTTCAAAAGGTGTGAAAAATATGAGGAGCGTGAAACGGTCGGAAAAATAGGAGGAGGACGAAGCGGTGTTCAAAAACATGAAGAGCCTGAAAAGGTGTGAAAAATATGAAGAGATTCAAAAGGTGTCAAAAATATGAGGAGCATGAAACGGTCTGAAAAATAGGAGGAGCATCAAGCGGTGTTGAAAAACATGAAGAGCCTGAAAAGGTGTGAAAAATATGAAGAGCTTCAAAAAGTGTAAAAATATGACGAGCATGAAACGGTCTGAAAAATAGCAGGAGCATGAAGCGGTGTTGACAAACATGAAGCCTGACATGGTGTGAAAAATATGAAGAGCTTGAAAAGGTGTAAAATATATGAGGAGCATGAAAAGGTCTGAAAAATAGGAGGAGCATGAAACGGTGTTGAAAAACATGAAGAGCCTGAAAAAGTGTGAAATATATGAAGAGCTTCAAAAAGTGTGAAATATATGAGGAGAATGAAACGGTCTAAAAATTAGGAGGAGCATGAAGCCGTGTTCAAAAACATGAAGAGCCAGAAAAGGTGTGAAAAATATGAAGAGATTCAAAAGGTGTCAAAATATGACAAGCATGAAAGGGTCTGAAAAATTGGAGGAGCATGAAACTGTCTTCAAAAATATGAAGTGCCTGAAACGGTGTGAAATATTTGAAGAGCTTCAAAAGTTGTCAAAATTATGAGGGGCATGAACGGTCTGAAAAATAGGAGGAGCATAAAACGGTCTTTAAAAACCTGAGGAGCCTGAAAAGGTGTGAAAAATATGAAGAGCTTCAAAACGTGTCAAAAATATGAGGAGCATGAACGGTCTGAATATTAGGAGTAGCATGAATCAGTGTTGAAAAACATGAAGAGCCAGAAAAGGTGTGAAAAATATGAAGAGATTCAAAAGGTGTGTAATATATGAAGAGCTTCAAAAGGTAAAAAAAATATGAGGAGCATGAAACGTTCTGAAAAATAGGAGGCGCATGAAATGGCGTTGAAACATGAAGAACCTGAAAAGGTGAGAAAAGTATGAAGACCTTCAAAAGGTGTGAACAATATGAGGAGCAGGTAACGGTCTGAAAAATAGGAGGAGGATGAAGCGGTCTTGATAAACATGAAGAGCATGAAAATGTGTAAAAAATATGAAGAGCTTCAAAAGGTGGGAAAAATATGAGGAGCATGAAGCAGTGTTCAAAAACTTGAAGAGCTTGAAAAGGTTTGAAAAATATGAAGAGCTTCAAAAGGTGTGAAAAATAGGAGGAGCATGAAACGGTGTTCCAAAACTTGAAGATATTGAAAAGATGTGAAAAATATGAAGAGCTTCAAAAGGTGTTAAAAATATGAGGAGCATGAAACGGTCTGAAAAATAGGAGGAGCATGAAGCGGTCTTCAAAAACATGAAGAGCCTGAAAAGGTGTGAAAAATATGAAGAGCTTCAAAAGGTGTCAAAATTAGGAGGAGCATGAAGCGGTGTTGAAAAACATGAAGAGCCTGAAAAAGTGTGAAATATATGAAGAGCTTCAAAAGGTGTCGAATATATTAGGACCATGAAACGGTCTAAAAATTAGGAGGAGCATGAATCCATGTTCAAAAACATGAAGAGCCTGAAAAGCTGTGAAAAATATGAAGAGCTTCAAAAGGCGTCAAAAATATGAGGAGCAAGAAACGGTCTAAAAAATAGGAGGAGCATGAAACGGTGTTGAAAAACATGAAGATCATGAAAAGGTGCGAAAAATATGAAGAGCTTCAAAAGGTGTGAAAAATGTGAAGAATTTCAAAAGGTGTCAAAAATATGAGGAGCATGAACGGTCTGAAAAATAGGAGGAGCAAAATCAGTGTTGAAAATCATGAAGAGCCTGAATAGGTGTGAAAAATATGAAGAGATTCAAAAGGTGTGAAAAATATGAAGAGCTTCAAAAGGTGTCAAAAATATGAGGAGCATGAAAACATCTGAAAAATAAGGGGAGCATGAAACCGTGTTGAAAAACATGAAAAACATTAAAAGGTTTGGAAAATATGAAGAGTTTCAAAAGGTTTGAAAAATATGAGGAGCATGAAACGGTCTGAAAAATAGGAGGAGCATGAAATGGTGTTGAAAAAATGAAGAGCATGAATAGGTGTGAAAAATATGAAGAGTTTCAAAAGGTGTCAAAATATGAGGAGCATGAAACTTTCTGAAAAATAGGAGGAGCATGAAGTGATGTTCAAAAACATGAAGAGCTCGAAATGGTGTGAAAAATATGAAGAGCTTAAAAAAATGTCAAAAATATGAGGAGCATGACACTGTCTGAAAAATAGGAGCAGTGTGAAACGGTATTGAAAAACATGAAGAGCATGAAAAGGTGTGAAAAATACGAAGAGCTTCAAAAGGTGTCAAAAATATGAGGAGCATGTAACGGTCTGAAAAACAGGAGGAGCATGAAACGGTGTTGAAAAACGCGAGGAGCATGAAACGCTCTGAAATATAGGAGGAGCATGAAACGGTGTTGAAAAACATGAAGAGCCTGAAAAAGTGTGAAATATATGAAGAGCTTCAAAAGGTGTGACATATATGAGGAGCATGAAACGGTCTAAAATTTATGAGGAGCATGAAGCCATGTTCAAAAACATGAAGAGCCTGAAAATGTGTGAATAATATGAAGAGCTTCAAAAGGTGTCAAAATATGATGAGCATGAAACGGTCTGAAAAATAGGAGGAGCATGAAACGGGCTGGGGGGATGAAGCGCTGTTGATAAACATGAAGAGCAAGAAAATGTTTGAAAAATATAAAGAGCTTCAAAAGGTGTGAAAAACAGGAGGAGCATGAAGCGGTGTTCCAAAACTTGAAGATACTGAAAAGATGTGAAAAATATGAAGAGCTTCAAACGGTTTTAAAAATATAAGGAGCATGAAACGGTCTGAAAACTAGGAGGAGCATGAAGCGGTCTTCCAAAACATGAAGAACCTGAAAAGGTATGAAAAATATGAGGAGGTTCAAAATGTGTCAAAAATATGAGGAGCATGAACGGTCTGAAAATTAGGAGTAGCATGATTGAGCGTTGAAAAACATGAAGAGCCTGAAAAGGTGTGAAAAATATGAAGAGATTCAAAAGGTGTGAAAAATATGAAGAGCTTCAAAAGGTGTCAAAATATGACGAGCATGAAACGGTCTGAAAAATAGGAGGAGCATGAAACGGTCTTCAAAAACATGAAGAGCCTGAAAAGATATGAAAAATATGAAGAGCTTCAAAATGTGTCAAAAATATGAGGTGCATGAATGGTCTGAAAATTAGGAGTAGCATGAAAAAGCGTTGAAAAACATGAAGAGCCTGAAAAGGTGTGAAAAATATGAAGATCTTTAAAAGGTGTCAAAAAGATGAGGAGCATGAAACGGTTTGAAAAATAGGAGGAGCATGAAACGGTGTTCAAAAACATGAAGAGCCTGAAAAGGTGTGAAAAATGTGAAGAGATTCAAAAGGTTTCAAAAATAGGAGGAGCATGAAGCAGTGTACAAAAACTTGAAGACACTGAAAAGGTGTGAAAAATAAGAAGAGCTTCAAAGGTGTCAAAAATATGAGGAGCATGAAACGGTCTGAAAAATAGGAGGAGCATGAAGCCGTTTTCAAAAACATGAAGAGCCTGAAAAGGTGTAAAAAATATGAAGAGCCTGAAAAGGCGTCAAAAATATGAGGAGCATGAAACGGTCTGAAATTTAGGAGGAGCATGAAGCCGTGTTCAAAAACATGAGGAGCCTCAAAAAGTGTGAAAAATATGAAGAGCTTCAAAAAGTGTGAAAAAAAAGAGGAGCATGAAATGGTCTGAAAATAGGAGGAGCATGAAACGGTGTTGAAAAACGTGAGGAGCATGAAACGCTCTGAAAAATAGGAGGAGCATGAAACAGTGTTGAAAAACATGAAGAGCCTGATAAGGTGTGAAAAATATGAAGAGATTCAAAAGGTGTCAAATATAGGAGGAGCATGAAGCGGTGTTCAAAAACTTGAAGATACTGAAAAGGTGTGAAAAATAAGAAGAGCTTCAAAAGGTGTCAAAAATATTAGGAGCATGAAATGGTCTGAAAATTAGGAGGAGCATGAATCCGTGTTCAAAAACTTGAAGAGCCTCAAAAGGTGTGAAAAGTATGAAGAGCTTCAAAAACTGTGAAAAATATGAGGAGCATGAAATGGTCTGAAAATAGGAGGAACATGAAACGGTGTTGAAAAACGTGAGGAGCATGAAACGGTCTGAAAAATAGGAGGAGCATGAAAAGGTGTCGAAAGACATGAAGAACCTGAAAAGTTTTGAAAAATAAGAGGAGCTTCAGAAGGTGGGAAAATTTGAGGAGCATGAAACGGTCTAAAAATTAGAAGGAGCATGAAGCCGTTTTCAAAAACATGAAGAGACTGAAAAGGTGTAAAAAATATGAAGAGCCTGAAAAGGCGTCAAAAATATGAGGAGCATGAAACGGTCTGAAATTTAAGAGGAGCATGAAGCCGTGTTCAAAAACATGAGGAGCCTCAAAAAGTGTGAAAAATATGAAGAGCTTCAAAAAGTGTGAAAAAAAAGAGGAGCATGAAATGGTCTGAAAATAGGAGGAGCATGAAACGGTGTTGAAAAACGTGAGGAGCATGAAACGCTCTGAAAAATAGGAGGAGCATGAAACAGTGTTGAAAAACATGAAGAGCCTGATAAGGTGTGAAAAATATGAAGAGATTCAAAAGGTGTCAAATATAGGAGGAGCATGAAGCGGTGTTCAAAAACTTGAAGATACTGAAAAGGTGTGAAAAATAAGAAGAGCTTCAAAAGGTGTCAAAAATATTAGGAGCATGAAATGGTCTGAAAATTAGGAGGAGCATGAATCCGTGTTCAAAAACTTGAAGGGCCTCAAAAGGTGTGAAAAGTATGAAGAGCTTCAAAAACTGTGAAAAATATGAGGAGCATGAAATGGTCTGAAAATAGGAGGAGCATGAAACGGTGTTGAAAAACGTGAGGAGCATGAAACGGTCTGAAAAATAGGAGGAGCATGAAAAGGTGTCGAAAGACATGAAGAACCTGAAAAGTTTTGAAAAATAAGAGGAGCTTCAGAAGGTGGGAAAATTTGAGGAGCATGAAACGGTCTAAAAATTAGGAGGAGCATGAAGCCGTATTCAAAAACATGAGGAGACTGAAAAGGGGTGAAAAATATGAAGAACTTGAAAAGGCGTCAAAAATATGAGGAGCATGAAACGGTCTGAAAATTAGGAGGAGCATGAATCCGTGTTCAAAAACTTGAAGAGCCTCAAAAGGTGTGAAAAATATGAAGAGCTTCAAAAACTGTGAAAAATATGAGGAGCATGAAATGGTCTGAAAATAGGAGGAGCATGAAACGGTGTTGAAAAACGTGAGGAGCATGAAACGGTCTGAAAAATAGGAGGAGCATGAAACGGTCTTCAAAAACATGAAGTGCCTGAAAAGGTGTGAACTATTTGAAGAGCTTCAAAAGTTGTCAAAAATATGAGGAGCATGAACGGTCTAAAAATAGGAGGAGCATGAAACGGTGTTGAAAAACATGAAGAGCCTGAGAAGGTGTGAAAAATATGAAGAGCTTCAAAAGGTGTCAAAAGTATGAGGAGCAGGAAACTGTAAGAAAAATAGGAGGAGCATGAAGCGGTGTTCAAAACTTGAAGCCAGAAAAGGTGTGAAAAATATGAAGAGCTTCAAAAGGTGTGAAAAATATGAGGAGCATGAAACGGTCTGAAAAATAGGAGCAGGATGAAGCGGTGTTCAAAAACATGAAGAGCCTGAAAAGGTGTGAAAAATATGAAGAGCTTCAAAAGGTGTCAAAAATATGAGCAGCATGAAACGGTCTGAAAATTAGGAGGAGCATGAAGCGGTGTTGAAAAACATGAAGAGCCTGAAAAGGTGTGAATAATATGAAGAGATTCTAAATGTGTCAAAAATATGAGGAGCATGAAACGGTATGAAATATAGGAAGAGCATGAAGCGGTGTTCAAAACATGAAGCCTGAAAAGGTGTGAAAAATATGAAGACCTTCAAAAGGTGTGAAAAATATGAGGAGCGTGAAACGGTCGGAAAAATAGGAGGAGGACGAAGCGGTGTTCCAAAACATGAAGAGCCTGAAAAGGTGTGAAAAATATGAAGAGATTCAAAAGGTGTCAAAAATATGAGGAGCATGAAACGGTCTGAAAAATAGGAGGAGCATCAAGCGGTGTTGAAAAACATGAAGAGCCTGAAAAGGTGTGAAAAATATGAAGAGCTTCAAAAAGTGTAAAAATATGACGAGCATGAAACGGTCTGAAAAATAGGAGGAGCATGAAGTGGTGTTGAAAAACATAAAGCCTGACATGGTGTGAAAAATATGAAGAGCTTGAAAAGGTGTAAAATATATGAGGAGCATGAAAAGGTCTGAAAAATAGGAGGAGCATGAAACGGTGTTGAAAAACATGAAGAGCCTGAAAAAGTGTGAAATATATGAAGACCTTCAAAAAGTGTGAAATATATGAGGAGAATGAAACGGTCTAAAAATTAGGAGGAGCATGAAGCCGAGTTCAAAAACATGAAGAGCCAGAAAAGGTGTGAAAAATATGAAGAGATTCAAAAGGTGTCAAAATATGACAAGCATGAAAGGGTCTGAAAAATAGGAGGAGCATGAAACGGTCTTCAAAAATATGAAGTGCCTGAAACGGTGTGAAATATTTGAAGAGCTTCAAAAGTTGTCAAAATTATGAGGGGCATGAACGGTCTGAAAAATAGGAGGAGCATGAAACGGTCTTCAAAAACCTGAGGAGCCTGAAAAGGTGTGAAAAATATGAAAAGCTTCAAAACGTGTCAAAAATATGAGGAGCATGAACGGTCTGAATATTAGGAGTAGCATGAATCAGTGTTGAAAAACATGAAGAGCCAGAAAAGGTGTGAAAAATATGAAGAGATTCAAAAGGTGTGTAATATATGAAGAGCTTCAAAAGGTAAAAAAAATATGAGGAGCATGAAACGTTCTGAAAAATAGGAGGCGCATGAAATGGCGTTGAAACATGAAGAACCTGAAAAGGTGAGAAAAATATGAAGACCTTCAAAAGGTGTGAACAATATGAGGAGCAGGTAACGGTCTGAAAAATAGGAGGAGGATGAAGCGGTCTTGATAAACATGAAGAGCATGAAAATGTGTAAAAAATATGAAGAGCTTCAAAAGGTGGGAAAAATATGAGGAGCATGAAGCAGTGTTCAAAAACTTGAAGAGCTTGAAAAGGTTTGAAAAATATGAAGAGCTTCAAAAGGTGTGAAAAATAGGAGGAGCATGAAGCGGTGTTCCAAAACTTGAAGATATTGAAAAGATGTGAAAAATATGAAGAGCTTCAAAAGGTGTTAAAAATATGAGGAGCATGAAACGGTCTGAAAAATAGGAGGAGCATGAAGCGGTCTTCAAAAACATGAAGAGCCTGAAAAGGTGTGAAAAATATGAAGAACTTCAAAAGGTGTCAAGAATATGAGGAGCATGAAACGGTCTGAAAAATAGGAGGAGCATGAAACGGTGTTCAAAAACATGAAGAGGCTGAAAAGGTGTGAAAAATATGAAGAGCTTCAAAAGGTGTCAAAAATATGAGGAGCATGAAACGGTTTAAAAATTAGGAGGAGCATGAAACGGTGTTCAAAAACATGCAGAGCCTGAAAAGGTGTGAAAAATATGAAGAGATTCAAAAGGTGTCAAAATTAGGAGGAGCATGAAACGGTCTTCAAAAACATGAAGTGCCTGAGAAGGTGTGAACTATTTGAAGAGCTTCAAAAGTTGTCAAAAATATGAGGAGCATGAAACTGTAAGAAAAATAGGAGGAGCATGAAGCGGTGTTCAAAACTTGAAGCCAGGAAAGGTGTGAAAAATATGAAGAGCTTCAAAAGGTGTGAAAAATATGAGGAGCATGAAACGGTCTGAAAAATAGGAGCAGGATGAAGCGGTGTTCAAAAACATGAAGAGCCTGAAAATGTTTGAAAAATAAGAAGAGATTCAAAAGGTGTGAAATATATGAGGAGCATGAAACGGTCTGAAAAATAGGAGGAGGATCAAGCGCTGTTGAAAAACATGAAGAGCCTGAAAAGGTGTGAAAAATATGAAGAGCTTCAAAAGGTGTCAAAATATGACGAGCATGAAACGGTCTGAAAATAGGAGGAGCAAGAAGCGGTTTTGAAAAACATGAAGCCTCAAATGGTGTGAAAAATATGAAGAGCTTCAAAAGGTGTGAAATATATGAGGAGCACAAAACGGTCTGAAAAATCGGAGGAGGATGAAACGGTGTTGAAAAACTTGAAGAGCCTGTAAAGGTGTGAAAAATATGAAGAGCTTAAAAAGGTGGGAAAAATATGAGAAGCATGAAGCGTTGTTCCAAAACATGAAGTGCTTGAAAAGATTTGAAAAATAGGAAGAGCTTCAAAAGTTGTGAAAAATAGGAGGAGCATGATGCGGTGTTCAAAACTTGAAGATAATGAAAAGATGTGAAAATTATGAAGACCTTCAAAAGGTGTCAAAAATATGAGGAGCATGAAACAGTCTGAAAAATAGGAGGAGGTTGAAGCGGTCTTCAAAAACTTGAAGAGCCTCAAAAAGTGTGGAAAATATGAAGAGCTTCAAAAGGTGTGAAAAATGTGAGGAGCATGAAACGGTGTTCAAAAACTAAAAGATACTAAAAAGGTGTGAAAAATATGAAGAGCTTCAAATGGTGTCAAAAATATGAGGAGCATGAAACGGGCTGAAAAATAGCAGGAGCATGAACTGATCTTGAAAAACATGAAGAGCCAGAAAAGGTGTGAAAAAATGAAGAGCTTCAAAAGTTGTGAAAAATATGAAGAACTTCAAAAAGTGTAGAAAATATGAGGAGCATGAAACGGTCTGAAAAATAGGAGGAGCATGAAAAGGTGTTGAAAAACATGAAGAGCTTGAAAAGGTGTGAAATATATGAAGAGCTTCAAAAGGTGTCAAAAATATGAGGAGCATGAATGGTCTGAAAATTAGGAGTAGCATGATTCAGTGTTGAAAAACATGAAGAGCCTGAAAAGGTGTGAAAAATATGAAGATCTTCAAAAGGTGTCAAAAATAGGAGGAGCATGAAGCAGTGTTCAAAAACTTGAAGATACTGAAAAGGTGTGAAAAATAAGGAGAGCTTCAAAAGGTGTGAAAAATAGGAGGAGCATGAAGCTGTGTTCAAAAACTTGAAGATACAGAAAAGTTGTGAAAAATATGAAGAGCTTAAAAAGGTGTGAAAAATAGGAGGAGCATGAAGTGGTGTTGAAAACATGAAGAGACAGAAAAGCTGTGAAAAATATGAAGAGTTTCAAAAGGTGTCAAAATATGAGGAGCATGAAACTTTCTGAAAAATAGGAGGAGCATGAAGTGATGTTCAAAAACATGAAGAGCTCGAAATGGTGTGAAAAATATGAAGAGCTTCAAAAAATGTCAAAAATATGAGGAGCATGAAGCAGTGTTCAAAAACTTGAAGATACTGAAAAGGTGTGAAAAATAAGGAGAGCTTCAAAAGGTGTGAAAAATAGGAGGAGCATGAAGCTGTGTTCAAAAACTTGAAGATACAGAAAAGTTGTGAAAAATATGAAGAGCTTAAAAAGGTGTGAAAAATAGGAGGAGCATGAAGTGGTGTTGAAAACATGAAGAGACAGAAAAGGTGTGAAAAATATGAAGAGCTTCAAAAAATGTCAAAAATATGAGGAGCATGAAACTGTCTGAAAAATAGGAGCAGTGTGAAACGGTATTGAAAAACATGAAGAGCATGAAAAGGTGTGAAAAATACGAAGAGCTTCAAAAGGTGTCAAAAATATGAGGAGCATGTAACGGTCTGAAAAATAGGAGGAGCATGAAACGGGCTTCAAAAACATGAAGAGCCTGAAAAGGTATGAAAAAAATGAAGAGCTTCAAAATGGTTCAAAAATATGAGGAGCATGAACGGTCTGAAAATTAGGAGTAGCATGAATCAGCGTTGAAAAACATGAAGAGCCTGAAAAGGTGAGAAAAATATGAAGACCTTCAAAAGGTGTGAAAAATTTGAGGAGCTGGGAACGGTCTGAAAAATAGGAGGAGGATGAAGCGCTGTTGATAAACATGAAGAGCAAGAAAAGGTGTGAAAAATATGAAGAGCTTCAAAAGGTGGGAAAAATATGAGGAGCATGAAGCGGTGTTCAAAATCATGAAGAGCATGAAAATGTTTGAAAAATATAAAGAGCTTCAAAAGGTGTGAAAAACAGGAGGAGCATGAAGCGGTGTTCCAAAACTTGAAGATATTGAAAAGATGTGAAAAATATGAAGAGCTTCAAACGGTTTTAAAAATATAAGGAGCATGAAACGGTCTGAAAACTAGGAGGAGCAAGAAGCGGTCTTCCAAAACATGAAGAACCTGAAAAGGTATGAAAAATATGAGGAGCTTCAAAATGTGTCAAAAATATGAGGAGCATGAACGGTCTGAAAATTAGGAGTAGCATGATTGAGCGTTGAAAAACATGAAGAGCCTGAAAAGGTGTGAAAAATATGAAGAGATTCAAAAGGTGTGAAAAATATGAAGAGCTTCAAAAGGTGTCAAAATATGACGAGCATGAAACGGTCTGAAAAATAGGAGGAGCATGAAACGGTCTTCAAAAACATGAAGAGCCTGAAAAGATATGAAAAATATGAAGAGCTTCAAAATGTGTCAAAAATATGAGGTGCATGAACGGTCTGAAAATTAGGAGTAGCATGAAAAAGCGTTGAAAAACATGAAGAGCCTGAAAAGGTGTGAAAAACATGAAGATCTTTAAAAGGTGTCAAAAAGATGAGGAGCATGAAACGGTTTGAAAAATAGGAGGAGCATGAAACGGTGTTCAAAAACATGAAGTGCCTGAAAAGGTGTGAAAAATGTGAAGAGATTCAAAAGGTGTCAAAAATAGGAGGAGCATGAAGCAGTGTACAAAAACTTGAAGATACTGAAAAGGTGTGAAAAATAAGAAGAGCTTCAAAGGTGTCAAAAATATGAGGAGCATGAAACGGTCTGAAAAATAGGAGGAGCATGAAACGGTGTTAAAAAACATGAAGAGCCTGAAAAGGTTTGAAAAATTAGAAGAGCTTCAGAAGGTGGGAAAATTTGAGAAGCATGAAACGGTCTAAAAATTAGAAGGAGCATGAAGCCGTTTTCAAAAACATGAAGAGCCTGAAAAGGTGTAAAAAATATGAAGAGCCTGAAAAGGCGTCAAAAATATGAGGAGCATGAAACGGTCTGAAATTTAGGAGGAGCATGAAGCCGTGTTCAAAAACATGAGGAGCCTCAAAAAGTGTGAAAAATATGAAGAGCTTCAAAAAGTGTGAAAAATAAGAGGAGCATGAAATGGTCTGAAAATAGGAGGAGCATGAAACGGTGTTGAAAAACGTGAGGAGCATGAAACGCTCTGAAAAATAGGAGGAGCATGAAACGGTGTTGAAAAACATGAAGAGCCTGAAGAGGTGTGAAAAATATGAAGAGCTTCAAAAGGTGTCAAAAATATGAGCAGCATGAAACGGTCTGAAAAATAGGAGGAGCATGAAGCGGTGTTCAAAAACATGAAGAGCCTAAAAATATGTGAAAAATATGAAGAGATTCTAAATGTGTCAAAAATAGGAGGAGCATGAAACGGTATGAAATATAGGAAGAGCATGAAGCGGTGTTCAAAACATGAAGCCTGAAAAGGTGTGAAAAATATGAAGACTTTCAAAAGGTGTGAAAAATATGAGGAGCGTGAAACGGTCGGAAAAATAGGAGGAGGACGAAGCGATGTTCAAAAACATGAAGAGCCTGAAAAGGTGTGAAAAATATGAAGAGATTCAAAAGGTGTCAAAAATATGAGGAGCATGAAACAGTCTGAAAAATAGGAGGAGAATCAAGCGGTGTTGAAAAACATGAAGAGCCTGAAAAGGTGTGAAAAATATGAAGAGCTTCAAAAAATGTCAAAAATATGAGGAGCATGAAGCAGTGTTCAAAAACTTGAAGATACTGAAAAGGTGTGAAAAATAAGGAGAGCTTCAAAAGGTGTGAAAAATAGGAGGAGCATGAAGCTGTGTTCAAAAACTTGAAGATACAGAAAAGTTGTGAAAAATATGAAGAGCTTAAAAAGGTGTGAAAAATAGGAGGAGCATGAAGTGGTGTTGAAAACATGAAGAGACAGAAAAGGTGTGAAAAATATGAAGAGCTTCAAAAAATGTCAAAAATATGAGGAGCATGAAACTGTCTGAAAAATAGGAGCAGTGTGAAACGGTATTGAAAAACATGAAGAGCATGAAAAGGTGTGAAAAATACGAAGAGCTTCAAAAGGTGTCAAAAATATGAGGAGCATGTAACGGTCTGAAAAATAGGAGGAGCATGAAACGGGCTTCAAAAACATGAAGAGCCTGAAAAGGTATGAAAAAAATGAAGAGCTTCAAAATGGTTCAAAAATATGAGGAGCATGAACGGTCTGAAAATTAGGAGTAGCATGAATCAGCGTTGAAAAACATGAAGAGCCTGAAAAGGTGAGAAAAATATGAAGACCTTCAAAAGGTGTGAAAAATTTGAGGAGCTGGGAACGGTCTGAAAAATAGGAGGAGGATGAAGCGCTGTTGATAAACATGAAGAGCAAGAAAAGGTGTGAAAAATATGAAGAGCTTCAAAAGGTGGGAAAAATATGAGGAGCATGAAGCGGTGTTCAAAATCATGAAGAGCATGAAAATGTTTGAAAAATATAAAGAGCTTCAAAAGGTGTGAAAAACAGGAGGAGCATGAAGCGGTGTTCCAAAACTTGAAGATATTGAAAAGATGTGAAAAATATGAAGAGCTTCAAACGGTTTTAAAAATATAAGGAGCATGAAACGGTCTGAAAACTAGGAGGAGCATGAAGCGGTCTTCCAAAACATGAAGAACCTGAAAAGGTATGAAAAATATGAGGAGCTTCAAAATGTGTCAAAAATATGAGGAGCATGAACGGTCTGAAAATTAGGAGTAGCATGATTGAGCGTTGAAAAACATGAAGAGCCTGAAAAGGTGTGAAAAATATGAAGAGATTCAAAAGGTGTGAAAAATATGAAGAGCTTCAAAAGGTGTCAAAATATGACGAGCATGAAACGGTCTGAAAAATAGGAGGAGCATGAAACGGTCTTCAAAAACATGAAGAGCCTGAAAAGATATGAAAAATATGAAGAGCTTCAAAATGTGTCAAAAATATGAGGTGCATGAACGGTCTGAAAATTAGGAGTAGCATGAAAAAGCGTTGAAAAACATGAAGAGCCTGAAAAGGTGTGAAAAATATGAAGATCTTTAAAAGGTGTCAAAAAGATGAGGAGCATGAAACGGTTTGAAAAATAGGAGGAGCATGAAACGGTGTTCAAAAACATGAAGTGCCTGAAAAGGTGTGAAAAATGTGAAGAGATTCAAAAGGTGTCAAAAATAGGAGGAGCATGAAGCAGTGTACAAAAACTTGAAGATACTGAAAAGGTGTGAAAAATAAGAAGAGCTTCAAAGGTGTCAAAAATATGAGGAGCATGAAACGGTCTGAAAAATAGGAGGAGCATGAAACGGTGTTAAAAAACATGAAGAGCCTGAAAAGGTTTGAAAAATTAGAAGAGCTTCAGAAGGTGGGAAAATTTGAGGAGCATGAAACGGTCTAAAAATTAGAAGGAGCATGAAGCCGTTTTCAAAAACATGAAGAGCCTGAAAAGGTGTAAAAAATATGAAGAGCCTGAAAAGGCGTCAAAAATATGAGGAGCATGAAACGGTCTGAAATTTAGGAGGAGCATGAAGCCGTGTTCAAAAACATGAGGAGCCTCAAAAAGTGTGAAAAATATGAAGAGCTTCAAAAAGTGTGAAAAATAAGAGGAGCATGAAATGGTCTGAAAATAGGAGGAGCATGAAACGGTGTTGAAAAACGTGAGGAGCATGAAACGCTCTGAAAAATAGGAGGAGCATGAAACGGTGTTGAAAAACATGAAGAGCCTGAAGAGGTGTGAAAAATATGAAGAGCTTCAAAAGGTGTCAAAAATATGAGCAGCATGAAACGGTCTGAAAAATAGGAGGAGCATGAAGCGGTGTTGAAAAACATGAAGAGCCTGAAAAGGTGTGAATAATATGAAGAGATTCTAAATGTGTCAAAAATATGAGGAGCATGAAACGGTATGAAATATAGGAAGAGCATGAAGCGGTGTTCAAAACATGAAGCCTGAAAAGGTGTGAAAAATATGAAGACCTTCAAAAGGTGTGAAAAATATGAGGAGCGTGAAACGGTCGGAAAAATAGGAGGAGGACGAAGCGATGTTCAAAAACATGAAGAGCCTGAAAAGGTGTGAAAAATATGAAGAGATTCAAAAGGTGTCAAAAATATGAGGAGCATGAAACAGTCTGAAAAATAGGAGGAGAATCAAGCGGTGTTGAAAAACATGAAGAGCCTGAAAAGGTGTGAAAAATATGAAGAGCTTCAAAAAGTGTAAAAATATGACGAGCATGAAACGGTCTGAAAAATAGGAGAAGCATGAAGCGGTGTTGAAAAACATGAAGCCTGACATGGTGTGAAAAATATGAAGAGCTTGAAAAGGTGTAAAATATATGAGGAGCATGAAAAGGTCTGAAAAATAGGAGGAGCATGAAACGGTGTTGAAAAGCATGAAGAGCCTGAAAAAGTGTGAAATATATGAAGAGCTTCAAAAAGTGTGAAATATATGAGGAGAATGAAACGGTCTAAAAATTAGGAGGAGCATGAAGCCGTGTTCAAAAACATGAAGAGCCAGAAAAGGTGTGAAAAATATGAAGAGATTCAAAAGGTGTCAAAATATGACAAGCATGAAAGGGTCTGAAAAACAGGAGGAGCATGAAACGGTCTTCAAATATATGAAGTGCCTGAAACGGTGTGAAATATTTGAAGAGCTTCAAAAGTTGTCAAAATTATGAGGGGCATGAACGGTCTGAAAAATAGGAGGAGCATGAAACGGTCTTCAAAAACCTGAGGAGCCTGAAATGGTGTGAAAAATATGAAGAGCTTCAAAACGTGTCAAAAATATGAGGAGCATGAACGGTCTGAATATTAGGAGTAGCGTGAATCAGTGTTGAAAAATATGAAGAGCCAGAAAAGGTGTGAAAAATATGAAGAGATTCAAAATGTGTGTAATATATGAAGAGCTTAAAAAGGTAAAAAAAAATATGAGGAGCATGAAACGTTCTGAAAAATAGGAGGCGCATGAAATGGCGTTGAAACATGAAGAACCTGAAAAGGTGAGAAAAATATGAAGACCTTCAAAAGGTGTGAACAATATGAGGAGCAGGTAACGGTCTGAAAAATAGGAGGAGGATGAAGCGGTCTTGATAAACATGAAGAGCATGAAAATGTGTGAAAAATATGAAGAGCTTCAAAAGGTGGGAAAAATATGAGGAGCATGAAGCAGTGTTCAAAAACTTGAAGAGCTTGAAAAGGTTTGAAAAATATGAAGAGCTTCAAAAGGTGTGAAAAATAGGAGTAGCATGAAGCGTTCTTCAAAAACATGAAGAGCCTGAAAATGTGTGAAAAATATGAAGAGCTTCAAAAGGTGTCAAGAATATGAGGAGCATGAAATGGTTTGAAAAATATGAGGAGCATGAAACGGTGTTCAAAAACATGAAGAGCCTGAAAAGGTGTGAAAAATATGAAGAGATTCAAAAGGTGTCAAAATTAGGAGGAGCATGAAGCGGTGTTGAAAAACATGAAGAGCCTGAAAAAGTGTGAAATATATGAAGAGCTTCAAAAGGTGTCAAATATATTAGGACCATGAAACGGTCTAAAAATTAGGAGGAGCATGAATCCATGTTCAAAAACATGAAGAGCCTGAAAAGCTGTGAAAAATATGAAGAGCTTCAAAAGGCGTCAAAAATATGAGGAGGAAGAAACGGTCTGAAAAATAGGAGGAGCATGAAACGGTGTTGAAAAACATGAAGATCATGAAAAGGTGTGAAAAATATGAAGAGCTTTAAAAGGTGTGAAATGTAGGAGGAGCATGAAGCGGTGTTCAAAAACTTAAAGACACTGAAAAGGTGTGAAATATATGAAGATCTTCAAAAAGTGTGAAAAATATGAGGAGCATGAAGCAGTGTTCAAAAACATGAAGATCTTGAAAAGGTGTGAAGACTATGAAGAACTTCAAAAGGTGTCAAAAATATGAGGTGTATGAAACGGTCTGAAAAATAGGAGGAGCATGAAACGGTCTTCAAAAACATGAAGTGCCTGAAAAGGTGCGAAAAATATGAAGAGCTTCAAAAGGTGTGAAAAATGTGAAGAATTTCAAAAGGTGTCAAAAATATGAGGAGCCTGAACGGTCTGAAAAATAGGAGCAAAATCAGTGTTGAAAATCATGAAGAGCCTGAAAAGGTGTGAAAAATATGAAGAGATTCAAAAGGTGTGAAAAATATGAAGAGCTTCAAAAGGTGTCAAAAATATGAGGAGCATGAAAACATCTGAAAAATAAGGGGAGCATGAAACCGTGTTGAAAAACATGAAAAACATTAAAAGGTTTGGAAAATATGAAGAGTTTCAAAAGGTTTGAAAAATATGAGGAGCATGAAACGGTCTGAAAAATAGGAGGAGCATGAAATGGTGTTGAAAAAATGAAGAGCATGAATAGGTGTGAAAAATATGAAGAGTTTCAAAAGGTGTCAAAATATGAGGAGCATGAAACTTTCTGAAAATAGGAGGAGCATGAAGTGATGTTCAAAAACATGAAGAGCTCGAAATGGTGTGAAAAATATGAAGAGCTTAAAAAAATGTCAAAAATATGAGGAGCATGAAACTGTCTGAAAAATAGGAGCAGTGTGAAACGGTATTGAAAAACATGAAGAGCATGAAAAGGTGTGAAAAATACGAAGAGCTTCAAAAGGTGTCAAAAATATGAGGAGCATGTAACGGTCTGAAAAACAGGAGGAGCATGAAACGGTGTTGAAAAACGTGAGGAGCATGAAACGCTCTGAAAAATAGGAGGAGCATGAAACGGTGTTGAAAAACATGAAGAGCCTGAAAAAGTGTGAAATATATGAAGAGCTTCAAAAGGTGTGACATATATGAGGAGCATGAAACGGTCTAAAATTTATGAGGAGCATGAAGCCATGTTCAAAAACATGAAGAGCCTGAAAATGTGTGAATAATATGAAGAGCTTCAAAAGGTGTCAAAATATGATGAGCATGAAACGGTCTGAAAAATAGGAGGAGCATGAAACGGGCTGGGGGGATGAAGTGCTGTTGATAAACATGAAGAGCAAGAAAATGTTTGAAAAATATAAAGAGCTTCAAAAGGTGTGAAAAACAGGAGGAGCATGAAGCGGTGTTCCAAAACTTGAAGATATTGAAAAGATGTGAAAAATATGAAGAGCTTCAAACGGTTTTAAAAATATAAGGAGCATGAAACGGTCTGAAAACTAGGAGGAGCAAGAAGCGGTCTTCCAAAACATGAAGAACCTGAAAAGGTATGAAAAATATGAGGAGCTTCAAAATGTGTCAAAAATATGAGGAGCATGAACGGTCTGAAAATTAGGAGAAAGCATGATTGAGCGTTGAAAAACATGAAGAGCCTGAAAAGGTGTGAAAAATATGAAGAGATTCAAAAGGTGTGAAAAATATGAAGAGCTTCTAAAGGTGTCAAAATATGACGAGCATGAAACGGTCTGAAAAATAGGAGGAGCATGAAACGGTCTTCAAAAACATGAAGAGCCTGAAAAGATATGAAAAATATGAAGAGCTTCAAAATGTGTCAAAAATATGAGGTGCATGAACGGTCTGAAAATTAGGAGTAGCATGAAAAAGCGTTGAAAAACATGAAGAGCCTGAAAAGGTGTGAAAAATATGAAGATCTTTAAAAGGTGTCAAAAAGATGAGGAGCATGAAACGGTTTGAAAAATAGGAGGAGCATGAAACGGTGTTCAAAAACATGAAGAGCCTGAAAAGGTGTGATAAATGTGAGGAGATTCAAAAGGTGTCAAAAATAGGAGGAGCATGAAGCAGTGTACAAAAACTTGAAGACACTGAAAAGGTGTGAAAAATAAGAAGAGCTTCAAAGGTGTCAAAAATATGAGGAGCATGAAACGGTCTGAAAAATAGGAGGAGCATGAAACGGTGTTAAAAAACATGAAGAGCCTGAAAAGGTTTGAAAAATTAGAAGAGCTTCAGAAGGTGGGAAAATTTGAGGAGCATGAAACGGTCTAAAAATTAGAAGGAGCATGAAGCCGTTTTCAAAAACATGAAGAGCCTGAAAAGGTGTAAAAAATATGAAGAGCCTGAAAAGGCGTCAAAAATATGAGGAGCATGAAACGGTCTGAAATTTAGGAGGAGCATGAAGCCGTGTTCAAAAACATGAGGAGCCTCAAAAAGTGTGAAAAATATGAAGAGCTTCAAAAAGTGTGAAAAATAAGAGGAGCATGAAATGGTCTGAAAATAGGAGGAGAATGAAACGGTGTTGAAAAACGTGAGGAGCATGAAACGCTCTGAAAAATAGGAGGAGCATGAAACAGTGTTGAAAAACATGAAGAGCCTGAAGAGGTGTGAAAAATATGAAGAGCTTCAAAAGGTGTCAAAAATATGAGGAGCATGAACGGTCTGAAAATAAGGAGTAGCATGAATCAGTGTTGAAAAACATGAAGAGCCTGAAAGGGTGTGAATAATATGAAGAGATTCAAAAGGTGTGAAAAATATGAGGAGCGTGAAACGGTGTTGAAGAACATGAAGCCTGAAATGGTGTGAAAAATATGAAGAGCTTCAAAATGTGTCAAAAATATGAGGAGCATGAAACAGTGTTGAAAAATATGAAGAGCCTGAAAAGGTGTGAAAAATATGAAGAGCCTGAAAAGGTGTGAAAAATATGAAGAGCTTCAAAATGTGTCAAAAATATGAGGAGCATGAACGGTCTGAAAATAAGGAGTAGCATGAATCAGTGTTGAAAAACATGAAGAGCCTGAAAGGGTGTGAAAAATATGAAGAGATTCAAAAGGTGTGAAAAATATGAAGAGCTTCAAAAGGTGAAAAAAAATATGAGGAGCATGAAACGTTCTGAAAAATAGGAGGCGCATGAAACAGTGTTGAAACATGAAGAACCTGAAAAGGTAAGAAAAATATGAAGACCTTCAAAAGGTGTGAAAAATATGAGGAGCAGGAAACGGTCTGAAAAATAGGAGGAGGATGAAGCGGTCTTGATAAACATGAAGAGCAAGAAAAGGTGTGAAAAATATGAAGAGCTTCAAAAGGTGGGAAAAATATGAGGAGCATGAAGTGGTGTTCAAAAACATGAAGAGCTTGAAAAGGTTTGAAAAATATGAAGAGCTTCAAAAGGTGTGAAAAATAGGAGGAGCATGAAGCGGTGTTCCAAAACTTGAAGATATTGAAAAGCTGTGAAAAATATGAAGAGCTTCAAAAGGTGTTAAAAATATGAGGAGCATGAAACGGTCTGAAAAATAGGAGGAGCATGAAGCGGTCTTCAAAAACATGAAGAGCCTGAAAAGGTGTGAAAAATATGAAGAGCTTCAAAAGGTGTCAAAAATATGAGGAGCATGAAACGGTTTGAAAAATAGGAGGAGCATGAAACGGTGTTCAAAAACATGAAGAGCCTGATAAGGTGTGAAAAATATGAAGAGATTCAAAAGGTGTCAAATATAGGAGGAGCATGAAGCGGTGTTCAAAAACTTGAAGATACTGAAAAGGTGTGAAAAATAAGAAGAGCTTCAAAAGGTGTCAAAAATATGAGGAGCATGAAATGGTCTGAAAATAGGAGGAGCATGAAACGGTGTTGAAAAACGTGAGGAGCATGAAACGGTCTGAAAAATAGGAGGAGCATGAAAAGGTGTCGAAAGACATGAAGAACCTGAAAAGTTTTGAAAAATAAGAGGAGCTTCAGAAGGTGGGAAAATTTGACGAGCATGAAACGGTCTAAAAATTAGGAGGAGCATGAAGCCGTGTTCAAAAACATGAGGAGACTGAAAAGGTGTGAAAAAAATGAAGAACTTGAAAAGGCGTCAAAAATATGAGGAGCATGAAACGGTCTGAAAATTAGGAGGAGCATGAATCCGTGTTCAAAAACTTGAAGAGCCTCAAAAGGTGTGAAAAATATGAAGAGCTTCAAAAACTGTGAAAAATATGAGGAGCCTGAAATGGTCTGAAAATAGGAGGAGCAGGAAACGGTGTTGAAAAACGTGAGGAGCATGAAACGGTCTGAAAAATAGGAGGAGCATGAAACGGTCTTCAAAAACATGAAGTGCCTGAAAAGGTGTGAACTATTTGAAGAGCTTCAAAAGTTGTCAAAAATATGAGGAGCATGAACGGTCTAAAAATAGGAGGAGCATGAAACGGTGTTGAAAAACATGAAGAGCCTGAGAAGGTGTGAAAATTATGAAGAGCTTCAAAAGGTTTCAAAAATATGAGGAGCATGAAACTGTAAGAAAAATAGGAGGAGCATGAAGCGGTGTTCAAAACTTGAAGCCAGAAAAGGTGTGAAAAATATGAAGAGCTTCAAAAGGTGTGAAAAATATGAGGAGCATGAAACGGTCTGAAAAATAGGAGCAGGATGAAGCGGTGTTCAAAAACATGAAGAGCCTGAAAATGTTTGAAAAATAAGAAGAGATTCAAAAGGTGTGAAATATATGAGGAGCATGAAACGGTCTGAAAAATAGGAGGAGGATCAAGCGGTGTTGAAAAACATGAAGAGCCTGAAAAGGTGTGAAAAATATGAAGAGCTTCAAAAGGTGTCAAAATATGACGAGCATGAAACGGTCTGAAAATAGGAGTAGCATGAAACGGTGTTGAAAAACATAAAGAGCCTGAAATGGTGTGAAAAATTTGAAGAGCTTCAAAAGCTGTGGAAAATATGAGGAGCATGAAACGTTCTGAAAAATAGGAGGAGGATGAAGCGGTGTTCAAAAACATGAAGAGCCTGAAAAGGTGTGAAAAATATGAAGAGCTTCAAAAGGTGTCAAAAATATGAGGAGCATGAAACGGTCTGAGAAACAGGAGGAGCATGAAACGGTCTTGAAAAACATAAAGAGCATGAAAAGGTTTGAAAAATATGGAGAGCTTCAAAAGTTGTGAAAAATTTGAGGAGCATGAAACGGTCTGAAAAATAGGAGGAGCATGAAACGGTGTTGAAAAACATAAAGAGCCTGAAAAGGTGTGAAAAATTTGAAGAGCTTCAAAAGGTCTGAAAAATATGAGGAGCATGAAACGGTCTGAAAAATAGGAGCAGGATGAAGCTGTGTTCAAAAATATGAAGAGCCTGAAAAGGTGTGAAAAATGTGAAGAGCTTGAAAAGGTGTCAAAAATATGAAGAGCTTCAATAGGTGTCAAAAATATGAGGAGCATGAAACTTTCTGAAAGACAGGAGAATCATGAAGTGTTATTTAAAAACATGAAGAGCCTGAAAAGGTGTGAAAAATATGAAGACCTTCAAAAGGCGTCAAAAAATGAGGAGCATGAAATGGTCTGAAAAACAGGAGGAGCATGAAACGGTCTTGAAAAACATGAAGATCATGACAAGGTGTGAAAAATATGAAGAGCTTCAATAGGTGTCAAAAATAGGAGCAGCATGAAACGGTGTTCAAAAACTTGAAGAGCCTGAAAAGGTGTGAAAAATTTGAAGAGCTTCAAAAGGTGTGGAAAATATGAGGAGCATGAAACGTTCTGAAAAATAGGAGGAGGATGAAGCGGTGTTCAAAAACATGAAGAGCCTGAAAAGGTGTGAAAAATATGAAGAGCTTCAAAAGGTGTCAAAAATATGAGGAGCATGAAACGGTCTGAAAAATAGGAGGAGCATCAAGCGGTGTTGAAAAACATGAAGAGCCTGAAAAGGTGTGAAAAATATGAAGAGCTTCAAAAGGTGTCAAAAATATGAGGAGCATGAAACGATCTGAAAAATAGGAGGAGCATGAATCGGTGTTGAAAAACATGAAGCCTGATATGGTGTCAAAAATATGAGAAGCATGAAACGGTCTGAAAAATAGGAGGAGTGTGAAACGGTGTTGAAAACCATGAAGAGGCAGAAAAGGTTTGAAATATATGAAGAGCTTCAGAAGGTGGGAAAATTTGAGGAGCATGAAACGGTCTAAAATTTAGGAGGAGCATTAAGCCGTGTTCAAAAACATGAAGAGCCTGAAAAGGTGTGAGAAATATGAAGAACTTCAAAAGGTGTAAAATATATGAGGAGCATGAAACGGTCGAAAAATTAAGACGAGCATGAAGCCGTGTTCAAAAACATCAAGAGCCTGAAAAAGTGTGAAAAATATGAAGAGCTTCAAAAGGTGTCAAATATGACGAGCATGAAATTGTGTGAAAAATAGGAGGAGAATGAAACGTCTTCAAAAACATGAAGAGCCTGAAAAGTTGTGAAAAATATGAAGAGCTTCAAAATGTGTCAAAAATATGAGGAGCATGAACGGTCTGAAAATTGGAGTAGCATGAATCTGTGTTGAAAAACATGAAGAGCCTGAAATTGTGTGAAAAATATGAAGAGCTTCAAAAGGTGTCAAAAATATGAGGAGCATGAAACGATATGAAAAATAGGAGGAGCA
The DNA here is from genome assembly GCF_033118175.1 of Dama dama. Classification (NCBI taxonomy): domain Eukaryota; kingdom Metazoa; phylum Chordata; class Mammalia; order Artiodactyla; family Cervidae; genus Dama; species Dama dama. The sequence goes on from NW_026870930.1 coordinate 1,574,588, forward strand.
TGAAACGTTATTGAAAAACATGAAGAGCCTGAAAATGTGTGAAATATATGAAGAGCTTCAAAAGGTGTCAAATATATGAGGACCATGAAACGGTCTAAAAATTAGGAGGAGCATGAAGCCGTGTTCAAAAACATGAAGAGCCTGAAAAGGTGTGAAAAATATGAAGAGCTTCAAAAAGCGTCAAAAATATGAGGAGTATGAAACGGTCTGAAAAATAGGAGGAGCATGGAACGTTGTTGAAAAACATGAAGATCATGAAAATGTGTGAAAAATATGAAGAACTTCAAAAGTTGTGTACAATAGGAGGAGCATGAAGCGGTGTTCAAAAACTTGAAGACACTAACAAGGTGTGATATATATGAAGAGCTTCAAATGGTGTCAAAAATATGAGGAGCATGAAAAGGTCTGAAAAATAGGAGGAGCATGAATCAGTGTTGAAAAACATGAAGAGCCTGAAAGGGTGTGAAAAATATGAAGAGATTCAAAACGTGTGAAAAATATGAAGAGCTTTCAAAGATGTCCAAAATATGAGGAGCATGAAACGGTCTGAAAAATAGGAGGAGCATGAAACGGTGTTCAAAAACTTGAAGACACTGAAAAGGTGTGAAATATATGAAGAGCTTCAAAAGGTGTGAAAAATATGAGGAGCATGAAGCGGTGTTCAAAAACATGAAGAGCTTGAAATGCTGTAAAAAATATGAAGAGCTTTCAAAGATGTCAAAAATATGAGGAGCATGAAAAGGTCTGAAAAATAGGAGGAGCATGAAGCGGTGTTCAAAAACTTGAAGACACTGAAAAGGTGTGAAATATATGAAGAGCTTCAAAAGGTGTGAAAAATATGAGGAGTATGAAGCGGTGTTCAAAAACATGAAGAGCTTGAAAAGGTGTGAAAAATATGAAGAGCTTCTAATGGTGTCAAAAATATGAGGAGCATGAAACGGTCTGAAAAATAGGAGGAGCATGAAACGGTGTTAAAATACATGTACAGACTGAAAAGGAGTGAAAAATATGAAGAGATTCAAAAGGTGTGAAAAATATGAAGAGCTTCAAAGGGTGTCAAAAATATGAGGAGCATGAAACCATCTGAAAAATAGTGGGAGCATGAAACCGTGTTGGGAAACATGAAGAACATGAAAAGGTGTGGAAAATATGAAGAGCTTCAAAAGGTTTGAAAAATATGAGGAGCATGAAATGGTCTGAAAAATAGGAGGAGCATGAAATGGTGTTGAAAAAATGAAGAGCATGAATAGGTGTGAAAAATATGAAGAGCTTCAAAAGGTGTGAAAAATATGAGGAGCGTGAAACGGTGTGAAAAATAGGAACAGCAAGAAGTGGTGTGGAAAAGAGCCTGAAAAGGTGTGAAAAATATGAAGAGCTTCAAAAGGTGTCAAAAATATGAGGAGCATGAAACGGTCTGAAAAATAGGAGGAGCATGAAACGGTGTTAAAATACATGTACAGACTGAAAAGGAGTGAAAAATATGAAGAGATTCAAAAGGTGTGAAAAATATGAAGAGCTTCAAAGGGTGTCAAAAATATGAGGAGCATGAAACCATCTGAAAAATAGTGGGAGCATGAAACCGTGTTGGGAAACATGAAGAACATGAAAAGGTGTGGAAAATATGAAGAGCTTCAAAAGGTTTGAAAAATATGAGGAGCATGAAATGGTCTGAAAAATAGGAGGAGCATGAAATGGTGTTGAAAAAATGAAGAGCATGAATAGGTGTGAAAAATATGAAGAGCTTCAAAAGGTGTCAAAATATGAGGAGCATGAAACTTTCTGAAAAATAGGAGCAGTATGAAACGGTATTGAAAATATGAAGAGCATGAAAAGGTGTGAAAAATATGAAGAGCTTCAAAAAGTGTGAAAAATATGAGGAGCACGAAATGGTGTGAAAATAGGAGGAGCATGAAACGGTGTTCAAAAACGTGAGAAGCATGAAACGGTCTGTAAAATAGGAGGAGCATGAAGCGGTTTTCAAAAACTAGAAGTGCCTGAAAAGGTGTGAAATATTTGAAGAGCTTCAAAAGGTGTTAAATATATGAGGAGCATGAAACGTTCTGAAAAATAGGAGTAGCATGAATCAGTGTTGAAAAATATGAAGAGCCTGAAAAGGAGTGAAAAATATGAAGAGCCTGAAAAGGAGTGAAAAATATGAAGAGATTCAAAAGCTGTGCAAAATATAAGAGCTTCAAAAGGTGGGAAAAATAGGAGGAGCATGAAGCGGTGTTCAAAAACTTGAAGACATTGAAAAGGTGTGAAATATATGAAGAGCATCAAAAGCTGTGAAAAATATGAGGAGCATGAAGCGGTGTTCAAAAACATGAAGAGCTTGAAAAGGTGTAAAAAATATGAAGAGCTTCAAAAGGTGTCAAAAATATGAGGAGCATGAAACGGTCTGAAAAATAGGAGGAGCAGGAACCGGTGTTCAAAAACCTGAAGAGATTGAAAAGGTGTGAAAAATATGAAGAGCTTCAAAAGGTGGGAAAAATATGAGGAGCATGAAGCGTTGTTCAAAAACATGAAGTGCTTGAAAAGGTTTGAAAAATAAAAAGAGCTTCAAAATGTGTGAAACATAGTAGGAGCATGAAGCGGTGTTCAAAACGTGAAGATACTGAAAAGATGTGAAAAGTATGAAGACCTTCAAAAGGTGTCAAAAATATGAGGAGCATGAAACGGTCTGAAAAATAGGAGGAGGATGAAGCGGTCTTCAAAAACATGAAGAGCCTCAAAAAGTGTGAAAAATATGAAGAGCTTCAAAAGGTGTCAAAAATGTGAGGAGCATGAAACGGTGTTCAAAAACATGAAGAGCCTGAAAAGGTGTGAAAAATATGAAGAGCTTCTAAAGGTGTCAAAAATAGGAGGACAATGAAGCAGGGATCAAAAACTTGAAGATACTGAAAAGGTGTGAAAAATAAGAAGAGCTTCAAAAGGTGTGAAACATAGTAGGAGCATGAAGCGGTGTTAAAAGACTTAAAGATACTTAAAAGGTGTGAAAAATATGAAGAGCTTCAAAAGGTGTCAAAAATGTGAGGAGCCTGAAACGGGCCGAAAAATAGGAGGAGCATGAACCGATCTTCAAAAACACGAAGATCCAGAAAAGGTGTGAAAAAATGAAGAGCTTCAAAAGTTGTGAAAAATATGAAGAGCTTCAAAATGTGTCGAAAATATGAGGAGCATGAAACGGTCTGAAAAATAGGAGGAGCATGAAAAGGTGTTGAAAAACATGAAGAGCTTGAAAAGGTGTGAAATATATGAAGAGCTTCAAAAGGTGTCAAAAATATGAAGAGCATGAACGGTCTGAAAATTAGGAGTAGCATGAATCAGTGCTCAAAAATATGAAGAGCCTGAAAAGGTGTGAAAAATATGAAGAGCTTTCAAAGATGTCAAAAATATGAGGAGCATGAAACGGAGTTCAAAAACATGAAGAGCCTGAAAAGGTGTGAAAAATATGAAGATCTTCAAAAGGTGTCAAAAATAGGAGGAGCATGAAGCAGTGTTCAAAAACTTGAAGATACTGAAAATATGTGAAAAATAAGAAGAGCTTCAAAAGGTGTGAAAAATAGGAGGAGCATGAAGCAGTGTTCAAAAACATGAAGAGCCTGAAAAGGTGTGAAAAATATGAAGAGCTTCAAAAGATGTCAAAAATATGAGGAGCATGAAACGGTCGAAAAATAGGAGGAGCATGAAACGGTGTTAAAATACGTGTACAGCCTGAAAAGCTGTGAAAAATATGAAGAGATTCAAAAGGTGTGAAAAATATGACGAGCTTCAAAGGGTGTCAAAAATATGAGGAGGATGAAACCATCTGAAAAACAGTGGGAGCATGAAACCGTGTTGAGAAACATGAAGAACATGAAAAGGTGTGGAAAATATGAAGAGCTTCAAAAGGTTTGAAAATTATGAGGATCATGAAACGGTCTGAAAAATAGGAGGAGCATGAAATGGTGTTGAAAAAATGAAGAGCATGAATAGGTGTGAAAAATATGAAGAGCCTCAAAAGGTGTGAAAAATATGAGGAGCTTGAAATGGTGTGAAAAATAGGAACAGCAAGAAGTGGTGTGGAAAAGAGCCTGAAAAGTTGTGAAAAATATGAAGAGCTTCAAAAGGTGGGAAAAATATGAGGAGCACGAAATGGTGTGAAAATACCAGGAGCATGAAACGGTGTTGGAAAACGTGAGGAGCATGAAACGGTCTGTAAAATAGGAGGAGCATGAAGCGGTTTTAAAAACTAGAAGTGCCTGAAAAGGTGTGAAATATTTGAAGAGCTTCAAAAGGTGTTAAATATATGAGGAGCATGAAACGTTCTGAAAAATAGGAGTAGCATGAATCAGTGTTGAAAAATATGAAGAGCCTGAAAAGGTGTGAAAAATATGAAGAGCCTGAAAAGGAGTGAAAAATATGAAGAGATTCAAAAGCTGTGCAAAATATAAGAGCTTCAAAAGGTGTCAAAAATATGAGGAGCATGAAACGGTCTGAAAAATAGGAGGAGCATGAAACGGTGTTGAAAAACTTGAAGAGCCTGAAAAGGTGTGAAAAATATGAAGAGCTTCAAAAGGTGGGAAAAATATGAGGAGCATGAAGCGTTGTTCAAAAACATGAAGTGCTTGAAAAGTTTTGAAAAATAGGAAGAGTTTCAAAAGGTGTGAAAAATAGGAGGAGCATGAAGCGGTGTTCAAAACTTGAAGATACTGAAAAGATGTGAAAAATATGAAGACCTTCAAAAGGTGTCAAAATATGAGGAGCATGAAACATTCTGAAAAATAGGAGCAGTATGAAACGGTATTGAAAATATGAAGAGCATGAAAAGGTGTGAAAAATATGAAGAGCTTCAAAAAGTGTGAAAAATATGAGGAGCACGAAATGATGTGAAAATACCAGGAGCATGAAACGGTGTTGAAAAACGTGAGGAGCATGAAACGGTCTGTAAAATAGGAGGAGCATGAAGCGGTTTTAAAAACTAGAAGTGCCTGAAAAGGTGTGAAATATTTGAAGAGCTTCAAAAGGTGTTAAATATATGAGGAGCATGAAACGTTCTGAAAAACAGGAGTAGCATGAATCAGTGTTGAAAAATATGAAGAGCCTGAAAAGGTGTGAAAAATATGAAGAGCCTGAAAAGGAGTGAAAAATATGAAGAGATTCAAAAGCTGTGCAAAATATAAGAGCTTCAAAAGGTGGGAAAAATATGAGGAGCATGAAACGGTCTGAAAAATAGGAGGAGCATGAAACGGTGTTGAAAAACTTGAAGAGCCTGAAAAGGTGTGAAAAATATGAAGAGCTTCAAAAGGTGGGAAAAATATGAGGAGCATGAAGCGTTGTTCAAAAACATGAAGTGCTTGAAAAGTTTTGAAAAATAGGAAGAGCTTCAAAAGGTGTGAAAAATAGGAGGAGCATGAAGCGGTGTTCAAAACTTGAAGATACTGAAAAGATGTGAAAATATGAAGACCTTCAAAAGGTGTCAAAAATATGAGGAGCATGAAACGGTCTGAAAAATAGGAGGAGGATGAAGCGGTCTTCAAAAACATGAAGAGCCTCAAAAAGTGTGAAAAATATGAAGAGCTTCAAATGGTGTCAAAAATATGAGGAGCATGAAACGGTCTGAAAAATAGGAGGAGCATGAAACGGTGTTAAAATACATGTACAGACTGAAAAGGAGTGAAAAATATGAAGAGATTCAAAAGGTGTGAAAAATATGAAGAGCTTCAAAGGGTGTCAAAAATATGAGGAGCATGAAACCATCTGAAAAATAGTGGGAGCATGAAACCGTGTTGGGAAACATGAAGAACATGAAAAGGTGTGGAAAATATGAAGAGCTTCAAAAGGTTTGAAAAATATGAGGAGCATGAAATGGTCTGAAAAATAGGAGGAGCATGAAATGGTGTTGAAAAAATGAAGAGCATGAATAGGTGTGAAAAATATGAAGAGCTTCAAAAGGTGTCAAAATATGAGGAGCATGAAACTTTCTGAAAAATAGGAGCAGTATGAAACGGTATTGAAAATATGAAGAGCATGAAAAGGTGTGAAAAATATGAAGAGCTTCAAAAAGTGTGAAAAATATGAGGAGCACGAAATGGTGTGAAAATAGGAGGAGCATGAAACGGTGTTCAAAAACGTGAGAAGCATGAAACGGTCTGTAAAATAGGAGGAGCATGAAGCGGTTTTCAAAAACTAGAAGTGCCTGAAAAGGTGTGAAATATTTGAAGAGCTTCAAAAGGTGTTAAATATATGAGGAGCATGAAACGTTCTGAAAAATAGGAGTAGCATGAATCAGTGTTGAAAAATATGAAGAGCCTGAAAAGGTGTGAAAAATATGAAGAGCCTGAAAAGGAGTGAAAAATATGAAGAGATTCAAAAGCTGTGCAAAATATAAGAGCTTCAAAAGGTGGGAAAAATAGGAGGAGCATGAAGCGGTGTTCAAAAACTTGAAGACATTGAAAAGGTGTGAAATATATGAAGAGCATCAAAAGCTGTGAAAAATATGAGGAGCATGAAGCGGTGTTCAAAAACATGAAGAGCTTGAAAAGGTGTAAAAAATATGAAGAGCTTCAAAAGGTGTCAAAAATATGAGGAGCATGAAACGGTCTGAAAAATAGGAGGAGCAGGAACCGGTGTTCAAAAACCTGAAGAGATTGAAAAGGTGTGAAAAATATGAAGAGCTTCAAAAGGTGGGAAAAATATGAGGAGCATGAAGCGTTGTTCAAAAACATGAAGTGCTTGAAAAGGTTTGAAAAATAAAAAGAGCTTCAAAATGTGTGAAACATAGTAGGAGCATGAAGCGGTGTTCAAAACGTGAAGATACTGAAAAGATGTGAAAAGTATGAAGACCTTCAAAAGGTGTCAAAAATATGAGGAGCATGAAACGGTCTGAAAAATAGGAGGAGGATGAAGCGGTCTTCAAAAACATGAAGAGCCTCAAAAAGTGTGAAAAATATGAAGAGCTTCAAAAGGTGTCAAAAATGTGAGGAGCATGAAACGGTGTTCAAAAACATGAAGAGCCTGAAAAGGTGTGAAAAATATGAAGAGCTTCTAAAGGTGTCAAAAATAGGAGGACAATGAAGCAGGGATCAAAAACTTGAAGATACTGAAAAGGTGTGAAAAATAAGAAGAGCTTCAAAAGGTGTGAAACATAGTAGGAGCATGAAGCGGTGTTAAAAGACTTAAAGATACTTAAAAGGTGTGAAAAATATGAAGAGCTTCAAAAGGTGTCAAAAATGTGAGGAGCCTGAAACGGGCCGAAAAATAGGAGGAGCATGAACCGATCTTCAAAAACACGAAGATCCAGAAAAGGTGTGAAAAAATGAAGAGCTTCAAAAGTTGTGAAAAATATGAAGAGCTTCAAAATGTGTCGAAAATATGAGGAGCATGAAACGGTCTGAAAAATAGGAGGAGCATGAAAAGGTGTTGAAAAACATGAAGAGCTTGAAAAGGTGTGAAATATATGAAGAGCTTCAAAAGGTGTCAAAAATATGAAGAGCATGAACGGTCTGAAAATTAGGAGTAGCATGAATCAGTGCTCAAAAATATGAAGAGCCTGAAAAGGTGTGAAAAATATGAAGAGCTTTCAAAGATGTCAAAAATATGAGGAGCATGAAACGGAGTTCAAAAACATGAAGAGCCTGAAAAGGTGTGAAAAATATGAAGATCTTCAAAAGGTGTCAAAAATAGGAGGAGCATGAAGCAGTGTTCAAAAACTTGAAGATACTGAAAATATGTGAAAAATAAGAAGAGCTTCAAAAGGTGTGAAAAATAGGAGGAGCATGAAGCAGTGTTCAAAAACATGAAGAGCCTGAAAAGGTGTGAAAAATATGAAGAGCTTCAAAAGGTGTCAAAAATATGAGGAGCATGAAACGGTCGAAAAATAGGAGGAGCATGAAACGGTGTTAAAATACGTGTACAGCCTGAAAAGCTGTGAAAAATATGAAGAGATTCAAAAGGTGTGAAAAATATGACGAGCTTCAAAGGGTGTCAAAAATATGAGGAGGATGAAACCATCTGAAAAATAGTGGGAGCATGAAACCGTGTTGAGAAACATGAAGAACATGAAAAGGTGTGGAAAATATGAAGAGCTTCAAAAGGTTTGAAAATTATGAGGATCATGAAACGGTCTGAAAAATAGGAGGAGCATGAAATGGTGTTGAAAAAATGAAGAGCATGAATAGGTGTGAAAAATATGAAGAGCCTCAAAAGGTGTGAAAAATATGAGGAGCGTGAAATGGTGTGAAAAATAGGAACAGCAAGAAGTGGTGTGGAAAAGAGCCTGAAAAGTTGTGAAAAATATGAAGAGCTTCAAAAGGTGTCAAAATATGAGGAGCATGAAACATTCTGAAAAATAGGAGCAGTATGAAACTGTATTGAAAATATGAAGAGCATGAAAAGGTGTGAAAAATATGAAGAGCTTCAAAAAGTGTGAAAAATATGAGGAGCACGAAATGGTGTGAAAATACCAGGAGCATGAAACGGTGTTGAAAAACGTGAGGAGCATGAAACGGTCTGTAAAATAGGAGGAGCATGAAGCGGTTTTAAAAACTAGAAGTGCCTGAAAAGGTGTGAAATATTTGAAGAGCTTCAAAAGGTGTTAAATATATGAGGAGCATGAAACGTTCTGAAAAATAGGAGTAGCATGAATCAGTGTTGAAAAATATGAAGAGCCTGAAAAGGTGTGAAAAATATGAAGAGCCTGAAAAGGAGTGAAAAATATGAAGAGATTCAAAAGCTGTGCAAAATATAAGAGCTTCAAAAGGTGTCAAAAATATGAGGAGCATGAAACGGTCTGAAAAATAGGAGGAGCATGAAACGGTGTTGAAAAACTTGAAGAGCCTGAAAAGGTGTGAAAAATATGAAGAGCTTCAAAAGGTGGGGAAAATATGAGGAGCATGAAGCGTTGTTCAAAAACATGAAGTGCTTGAAAAGTTTTGAAAAATAGGAAGAGTTTCAAAAGGTGTGAAAAATAGGAGGAGCATGAAGCGGTGTTCAAAACTTGAAGATACTGAAAAGATGTGAAAAATATGAAGACCTTCAAAAGGTGTCAAAATATGAGGAGCATGAAACATTCTGAAAAATAGGAGCAGTATGAAACGGTATTGAAAATATGAAGAGCATGAAAAGGTGTGAAAAATATGAAGAGCTTCAAAAAGTGTGAAAAATATGAGGAGCACGAAATGATGTGAAAATACCAGGAGCATGAAACGGTGTTGAAAAACGTGAGGAGCATGAAACGGTCTGTAAAATAGGAGGAGCATGAAGCGGTTTTAAAAACTAGAAGTGCCTGAAAAGGTGTGAAATATTTGAAGAGCTTCAAAAGGTGTTAAATATATGAGGAGCATGAAACGTTCTGAAAAACAGGAGTAGCATGAATCAGTGTTGAAAAATATGAAGAGCCTGAAAAGGTGTGAAAAATATGAAGAGCCTGAAAAGGAGTGAAAAATATGAAGAGATTCAAAAGCTGTGCAAAATATAAGAGCTTCAAAAGGTGGGAAAAATATGAGGAGCATGAAACGGTCTGAAAAATAGGAGGAGCATGAAACGGTGTTGAAAAACTTGAAGAGCCTGAAAAGGTGTGAAAAATATGAAGAGCTTCAAAAGGTGGGAAAAATATGAGGAGCATGAAGCGTTGTTCAAAAACATGAAGTGCTTGAAAAGTTTTGAAAAATAGGAAGAGCTTCAAAAGGTGTGAAAAATAGGAGGAGCATGAAGCGGTGTTCAAAACTTGAAGATACTGAAAAGATGTGAAAATATGAAGACCTTCAAAAGGTGTCAAAAATATGAGGAGCATGAAACGGTCTGAAAAATAGGAGGAGGATGAAGCGGTCTTCAAAAACATGAAGAGCCTCAAAAAGTGTGAAAAATATGAAGAGCTTCAAAAGGTGTCAAAAATGTGAGGAGCATGAAACGGTGTTCAAAAACATGAAGAGCCTGAAAAGGTATGAAAAATATGAAGAGTTTCAAAAGGTGTCAAAAATAGGAGGACAATGAAGCAGGGATCAAAATCTTGAAGATACTGAAAAGGTGTGAAAAATAAGAAGAGCTTCAAAAGGTGTCAAAAATATGAGGAGCATGAAACGGTCTGAAAAATTGGAGGAGTGTGAAACAGTGTTGAAAAACATGAAGAGCCTAAAAATGTGTGAAAAATATGAAGAGCTTCAAAATGTTTGAAAAATATGAGGAGCATGAAGCGGTGTTAAAAAACATGAAGAGCTTGAAAAGGTGTCAAAAATATGAAGAGCTTCAAATGTGTGAAAAATAGGAGGAGCATGAAGCGGTGTTCAAAAACTTGAATATACAGAACAGGTGTGAAAAATAGGAAGAGCTTCAAAAGTTGTCAAAAATATGAGGAGCATGAAACGGTCGGAAAAATAGGAGGAGCATGAATCCGTCGTCAAAAACAAAAGCAGCCTGAAAAGGTGTGAAAAATATGAAGAGCTTCAAAACGTGTCAAAAATATGAGGAGCATGAAACGGTCTGAAAAATAGGAGGAGCATGGAGTGTTGTTGAAAAAACTGAAGAGATTGAAAAGGTGTGAAAAATATGAAGAGCCTCAAAATGTGTCAAATATATGAGGAGCATGAAACGGCCTGAAAAATAGGAGGAGCATGAAGCGGTGTTGATATACATGAAAAGCCTGAAAAGGTGTGAAAAATATGAAGAGCTTCAAAAGCTGTGAAAAATATGAGGAGCATGAAACAGTCTGAAAAATAGGAGGAGCATAAAACGGTGTTGAAAAACATGAAGAGCCTGAAAAGGTGTGAAAAATATGAAGATCTTCAAAAGTTGTCAAAAATATGAGGAGCATGAAACAGTCTTAAAAATAGGAGGAGCATGAAGTGTTGTTGAAAAACATGAAGAGATTGAAAAGGTGTGAAAAATATGAAGAGCTTCAAAAGGTGTCAAAAATATGAGGAGCATGAAACGGTCTGAAAAATAGGAGGAGCATGAAGTGTTGTTGAAAAACATGAAGAGATTGAAAAGGTGTGAAAAATATGAAGAGTTTCAAAAGGTGTCAAAAATATGAGCAGCATGAAACGGTCTGAAAAATAGGAGGAGCATGAAAAGGTATTGAAAAACATGAAGAGCTTGAAAAGATGTGAAATATATATAGAGCTTCAAAAGGTGCGAAAAATATGAGGAGCATGAAACGGTCTCTATAGGAGGACCATGAACCTTTCTATAGGAGGAGCATGAATGGTGTTGAAACATAAAGAGAATGAAAAGGTGTCAAAAATATTAAGAGCTTCAAAAGGAGAAAAAATATGAGGAGCATGAAATGTTCTGAAAAATAGGAGGAGCATTAAGTGGTTTTCAAAAACATGGATAGTCCGAAAAGGTGTGTGAAATATGAAGATCTTCAAAAGGTGTCAAAAATATGAGTAGCATGAAACGGTCTGAAAAATAGGAGGCACATGAAGTGGTGTTCAAAATCATGAATAGCTCGAAAAGGTGTGTAAAATATGAAGAGCTTCAAAAGGTGTCAAAACTATGAGGACTAAGAAATGGTCTGAAAAACAGGAGGAGCATGAAGCGGTGTTCAAAAAAATGAAGAGCCTGAAAAGATGTGAAAAATATGAAGAGCTTCAAAACGTGTCAAAAATATGAGGAGTGTGAAACTGTGTTGAAAAACATGACAACCATGAAAAGGTGTGAAAAGTAAGAAGATCTTCAAAAGGAGTCAAAATTTGAGAACCATGAAATGGTCTGAAAAATATGAGGAGCATTAAACGGTGTTGAAAAAACATGAAGAGCATGAAAAGGTGTGAAAAATATGAAGAGTTTCAAAAGCTGTCAAAAATAGGAGAAGCATGAAACGGTATGAAAAGTAAGAGGAACATGAAACTGTGTGAAAAAACATGAAGAGCGTCAAAAGGTGTCAAAAATATGAGGAGCCTGAAACGGTCTGAAAAATATGAGAAGCTAACAACGGTCTGAAAAATATGAGGAGCATGAAACTGTCTGAAAAATAGGAGGAGCATGAAAATGTGTTGAAAAACATGAAGAGCATGAAAAGTTGTGAACAATATGAAAAGCTTCAAAAAGGGTCAAAAATATGAGGAGCATGAAACGGTCTGAAAATTACGAGGAGCATGAAGCGGTGTTGAAAATCATGAAGAGCATGAAAAGGTGTTGAATAACATGAAGAGCATGAAAAGGTGTGAAAAATATTAAGATCTTCAAAAGGTGTCAAAAACATGAGGAGCATGAAACGGTCTGAAAAATAGGAGGAGCATGAAGCGGTATTGAAATACATGAGGGGCCTGAAAACGTGTGAAAAATATGAAGAGCTTCAAAAGGTGTGAAAAATATGAAGAGCTTCAAAATATGTGAAAAATATGAGGAGCATGAAACAGTCCTAAAAATAGGAGGAGCATGAAGCCGTGTTGAAAAACATGAAGAGCCTGAAAACGTGTGAAAAACATGAAGAGCCTGAAAAGGTGAAAAATATGAAGAGCTTCAAAAGGTGTCAAAAATATGAAGAGCATGAAACGGTCTGAAAAATAGGAGGAGCATGAAGCGGTGTTGAAAATCATGAAGAGCATGAAAATGTGTGAAATACATTAAGAGCTTCAAAAGTTGTCAAAAATATGGGGAGCATGAAACGGTCTGAAAAATAAGAGGAGCATGAAGCGGTTTTGAAAAACATGAAGAGCCTGAAAAGGTGTGAAAAATATGAAAAGCTTCAAAAGTTGTGCAAAATAATAAGAGCTTCAAAAGGTGTCAAAAATATGAAGAGCATGAAAAGGTCTGAAAAATAGGAGGAGCATGAAGCGGTTTTGAAAAACATGAAGAGCCTGAAAAGGTGGGGAAAATATGAAGAGCTTCAAAAGATGTGAAATATATGAAGAGCTTCAAAAGGTGTCAAAAATATGAGGAGCATGAAACGGTCTGAAAAATAAGAGGAGCATGAAGCGGTTTTGAAAAACATGAAGAGCCTGAAAAGGTGGGGAAAATATGAAGAGCTTCAAAAGGAGTGGAAAATATGAAGAGCTTCAAAAGGTATCAAAAATATGAAGAGCATGAAAAGGTCTGAAAAATAGGAGGAGCATTAAAGAGTGTTGAAAAACATGAAGAGCCTGAAAAGGTGTGAAAAATATGAAGAGCTTCAAAAGGTGTCAAAAATATGAGGAGCATGAAACGGTCTGAAAAATAGGAGGAACATGAAACGATGCACAAAAATATGAAGAGACTGAAAAGGTATGAAAAATATGAAGAGCTTCAAATGCTGTCAAAAATATGAGGAGCATGAAACGTTCTGAAAAATAGGAGGAGCATGAAGTGATGTTGAAAACATGAAGAGCCTGAAAAGGTGTGAAAAATATAAAGAGCTTCAAAAGGTGTGAAAAATATGAAGAGCTTCAAAAGGTGTGAACAATATGAGGAGCATGAAACTGTCTGAAAAATAGGAGGAGCAAGAAGCGGTTTTGAAAAACATGAAGAGCCTGAAAAGGTGTAAAAAATATGAAGGGCTTCAAAAGATGTCAAAAATATGAGGAGCATTAAACGGTCTGAAATACAGGAGGATCACGAAGCGGTATTGAAAAACATGAAGAGCCTGAAAAGGAGTGAAAAATATGAAGAGCTTCAAAAGGTGTGAAAAATATGAGGAGCATGAAAAGGTCTGAAAAATAGGAGGAGCAAGAAGCGGTTTTGAAAAACATGAAGAGCCTGAAAAGGTGTAAAAAATATGAAGGGCTTCAAAAGGTGTCAAAAATATGAGGAGCATTAAACGGTCTGAAATACAGGAGGATCACGAAGCGGTGTTGAAAAACATGAAGAGCCTGAAAAGGTGTGAAAATTATGAAGACCTTCAAAAGGTGTAAATAATAAGAGGTGCATGAAACAGTCTGAAAAATAGGAGGAGTATGAAACGGTCTGAAAAATAGGAGGAGCATGAAGCGGTGTTGAAAAACATGAAGAGACTGAAAAGGTGTGAAAAATATGAAGGGCTTCAAAAGGTGTCAAAGATACGGGGAGCATGAAACGGTCTGAAAAATATGAGGAGAATGAAACGGTGTTCAAAAATATGAAGAGTTTGAAAAGGGGTGAAAAATATGAAGAGCTTCCAAAGGAGTCAAAAATATGAGGACCATGAAACGTTCTGAAAAATAGGAGGAACATGAAGCGGAGTTCAAAAACATGAAGAGCCTGAAAAGGTGTGAAAAATATGAAGAGCTTCAAAAGGTGTCAAAAATATGAGGAGCATGAAAAGGTCTGAAAAATACGAGGAGCATGAAACGGTGTTCAAAAACTTGAAGAGCCTGAAAAGTTGTGAAAAATACGAAGAGCTTCAAAAGGGGTCAAAAATATGAGGAGCATGAAACGGTCTGAAAAATAGGAGGAGAATGAAACGGTGTTCAAAACTTGAAGAGCCTGAAAAGTTGTGAAAAATATGAAGAGCTTCAAAACGTGTCAAAAATATGAGGTGTATGAAACGGTCTGAAAAATAGGAGTAGCATGAAGCGGTGTTCAAAAACAGGAAGAGCCTGAAAAGGTGTGAAAAATATGAAGAGCTTCAAAAGGTGTCTAAAATATGAGGAGCATGAAACGGTCTAAAAAATGGGAGTAGCAGAAGCAGTGTTCAAAAACTTGGAGAGCCTAAAAAGGTGTGAAAAATATGAAGAACTTCAAAAGGTGTCAATAATAAGAGGTTCGTGAAACAGTCTGAAAAATAGGAGGAGCATGAAATGGTCTGAAAAATAGGAGGAGCATGAAGCGGTGTTGAAATACATGAAGAGCCTGAAAAGGTGTTACAAATATAAAGAGCTTAAAAAGGTGTCAATAATATGAGGAGCATGAAACGGTCTGAAAAACCGGAGGAACATGAAACGGTGTTGAAAAACATGAAGAGCATGAAAAGCTGTTAAAAATAGGAAGAGCTTCAAAAGGTGTAAAAAATGAGATGAGCATGAAACGGTCTGAAATACAGGAGGAGCATGAAGTGGTGTTCAAAAACATGAAGAGCCTGAAAAGGTGTGAAAAATATGAAGACCTTCAAAAGGTGTGAAATATATGAGGATCATGAAACGGGCTGAATAATAGGAGGAGCATGAAGCGTTGTTCAAAGACATGAAGAGCCTGTAAAGTTGTGAACAATATTAAGAGCTTCAAAAGGTGTCAAAAATATGAGGAGCACGAAGCGGTCTGAAAAATAAGAGGAGCATGAAATGGTGTTCAAATACATGAAGATATTGAAAATGTGTGAAAAATATGAGGAGCTTCAAAAGGTGTGAAATACATGAGAAGAATGAAATGGTCTGAAAAATAGGAGGAGCATGAAGCGGTGTTGAAAAACATGAAGAGCCTGAAAAGGTGTGAAAAAAATGAAGAGCTTCCAAAATTGTCAAAAATAGGAGGAGCATGAAACGGTCTGAAAAAAAGGAGGAGCAGGAAACCGTCTGAAAATAGGAGGAGCATGAAACGGTGTTGAAAAACATGAAGAACCTGAAAAGGTGTGAAAAATAGGGGAGCTTCAAAAGTTATCAAAAATATGAGGAGCATAAAAATGTCTGAAAAATAGGAGGAGCATGAGGCGGTGTTGAAAAACATGAAGAGCCTGAAAAGGTGTGAAAAATATGAAGAGCTTCAAAAGGTGTCAAAAATATGAGTAGCATGAAACAGTCTGAAAAATAGTAGGAGCATGAAGTGATGTTGAAAAACATGAAGAGCCTGAAAAGGTGTGAAAAATATGAAGAGCTTCAAAAGGTGTGAAAAATATGAGGAGCATTAATCGGTCTGAAATATAGGAGGAGCATGAAGTGCTGTTGAAAAACGTGAAGAGCCTGAAAAGGTGTGAAAAATATGAAGAGCTTCAAAAGGTGTGAAATACATGAGGAGGATGAAACGGTCTGACAAATTGGAGGAGCATGAAGTGGTGTTGAAAAACATGAAGAGCCTGAAAAAGTGTGAAAAATATGAAGAGCTTCAAAAGATTTCAAAATTATGAGGACCATGACACGGTCTGAAACAGAGGAGGAGCATGAAGCAGTGTTGAAAAACATGAAGAGCCTGAAAAGGTGTGAAAAATATTAGGAGCATGAAACTGTCTGAAAAATAGGTGGAGCATGAAGCGGTGTTCAAAAACATGAAGAGCCTGATAGGGTGTGAAAAATATGAAGAGCTTCAAAAGGTGTCAATTATATGAGGAGCCTGAAACCGTCTGAAACAGAGGAGGAGCATGAAGCAGTGTTCAAAAACATGAAGAGCCTGAAAACGTGTGAAAAATATGAAGAGCTTCAAAAGGTGTGAAAAATATGAAGACCTTCAAAAGGTGTCAAAAATGAGATGAGCAAGAAACGGTCTGAAAAATAGGAGAAGCATGATGCGGTGTTGAAAAACATGAAGAGCCTGAAAATGTGTGAAATATATGAAGAGCTTCAAAAGGTGTCAAAAAAATGAGGAGCATGAAACGGTCTGAAAAATAGGAGGAGCATGAAGCAGTGTTGAAAAACATGAAGACTGAAAAAGTGTGAAAAATATGAAGAGCTTCAAAAGGTGTGAAAAATATGAGGACCATGAAACTGTCTGAAAAATAGGAGGAGCAAAAAGCGGTGTTGAAAACATGCAGAGTCTGAAAAGCTGTGAAAAATATGAAGAGCGTCAAAAGGTGTGAAAAATCTGAGGAGCATCAAATGGTCTGAAAAATAGGAGGCACATGAAGTGGTGTTGAAATCATGAAGAGCCTGAAAAGGTGTGAAAAATATGAAGAGCTTCAAAAGGTGTCAACTATATGAGGAGCCTGAAACCGTCTGAAACAGAGGAGGAGCATGAAGCAGTGTTCAAAAACATGAAGAGCCTGAAAATGTGTGAAAAATATGAAGAGCCCAAAAGGTGTGAAAATTATGAGGAGCACGAAACCGTGTGAAAAATAGGAGGATTATGAAGCGGTGTTGAAAAACATGAAAAGCCTGAAAACGTGTGAAAAATATGAAGAGCGTCAAAAGGTGTGAAAATTATTAAGAGCATGAAACGGTCTGAAAAATAGGAGGATTATGAAGCGGTGTTGAAAAACATGAAGAGCCTGAAAAGGTGTGAAAAATATGAAGAGCTTGAAAAGGTGTGAAATATATGAAGAGCTTCAAAAGGTGTCAAAAATGAGATGAGCATGAAACGATCTGAAAAACAGGAGGAGCATGAATTGGTGTTGAAAAACATGAAGAGCCTGAAAATGTGTGAAAAATATGAAGAGCTTCAAAATTTGTGAAATACATGAGGAGCTTGAAAAGGTCTGAAAAACAGGAGGAGCATGAAGCGGTGTTGAAAATTATGAAGAACCTGAAAACGTGTGAAAAATATGAAGAGCTTCAAAAGGTGTCAAAAATGAGATGAGCATGAAACGGTCTGAAT
Source organism: Dama dama (assembly GCF_033118175.1). NCBI lineage: Eukaryota > Metazoa > Chordata > Mammalia > Artiodactyla > Cervidae > Dama > Dama dama. The sequence continues at coordinate 1,591,919 of NW_026870930.1, forward strand.
AATAGGAGGAACATGAAGTGGTTTTGAAAAACATGAAGAGCCTGAAAAGGTGTGCAATATATGAAGAGATTCAAAAGGTGTCAAAAATATGAGGAGCATGAAACGGTCTGAAAAATAATAGGAGCATGAAACTGTGTTAAAAAACCTGAAGAGCCTAAAAAGTTTTGAAAAATATAAAGAACTTCAAAAGGTGTGAAATGCATGAGGAGAATTAAACGGTCTGAAAAATAGGAGGAGCATGAAGCGGTGTTGAAAAACATGAAGAGCCTAAAACGTGTGAAAAATATGAAGAGCTTCAAAAGGTGTGAAATATATGAAGAGTTTCAAAAGGTGTCAAAAATGAGATGAGCATGAAACGGTCTGAAAAATAGGAGGAGCATGAAGCGGTGTTGAAAAATATGAAGAGCCTGAAATGGTGTGAAAAATATGAAGAGCTTCAAAAGGTGTGAAATATATGAAGAGTTTCAAAAGGTGTCCAAAATATAAGGAGCGTGAAACGGTCTGAAAAATAGGAGGAGCATGAAACGGTGTTCAAAAATATGAAGAGTTTCAAAAGTGTGAAAAATATGAGGAGCATTAATCGGTCTGAAAAAAAGGAGGAGCATGAAACGGTGTTCAAAAATATGAAGAGCTTCAAAAGGTGTCAAAAATATGAAGAGTATGAAAAAGTCTGAAAAATAGGAGGAGCATGAAGTGTTGTTGTAAAACATGAAGAGCCTGAAAGGTGTGAAATATATGAAGAGCTTCAAAAGGTGTGAAAAATATGAGGAGCATGAAGTGGTGTTGAAAAATATGAAGAGCCTGAAAAAGTTTGAAAAATGTGTAGAGCTTCAAAAGGTGTGAAATACATGAGTAGGATGAATCGGTCTGAAAAACAAGAGGAGCATGAAGCGGTGTTCAAAAACATGAAGAGCCTGAAAAGGTGTGAAATATATGAAGAGCTTCAAAAGGTGTCAAAAATATGAGGAGCATGAAAAGGTCTGAAAAATAGGAGGAGCATGAAGTGTTGTTGTAAAACATGAAGAGCCTGAAAGGTGTGAAGTATATGAAGAGCTTCAAAAGGTGTGAAATACATGAGGAGCATGTAACGGTCTGAAAAATAGGAGGAGCATGAAGTGGTGTTGAAAAACTTGAAGAGCCTGAAAAGGTGTGAAAAATATGAAGAGCTTCAAGAGGTGTGAAATTCATGAGGAGAATGAATCGGTCTTAAAAATAGGAGGAGAATGAGCGGTGTTCAAAAACATGAAGAGCCTGAGAAGGTGTGAAATATATGAAGAGCTTCAAAAGGTGTCAAAAATATGAGGAGCATGAAACATTCTGAAAAATAGTAGGAAAATGAAATGGGGTTCAAAACCCTGAAGAGCCTAAAAAGGTGTGAAAAATATAAACAGCTTCAAAAGGTGTGAAACGCCTGAGGAGCATTAAACGGTCTGAAAAATAGGAGGAGCATGAAGCGTTGATGAAAAACATGAAGAGCCTGAAAATGTGTGAAAAATATGAAGAGCTTCAAAAGTTGTCAAAAATATGAGGAGCATGAACGGTCTGAAAAATAGGAGGAGCATGAAGCGGTCTTGAAAACATTACGAGCCTGAAACGGTGTGAAAAATATGAAGAGCTTCAAAATGTTTCAAAAATATGAGGAGTATGAACGGTCTGAAAAATAGGAGGAGCATGAAGCGGTGTTGAAAACATGAAGAGCTTCAAAAGTGTGAAAAATAAGAAGAGCTTCAAAAGGTGTCAAAAATACGAAGAGCATGAAACGGTCCGAAAAATAGGGGGAGCATGAAGTGGTGTTGAAAAACATGAAGAGCCTGAAAAGGTGTGAAAATTATGAAGAGGCATTAAAATGTGTCAAATATATGAGGAGCCTGAAAAGGTCTGAAAAATAGTAGGAGCATGAAACGGTGTTCAAAAACATGAAGAGCCTGAAAGGTGTGAAATATATGAAGAGCTTCAAAAGGTGTGAAATACATGAGGAGCATGTAACGGTCTGAAAAATAGGAGGAGCATGAAGTGGTGATGAAAAACTTGAAGAGCCTGAAAAGGTGTGAAAAATATGAAGAGCTTCAAAAGATGTGAAATTCATTAGGAGGATGAATCGGTCTGAACAACAGAGGAGCATGAAGCGGTGTTGAAAAACTTGAAGAGCCTGAAAAGGTGTGAAAAATATGAAGAGCTTCAAAAGGTGTCAAAAATATGAGGGGCATCAAACGGTCTAAAAAATAGGAGGAGCAGGAAGTGGTGTTGAAAAACATGAAGATCCTGAAAAGGTGTGAAAAATATGAAGAGATTCAAAAGGTGTGAAAAATGAAAGAAGCATGAAAAGGTCTGAAAATTAGGAGGAGCATGAAGTGGTGTTGAAAAACATGAAGAGCCTGAACAGGTGCGAAATATATGAAGAGCATCAAAAGGTGTCAAAAATATTTGGAGCATGAAACGGTCTGAAAAATAGTAGGAGAATGCAACGGTGTTCAAAAACATGAAGAGTTTGAAAAGGTGTGAAAAATATGAAGAGCTTCAAAAGGAGTCAAAAATATGAGGACCATGAAACGGTCTGAAAAATAGGAGGAGCATGAAACGGTGTTCAAAAACATGAAGAGCCTGTAAAGTTGTGAAAAATATGAAGAGCTTCAAAAGGTGTCAAAAATATGAGGAGCATGAAACGGTCTGAAAAATAGGAGGAGCATGAAATGGTGTTCAAAACTTGAAGAGCCTGAAAAGTTGTGAAATATATGAAGAGCTTCAAAACGTGTCAAAAATATGAGGTGCATGAAACGGTCTGAAAAATAGAAGGAACATGAATCGGTGTTGGAAAACATGAAGAGCCTGAAAAGGTGTGAAATATATGAAGAGCTTCAAAAGCTGCGAAAAATGAGAGGAGCATGAAAAGGGCTGAAAAATAGGAGGAGCATGAAGCGGTGTTGAAAAACATGAAGAGCCTGAAACGGTGTGAAAAATATGCAGAGATTCAAAAGGTGTCTAAAACATGAGGAGCATCAAACGGTCTGAAAAATAGGAGGAGCATGAACTGGTGTTGAAAAACATGAAGATCCTGAAAAGGTGTGAAAAATATGAAGAGCTTCAAAAGGTGTCAAAAATATGAGGAACATTAACCGGTCTGAAATATAGGAGGATCATGAAGCGGTGTTGAAAAATATGAAGAGACTGAAAAGGTGTGAAAAATATGAAGGGCTTCAAAATGTGTAAAATAAATGAGGAGCATGAAACGGTCTGAAAAATAAGAGGAGCATGAAACGGTGTTCAGAAACATGAAGATCCTGAAAAGGTGTGAAAATATGAAGAGCTTCATAAGTTGTCAAAAATATGAGGAGCACGAAACCATCTGAAAAATAGGAGGATCATGAAGCGGTGTTGAAAAACATGAAGAGCCTGAAAGGTGTCAAAAATATGAAGAGCTTCAAAAGGTGTCAAAAATATGAGGTGCATGAAACGTTCTGAAAAATAAGAGGAGCATAATACGGTGTTGAAAAACATGAAGAGCCTGAAAAGGTGTGAAAAATATGAAGAGAATCAAAACTTGTCAAAATATGGGAATCCTGAAACCTTCTGAAAAATAGGAGGAGCATGAAACGGTGTTGAAAAACATGAAGAGCCTGAAAAGGTGTGAAAAATATGAAGGGCTTCAAAAGGTGTCAAATATACGAGGAGCATGAAATGGTCTGCAGAATAGGAGGAGAATAAAAAGGTGTTCAAAAACATGAAGAGTCTGAAAAGGTGTGAAAAATATGAAGAGCTTCAAAAGGTGTGAAAAATATGAGGAGCAGAAACGGTCTGAAAAATAGGAGGAGCATGAAATGGTGTTCAAAAACATGAAGAGCCTGAAAAGGTGTGAAAAATATGAAGAGCTTCAAAAGGAGTCAAAAACATGAGGGCCATGAAACGGTCTGAAAAATAGCAGGAACATGACGCGGAGTTCAAAAACATGAAGAGCCTGAAAAGGTGTGAAAAATATGAAGAGCTTCAAATGGTGTTAAAAATATGAGGGGCATGAAACGGTCTGAAAAATAGGAGGAGCATGAAACTGTGTTCAAAAACTTGAAGAGCGTGAAAAGTTGTGAAAAATATGAAGAGCTTAAAAACGTGTCATTTTATGAGGAGCATGAAACGGTCTGAAAAACTGGAGGAGCATGAAGCTTTGTTGAAAAACATGAAGAGCCAGAAAAGGTTTAAAAAATATAAAGAGCTTCAAAATATGTGAAAAATATGAAGAGCTACAAAACGTGTCAAAATATGAGGAGCATGAAAAGTTCTCAAAAATAGGAGGAGCATGAAGCCGTGTTGAAAAAATGGAAGAGCCTGAGAAGGTGTGAAAAATATGAAGAGCTTCAAAACGTGTCAAAATTAGAGGAGCAAGAAACGGTTTGAAAATATGAGGAGCATGAAACGGTCTGAAAAATAGGAGGAGCATGAAGCGGTGTTGAAAAATATGAAGAGCCTGAAATGGTGTGAAAAATATGAAGAGCTTCAAAAGGTGTGAAATATATGAAGAGTTTCAAAAGGTGTCCAAAATATAAGGAGCGTGAAACGGTCTGAAAAATAGGAGGAGCATGAAACGGTGTTCAAAAATATGAAGAGTTTCAAAAGTGTGAAAAATATGAGGAGCATTAATCGGTCTGAAAAAAAGGAGGAGCATGAAACGGTGTTCAAAAATATGAAGAGCTTCAAAAGGTGTCAAAAATATGAAGAGTATGAAAAAGTCTGAAAAATAGGAGGAGCATGAAGTGTTGTTGTAAAACATGAAGAGCCTGAAAGGTGTGAAATATATGAAGAGCTTCAAAAGGTGTGAAAAATATGAGGAGCATGAAGTGGTGTTGAAAAATATGAAGAGCCTGAAAAAGTTTGAAAAATGTGTAGAGCTTCAAAAGGTGTGAAATACATGAGTAGGATGAATCGGTCTGAAAAACAAGAGGAGCATGAAGCGGTGTTCAAAAACATGAAGAGCCTGAAAAGGTGTGAAATATATGAAGAGCTTCAAAAGGTGTCAAAAATATGAGGAGCATGAAAAGGTCTGAAAAATAGGAGGAGCATGAAGTGTTGTTGTAAAACATGAAGAGCCTGAAAGGTGTGAAGTATATGAAGAGCTTCAAAAGGTGTGAAATACATGAGGAGCATGTAACGGTCTGAAAAATAGGAGGAGCATGAAGTGGTGTTGAAAAACTTGAAGAGCCTGAAAAGGTGTGAAAAATATGAAGAGCTTCAAGAGGTGTGAAATTCATGAGGAGAATGAATCGGTCTTAAAAATAGGAGGAGCATGAGCGGTGTTCAAAAACATGAAGAGCCTGAGAAGGTGTGAAATATATGAAGAGCTTCAAAAGGTGTCAAAAATATGAGGAGCATGAAACATTCTGAAAAATAGTAGGAAAATGAAATGGGGTTCAAAACCCTGAAGAGCCTAAAAAGGTGTGAAAAATATAAACAGCTTCAAAAGGTGTGAAACGCCTGAGGAGCATTAAACGGTCTGAAAAATAGGAGGAGCATGAAGCGTTGATGAAAAACATGAAGAGCCTGAAAATGTGTGAAAAATATGAAGAGCTTCAAAAGTTGTCAAAAATATGAGGAGCATGAACGGTCTGAAAAATAGGAGGAGCATGAAGCGGTCTTGAAAACATTACGAGCCTGAAACGGTGTGAAAAATATGAAGAGCTTCAAAATGTTTCAAAAATATGAGGAGTATGAACGGTCTGAAAAATAGGAGGAGCATGAAGCGGTGTTGAAAACATGAAGAGCTTCAAAAGTGTGAAAAATAAGAAGAGCTTCAAAAGGTGTCAAAAATACGAAGAGCATGAAACGGTCCGAAAAATAGGGGGAGCATGAAGTGGTGTTGAAAAACATGAAGAGCCTGAAAAGGTGTGAAAATTATGAAGAGGCATTAAAATGTGTCAAATATATGAGGAGCCTGAAAAGGTCTGAAAAATAGTAGGAGCATGAAACGGTGTTCAAAAACATGAAGAGCCTGAAAGGTGTGAAATATATGAAGAGCTTCAAAAGGTGTGAAATACATGAGGAGCATGTAACGGTCTGAAAAATAGGAGGAGCATGAAGTGGTGATGAAAAACTTGAAGAGCCTGAAAAGGTGTGAAAAATATGAAGAGCTTCAAAAGATGTGAAATTCATTAGGAGGATGAATCGGTCTGAACAACAGAGGAGCATGAAGCGGTGTTGAAAAACTTGAAGAGCCTGAAAAGGTGTGAAAAATATGAAGAGCTTCAAAAGGTGTCAAAAATATGAGGGGCATCAAACGGTCTAAAAAATAGGAGGAGCAGGAAGTGGTGTTGAAAAACATGAAGATCCTGAAAAGGTGTGAAAAATATGAAGAGATTCAAAAGGTGTGAAAAATGAAAGAAGCATGAAAAGGTCTGAAAATTAGGAGGAGCATGAAGTGGTGTTGAAAAACATGAAGAGCCTGAACAGGTGCGAAATATATGAAGAGCATCAAAAGGTGTCAAAAATATTTGGAGCATGAAACGGTCTGAAAAATAGGAGGAGCATGGAGCGTTGTTGAAAAACATGAAGAGCCTGAAAAGGTGTGAAAAATATTAAGGGCTTCAAAAGGTGTCAAAGATCCGAGGAGCATGAAACGGTCTGAAAAATAGTAGGAGAATGCAACGGTGTTCAAAAACATGAAGAGTTTGAAAAGGTGTGAAAAATATGAAGAGCTTCAAAAGGAGTCAAAAATATGAGGACCATGAAACGGTCTGAAAAATAGGAGGAGCATGAAACGGTGTTCAAAAACATGAAGAGCCTGAAAAGTTGTGAAAAATATGAAGAGCTTCAAAAGGTGTCAAAAATATGAGGAGCATGAAACGGTCTGAAAAATAGGAGGAGCATGAAATGGTGTTCAAAACTTGAAGAGCCTGAAAAGTTGTGAAATATATGAAGAGCTTCAAAACGTGTCAAAAATATGAGGTGCATGAAACGGTCTGAAAAATAGAAGGAACATGAATCGGTGTTGGAAAACATGAAGAGCCTGAAAAGGTGTGAAATATATGAAGAGCTTCAAAAGCTGCGAAAAATGAGAGGAGCATGAAAAGGGCTGAAAAATAGGAGGAGCATGAAGCGGTGTTGAAAAACATGAAGAGCCTGAAACGGTGTGAAAAATATGCAGAGATTCAAAAGGTGTCTAAAACATGAGGAGCATCAAACGGTCTGAAAAATAGGAGGAGCATGAACTGGTGTTGAAAAACATGAAGATCCTGAAAAGGTGTGAAAAATATGAAGAGCTTCAAAAGGTGTCAAAAATATGAGGAACATTAACCGGTCTGAAATATAGGAGGATCATGAAGCGGTGTTGAAAAATATGAAGAGACTGAAAAGGTGTGAAAAATATGAAGGGCTTCAAAATGTGTAAAATAAATGAGGAGCATGAAACGGTCTGAAAAATAAGAGGAGCATGAAACGGTGTTCAGAAACATGAAGATCCTGAAAAGGTGTGAAAATATGAAGAGCTTCATAAGTTGTCAAAAATATGAGGAGCACGAAACCATCTGAAAAATAGGAGGATCATGAAGCGGTGTTGAAAAACATGAAGAGCCTGAAAGGTGTCAAAAATATGAAGAGCTTCAAAAGGTGTCAAAAATATGAGGTGCATGAAACGTTCTGAAAAATAAGAGGAGCATAATACGGTGTTGAAAAACATGAAGAGCCTGAAAAGGTGTGAAAAATATGAAGAGAATCAAAACTTGTCAAAATATGGGAATCCTGAAACCTTCTGAAAAATAGGAGGAGCATGAAACGGTGTTGAAAAACATGAAGAGCCTGAAAAGGTGTGAAAAATATGAAGGGCTTCAAAAGGTGTCAAATATACGAGGAGCATGAAATGGTCTGCAGAATAGGAGGAGAATAAAAAGGTGTTCAAAAACATGAAGAGTCTGAAAAGGTGTGAAAAATATGAAGAGCTTCAAAAGGTGTGAAAAATATGAGGAGCAGAAACGGTCTGAAAAATAGGAGGAGCATGAAATGGTGTTCAAAAACATGAAGAGCCTGAAAAGGTGTGAAAAATATGAAGAGCTTCAAAAGGAGTCAAAAACATGAGGGCCATGAAACGGTCTGAAAAATAGCAGGAACATGACGCGGAGTTCAAAAACATGAAGAGCCTGAAAAGGTGTGAAAAATATGAAGAGCTTCAAATGGTGTTAAAAATATGAGGGGCATGAAACGGTCTGAAAAATAGGAGGAGCATGAAACTGTGTTCAAAAACTTGAAGAGCGTGAAAAGTTGTGAAAAATATGAAGAGCTTAAAAACGTGTCATTTTATGAGGAGCATGAAACGGTCTGAAAAACTGGAGGAGCATGAAGCTTTGTTGAAAAACATGAAGAGCCAGAAAAGGTTTAAAAAATATAAAGAGCTTCAAAATATGTGAAAAATATGAAGAGCTACAAAACGTGTCAAAATATGAGGAGCATGAAAAGTTCTCAAAAATAGGAGGAGCATGAAGCCGTGTTGAAAAAATGGAAGAGCCTGAGAAGGTGTGAAAAATATGAAGAGCTTCAAAACGTGTCAAAATTAGAGGAGCAAGAAACGGTTTGAAAATATGAGGAGCATGAAACGGTCTGAAAAATAGGAGGAGCATGAAGCGGTGTTGAAAAATATGAAGAGCCTGAAATGGTGTGAAAAATATGAAGAGCTTCAAAAGGTGTGAAATATATGAAGAGTTTCAAAAGGTGTCCAAAATATAAGGAGCGTGAAACGGTCTGAAAAATAGGAGGAGCATGAAACGGTGTTCAAAAATATGAAGAGTTTCAAAAGTGTGAAAAATATGAGGAGCATTAATCGGTCTGAAAAAAAGGAGGAGCATGAAACGGTGTTCAAAAATATGAAGAGCTTCAAAAGGTGTCAAAAATATGAAGAGTATGAAAATGAAAAAGTCTGAAAAATAGGAGGAGCATGAAGTGTTGTTGTAAAACATGAAGAGCCTGAAAGGTGTGAAATATATGAAGAGCTTCAAAAGGTGTGAAAAATATGAGGAGCATGAAGTGGTGTTGAAAAATATGAAGAGCCTGAAAAAGTTTGAAAAATGTGTAGAGCTTCAAAAGGTGTGAAATACATGAGTAGGATGAATCGGTCTGAAAAACAAGAGGAGCATGAAGCGGTGTTCAAAAACATGAAGAGCCTGAAAAGGTGTGAAATATATGAAGAGCTTCAAAAGGTGTCAAAAATATGAGGAGCATGAAAAGGTCTGAAAAATAGGAGGAGCATGAAGTGTTGTTGTAAAACATGAAGAGCCTGAAAGGTGTGAAGTATATGAAGAGCTTCAAAAGGTGTGAAATACATGAGGAGCATGTAACGGTCTGAAAAATAGGAGGAGCATGAAGTGGTGTTGAAAAACTTGAAGAGCCTGAAAAGGTGTGAAAAATATGAAGAGCTTCAAGAGGTGTGAAATTCATGAGGAGAATGAATCGGTCTTAAAAATAGGAGGAGCATGAGCGGTGTTCAAAAACATGAAGAGCCTGAGAAGGTGTGAAATATATGAAGAGCTTCAAAAGGTGTCAAAAATATGAGGAGCATGAAACATTCTGAAAAATAGTAGGAAAATGAAATGGGGTTCAAAACCCTGAAGAGCCTAAAAAGGTGTGAAAAATATAAACAGCTTCAAAAGGTGTGAAACGCCTGAGGAGCATTAAACGGTCTGAAAAATAGGAGGAGCATGAAGCGTTGATGAAAAACATGAAGAGCCTGAAAATGTGTGAAAAATATGAAGAGCTTCAAAAGTTGTCAAAAATATGAGGAGCATGAACGGTCTGAAAAATAGGAGGAGCATGAAGCGGTCTTGAAAACATTACGAGCCTGAAACGGTGTGAAAAATATGAAGAGCTTCAAAATGTTTCAAAAATATGAGGAGTATGAACGGTCTGAAAAATAGGAGGAGCATGAAGCGGTGTTGAAAACATGAAGAGCTCCAAAAGTGTGAAAAATAAGAAGAGCTTCAAAAGGTGTCAAAAATATGAAGAGCATGAAACGGTCCGAAAAATAGGGGGAGCATGAAGTGGTGTTGAAAAACATGAAGAGCCTGAAAAGGTGTGAAAATTATGAAGAGGCATTAAAATGTGTCAAATATATGAGGAGCCTGAAAAGGTCTGAAAAATAGTAGGAGCATGAAACGGTGTTCAAAAACATGAAGAGCCTGAAAGGTGTGAAATATATGAAGAGCTTCAAAAGGTGTGAAATACATGAGGAGCATGTAACGGTCTGAAAAATAGGAGGAGCATGAAGTGGTGATGAAAAACTTGAAGAGCCTGAAAAGGTGTGAAAAATATGAAGAGCTTCAAAAGATGTGAAATTCATTAGGAGGATGAATCGGTCTGAACAACAGAGGAGCATGAAGCGGTGTTGAAAAACTTGAAGAGCCTGAAAAGGTGTGAAAAATATGAAGAGCTTCAAAAGGTGTCAAAAATATGAGGGGCATCAAACGGTCTAAAAAATAGGAGGAGCAGGAAGTGGTGTTGAAAAACATGAAGATCCTGAAAAGGTGTGAAAAATATGAAGAGATTCAAAAGGTGTGAAAAATGAAAGAAGCATGAAAAGGTCTGAAAATTAGGAGGAGCATGAAGTGGTGTTGAAAAACATGAAGAGCCTGAACAGGTGCGAAATATATGAAGAGCATCAAAAGGTGTCAAAAATATTTGGAGCATGAAACGGTCTGAAAAATAGGAGGAGCATGGAGCGTTGTTGAAAAACATGAAGAGCCTGAAAAGGTGTGAAAAATATTAAGGGCTTCAAAAGGTGTCAAAGATCCGAGGAGCATGAAACGGTCTGAAAAATAGTAGGAGAATGCAACGGTGTTCAAAAACATGAAGAGTTTGAAAAGGTGTGAAAAATATGAAGAGCTTCAAAAGGAGTCAAAAATATGAGGACCATGAAACGGTCTGAAAAATAGGAGGAGCATGAAACGGTGTTCAAAAACATGAAGAGCCTGAAAAGTTGTGAAAAATATGAAGAGCTTCAAAAGGTGTCAAAAATATGAGGAGCATGAAACGGTCTGAAAAATAGGAGGAGCATGAAATGGTGTTCAAAACTTGAAGAGCCTGAAAAGTTGTGAAATATATGAAGAGCTTCAAAACGTGTCAAAAATATGAGGTGCATGAAACGGTCTGAAAAATAGAAGGAACATGAATCGGTGTTGGAAAACATGAAGAGCCTGAAAAGGTGTGAAATATATGAAGAGCTTCAAAAGCTGCGAAAAATGAGAGGAGCATGAAAAGGGCTGAAAAATAGGAGGAGCATGAAGCGGTGTTGAAAAACATGAAGAGCCTGAAACGGTGTGAAAAATATGCAGAGATTCAAAAGGTGTCTAAAACATGAGGAGCATCAAACGGTCTGAAAAATAGGAGGAGCATGAACTGGTGTTGAAAAACATGAAGATCCTGAAAAGGTGTGAAAAATATGAAGAGCTTCAAAAGGTGTCAAAAATATGAGGAACATTAACCGGTCTGAAATATAGGAGGATCATGAAGCGGTGTTGAAAAATATGAAGAGACTGAAAAGGTGTGAAAAATATGAAGGGCTTCAAAATGTGTAAAATAAATGAGGAGCATGAAACGGTCTGAAAAATAAGAGGAGCATGAAACGGTGTTCAGAAACATGAAGATCCTGAAAAGGTGTGAAAATATGAAGAGCTTCATAAGTTGTCAAAAATATGAGGAGCACGAAACCATCTGAAAAATAGGAGGATCATGAAGCGGTGTTGAAAAACATGAAGAGCCTGAAAGGTGTCAAAAATATGAAGAGCTTCAAAAGGTGTCAAAAATATGAGGTGCATGAAACGTTCTGAAAAATAAGAGGAGCATAATACGGTGTTGAAAAACATGAAGAGCCTGAAAAGGTGTGAAAAATATGAAGAGAATCAAAACTTGTCAAAATATGGGAATCCTGAAACCTTCTGAAAAATAGGAGGAGCATGAAACGGTGTTGAAAAACATGAAGAGCCTGAAAAGGTGTGAAAAATATGAAGGGCTTCAAAAGGTGTCAAATATACGAGGAGCATGAAATGGTCTGCAGAATAGGAGGAGAATAAAAAGGTGTTCAAAAACATGAAGAGTCTGAAAAGGTGTGAAAAATATGAAGAGCTTCAAAAGGTGTGAAAAATATGAGGAGCAGAAACGGTCTGAAAAATAGGAGGAGCATGAAATGGTGTTCAAAAACATGAAGAGCCTGAAAAGGTGTGAAAAATATGAAGAGCTTCAAAAGGAGTCAAAAACATGAGGGCCATGAAACGGTCTGAAAAATAGCAGGAACATGACGCGGAGTTCAAAAACATGAAGAGCCTGAAAAGGTGTGAAAAATATGAAGAGCTTCAAATGGTGTTAAAAATATGAGGGGCATGAAACGGTCTGAAAAATAGGAGGAGCATGAAACTGTGTTCAAAAACTTGAAGAGCGTGAAAAGTTGTGAAAAATATGAAGAGCTTAAAAACGTGTCATTTTATGAGGAGCATGAAACGGTCTGAAAAACTGGAGGAGCATGAAGCTTTGTTGAAAAACATGAAGAGCCAGAAAAGGTTTAAAAAATATAAAGAGCTTCAAAATATGTGAAAAATATGAAGAGCTACAAAACGTGTCAAAATATGAGGAGCATGAAAAGTTCTCAAAAATAGGAGGAGCATGAAGCCGTGTTGAAAAAATGGAAGAGCCTGAGAAGGTGTGAAAAATATGAAGAGCTTCAAAACGTGTCAAAATTAGAGGAGCAAGAAACGGTTTGAAAATATGAGGAGCATGAAACGGTCTGAAAAATAGGAGGAGCATGAAGCGGTGTTGAAAAATATGAAGAGCCTGAAATGGTGTGAAAAATATGAAGAGCTTCAAAAGGTGTGAAATATATGAAGAGTTTCAAAAGGTGTCCAAAATATAAGGAGCGTGAAACGGTCTGAAAAATAGGAGGAGCATGAAACGGTGTTCAAAAATATGAAGAGTTTCAAAAGTGTGAAAAATATGAGGAGCATTAATCGGTCTGAAAAAAAGGAGGAGCATGAAACGGTGTTCAAAAATATGAAGAGCTTCAAAAGGTGTCAAAAATATGAAGAGTATGAAAAAGTCTGAAAAATAGGAGGAGCATGAAGTGTTGTTGTAAAACATGAAGAGCCTGAAAGGTGTGAAATATATGAAGAGCTTCAAAAGGTGTGAAAAATATGAGGAGCATGAAGTGGTGTTGAAAAATATGAAGAGCCTGAAAAAGTTTGAAAAATGTGTAGAGCTTCAAAAGGTGTGAAATACATGAGTAGGATGAATCGGTCTGAAAAACAAGAGGAGCATGAAGCGGTGTTCAAAAACATGAAGAGACTGAAAAGGTGTGAAATATATGAAGAGCTTCAAAAGGTGTCAAAAATATGAGGAGCATGAAAAGGTCTGAAAAATAGGAGGAGCATGAAGTGTTGTTGTAAAACATGAAGAGCCTGAAAGGTGTGAAGTATATGAAGAGCTTCAAAAGGTGTGAAATACATGAGGAGCATGTAACGGTCTGAAAAATAGGAGGAGCATGAAGTGGTGTTGAAAAACTTGAAGAGCCTGAAAAGGTGTGAAAAATATGAAGAGCTTCAAGAGGTGTGAAATTCATGAGGAGAATGAATCGGTCTTAAAAATAGGAGGAGCATGAGCGGTGTTCAAAAACATGAAGAGCCTGAGAAGGTGTGAAATATATGAAGAGCTTCAAAAGGTGTCAAAAATATGAGGAGCATGAAACATTCTGAAAAATAGTAGGAAAATGAAATGGGGTTCAAAACCCTGAAGAGCCTAAAAAGGTGTGAAAAATATAAACAGCTTCAAAAGGTGTGAAACGCCTGAGGAGCATTAAACGGTCTGAAAAATAGGAGGAGCATGAAGCGTTGATGAAAAACATGAAGAGCCTGAAAATGTGTGAAAAATATGAAGAGCTTCAAAAGTTGTCAAAAATATGAGGAGCATGAACGGTCTGAAAAATAGGAGGAGCATGAAGCGGTCTTGAAAACATTACGAGCCTGAAACGGTGTGAAAAATATGAAGAGCTTCAAAATGTTTCAAAAATATGAGGAGTATGAACGGTCTGAAAAATAGGAGGAGCATGAAGCGGTGTTGAAAACATGAAGAGCTTCAAAAGTGTGAAAAATAAGAAGAGCTTCAAAAGTAGTCAAAAATATGAAGAGCATGAAACGGTCCGAAAAATAGGGGGAGCATGAAGTGGTGTTGAAAAACATGAAGAGCCTGAAAAGGTGTGAAAATTATGAAGAGGCATTAAAATGTGTCAAATATATGAGGAGCCTGAAAAGGTCTGAAAAATAGTAGGAGCATGAAACGGTGTTCAAAAACATGAAGAGCCTGAAAGGTGTGAAATATATGAAGAGCTTCAAAAGGTGTGAAATACATGAGGAGCATGTAACGGTCTGAAAAATAGGAGGAGCATGAAGTGGTGATGAAAAACTTGAAGAGCCTGAAAAGGTGTGAAAAATATGAAGAGCTTCAAAAGATGTGAAATTCATTAGGAGGATGAATCGGTCTGAACAACAGAGGAGCATGAAGCGGTGTTGAAAAACTTGAAGAGCCTGAAAAGGTGTGAAAAATATGAAGAGCTTCAAAAGGTGTCAAAAATATGAGGGGCATCAAACGGTCTAAAAAATAGGAGGAGCAGGAAGTGGTGTTGAAAAACATGAAGATCCTGAAAAGGTGTGAAAAATATGAAGAGATTCAAAAGGTGTGAAAAATGAAAGAAGCATGAAAAGGTCTGAAAATTAGGAGGAGCATGAAGTGGTGTTGAAAAACATGAAGAGCCTGAACAGGTGCGAAATATATGAAGAGCATCAAAAGGTGTCAAAAATATTTGGAGCATGAAACGGTCTGAAAAATAGGAGGAGCATGGAGCGTTGTTGAAAAACATGAAGAGCCTGAAAAGGTGTGAAAAATATTAAGGGCTTCAAAAGGTGTCAAAGATCCGAGGAGCATGAAACGGTCTGAAAAATAGTAGGAGAATGCAACGGTGTTCAAAAACATGAAGAGTTTGAAAAGGTGTGAAAAATATGAAGAGCTTCAAAAGGAGTCAAAAATATGAGGACCATGAAACGGTCTGAAAAATAGGAGGAGCATGAAACGGTGTTCAAAAACATGAAGAGCCTGAAAAGTTGTGAAAAATATGAAGAGCTTCAAAAGGTGTCAAAAATATGAGGAGCATGAAACGGTCTGAAAAATAGGAGGAGCATGAAATGGTGTTCAAAACTTGAAGAGCCTGAAAAGTTGTGAAATATATGAAGAGCTTCAAAACGTGTCAAAAATATGAGGTGCATGAAACGGTCTGAAAAATAGAAGGAACATGAATCGGTGTTGGAAAACATGAAGAGCCTGAAAAGGTGTGAAATATATGAAGAGCTTCAAAAGCTGCGAAAAATGAGAGGAGCATGAAAAGGGCTGAAAAATAGGAGGAGCATGAAGCGGTGTTGAAAAACATGAAGAGCCTGAAACGGTGTGAAAAATATGCAGAGATTCAAAAGGTGTCTAAAACATGAGGAGCATCAAACGGTCTGAAAAATAGGAGGAGCATGAACTGGTGTTGAAAAACATGAAGATCCTGAAAAGGTGTGAAAAATATGAAGAGCTTCAAAAGGTGTCAAAAATATGAGGAACATTAACCGGTCTGAAATATAGGAGGATCATGAAGCGGTGTTGAAAAATATGAAGAGACTGAAAAGGTGTGAAAAATATGAAGGGCTTCAAAATGTGTAAAATAAATGAGGAGCATGAAACGGTCTGAAAAATAAGAGGAGCATGAAACGGTGTTCAGAAACATGAAGATCCTGAAAAGGTGTGAAAATATGAAGAGCTTCATAAGTTGTCAAAAATATGAGGAGCACGAAACCATCTGAAAAATAGGAGGATCATGAAGCGGTGTTGAAAAACATGAAGAGCCTGAAAGGTGTCAAAAATATGAAGAGCTTCATAAGGTGTCAAAAATATGAGGTGCATGAAACGTTCTGAAAAATAAGAGGAGCATAATACGGTGTTGAAAAACATGAAGAGCCTGAAAAGGTGTGAAAAATATGAAGAGATTCAAAACTTGTCAAAATATGGGAATCCTGAAACCTTCTGAAAAATAGGAGGAGCATGAAACGGTGTTGAAAAACATGAAGAGCCTGAAAAGGTGTGAAAAATATGAAGGGCTTCAAAAGGTGTCAAATATACGAGGAGCATGAAATGGTCTGCAGAATAGGAGGAGAATAAAAAGGTGTTCAAAAACATGAAGAGTCTGAAAAGGTGTGAAAAATATGAAGAGCTTCAAAAGGTGTGAAAAATATGAGGAGCAGAAACGGTCTGAAAAATAGGAGGAGCATGAAATGGTGTTCAAAAACAT
Source organism: Dama dama (assembly GCF_033118175.1). Taxonomy (NCBI): domain Eukaryota; kingdom Metazoa; phylum Chordata; class Mammalia; order Artiodactyla; family Cervidae; genus Dama; species Dama dama. The sequence continues at coordinate 1,608,243 of NW_026870930.1, forward strand.
GAAGAGCCTGAAAAGGTGTGAAAAATATGAAGAGCTTCAAAAGGAGTCAAAAACATGAGGGCCATGAAACGGTCTGAAAAATAGCAGGAACATGACGCGGAGTTCAAAAACATGAAGAGCCTGAAAAGGTGTGAAAAATATGAAGAGCTTCAAATGGTGTTAAAAATATGAGGGGCATGAAACGGTCTGAAAAATAGGAGGAGCATGAAACTGTGTTCAAAAACTTGAAGAGCGTGAAAAGTTGTGAAAAATATGAAGAGCTTAAAAACGTGTCATTTTATGAGGAGCATGAAACGGTCTGAAAAACTGGAGGAGCATGAAGCTTTGTTGAAAAACATGAAGAGCCAGAAAAGGTTTAAAAAATATAAAGAGCTTCAAAATATGTGAAAAATATGAAGAGCTACAAAACGTGTCAAAATATGAGGAGCATGAAAAGTTCTCAAAAATAGGAGGAGCATGAAGCCGTGTTGAAAAAATGGAAGAGCCTGAGAAGGTGTGAAAAATATGAAGAGCTTCAAAACGTGTCAAAATTAGAGGAGCAAGAAACGGTTTGAAAATATGAGGAGCATGAAACGGTCTGAAAAATAGGAGGAGCATGAAGCGGTGTTGAAAAATATGAAGAGCCTGAAATGGTGTGAAAAATATGAAGAGCTTCAAAAGGTGTGAAATATATGAAGAGTTTCAAAAGGTGTCCAAAATATAAGGAGCGTGAAACGGTCTGAAAAATAGGAGGAGCATGAAACGGTGTTCAAAAATATGAAGAGTTTCAAAAGTGTGAAAAATATGAGGAGCATTAATCGGTCTGAAAAAAAGGAGGAGCATGAAACGGTGTTCAAAAATATGAAGAGCTTCAAAAGGTGTCAAAAATATGAAGAGTATGAAAATGAAAAAGTCTGAAAAATAGGAGGAGCATGAAGTGTTGTTGTAAAACATGAAGAGCCTGAAAGGTGTGAAATATATGAAGAGCTTCAAAAGGTGTGAAAAATATGAGGAGCATGAAGTGGTGTTGAAAAATATGAAGAGCCTGAAAAAGTTTGAAAAATGTGTAGAGCTTCAAAAGGTGTGAAATACATGAGTAGGATGAATCGGTCTGAAAAACAAGAGGAGCATGAAGCGGTGTTCAAAAACATGAAGAGCCTGAAAAGGTGTGAAATATATGAAGAGCTTCAAAAGGTGTCAAAAATATGAGGAGCATGAAAAGGTCTGAAAAATAGGAGGAGCATGAAGTGTTGTTGTAAAACATGAAGAGCCTGAAAGGTGTGAAGTATATGAAGAGCTTCAAAAGGTGTGAAATACATGAGGAGCATGTAACGGTCTGAAAAATAGGAGGAGCATGAAGTGGTGTTGAAAAACTTGAAGAGCCTGAAAAGGTGTGAAAAATATGAAGAGCTTCAAGAGGTGTGAAATTCATGAGGAGAATGAATCGGTCTTAAAAATAGGAGGAGCATGAGCGGTGTTCAAAAACATGAAGAGCCTGAGAAGGTGTGAAATATATGAAGAGCTTCAAAAGGTGTCAAAAATATGAGGAGCATGAAACATTCTGAAAAATAGTAGGAAAATGAAATGGGGTTCAAAACCCTGAAGAGCCTAAAAAGGTGTGAAAAATATAAACAGCTTCAAAAGGTGTGAAACGCCTGAGGAGCATTAAACGGTCTGAAAAATAGGAGGAGCATGAAGCGTTGATGAAAAACATGAAGAGCCTGAAAATGTGTGAAAAATATGAAGAGCTTCAAAAGTTGTCAAAAATATGAGGAGCATGAACGGTCTGAAAAATAGGAGGAGCATGAAGCGGTCTTGAAAACATTACGAGCCTGAAACGGTGTGAAAAATATGAAGAGCTTCAAAATGTTTCAAAAATATGAGGAGTATGAACGGTCTGAAAAATAGGAGGAGCATGAAGCGGTGTTGAAAACATGAAGAGCTCCAAAAGTGTGAAAAATAAGAAGAGCTTCAAAAGGTGTCAAAAATATGAAGAGCATGAAACGGTCCGAAAAATAGGGGGAGCATGAAGTGGTGTTGAAAAACATGAAGAGCCTGAAAAGGTGTGAAAATTATGAAGAGGCATTAAAATGTGTCAAATATATGAGGAGCCTGAAAAGGTCTGAAAAATAGTAGGAGCATGAAACGGTGTTCAAAAACATGAAGAGCCTGAAAGGTGTGAAATATATGAAGAGCTTCAAAAGGTGTGAAATACATGAGGAGCATGTAACGGTCTGAAAAATAGGAGGAGCATGAAGTGGTGATGAAAAACTTGAAGAGCCTGAAAAGGTGTGAAAAATATGAAGAGCTTCAAAAGATGTGAAATTCATTAGGAGGATGAATCGGTCTGAACAACAGAGGAGCATGAAGCGGTGTTGAAAAACTTGAAGAGCCTGAAAAGGTGTGAAAAATATGAAGAGCTTCAAAAGGTGTCAAAAATATGAGGGGCATCAAACGGTCTAAAAAATAGGAGGAGCAGGAAGTGGTGTTGAAAAACATGAAGATCCTGAAAAGGTGTGAAAAATATGAAGAGATTCAAAAGGTGTGAAAAATGAAAGAAGCATGAAAAGGTCTGAAAATTAGGAGGAGCATGAAGTGGTGTTGAAAAACATGAAGAGCCTGAACAGGTGCGAAATATATGAAGAGCATCAAAAGGTGTCAAAAATATTTGGAGCATGAAACGGTCTGAAAAATAGGAGGAGCATGGAGCGTTGTTGAAAAACATGAAGAGCCTGAAAAGGTGTGAAAAATATTAAGGGCTTCAAAAGGTGTCAAAGATCCGAGGAGCATGAAACGGTCTGAAAAATAGTAGGAGAATGCAACGGTGTTCAAAAACATGAAGAGTTTGAAAAGGTGTGAAAAATATGAAGAGCTTCAAAAGGAGTCAAAAATATGAGGACCATGAAACGGTCTGAAAAATAGGAGGAGCATGAAACGGTGTTCAAAAACATGAAGAGCCTGAAAAGTTGTGAAAAATATGAAGAGCTTCAAAAGGTGTCAAAAATATGAGGAGCATGAAACGGTCTGAAAAATAGGAGGAGCATGAAATGGTGTTCAAAACTTGAAGAGCCTGAAAAGTTGTGAAATATATGAAGAGCTTCAAAACGTGTCAAAAATATGAGGTGCATGAAACGGTCTGAAAAATAGAAGGAACATGAATCGGTGTTGGAAAACATGAAGAGCCTGAAAAGGTGTGAAATATATGAAGAGCTTCAAAAGCTGCGAAAAATGAGAGGAGCATGAAAAGGGCTGAAAAATAGGAGGAGCATGAAGCGGTGTTGAAAAACATGAAGAGCCTGAAACGGTGTGAAAAATATGCAGAGATTCAAAAGGTGTCTAAAACATGAGGAGCATCAAACGGTCTGAAAAATAGGAGGAGCATGAACTGGTGTTGAAAAACATGAAGATCCTGAAAAGGTGTGAAAAATATGAAGAGCTTCAAAAGGTGTCAAAAATATGAGGAACATTAACCGGTCTGAAATATAGGAGGATCATGAAGCGGTGTTGAAAAATATGAAGAGACTGAAAAGGTGTGAAAAATATGAAGGGCTTCAAAATGTGTAAAATAAATGAGGAGCATGAAACGGTCTGAAAAATAAGAGGAGCATGAAACGGTGTTCAGAAACATGAAGATCCTGAAAAGGTGTGAAAATATGAAGAGCTTCATAAGTTGTCAAAAATATGAGGAGCACGAAACCATCTGAAAAATAGGAGGATCATGAAGCGGTGTTGAAAAACATGAAGAGCCTGAAAGGTGTCAAAAATATGAAGAGCTTCATAAGGTGTCAAAAATATGAGGTGCATGAAACGTTCTGAAAAATAAGAGGAGCATAATACGGTGTTGAAAAACATGAAGAGCCTGAAAAGGTGTGAAAAATATGAAGAGAATCAAAACTTGTCAAAATATGGGAATCCTGAAACCTTCTGAAAAATAGGAGGAGCATGAAACGGTGTTGAAAAACATGAAGAGCCTGAAAAGGTGTGAAAAATATGAAGGGCTTCAAAAGGTGTCAAATATACGAGGAGCATGAAATGGTCTGCAGAATAGGAGGAGAATAAAAAGGTGTTCAAAAACATGAAGAGTCTGAAAAGGTGTGAAAAATATGAAGAGCTTCAAAAGGTGTGAAAAATATGAGGAGCAGAAACGGTCTGAAAAATAGGAGGAGCATGAAATGGTGTTCAAAAACATGAAGAGCCTGAAAAGGTGTGAAAAATATGAAGAGCTTCAAAAGGAGTCAAAAACATGAGGGCCATGAAACGGTCTGAAAAATAGCAGGAACATGACGCGGAGTTCAAAAACATGAAGAGCCTGAAAAGGTGTGAAAAATATGAAGAGCTTCAAATGGTGTTAAAAATATGAGGGGCATGAAACGGTCTGAAAAATAGGAGGAGCATGAAACTGTGTTCAAAAACTTGAAGAGCGTGAAAAGTTGTGAAAAATATGAAGAGCTTAAAAACGTGTCATTTTATGAGGAGCATGAAACGGTCTGAAAAACTGGAGGAGCATGAAGCTTTGTTGAAAAACATGAAGAGCCAGAAAAGGTTTAAAAAATATAAAGAGCTTCAAAATATGTGAAAAATATGAAGAGCTACAAAACGTGTCAAAATATGAGGAGCATGAAAAGTTCTCAAAAATAGGAGGAGCATGAAGCCGTGTTGAAAAAATGGAAGAGCCTGAGAAGGTGTGAAAAATATGAAGAGCTTCAAAACGTGTCAAAATTAGAGGAGCAAGAAACGGTTTGAAAATATGAGGAGCATGAAACGGTGTTCAAAAACATGAAGAGCTTGAAAAGCTGTGAAAAATATGAAGAGTTTCAAAAGGAGTCAAAAATATGAGGAGCATGAAACGGTCTGAAAGATAGGAGGATCATGAAACGGTGTTCAAAAACATGAAGAGCCTGAAAATGTGTGAAAATTATGAAGAGCTTCAAAAGGTGTGAAAATATGAGGAGCATGAAGTGGTGTTCAAAAACATGAAGAGCTTGAAAAGGTGTGAAATATACGAAGAGCTTCAAAAGGTGTGAAAAATAGGAGGAGCATGAAGCGGTGTTCAAAAACATGAAGAGCCTGAAAAGGCGTGAAATATATGAAGAGCTTCAAAATGTGTCAAACGTATGAGGAGCATGAAACAGTCTGAAAATAGGAGGAGGATGAAACGGTGTTGAAAAACATGAAGAGCATGAAAAGGTGTGAAAAATACGAAGAGTTTCAAAAGGAATCAAAAATATGAGGAGCATGAAACAGTCTGAAAAATAGGAGGCACATGGTGCGTTGTTGAAAAATTACAAGAGCTTGAAAAGGTGTGAAAAATATGAAGAGCTTCAAAAGGTGTCAAAAATATGATGAGCATGAAACGGTCTGAAAAATAGGAGGAGCATGAAACAGTGTTCAAAAACATGAAGAGCATGAAAAGGTGTGAAAAATATGAAGAGCTTCAAAAGGTGTCAAAAATAAGAGGAGCAAGAAACGGTCTGAACAATAGGAGGAGTATGAAGTGGTGTTGAAAAACATGAAGAGCCTGAAAAGGTGTTAAATATATGAAGAGCTCCAATCGGTGTAAAAAATATCACGAGCATTAAACGGTCTGAAAAATAGGAGGAGCATGAAACAGTGTTCAAAAACATGAAGAGCCTGAAAAGGTGTGAAAAATATGAAGAGCTTCAAAAGGTGTCAAAAATAAGAGGAGCAAGAAACGGTCTGAACAATAGGAGGAGCATGAAGTGTTGTTGAAAAACATGAAGAGCCTGAAAAAGTGTTAAATATATGAAGAGCTCCAATCGGTGTAAAAAATATCACGAGCATTAAACGGTCTGAAAAATAGGAGGAGCATGAAACAGTGTTCAAAAACATGAAGAGCCTGAAAAGGTGTGAAAAATATGAAGAGCTTCAAAAGGTGTCAAAAATATGAGAAGCATGAAACGGTCTGAAAAATAGGAGGATCATAAAGCGGTGTTGAAGAACATGAAGAGCCTGAAAAGGTGTGAAAAATATGAAGAGCTTCAAATGGTGTGAAAAAAATGAAGAGCTTAAAAGGTGTGAAAATTATGAATAGCACGAAACGGTCTGAAAAATAGGAGGATCATGAAGCGGTGTTCAAAAACATGAAGAGCCTAAAAAGGTGTGGAAAATATGAAGAGCTTAAAAGGTGTGAAAATTGTGAATAGCACGAAACGGTCTGAAAAATAGGAGGATCATGAAGCGGTGTTGAAAAACATGAAGAGCCTGAAAATGTGTGAAAAATATGAAGGGCTTCAAAAGGTGTCAAAAATATGAAGAGCATGAAACGGTCTGAAAAATAGGAGGATCATAAAGCGGTGTTGAAGAACATGAAGAGCCTGAAAAGGTGTGAAAAATATGAAGAGCTTCAAAAGGTGTGAAAAAAATGAAGAGCTTGAAAGGTGTGAAAATTATGAATAGCACGAAACGGTCTGAAAAATAGGAGGATCATGAAGCGGTGTTCAAAAACATGAAGAGCCTAAAAAGGTGTGGAAAATATGAAGAGCTTAAAAGGTGTGAAAATTGTGAATAGCACGAAACGGTCTGAAAAATAGGAGGATCATGAAGCGGTGTTGAAAAACATGAAGAGCCTGAAAATGTGTGAAAAATATGAAGAGCTTCAAAAGGCGTGAAAAATATGAGGACCATGAAACGGTGTGAAAAATAGGAGGAGCAAGATGCGGTGTTGAAAAACATGAAGAGCCTGAAAAGTTGTGAAAAATATGAAGAATTCAAAAGGTGTCAAAAATGATATGAGCATGAAACGGTCTGAAAAATAGGAGGAGCATGAAGTGGTGTTGAAAAACATGAAGAGCTTGAAAAGGTGTGAAAAATATGAAGAGCTTCAAAAGGAGTCAAAAATATGAGTAGCATGAAACAGTCTGAAAAATATAAGAAGCATGAAGTGATGTTGAAAAACATGAAGAGTCTGAAAATGTGTGAAAAATATGAAGAGCTTCAAAAGGTTTAAAAAATATGAGGAGCATGAAACGGTCGGAATAAAGGAGGAGCATGAAGTGGTGTTGAAAAACATGAAGAGCCTGAAAATGTGTGAAAAATATGAAGAGCTTGAAAAGGTGTGAAATATATGAAGAGCTTCAAAAGGTGTCAAAAATGAGATGAGCCTGAAACGATCTGAAAAACAGGAGGAGCATGAAGTGGTGTTGAAAAACATGAAGAGCCTGAAAATGTGTGAAAAATATGAAGAGCTTCAAAATTTGTGAAATACATGAGGAGCTTGAAAAGGTCTGAAAAACAGGAGGAGCATGAAGCGGTGCTGAAAATCATGAAGAACCTGAAAACGTGTGAAAAATATGAAGAGCTTCAAAAGGTGTCAAAAATGAGATGAGCATGAAACGGTCTGAATAATAGGAGGAACATGAAGTGGTTTTGAAAAACATGAAGAGCCTGAAAAGGTGTGCAATATATGAAGAGCTTCAAAAGGTGTCAAAAATATGAGGAGCATGAAACGGTCTGAAAAATAATAGGAGCATGAAACTGTGTTAAAAAACCTGAAGAGCCTAAAAAGTTTTGAAAAATATAAAGAACTTCAAAAGGTGTGAAATGCATGAGGAGAATTAAACGGTCTGAAAAATAGGAGGAGCATGAAGCGGTGTTGAAAAACATGAAGAGCCTAAAACGTGTGAAAAATATGAAGAGCTTCAAAAGGTGTGAAATATATGAAGAGTTTCAAAAGGTGTCAAAAATGAGATGAGCATGAAACGGTCTGAAAAATAGGAGGAGCATGAAGCGGTGTTGAAAAACATGAAGAGCCTGAAATGGTGTGAAAAATATGAAGAGCTTCAAAAGGTGTGAAATATATGAAGAGTTTCAAAAGGTGTCCAAAATATAAGGAGCGTGAAACGGTCTGAAAAATAGGATGAGCATGAAACGGTGTTCAAAAATATGAAGAGTTTCAAAAGTGTGAAAAATATGAGGAGCATTAATCGGTCTGAAAAAAAGGAGGAGCATGAAACGGTGTTCAAAAATATGAAGAGCTTCAAAAGGTGTCAAAAATATGAAGAGTATGAAAAAGTCTGAAAAATAGGAGGAGCATGAAGTGTTGTTGTAAAACATGAAGAGCCTGAAAGGTGTGAAATATATGAAGAGCTTCAAAAGGTGTGAAAAATATGAGGAGCATGAAGTGGTGTTGAAAAATATGAAGAGCCTGAAAAAGTGTGAAAAATGTGTAGAGCTTCAAAAGGTGTGAAATACATGAGGAGGATGAATCGGTCTGAAAAACAGGAGGAGCATGAAGCGGTGTTCAAAAACATGAAGAGCCTGAAAAGGTGTGAAATATATGAAGAGCTTCAAAAGGTGTCAAAAATATGAGGAGCATGAAAAGGTCTGAAAAATAGGAGGAGCATGAAGTGTTGTTGTAAAACATGAAGAGCCTGAAAGGTGTGAAATATATGAAGAGCTTTAAAAGGTGTGAAATACATGAGGAGCATGTAACGGTCTGAAAAATAGGAGGAGCATGAAGTGGTGTTGAAAAACTTGAAGAGCCTGAAAAGGTGTGAAAAATATGAAGAGCTTCAAGAGGTGTGAAATTCATGAGGAGAATGAATCGGTCTTAAAAATAGGAGGAGCATGAGCGGTGTTCAAAAACATGAAGAGCCTGAGGAGGTGTGAAATATATGAAGAGCTTCAAAAGGTGTCAAAAATATGAGGAGCATGAAACATTCTGAAAAATAGTAGGAAAATGAAATGGGGTTCAAAACCCTGAAGAGCCTAAAAAGGTGTGAAAAATATAAACAGCTTCAAAAGGTGTGAAACGCCTGAGGAGCATTAAACGGTCTGAAAAATAGGAGGAGCATGAAGCGTTGATGAAAAACATGAAGAGCCTGAAAATGTGTGAAAAATATGAAGAGCTTCAAAAGTTGTCAAAAATATGAGGAGCATGAACGGTCTGAAAAATAGGAGGAGCATGAAGCGGTCTTGAAAACATTACGAGCCTGAAACGGTGTGAAAAATATGAAGAGCTTCAAAATGTTTCAAAAATATGAGGAGTATGAACGATCTGAAAAATAGGAGGAGCATGAAGCGGTGTTGAAAACATGAAGAGCTTCAAAAGTGTGAAAAATAAGAAGAGCTTCAAAAGGTGTCAAAAATATGAAGAGCATGAAACGGTCCGAAAAATAGGGGGAGCATGAAGTGGTGTTGAAAAACATGAAGAGCCTGAAAAGGTGTGAAAATTATGAAGAGGCATTAAAATGTGTCAAATATATGAGGAGCCTGAAAAGGTCTGAAAAATAGTAGGAGCATGAAACGGTGTTCAAAAACATGAAGAGCCTGAAAGGTGTGAAATATATGAAGAGCTTCAAAAGGTGTGAAATACATGAGGAGCATGTAACGGTCTGAAAAATAGGAGGAGCATGAAGTGGTGATGAAAAACTTGAAGAGCCTGAAAAGGTGTGAAAAATATGAAGAGCTTCAAAAGATGTGAAATTCATTAGGAGGATGAATCGGTCTGAACAACAGAGGAGCATGAAGCGGTGTTGAAAAACTTGAAGAGCCTGAAAAGGTGTGAAAAATATGAAGAGCTTCAAAAGATGTGAAATTCATGAGGAGGATGAATCGGTCTGAACAACAGGAGGAGCATGAAGTGGTGTTGAAAAACTTGAAGAGCCTGAAAAGGTGTGAAAATTATGAAGAGCTTCAAAAGGTGTCAAAAATATGAGGGGCATCAAACGGTCTAAAAAATAGGAGGAGGAGGAAGTGGTGTTGAAAAACATGAAGATCCTGAAAAGGTGTGAAAAATATGAAGAGATTCAAAAGGTGTGAAAAATGAAAGAAGCAAGAAAAGGTCTGAAAATTAGGAGGAGCATGAAGTGGTGTTGAAAAACATGAAGAGCCTGAACAGGTGCGAAATATATGAAGAGCATCAAAAGGTGTCAAAAATATTTGGAGCATGAAACGGTCTGAAAAATAGGAGGAGCATGGAGCGTTGTTGAAAAACATGAAGAGCCTGAAAAGGTGTGAAAAATATTAAGGGCTTCAAAAGGTGTCAAAGATCCGAGGAGCATGAAACGGTCTGAAAAATAGTAGGAGAATGCAACGGTGTTCAAAAACATGAAGAGTTTGAAAAGGTGTGAAAAATATGAAGAGCTTCAAAAGGAGTCAAAAATATGAGGACCATGAAACGGTCTGAAATATCGGAGGAGCATGAAACGGTGTTCAAAAACTTGAAGAGCCTGAAAAGTTGTGAAAAATACGAAGAGCTTCAAAAGGTGTCAAAAATATGAGGACCATGAAACGGTCTGAAAAATAGGAGGAGCATGAAATGGTGTTCAAAACTTGAAGAGCCTGAAAAGTTGTGAAATATATGAAGAGCTTCAAAACGTGTCAAAAATATGAGGTGCATGAAACGGTCTGAAAAATAGAAGGAACATGAATCGGTGTTGGAAAACATGAAGAGCCTGAAAAGGTGTGAAATATATGAAGAGCTTCAAAAGCTGCGAAAAATGAGAGGAGCATGAAAAGGGCTGAAAAATAGGAGGAGCATGAAGCGGTGTTGAAAAACATGAAGAGCCTGAAACGGTGTGAAAAATATGCAGAGATTCAAAAGGTGTCTAAAACATGAGGAGCATCAAACGGTCTGAAAAATAGGAGGAGCATGAACTGGTGTTGAAAAACATGAAGATCCTGAAAAGGTGTGAAAAATATGAAGAGCTTCAAAAGGTGTCAAAAATATGAGGAACATTAACCGGTCTGAAATATAGGAGGATCATGAAGCGGTGTTGAAAAATATGAAGAGACTGAAAAGGTGTGAAAAATATGAAGGGCTTCAAAATGTGTAAAATAAATGAGGAGCATGAAACGGTCTGAAAAATAAGAGGAGCATGAAACGGTGTTCAGAAACATGAAGATCCTGAAAAGGTGTGAAAATATGAAGAGCTTCATAAGTTGTCAAAAATATGAGGAGCACGAAACCATCTGAAAAATAGGAGGATCATGAAGCGGTGTTGAAAAACATGAAGAGCCTGAAAGGTGTCAAAAATATGAAGAGCTTCAAAAGGTGTCAAAAATATGAGGTGCATGAAACGTTCTGAAAAATAAGAGGAGCATAATACGGTGTTGAAAAACATGAAGAGCCTGAAAAGGTGTGAAAAATATGAAGAGAATCAAAACTTGTCAAAATATGGGAATCCTGAAACCTTCTGAAAAATAGGAGGAGCATGAAACGGTGTTGAAAAACATGAAGAGCCTGAAAAGGTGTGAAAAATATGAAGGGCTTCAAAAGGTGTCAAATATACGAGGAGCATGAAATGGTCTGCAGAATAGGAGGAGAATAAAAAGGTGTTCAAAAACATGAAGAGTCTGAAAAGGTGTGAAAAATATGAAGAGCTTCAAAAGGAGTCAAAAATATGAGGACCATGAAACGGTCTGAAAAATAGGAGGAGCATGAAATGGTGTTCAAAAACATGAAGAGCCTGAAAAGGTGTGAAAAATATGAAGAGCTTCAAAAGGTGTGAAAAATATGAGGAGCATGAAACGGTCTGAAAAATAGGAGGAGCATGACGCGGAGTTCAAAAACATGAAGAGCCTGAAAAGGTGTGAAAAATATGAAGAGCTTCAAATGGTGTTAAAAATATGAGGGGCATGAAACGGTCTGAAAAATAGGAGGAGCATGAAACTGTGTTCAAAAACTTGAAGAGCGTGAAAAGTTGTGAAAAATATGAAGAGCTTAAAAACGTGTCATTTTATGAGGAGCATGAAACGGTCTGAAAAACTGGAGGAGCATGAAGCTTTGTTGAAAAACATGAAGAGCCAGAAAAGGTTTAAAAAATATGAAGAGCTTCAAAATATGTGAAAAATATGAAGAGCTACAAAACGTGTCAAAATATGAGGAGCATGAAAAGTTCTCAAAAATAGGAGGAGCATGAAGCCGTGTTGAAAAAATGGAAGAGCCTGAGAAGGTGTGAAAAATATGAAGAGCTTCAAAACGTGTCAAAATTAGGGGAGCAAGAAACGGTTTGAAAATATGAGGAGCATGAAACGGTGTTCAAAAACATGAAGAGCCTGAAAAGCTGTGAAAAATATGAAGAGTTTCAAAAGGAGTCAAAAATATGAGGAGCATGAAACGGTCTGAAAGATAGGAGGATCATGAAACGGTGTTCAAAAACATGAAGAGCCTGAAAATGTGTGAAAATTATGAAGAGCTTCAAAAGGTGTGAAAATATGAGGAGCATGAAGTGGTGTTCAAAAACATGAAGAGCTTGAAAAGGTGTGAAATATACGAAGAGCTTCAAAAGGTGTGAAAAATAGGAGGAGCATGAAGCGGTGTTCAAAAACATGAAGAGCCTGAAAAGGTGTGAAATATATGAAGAGCTTCAAAATGTGTCAAACGTATGAGGAGCATGAAACAGTCTGAAAATAGGAGGAGGATGAAACGGTGTTGAAAAACATGAAGAGCATGAAAAGGTGTGAAAAATACGAAGAGTTTCAAAAGGAATCAAAAATATGAGGAGCATGAAACAGTCTGAAAAATAGGAGGCACATGGAGCGTTGTTGAAAAATTACAAGAGCTTGAAAAGGTGTGAAAAATATGAAGAGCTTCAAAAGGTGTCAAAAATATGATGAGCATGAAACGGTCTGAAAAATAGGAGGAGCATGAAACAGTGTTCAAAAACATGAAGAGCCTGAAAAGGTGTGAAAAATATGAAGAGCTTCAAAAGGTGTCAAAAATAAGAGGAGCAAGAAACGGTCTGAACAATAGGAGGAGTATGAAGTGGTGTTGAAAAACATGAAGAGCCTGAAAAGGTGTTAAATATATGAAGAGCTCCAATCGGTGTAAAAAATATCACGAGCATTAAACGGTCTGAAAAATAGGAGGAGCATGAAACAGTGTTCAAAAACATGAAGATCCTGAAAAGGTGTGAAAAATATGAAGAGCTTCAAAAGGTGTCAAAAATAAGAGGAGCAAGAAACGGTCTGAACAATAGGAGGAGCATGAAGTGTTGTTGAAAAACATGAAGAGCCTGAAAAGGTGTTAAATATATGAAGAGCTCCAATCGGTGTAAAAAATATCACGAGCATTAAACGGTCTGAAAAATAGGAGGAGCATGAAACAGTGTTCAAAAACATGAAGAGCCTGAAAAGGTGTGAAAAATATGAAGAGCTTAAAAACGTGTCATTTTATGAGGAGCATGAAACGGTCTGAAAAATAGGAGGATCATAAAGCGGTGTTGAAGAACATGAAGAGCCTGAAAAGGTGTGAAAAATATGAAGAGCTTCAAATGGTGTGAAAAAAATGAAGAGCTTAAAAGGTGTGAAAATTATGAATAGCACGAAACGGTCTGAAAAATAGGAGGATCATGAAGCGGTGTTCAAAAACATGAAGAGCCTAAAAAGGTGTGGAAAATATGAAGAGCTTAAAAGGTGTGAAAATTGTGAATAGCACGAAACGGTCTGAAAAATAGGAGGATCATGAAGCGGTGTTGAAAAACATGAAGAGCCTGAAAATGTGTGAAAAATATGAAGGGCTTCAAAAGGTGTCAAAAATATGAAGAGCATGAAACGGTCTGAAAAATAGGAGGATCATAAAGCGGTGTTGAAGAACATGAAGAGCCTGAAAAGGTGTGAAAAATATGAAGAGCTTCAAAAGGTGTGAAAAAAATGAAGAGCTTGAAAGGTGTGAAAATTATGAATAGCACGAAACGGTCTGAAAAATAGGAGGATCATGAAGCGGTGTTCAAAAACATGAAGAGCCTAAAAAGGTGTGGAAAATATGAAGAGCTTAAAAGGTGTGAAAATTGTGAATAGCACGAAACGGTCTGAAAAATAGGAGGATCATGAAGCGGTGTTGAAAAACATGAAGAGCCTGAAAATGTGTGAAAAATATGAAGAGCTTCAAAATTTGTGAAATACATGAGGAGCTTGAAACGGGCTGAACAACAGGAGGAGCATGAAGCGGTGTTGAAAAACATGAAGAGCCTGAAAAGGTGTGAAAAATATGAAGAGCTTCAAAAGGCGTGAAAAATATGAGGACCATGAAACGGTGTGAAAAATAGGAGGAGCAAGATGCGGTGTTGAAAAACATGAAGAGCCTGAAAAGTTGTGAAAAATATGAAGAATTCAAAAGGTGTCAAAAATGATATGAGCATGAAACGGTCTGAAAAATAGGAGGAGCATGAAGTGGTGTTGAAAAACATGAAGAGCTTGAAAAGGTGTGAAAAATATGAAGAGCTTCAAAAGGAGTCAAAAATATGAGTAGCATGAAACAGTCTGAAAAATATAAGGAGCATGAAGTGATGTTGAAAAACATGAAGAGTCTGAAAATGTGTGAAAAATATGAAGAGCTTCAAAAGGCGTGAAAAATATGAGGACCATGAAACGGTCTGAAAAATAGGAGGAGCAAGATGCGGTGTTGAAAAACGTGAAGAGTTTGAAAAGGTATGAAAAATATGAAGAGCATCAAAAGGTTTAAAAAATATGAGGAGCATGAAACGGTCGGAATAAAGGAGGAGCATGAAGTGGTGTTGAAAAACATGAAGAGCCTGAAAATGTGTGAAAAATATGAAGAGCTTGAAAAGGTGTGAAATATATGAAGAGCTTCAAAAGGTGTCAAAAATGAGATGAGCCTGAAACGATCTGAAAAACAGGAGGAGCATGAAGTGGTGTTGAAAAACATGAAGAGCCTGAAAATGTGTGAAAAATATGAAGAGCTTCAAAATTTGTGAAATACATGAGGAGCTTGAAAAGGTCTGAAAAACAGGAGGAGCATGAAGCGGTGCTGAAAATCATGAAGAACCTGAAAACGTGTGAAAAATATGAAGAGCTTCAAAAGGTGTCAAAAATGAGATGAGCATGAAACGGTCTGAATAATAGGAGGAACATGAAGTGGTTTTGAAAAACATGAAGAGCCTGAAAAGGTGTGCAATATATGAAGAGCTTCAAAAGGTGTCAAAAATATGAGGAGCATGAAACGGTCTGAAAAATAATAGGAGCATGAAACTGTGTTAAAAAACCTGAAGAGCCTAAAAAGTTTTGAAAAATATAAAGAACTTCAAAAGGTGTGAAATGCATGAGGAGAATTAAACGGTCTGAAAAATAGGAGGAGCATGAAGCGGTGTTGAAAAACATGAAGAGCCTAAAACGTGTGAAAAATATGAAGAGCTTCAAAAGGTGTGAAATATATGAAGAGTTTCAAAAGGTGTCAAAAATGAGATGAGCATGAAACGGTCTGAAAAATAGGAGGAGCATGAAGCGGTGTTGAAAAACATGAAGAGCCTGAAATGGTGTGAAAAATATGAAGAGCTTCAAAAGGTGTGAAATATATGAAGAGTTTCAAAAGGTGTCCAAAATATAAGGAGCGTGAAACGGTCTGAAAAATAGGATGAGCATGAAACGGTGTTCAAAAATATGAAGAGTTTCAAAAGTGTGAAAAATATGAGGAGCATTAATCGGTCTGAAAAAAAGGAGGAGCATGAAACGGTGTTCAAAAATATGAAGAGCTTCAAAAGGTGTCAAAAATATGAAGAGTATGAAAAAGTCTGAAAAATAGGAGGAGCATGAAGTGTTGTTGTAAAACATGAAGAGCCTGAAAGGTGTGAAATATATGAAGAGCTTCAAAAGGTGTGAAAAATATGAGGAGCATGAAGTGGTGTTGAAAAATATGAAGAGCCTGAAAAAGTGTGAAAAATGTGTAGAGCTTCAAAAGGTGTGAAATACATGAGGAGGATGAATCGGTCTGAAAAACAGGAGGAGCATGAAGCGGTGTTCAAAAACATGAAGAGCCTGAAAAGGTGTGAAATATATGAAGAGCTTCAAAAGGTGTCAAAAATATGAGGAGCATGAAAAGGTCTGAAAAATAGGAGGAGCATGAAGTGTTGTTGTAAAACATGAAGAGCCTGAAAGGTGTGAAATATATGAAGAGCTTCAAAAGGTGTGAAATACATGAGGAGCATGTAACGGTCTGAAAAATAGGAGGAGCATGAAGTGGTGTTGAAAAACTTGAAGAGCCTGAAAAGGTGTGAAAAATATGAAGAGCTTCAAGAGGTGTGAAATTCATGAGGAGAATGAATCGGTCTTAAAAATAGGAGGAGCATGAGCGGTGTTCAAAAACATGAAGAGCCTGAGAAGGTGTGAAATATATGAAGAGCTTCAAAAGGTGTCAAAAATATGAGGAGCATGAAACATTCTGAAAAATAGTAGGAAAATGAAATGGGGTTCAAAACCCTGAAGAGCCTAAAAAGGTGTGAAAAATATAAACAGCTTCAAAAGGTGTGAAACGCCTGAGGAGCATTAAACGGTCTGAAAAATAGGAGGAGCATGAAGCGTTGATGAAAAACATGAAGAGCCTGAAAATGTGTGAAAAATATGAAGAGCTTCAAAAGTTGTCAAAAATATGAGGAGCATGAACGGTCTGAAAAATAGGAGGAGCATGAAGCGGTCTTGAAAACATTACGAGCCTGAAACGGTGTGAAAAATATGAAGAGCTTCAAAATGTTTCAAAAATATGAGGAGTATGAACGATCTGAAAAATAGGAGGAGCATGAAGCGGTGTTGAAAACATGAAGAGCTTCAAAAGTGTGAAAAATAAGAAGAGCTTCAAAAGGTGTCAAAAATATGAAGAGCATGAAACGGTCCGAAAAATAGGGGGAGCATGAAGTGGTGTTGAAAAACATGAAGAGCCTGAAAAGGTGTGAAAATTATGAAGAGGCATTAAAATGTGTCAAATATATGAGGAGCCTGAAAAGGTCTGAAAAATAGTAGGAGCATGAAACGGTGTTCAAAAACATGAAGAGCCTGAAAGGTGTGAAATATATGAAGAGCTTCAAAAGGTGTGAAATACATGAGGAGCATGTAACGGTCTGAAAAATAGGAGGAGCATGAAGTGGTGATGAAAAACTTGAAGAGCCTGAAAAGGTGTGAAAAATATGAAGAGCTTCAAAAGATGTGAAATTCATTAGGAGGATGAATCGGTCTGAACAACAGAGGAGCATGAAGCGGTGTTGAAAAACTTGAAGAGCCTGAAAAGGTGTGAAAAATATGAAGAGCTTCAAAAGATGTGAAATTCATGAGGAGGATGAATCGGTCTGAACAACAGGAGGAGCATGAAGTGGTGTTGAAAAACTTGAAGAGCCTGAAAAGGTGTGAAAATTATGAAGAGCTTCAAAAGGTGTCAAAAATATGAGGGGCATCAAACGGTCTAAAAAATAGGAGGAGGAGGAAGTGGTGTTGAAAAACATGAAGATCCTGAAAAGGTGTGAAAAATATGAAGAGCTTCAAAATTTGTGAAATACATGAGGAGCTTGAAACGGGCTGAACAACAGGAGGAGCATGAAGCGGTGTTGAAAAACATGAAGAGCCTGAAAAGGTGTGAAAAATATGAAGAGCTTCAAAAGGCGTGAAAAATATGAGGACCATGAAACGGTGTGAAAAATAGGAGGAGCAAGATGCGGTGTTGAAAAACATGAAGAGCCTGAAAAGTTGTGAAAAATATGAAGAATTCAAAAGGTGTCAAAAATGATATGAGCATGAAACGGTCTGAAAAATAGGAGGAGCATGAAGTGGTGTTGAAAAACATGAAGAGCTTGAAAAGGTGTGAAAAATATGAAGAGCTTCAAAAGGAGTCAAAAATATGAGTAGCATGAAACAGTCTGAAAAATATAAGGAGCATGAAGTGATGTTGAAAAACATGAAGAGTCTGAAAATGTGTGAAAAATATGAAGAGCTTCAAAAGGCGTGAAAAATATGAGGACCATGAAACGGTCTGAAAAATAGGAGGAGCAAGATGCGGTGTTGAAAAACGTGAAGAGTTTGAAAAGGTATGAAAAATATGAAGAGCATCAAAAGGTTTAAAAAATATGAGGAGCATGAAACGGTCGGAATAAAGGAGGAGCATGAAGTGGTGTTGAAAAACATGAAGAGCCTGAAAATGTGTGAAAAATATGAAGAGCTTGAAAAGGTGTGAAATATATGAAGAGCTTCAAAAGGTGTCAAAAATGAGATGAGCCTGAAACGATCTGAAAAACAGGAGGAGCATGAAGTGGTGTTGAAAAACATGAAGAGCCTGAAAATGTGTGAAAAATATGAAGAGCTTCAAAATTTGTGAAATACATGAGGAGCTTGAAAAGGTCTGAAAAACAGGAGGAGCATGAAGCGGTGCTGAAAATCATGAAGAACCTGAAAACGTGTGAAAAATATGAAGAGCTTCAAAAGGTGTCAAAAATGAGATGAGCATGAAACGGTCTGAATAATAGGAGGAACATGAAGTGGTTTTGAAAAACATGAAGAGCCTGAAAAGGTGTGCAATATATGAAGAGCTTCAAAAGGTGTCAAAAATATGAGGAGCATGAAACGGTCTGAAAAATAATAGGAGCATGAAACTGTGTTAAAAAACCTGAAGAGCCTAAAAAGTTTTGAAAAATATAAAGAACTTCAAAAGGTGTGAAATGCATGAGGAGAATTAAACGGTCTGAAAAATAGGAGGAGCATGAAGCGGTGTTGAAAAACATGAAGAGCCTAAAACGTGTGAAAAATATGAAGAGCTTCAAAAGGTGTGAAATATATGAAGAGTTTCAAAAGGTGTCAAAAATGAGATGAGCATGAAACGGTCTGAAAAATAGGAGGAGCATGAAGCGGTGTTGAAAAACATGAAGAGCCTGAAATGGTGTGAAAAATATGAAGAGCTTCAAAAGGTGTGAAATATATGAAGAGTTTCAAAAGGTGTCCAAAATATAAGGAGCGTGAAACGGTCTGAAAAATAGGATGAGCATGAAACGGTGTTCAAAAATATGAAGAGTTTCAAAAGTGTGAAAAATATGAGGAGCATTAATCGGTCTGAAAAAAAGGAGGAGCATGAAACGGTGTTCAAAAATATGAAGAGCTTCAAAAGGTGTCAAAAATATGAAGAGTATGAAAAAGTCTGAAAAATAGGAGGAGCATGAAGTGTTGTTGTAAAACATGAAGAGCCTGAAAGGTGTGAAATATATGAAGAGCTTCAAAAGGTGTGAAAAATATGAGGAGCATGAAGTGGTGTTGAAAAATATGAAGAGCCTGAAAAAGTGTGAAAAATGTGTAGAGCTTCAAAAGGTGTGAAATACATGAGGAGGATGAATCGGTCTGAAAAACAGGAGGAGCATGAAGCGGTGTTCAAAAACATGAAGAGCCTGAAAAGGTGTGAAATATATGAAGAGTTTCAAAAGGTGTCAAAAATATGAGGAGCATGAAAAGGTCTGAAAAATAGGAGGAGCATGAAGTGTTGTTGTAAAACATGAAGAGCCTGAAAGGTGTGAAATATATGAAGAGCTTTAAAAGGTGTGAAATACATGAGGAGCATGTAACGGTCTGAAAAATAGGAGGAGCATGAAGTGGTGTTGAAAAACTTGAAGAGCCTGAAAAGGTGTGAAAAATATGAAGAGCTTCAAGAGGTGTGAAATTCATGAGGAGAATGAATCGGTCTTAAAAATAGGAGGAGCATGAGCGGTGTTCAAAAACATGAAGAGCCTGAGAAGGTGTGAAATATATGAAGAGCTTCAAAAGGTGTCAAAAATATGAGGAGCATGAAACATTCTGAAAAATAGTAGGAAAATGAAATGGGGTTCAAAACCCTGAAGAGCCTAAAAAGGTGTGAAAAATATAAACAGCTTCAAAAGGTGTGAAACGCCTGAGGAGCATTAAACGGTCTGAAAAATAGGAGGAGCATGAAGCGTTGATGAAAAACATGAAGAGCCTGAAAATGTGTGAAAAATATGAAGAGCTTCAAAAGTTGTCAAAAATATGAGGAGCATGAACGGTCTGAAAAATAGGAGGAGCATGAAGCGGTCTTGAAAACATTACGAGCCTGAAACGGTGTGAAAAATATGAAGAGCTTCAAAATGTTTCAAAAATATGAGGAGTATGAACGATCTGAAAAATAGGAGGAGCATGAAGCGGTGTTGAAAACATGAAGAGCTTCAAAAGTGTGAAAAATAAGAAGAGCTTCAAAAGGTGTCAAAAATATGAAGAGCATGAAACGGTCCGAAAAATAGGGGGAGCATGAAGTGGTGTTGAAAAACATGAAGAGCCTGAAAAGGTGTGAAAATTATGAAGAGGCATTAAAATGTGTCAAATATATGAGGAGCCTGAAAAGGTCTGAAAAATAGTAGGAGCATGAAACGGTGTTCAAAAACATGAAGAGCCTGAAAGGTGTGAAATATATGAAGAGCTTCAAAAGGTGTGAAATACATGAGGAGCATGTAACGGTCTGAAAAATAGGAGGAGCATGAAGTGGTGATGAAAAACTTGAAGAGCCTGAAAAGGTGTGAAAAATATGAAGAGCTTCAAAAGATGTGAAATTCATTAGGAGGATGAATCGGTCTGAACAACAGAGGAGCATGAAGCGGTGTTGAAAAACTTGAAGAGCCTGAAAAGGTGTGAAAAATATGAAGAGCTTCAAAAGATGTGAAATTCATGAGGAGGATGAATCGGTCTGAACAACAGGAGGAGCATGAAGTGGTGTTGAAAAACTTGAAGAGCCTGAAAAGGTGTGAAAATTATGAAGAGCTTCAAAAGGTGTCAAAAATATGAGGGGCATCAAACGGTCTAAAAAATAGGAGGAGGAGGAAGTGGTGTTGAAAAACATGAAGATCCTGAAAAGGTGTGAAAAATATGAAGAGATTCAAAAGGTGTGAAAAATGAAAGAAGCAAGAAAAGGTCTGAAAATTAGGAGGAGCATGAAGTGGTGTTGAAAAACATGAAGAGCCTGAACAGGTGCGAAATATATGAAGAGCATCAAAAGGTGTCAAAAATATTTGGAGCATGAAACGGTCTGAAAAATAGGAGGAGCATGGAGCGTTGTTGAAAAACATGAAGAGCCTGAAAAGGTGTGAAAAATATTAAGGGCTTCAAAAGGTGTCAAAGATCCGAGGAGCATGAAACGGTCTGAAAAATAGTAGGAGAATGCAACGGTGTTCAAAAACATGAAGAGTTTGAAAAGGTGTGAAAAATATGAAGAGCTTCAAAAGGAGTCAAAAATATGAGGACCATGAAACGGTCTGAAATATCGGAGGAGCATGAAACGGTGTTCAAAAACTTGAAGAGCCTGAAAAGTTGTGAAAAATACGAAGAGCTTCAAAAGGTGTCAAAAATATGAGGACCATGAAACGGTCTGAAAAATAGGAGGAGCATGAAATGGTGTTCAAAACTTGAAGAGCCTGAAAAGTTGTGAAATATATGAAGAGCTTCAAAACGTGTCAAAAATATGAGGTGCATGAAACGGTCTGAAAAATAGAAGGAACATGAATCGGTGTTGGAAAACATGAAGAGCCTGAAAAGGTGTGAAATATATGAAGAGCTTCAAAAGCTGCGAAAAATGAGAGGAGCATGAAAAGGGCTGAAAAATAGGAGGAGCATGAAGCGGTGTTGAAAAACATGAAGAGCCTGAAACGGTGTGAAAAATATGCAGAGATTCAAAAGGTGTCTAAAACATGAGGAGCATCAAACGGTCTGAAAAATAGGAGGAGCATGAACTGGTGTTGAAAAACATGAAGATCCTGAAAAGGTGTGAAAAATATGAAGAGCTTCAAAAGGTGTCAAAAATATGAGGAACATTAACCGGTCTGAAATATAGGAGGATCATGAAGCGGTGTTGAAAAATATGAAGAGACTGAAAAGGTGTGAAAAATATGAAGGGCTTCAAAATGTGTAAAATAAATGAGGAGCATGAAACGGTCTGAAAAATAAGAGGAGCATGAAACGGTGTTCAGAAACATGAAGATCCTGAAAAGGTGTGAAAATATGAAGAGCTTCATAAGTTGTCAAAAATATGAGGAGCACGAAACCATCTGAAAAATAGGAGGATCATGAAGCGGTGTTGAAAAACATGAAGAGCCTGAAAGGTGTCAAAAATATGAAGAGCTTCAAAAGGTGTCAAAAATATGAGGTGCATGAAACGTTCTGAAAAATAAGAGGAGCATAATACGGTGTTGAAAAACATGAAGAGCCTGAAAAGGTGTGAAAAATATGAAGAGAATCAAAACTTGTCAAAATATGGGAATCCTGAAACCTTCTGAAAAATAGGAGGAGCATGAAACGGTGTTGAAAAACATGAAGAGCCTGAAAAGGTGTGAAAAATATGAAGGGCTTCAAAAGGTGTCAAATATACGAGGAGCATGAAATGGTCTGCAGAATAGGAGGAGAATAAAAAGGTGTTCAAAAACATGAAGAGTCTGAAAAGGTGTGAAAAATATGAAGAGCTTCAAAAGGAGTCAAAAATATGAGGACCATGAAACGGTCTGAAAAATAGGAGGAGCATGAAATGGTGTTCAAAAACATGAAGAGCCTGAAAAGGTGTGAAAAATATGAAGAGCTTCAAAAGGTGTGAAAAATATGAGGAGCATGAAACGGTCTGAAAAATAGGAGGAGCATGACGCGGAGTTCAAAAACATGAAGAGCCTGAAAAGGTGTGAAAAATATGAAGAGCTTCAAATGGTGTTAAAAATATGAGGGGCATGAAACGGTCTGAAAAATAGGAGGAGCATGAAACTGTGTTCAAAAACTTGAAGAGAGTGAAAAGTTGTGAAAAATATGAAGAGCTTAAAAACGTGTCATTTTATGAGGAGCATGAAACGGTCTGAAAAACTGGAGGAGCATGAAGCTTTGTTGAAAAACATGAAGAGCCAGAAAAGGTTTAAAAAATATGAAGAGCTTCAAAATATGTGAAAAATATGAAGAGCTACAAAACGTGTCAAAATATGAGGAGCATGAAAAGTTCTCAAAAATAGGAGGAGCATGAAGCCGTGTTGAAAAAATGGAAGAGCCTGAGAAGGTGTGAAAAATATGAAGAGCTTCAAAACGTGTCAAAATTAGGGGAGCAAGAAACGGTTTGAAAATATGAGGAGCATGAAACGGTGTTCAAAAACATGAAGAGCCTGAAAAGCTGTGAAAAATATGAAGAGTTTCAAAAGGAGTCAAAAATATGAGGAGCATGAAACGGTCTGAAAGATAGGAGGATCATGAAACGGTGTTCAAAAACATGAAGAGCCTGAAAATGTGTGAAAATTATGAAGAGCTTCAAAAGGTGTGAAAATATGAGGAGCATGAAGTGGTGTTCAAAAACATGAAGAGCTTGAAAAGGTGTGAAATATACGAAGAGCTTCAAAAGGTGTGAAAAATAGGAGGAGCATGAAGCGGTGTTCAAAAACATGAAGAGCCTGAAAAGGTGTGAAATATATGAAGAGCTTCAAAATGTGTCAAACGTATGAGGAGCATGAAACAGTCTGAAAATAGGAGGAGGATGAAACGGTCTTGAAAAACATGAAGAGCATGAAAAGGTGTGAAAAATACGAAGAGTTTCAAAAGGAATCAAAAATATGAGGAGCATGAAACAGTCTGAAAAATAGGAGGCACATGGAGCGTTGTTGAAAAATTACAAGAGCTTGAAAAGGTGTGAAAAATATGAAGAGCTTCAAAAGGTGTCAAAAATATGATGAGCATGAAACGGTCTGAAAAATAGGAGGAGCATGAAACAGTGTTCAAAAACATGAAGAGCCTGAAAAGGTGTGAAAAATATGAAGAGCTTCAAAAGGTGTCAAAAATAAGAGGAGCAAGAAACGGTCTGAACAATAGGAGGAGTATGAAGTGGTGTTGAAAAACATGAAGAGCCTGAAAAGGTGTTAAATATATGAAGAGCTCCAATCGGTGTAAAAAATATCACGAGCATTAAACGGTCTGAAAAATAGGAGGAGCATGAAACAGTGTTCAAAAACATGAAGATCCTGAAAAGGTGTGAAAAATATGAAGAGCTTCAAAAGGTGTCAAAAATAAGAGGAGCAAGAAACGGTCTGAACAATAGGAGGAGCATGAAGTGTTGTTGAAAAACATGAAGAGCCTGAAAAGGTGTTAAATATATGAAGAGCTCCAATCGGTGTAAAAAATATCACGAGCATTAAACGGTCTGAAAAATAGGAGGAGCATGAAACAGTGTTCAAAAACATGAAGAGCCTGAAAAGGTGTGAAAAATATGAAGAGCTTAAAAACGTGTCATTTTATGAGGAGCATGAAACGGTCTGAAAAATAGGAGGATCATAAAGCGGTGTTGAAGAACATGAAGAGCCTGAAAAGGTGTGAAAAATATGAAGAGCTTCAAATGGTGTGAAAAAAATGAAGAGCTTAAAAGGTGTGAAAATTATGAATAGCACGAAACGGTCTGAAAAATAGGAGGATCATGAAGCGGTGTTCAAAAACATGAAGAGCCTAAAAAGGTGTGGAAAATATGAAGAGCTTAAAAGGTGTGAAAATTGTGAATAGCACGAAACGGTCTGAAAAATAGGAGGATCATGAAGCGGTGTTGAAAAACATGAAGAGCCTGAAAATGTGTGAAAAATATGAAGGGCTTCAAAAGGTGTCAAAAATATGAAGAGCATGAAACGGTCTGAAAAATAGGAGGATCATAAAGCGGTGTTGAAGAACATGAAGAGCCTGAAAAGGTGTGAAAAATATGAAGAGCTTCAAAAGGTGTGAAAAAAATGAAGAGCTTGAAAGGTGTGAAAATTATGAATAGCACGAAACGGTCTGAAAAATAGGAGGATCATGAAGCGGTGTTCAAAAACATGAAGAGCCTAAAAAGGTGTGGAAAATATGAAGAGCTTAAAAGGTGTGAAAATTGTGAATAGCACGAAACGGTCTGAAAAATAGGAGGATCATGAAGCGGTGTTGAAAAACATGAAGAGCCTGAAAATGTGTGAAAAATATGAAGAGCTTCAAAATTTGTGAAATACATGAGGAGCTTGAAACGGGCTGAACAACAGGAGGAGCATGAAGCGGTGTTGAAAAACATGAAGAGCCTGAAAAGGTGTGAAAAATATGAAGAGCTTCAAAAGGCGTGAAAAATATGAGGACCATGAAACGGTGTGAAAAATAGGAGGAGCAAGATGCGGTGTTGAAAAACATGAAGAGCCTGAAAAGTTGTGAAAAATATGAAGAATTCAAAAGGTGTCAAAAATGATATGAGCATGAAACGGTCTGAAAAATAGGAGGAGCATGAAGTGGTGTTGAAAAACATGAAGAGCTTGAAAAGGTGTGAAAAATATGAAGAGCTTCAAAAGGAGTCAAAAATATGAGTAGCATGAAACAGTCTGAAAAATATAAGGAGCATGAAGTGATGTTGAAAAACATGAAGAGTCTGAAAATGTGTGAAAAATATGAAGAGCTTCAAAAGGCGTGAAAAATATGAGGACCATGAAACGGTCTGAAAAATAGGAGGAGCAAGATGCGGTGTTGAAAAACGTGAAGAGTTTGAAAAGGTATGAAAAATATGAAGAGCATCAAAAGGTTTAAAAAATATGAGGAGCATGAAACGGTCGGAATAAAGGAGGAGCATGAAGTGGTGTTGAAAAACATGAAGAGCCTGAAAATGTGTGAAAAATATGAAGAGCTTGAAAAGGTGTGAAATATATGAAGAGCTTCAAAAGGTGTCAAAAATGAGATGAGCCTGAAACGATCTGAAAAACAGGAGGAGCATGAAGTGGTGTTGAAAAACATGAAGAGCCTGAAAATGTGTGAAAAATATGAAGAGCTTCAAAATTTGTGAAATACATGAGGAGCTTGAAAAGGTCTGAAAAACAGGAGGAGCATGAAGCGGTGCTGAAAATCATGAAGAACCTGAAAACGTGTGAAAAATATGAAGAGCTTCAAAAGGTGTCAAAAATGAGATGAGCATGAAACGGTCTGAATAATAGGAGGAACATGAAGTGGTTTTGAAAAACATGAAGAGCCTGAAAAGGTGTGCAATATATGAAGAGCTTCAAAAGGTGTCAAAAATATGAGGAGCATGAAACGGTCTGAAAAATAATAGGAGCATGAAACTGTGTTAAAAAACCTGAAGAGCCTAAAAAGTTTTGAAAAATATAAAGAACTTCAAAAGGTGTGAAATGCATGAGGAGAATTAAACGGTCTGAAAAATAGGAGGAGCATGAAGCGGTGTTGAAAAACATGAAGAGCCTAAAACGTGTGAAAAATATGAAGAGCTTCAAAAGGTGTGAAATATATGAAGAGTTTCAAAAGGTGTCAAAAATGAGATGAGCATGAAACGGTCTGAAAAATAGGAGGAGCATGAAGCGGTGTTGAAAAACATGAAGAGCCTGAAATGGTGTGAAAAATATGAAGAGCTTCAAAAGGTGTGAAATATATGAAGAGTTTCAAAAGGTGTCCAAAATATAAGGAGCGTGAAACGGTCTGAAAAATAGGATGAGCATGAAACGGTGTTCAAAAATATGAAGAGTTTCAAAAGTGTGAAAAATATGAGGAGCATTAATCGGTCTGAAAAAAAGGAGGAGCATGAAACGGTGTTCAAAAATATGAAGAGCTTCAAAAGGTGTCAAAAATATGAAGAGTATGAAAAAGTCTGAAAAATAGGAGGAGCATGAAGTGTTGTTGTAAAACATGAAGAGCCTGAAAGGTGTGAAATATATGAAGAGCTTCAAAAGGTGTGAAAAATATGAGGAGCATGAAGTGGTGTTGAAAAATATGAAGAGCCTGAAAAAGTGTGAAAAATGTGTAGAGCTTCAAAAGGTGTGAAATACATGAGGAGGATGAATCGGTCTGAAAAACAGGAGGAGCATGAAGCGGTGTTCAAAAACATGAAGAGCCTGAAAAGGTGTGAAATATATGAAGAGCTTCAAAAGGTGTCAAAAATATGAGGAGCATGAAAAGGTCTGAAAAATAGGAGGAGCATGAAGTGTTGTTGTAAAACATGAAGAGCCTGAAAGGTGTGAAATATATGAAGAGCTTCAAAAGGTGTGAAATACATGAGGAGCATGTAACGGTCTGAAAAATAGGAGGAGCATGAAGTGGTGTTGAAAAACTTGAAGAGCCTGAAAAGGTGTGAAAAATATGAAGAGCTTCAAGAGGTGTGAAATTCATGAGGAGAATGAATCGGTCTTAAAAATAGGAGGAGCATGAGCGGTGTTCAAAAACATGAAGAGCCTGAGAAGGTGTGAAATATATGAAGAGCTTCAAAAGGTGTCAAAAATATGAGGAGCATGAAACATTCTGAAAAATAGTAGGAAAATGAAATGGGGTTCAAAACCCTGAAGAGCCTAAAAAGGTGTGAAAAATATAAACAGCTTCAAAAGGTGTGAAACGCCTGAGGAGCATTAAACGGTCTGAAAAATAGGAGGAGCATGAAGCGTTGATGAAAAACATGAAGAGCCTGAAAATGTGTGAAAAATATGAAGAGCTTCAAAAGTTGTCAAAAATATGAGGAGCATGAACGGTCTGAAAAATAGGAGGAGCATGAAGCGGTCTTGAAAACATTACGAGCCTGAAACGGTGTGAAAAATATGAAGAGCTTCAAAATGTTTCAAAAATATGAGGAGTATGAACGATCTGAAAAATAGGAGGAGCATGAAGCGGTGTTGAAAACATGAAGAGCTTCAAAAGTGTGAAAAATAAGAAGAGCTTCAAAAGGTGTCAAAAATATGAAGAGCATGAAACGGTCCGAAAAATAGGGGGAGCATGAAGTGGTGTTGAAAAACATGAAGAGCCTGAAAAGGTGTGAAAATTATGAAGAGGCATTAAAATGTGTCAAATATATGAGGAGCCTGAAAAGGTCTGAAAAATAGTAGGAGCATGAAACGGTGTTCAAAAACATGAAGAGCCTGAAAGGTGTGAAATATATGAAGAGCTTCAAAAGGTGTGAAATACATGAGGAGCATGTAACGGTCTGAAAAATAGGAGGAGCATGAAGTGGTGATGAAAAACTTGAAGAGCCTGAAAAGGTGTGAAAAATATGAAGAGCTTCAAAAGATGTGAAATTCATTAGGAGGATGAATCGGTCTGAACAACAGAGGAGCATGAAGCGGTGTTGAAAAACTTGAAGAGCCTGAAAAGGTGTGAAAAATATGAAGAGCTTCAAAAGATGTGAAATTCATGAGGAGGATGAATCGGTCTGAACAACAGGAGGAGCATGAAGTGGTGTTGAAAAACTTGAAGAGCCTGAAAAGGTGTGAAAATTATGAAGAGCTTCAAAAGGTGTCAAAAATATGAGGGGCATCAAACGGTCTAAAAAATAGGAGGAGGAGGAAGTGGTGTTGAAAAACATGAAGATCCTGAAAAGGTGTGAAAAATATGAAGAGATTCAAAAGGTGTGAAAAATGAAAGAAGCAAGAAAAGGTCTGAAAATTAGGAGGAGCATGAAGTGGTGTTGAAAAACATGAAGAGCCTGAACAGGTGCGAAATATATGAAGAGCATCAAAAGGTGTCAAAAATATTTGGAGCATGAAACGGTCTGAAAAATAGGAGGAGCATGGAGCGTTGTTGAAAAACATGAAGAGCCTGAAAAGGTGTGAAAAATATTAAGGGCTTCAAAAGGTGTCAAAGATCCGAGGAGCATGAAACGGTCTGAAAAATAGTAGGAGAATGCAACGGTGTTCAAAAACATGAAGAGTTTGAAAAGGTGTGAAAAATATGAAGAGCTTCAAAAGGAGTCAAAAATATGAGGACCATGAAACGGTCTGAAATATCGGAGGAGCATGAAACGGTGTTCAAAAACTTGAAGAGCCTGAAAAGTTGTGAAAAATACGAAGAGCTTCAAAAGGTGTCAAAAATATGAGGACCATGAAACGGTCTGAAAAATAGGAGGAGCATGAAATGGTGTTCAAAACTTGAAGAGCCTGAAAAGTTGTGAAATATATGAAGAGCTTCAAAACGTGTCAAAAATATGAGGTGCATGAAACGGTCTGAAAAATAGAAGGAACATGAATCGGTGTTGGAAAACATGAAGAGCCTGAAAAGGTGTGAAATATATGAAGAGCTTCAAAAGCTGCGAAAAATGAGAGGAGCATGAAAAGGGCTGAAAAATAGGAGGAGCATGAAGCGGTGTTGAAAAACATGAAGAGCCTGAAACGGTGTGAAAAATATGCAGAGATTCAAAAGGTGTCTAAAACATGAGGAGCATCAAACGGTCTGAAAAATAGGAGGAGCATGAACTGGTGTTGAAAAACATGAAGATCCTGAAAAGGTGTGAAAAATATGAAGAGCTTCAAAAGGTGTCAAAAATATGAGGAACATTAACCGGTCTGAAATATAGGAGGATCATGAAGCGGTGTTGAAAAATATGAAGAGACTGAAAAGGTGTGAAAAATATGAAGGGCTTCAAAATGTGTAAAATAAATGAGGAGCATGAAACGGTCTGAAAAATAAGAGGAGCATGAAACGGTGTTCAGAAACATGAAGATCCTGAAAAGGTGTGAAAATATGAAGAGCTTCATAAGTTGTCAAAAATATGAGGAGCACGAAACCATCTGAAAAATAGGAGGATCATGAAGCGGTGTTGAAAAACATGAAGAGCCTGAAAGGTGTCAAAAATATGAAGAGCTTCAAAAGGTGTCAAAAATATGAGGTGCATGAAACGTTCTGAAAAATAAGAGGAGCATAATACGGTGTTGAAAAACATGAAGAGCCTGAAAAGGTGTGAAAAATATGAAGAGAATCAAAACTTGTCAAAATATGGGAATCCTGAAACCTTCTGAAAAATAGGAGGAGCATGAAACGGTGTTGAAAAACATGAAGAGCCTGAAAAGGTGTGAAAAATATGAAGGGCTTCAAAAGGTGTCAAATATACGAGGAGCATGAAATGGTCTGCAGAATAGGAGGAGAATAAAAAGGTGTTCAAAAACATGAAGAGTCTGAAAAGGTGTGAAAAATATGAAGAGCTTCAAAAGGAGTCAAAAATATGAGGACCATGAAACGGTCTGAAAAATAGGAGGAGCATGAAATGGTGTTCAAAAACATGAAGAGCCTGAAAAGGTGTGAAAAATATGAAGAGCTTCAAAAGGTGTGAAAAATATGAGGAGCATGAAACGGTCTGAAAAATAGGAGGAGCATGACGCGGAGTTCAAAAACATGAAGAGCCTGAAAAGGTGTGAAAAATATGAAGAGCTTCAAATGGTGTTAAAAATATGAGGGGCATGAAACGGTCTGAAAAATAGGAGGAGCATGAAACTGTGTTCAAAAACTTGAAGAGCGTGAAAAGTTGTGAAAAATATGAAGAGCTTAAAAACGTGTCATTTTATGAGGAGCATGAAACGGTCTGAAAAACTGGAGGAGCATGAAGCTTTGTTGAAAAACATGAAGAGCCAGAAAAGGTTTAAAAAATATGAAGAGCTTCAAAATATGTGAAAAATATGAAGAGCTACAAAACGTGTCAAAATATGAGGAGCATGAAAAGTTCTCAAAAATAGGAGGAGCATGAAGCCGTGTTGAAAAAATGGAAGAGCCTGAGAAGGTGTGAAAAATATGAAGAGCTTCAAAACGTGTCAAAATTAGGGGAGCAAGAAACGGTTTGAAAATATGAGGAGCATGAAACGGTGTTCAAAAACATGAAGAGCCTGAAAAGCTGTGAAAAATATGAAGAGTTTCAAAAGGAGTCAAAAATATGAGGAGCATGAAACGGTCTGAAAGATAGGAGGATCATGAAACGGTGTTCAAAAACATGAAGAGCCTGAAAATGTGTGAAAATTATGAAGAGCTTCAAAAGGTGTGAAAATATGAGGAGCATGAAGTGGTGTTCAAAAACATGAAGAGCTTGAAAAGGTGTGAAATATACGAAGAGCTTCAAAAGGTGTGAAAAATAGGAGGAGCATGAAGCGGTGTTCAAAAACATGAAGAGCCTGAAAAGGTGTGAAATATATGAAGAGCTTCAAAATGTGTCAAACGTATGAGGAGCATGAAACAGTCTGAAAATAGGAGGAGGATGAAACGGTGTTGAAAAACATGAAGAGCATGAAAAGGTGTGAAAAATACGAAGAGTTTCAAAAGGAATCAAAAATATGAGGAGCATGAAACAGTCTGAAAAATAGGAGGCACATGGAGCGTTGTTGAAAAATTACAAGAGCTTGAAAAGGTGTGAAAAATATGAAGAGCTTCAAAAGGTGTCAAAAATATGATGAGCATGAAACGGTCTGAAAAATAGGAGGAGCATGAAACAGTGTTCAAAAACATGAAGAGCCTGAAAAGGTGTGAAAAATATGAAGAGCTTCAAAAGGTGTCAAAAATAAGAGGAGCAAGAAACGGTCTGAACAATAGGAGGAGTATGAAGTGGTGTTGAAAAACATGAAGAGCCTGAAAAGGTGTTAAATATATGAAGAGCTCCAATCGGTGTAAAAAATATCACGAGCATTAAACGGTCTGAAAAATAGGAGGAGCATGAAACAGTGTTCAAAAACATGAAGATCCTGAAAAGGTGTGAAAAATATGAAGAGCTTCAAAAGGTGTCAAAAATAAGAGGAGCAAGAAACGGTCTGAACAATAGGAGGAGCATGAAGTGTTGTTGAAAAACATGAAGAGCCTGAAAAGGTGTTAAATATATGAAGAGCTCCAATCGGTGTAAAAAATATCACGAGCATTAAACGGTCTGAAAAATAGGAGGAGCATGAAACAGTGTTCAAAAACATGAAGAGCCTGAAAAGGTGTGAAAAATATGAAGAGCTTCAAAAGGTGTCAAAAATATGAGAAGCATGAAACGGTCTGAAAAATAGGAGGATCATAAAGCGGTGTTGAAGAACATGAAGAGCCTGAAAAGGTGTGAAAAATATGAAGAGCTTCAAAAGGTGTGAAAAAAATGAAGAGCTTAAAAGGTGTGAAAATTATGAATAGCACGAAACGGTCTGAAAAATAGGAGGATCATGAAGCGGTGTTCAAAAACATGAAGAGCCTAAAAAGGTGTGGAAAATATGAAGAGCTTAAAAGGTGTGAAAATTGTGAATAGCACGAAACGGTCTGAAAAATAGGAGGATCATGAAGCGGTGTTGAAAAACATGAAGAGCCTGAAAATGTGTGAAAAATATGAAGGGCTTCAAAAGGTGTCAAAAATATGAAGAGCATGAAACGGTCTGAAAAATAGGAGGATCATAAAGCGGTGTTGAAGAACATGAAGAGCCTGAAAAGGTGTGAAAAATATGAAGAGCTTCAAAAGGTGTGAAAAAAATGAAGAGCATAAAAGGTGTGAAAATTATGAATAGCACGAAACGGTCTGAAAAATAGGAGGATCATGAAGCGGTGTTCAAAAACATGAAGAGCCTAAAAAGGTGTGGAAAATATGAAGAGCTTAAAAGGTGTGAAAATTGTGAATAGCACGAAACGGTCTGAAAAATAGGAGGATCATGAAGCGGTGTTGAAAAACATGAAGAGCCTAAAATGTGTGAAAAATATGAAGAGCTTCAAAATTTGTGAAATACATGAGGAGCTTGAAACGGGCTGAAAAACAGGAGGAGCATGAAGCGGTGTTGAAAAACATGAAGAGCCTGAAAAGGTGTGAAAAATATGAAGAGCTTCAAAAGGTGTCAAAAATGATATGAGCATGAAACGGTCTGAAAAATAGGAGGAGCATGAAGTTGTGTTGAAAAACATGAAGAGCCTGAAAAGGTGTGAAAAATATGATGAGCTTCAAAAGGCGTGAAAAATATGAGGACCATGAAACGGTCTGAAAAATA
The DNA here is from genome assembly GCF_033118175.1 of Dama dama. Classification (NCBI taxonomy): domain Eukaryota; kingdom Metazoa; phylum Chordata; class Mammalia; order Artiodactyla; family Cervidae; genus Dama; species Dama dama. Next base: position 1,640,636 of record NW_026870930.1, read on the forward strand.
GGAGGAGCAAGATGCGGTGTTGAAAAACGTGAAGAGTTTGAAAAGGTATGAAAAATATGAAGAGCATCAAAAGGTTTAAAAATTATGAGGAGCATGAAACGGTCGGAATAAAAGAGGAGCATGAAGTGGTGTTGAAAAACATGAAGAGCCTGAAAAGGTGTGAAAAATATGAAGAGCTTGAAAAGGTGTGAAATATATGAAGAGCTTCAAAAGGTGTCAAAAATGAGATGAGCATGAAACGATCTGAAAAACAGGAGGAGCATGAAGTGGTGTTGAAAAACATGAAGAGCCTGAAAATGTGTGAAAAATATGAAGAGCTTGAATAGGTGTGAAAATTATGAGGAGCACGAAACCATTTGAAAAATAGGAGGATCATGAAGGGGTGTTGAAAAATATGAAGAGCCTGAAAATGTGTGAAAAATATGAAGAGCTTCAAAATTTGTGAAATACATGAGGAGCTTGAAAAGGTCTGAAAAACAGGAGGAGCATGAAGCGGTGTTGAAAATCATGAAGAGCCTGAAAACGTGTGAAAAATATGAAGAGCTTCAAAAGGTGTCAAAAATGAGATGAGCATGAAACGGTCTGAATAATAGGAGGAACATGAAGTGGTTTTGAAAAACATGAAGAGCCTGAAAAGGTGTGCAATATATGAAGAGCTTCAAAAGGTGTCAAAAATATGAGGAGCAGGAAACGGTCTGAAAAATAGTAGGAGCATGAAACTGTGTTAAAAACCCTGAAGAGCCTAAAAAGGTGTGAAAAATATAAAGAACTTCAAAATCTGTGAAATGCATGAGGAGAATTAAACGGTCTGAAAAATAGGAGGAGCATGAAGCGGTGTTGAAAAACATGAAGAGCCTAAAACGTGTGAAAAATATGAAGAGCTTCAAAAGGTGTGAAATATATGAAGACCTTCAAAAGGTGTCAAAAATGAGATGAGCATGAAACGGTCTGAAAAATAGGAGGAGCATGAAGCGGTGTTGAAAAACATGAAGGGCCTGAAATGGTGTGAAAAATATGAAGAGCTTCAAAAGGTGTGAAATATATGAAGAGTTTCAAAAGGTGTCCAAAATATAAGGAGCGTGAAACGGTCTGAAAAATAGGAGGAGCATGAAACGGTGCTCAAAAATATGAAGAGTTTCAAAAGTGTGAAAAATATGAGGAGCATTAATCGGTCTGAAAAAAAGGAGGAGCATGAAACGGTGTTCAAAAATATGAAGAGCTTCAAAATGTGTCAAAAATATGAAGAGCTACAAAAGGAGTCAAAAATGTGAGGAGCATGAAAAGGTCTGAAAAATAGGAGGAGAATGAAGCGATGTTGAAAAACATGAAGAGCCTGAAAAGGTGTGAAATATATGAAGAGCTTCAAAAGGTGTGAAAAATATGAAGAGCTTCAAAAGGTGTCAAAAATGATATGAGCATGAAACGGTCTGAAAAATAGGAGGAGCATGAAGCGGTGTTGAAAATCATGAAGAGCCTGAAAACGTGTGTAAAATATGAAGAGCATCAAAAGGTGTGAAAATGAAAGGAGCAAGAAAAGGTCTGAAAAATAGGAGGAGCATGAAGTGGTGGTGAAAAACATGAAGAGCCTGCCAAGTTGTGAAATATATGAAGAGGTTCAAAAGGTGTCAAAAATATGAGGAGCATGAAACGGTCTGAAATATAGGAGGAGAATGAAGCGGCGTTGAAAAACATGAAGAGCCTGAAATGAGTGAAATATATGAAGAGTTTCAAAAGGTGTCAAAAATATGAGGAGCATGAAACGGTCTGAAAAATAGGAAGAGCATGAAATGGTGTTCAAAATCATAAAGAGACTGAAAACGTGTGAAAAATATGAAGAGCTTAAAAAGGTGTGAAAAAAATGAGGAGCATGAAACGGTGTGAAAAAAAGGAGGAGCATGAAACGGTGTGAAAAATAGGAGGAGCATGAAAGGTGTTGAAAAACATGAAGAGCCTGAAAATGTGTGAAAAATATGAAGAGCTTCAAAAGGTGTGAAAAATATGAAGAGCTTCAAAAAGTGTAAAATATATGAGGAGCATGAAACGGTATGAAAAATAGGAGGAGCATGAAAGATGTTGAAATACATGAAGAGATTGAAATGGTGTGAAAAATATGAAGAGCTTCAAAAGGTGTGAAAAATATGAAGAGCTTCAAAAGGTGTGAAAAATATGAGGAGCATGAAGTGGTGTTCAAAAACATGTAGAGCTTGAAAAGGTGTGAAATATACGAAGAGCTTCAAAAGGTGTGAAAAATACGAGGAGCATGAAGTGGTGTTGAAAATTATGAAGAGCCTGAAAAGAGTGAAATATATGAAGAGTTTCAAAAGGTGTCAAAAGTATGAGGAGCTTGAAATGGTGTTCAAAAACATGAAGAGCCTGAGAAGGTGTGAAAACTATGAAGAGCTTCAAAAGGTGTCAAAAGTATGAGGAGCTTGAAAAGGTGTTGAAAAACATGAAGAGCCTGAGAAGGTGTGAAAACTATGAAGAGCTTCAAAAGGTGTCAAAAGTATGAGGAGCATGAAACGGTCTGAAAAACAGGAGGAGCATGAAACGGTGTTGAAAAACATGAAGAGCCTGAGAAGGTGTGAAAACTATGAAGAGCTTCAAAAGGTGTCAAAAGTATGAGGAGCTTGAAAAGGTGTTCAAAAACATGAAGAGCCTGAGAAGGTGTGAAAACTATGAAGAGCTTCAAAAGGTGTCAAAAGTATGAGGAGCTTGAAAAGGTGTTCAAAAACATGAAGAGCCTGAGAAGGTGTGAAAACTATGAAGAGCTTCAATAGGTGTCAAAAGTGTGAGGAGCTTGAAAAGGTGTTCAAAAACGTGAAGAGCCTGAGAAGGTGTGAAATATATGAAGAGCTTCAAAAGGTGTCAAAAGTATGAGGAGCTTGAAAAGGTGTTGAAAAACATGAAGAGCCTGAAAAGGTGTGAAAACTATGAAGAGCTTCAAAAGGTGTCAAAAGTATGAGGAGCTTGAAAGGGTGTTCAAAAACATGAAGAGCCTGAGAAGGTGTGCAAAATATGAAGAGCTTAAAAAGGTGTCTAAAATATGACGAGCTTAAAAAGGTGTTCAAAAACATGAAGAGCATGAAAATGTCTGAAAAATATGAAGAGCTTAAAAGGTGTCAAAAATACGAGGAGCATGAAACGGTCTGAAAAATAGGAGGAGCATGAAGTTGTGTTGAAAAATATGAAGAGGCTGAAAAGGTGTGCAAAATATGAAGAGCTTCAAAAGGTGTCAAAAATATGAGGAGCATGAAATGGCCTGACAAATAGGAGGAGCATGAAGTGGTGTTGAAAAACATGAAGAGCCTGAAAAGATGTGAAAAATATGAAGAGTTTCAAAAGGTGTCAAAAATATGAGGAGCATGAAACGGCCTGAAAACAATGAGGAGCATGAAATGGTGTGCAAAAACTTGAAGAGACTGAAAATGTGTGAAAAATATGAAGAGCTTCAAAAGATGTGAAAAATATGAGGAGCATGAAACGGTCTGAAAAATAGAAGTAGCATGAAACGGTGTTGAAAAATATGAAGAGCCTGAAAAGGTGTGAAATATATGAAGAGGTGCAAAAGGTGTCAAAAATATGAGGAGCATGAAACGGTCTGAGAAATAGGAGGAGAATGAAGCGGTGTTGAAAAACATGAAGAGTCTGAAATGAGTGAAATATATGAAGAGTTTCAAAAGGTGTCAAAAATATGAGGAGCATGAACGGTCTGAAAAATAGGAGGAGCATGAAGCGGTGTTGAAAAACATGAAGAGCCTGAAAAGGTGTGAAAACTATGAAGAGCTTCAAAAGGTGTCAAAATTATGAGGAGCTTGAAAAGGTGTTCAAAAACATGAAAAGCCTGAGAAGGTGTGAAAAATATGAAGAGCTTAAAAAGGTGTCAAAAATATGGGAATCATGAAACGGTGTAAAAAATAGGAGGAGCATGAAGCGGTGTTCAAAAACATGAAGAGCCTGAAAAGGTGTGAAAAATATGCAGGGTTTCAAAAGGTGTAAAATATATGAGGCCCATGAAACGGACTGAAAAATAAGAGGAGCATGAAACGGTGTTCAGAAACATGAAGAGCCTGAAGGAGTGAAAAATATGAAGAGCTTCCAAAAGTGTGAAATACAAGAGGAACACGAAAAGGTCAGAAAAATAGGAGGAACATGAAGCGGTGTTGAAAAACATGAAGAGCCTGAAAAGGAGTGAAAAATATGAAGAGCTTCAAAAGGTGTCAAAAATATGAGGAGCATGAAACCGTCTGAACAATAGGGGGAGCATGAAGCGGTGTTCAAAAACATGAAGAGCCTGAAAAGATGTGAAAAATATGAAGAGCTTCAAAAGGTGTCAAAAATATGAGGAGCATGAAACCGTCTGAAAAATAGGGGGAGCATGAAGCGGTGTTCAAAAACATGAAGAGCCTGAAAAGATGTGAAAAATATGAAGAGCTTCAAAAGGTGTCAAAAATATGAGGAGCATGAAACCGTCTGAAAAATAGGGGGAGCATGAAGCAGTGTTCAAAAAAATATGAAGAGCCTGAAAAGTTGTGAAAAATATGAAGAGCTTCAAAAGGTGTCAAAAATATGAGGAGCATGAAACCGTCTGAACAATAGGGGGAACATGAAGCGGTGTTCAAAAACATGAAGAGCCTGAAAAGATGTGAAAAATATGAAGAGCTTCAAAAGGTGTCAAAAATATGAGGAGCATGAAACCGTCTGAAAAATAGGGGGAGCATGAAGCAGTGTTCAAAAAAATATGAAGAGCCTGAAAAGTTGTGAAAAATATGAAGAGCTTCAAAAGGTGTGAAATTCATGAGGAGGATGAATCGGTCTGAAAAATAGGAGGAGCATGAAGCGGTGTTCAAAAACATGAAGAGCCTGAAATGGTGTGAAAAATATGAAGAGCTTCAAAAGGTGTGAAAATTATGAGGAGCACGAAACGGTCTGAAAATTAGGAGGATCTTGAAGCGGTGTTGAAAATCATGAAGAGCCTGAAAAAGTGTGAAAAATATGTAGAGCTTCAAAAGTTGTGAAAAATATGAAGAGCTTCAAAAGGTGTCAAAAATGAGATGAGCATGAAACGATCTGAAAAATAGGAGGAGCATGAAGCGGTGTTGAAAAACATGAAGAGCCTTAAAAGGTGTGAAAAATATGAAGAGGTTCAAAAGGTGTTAAATATATGAAGAGTTTCAAAAGGTGTCAAAAATATGAGGATCATGAAACGGTCTGAAAGACAGGAGGAGCATGAAGTGGTGTTGAAAAACATGAAGAGCCTGAAAAGGTGTGAAAAATATGAAGAGCTTCAAAAGTTGTGAAATACATGAGGAGAATGAATCGGTCTGAAAAATAGGAGGAGCATGAAGCGGTGTTCAAAAACATGAAGAGCCTGAGAAGGTGTGAAATATATGAAGAGCTTCAAAAGGTGTCAAAAATATGAGGAGCATGAAACATTCTGAAAAATAGTAGGAAAATGAAATGGGGATCAAAACCCTGAAGAGCCTAAAAAGGTGTGAAAAATATAAAGAGCTTCAAAAGGTGTGAAACGCCTGAGGAGCATTAAACGGTCTGAAAAATAGGAGGAGCATGAAGCGTTGATGAAAAACATGAAGAGCCTGAAAATGTGTGAAAAATATGAACAGCTTCAAAAGTTGTCAAAAATATGAGGAGCATGAACGGTCTGAAAAATAGGAGGATCATGCAGCGGTCTTGAAAACATTACGAGCCTGAAACGGTGTGAAAAATATGAAGAGCTTCAAAATGTTTCAAAAATATGAGGAGTATGAACGGTCTGAAAAATAGGAGGAGCATGAAGCGGTGTTGAAAACATGAAGAGCTTCAAAAGGTGTGAAAAATATGAAGAGCTTCAAAAGGTGTGAAATACATGAGGAGGATGAATCGGTCTGAACAACAGGAGGAGCATGAAGCGGTGTTCAAGAACATGAAGAGCCTGAAAAGGTGTGAAAAATATGAAGAGCTTCAAAAGGTGAGAAAATTATGAGGAGCACGAAACCGTCTGAAAAATAGGAGGATCATGAAGCAGTGTTGAAAAACATGTAGAGACTGAAAATGTGTGAAATATATGAAGAGCTTCAAAATGTGTCAAAAATATGAGGAGCAGGAAACGGTCTGAAAAATATTAGGAGCATGAAACGGTGTTCAAAACCCTGAAGAGCCTAAAAAGGTGTTAAAAATATAAAGAGCTTCAAAAGGTGTGAAATGCATGAGGAGCATTAAACGGTCTGAAAAATAGGAGGAGCATGAAGCGGTGTTGAAAATCATGAAGAGACTGAAAACGTGTGAAAAATATGAAGAGCTTCAAAAGGTGTCAAAAATGAGATGAGCAAGAAACGGTCTGAATAATAGGAGGAACATGAAGTGGTGTTGAAAATCATGAAGAGCTGAAAAGGTGTGAAATATATGAAGAATTTCAAAAGGTGTCAAAAATATGAGGAGCATGAAATGGTCTGAAAAATAGGAGGATCATAAAGCGGTGTTGAAGAACATGAAGAGCCTGAAAAGGTGTGCAAAATATGAAGAGCTTCAAAAGGTGTGAAAAAAATGAAGAGCTTAAAAGGTGTGAAAATTATGAATAGCACGAAACGGTCTGAAAAATAGGAGGATCATGAAGCGGTGTTCAAAAACATGAAGAGCCTGAAAAGGTGTGAAAAATATGAAGAGCTTAAAAGGTGTGAAAATTGTGAATAGCACGAAACGGTCTGAAAAATAGGAGGATCATGAAGCGGTGTTGAAAAACATGAAGAGCCTGAAAATGTGTGAAAAATATGAAGAGCTTCAAAATTTGTGAAATACATGAGGAGCTTGAAACGGGCTGAAAAACAGGAGGAGCATGAAGCGGTGTTGAAAAACATGAAGAGCCTGAAAAGGTGTGAAAAATATGAAGAGCTTCAAAAGGCGTGAAAAATATGAGGACCATGAAACGGTGTGAAAAATAGGAGGAGGAAGATGCGGTGTTGAAAAACATGAAGAGCCTGAAAAGTTGTGAAAAATATGAAGAGCTTCAAAAGGTGTCAAAAATGATATGAGCATGAAACTGTCTGAAAAATAGGAGGAGCATGAAGTGGTGTTGAAAAACATGAAGAGCCTGAAAAGGTGTGAAATATATGAAGAGCTTCAAAAGGTGTCAAAAATATGAGTAGCATGAAACAGTCTGAAAAATATAAGGAGCATGAAGTGATGTTGAAAAACATGAAGAGTCTGAAAAGGTGTGAAAAATATGAAGAGCTTCAAAAGGCGGGAAAAATATGAGGACCATGAAACGGTCTGAAAAATAGGAGGAGCAAGATGCGGTGTTGAAAAACGTGAAGAGTTTGAAAAGGTATGAAAAATATGAAGAGCATCAAAAGGTTTAAAAATTATGAGGAGCATGAAACGGTTGGAATAAAGGAGGAGCATGAAGTGGTGTTGAAAAATATGAAGAGCCTGAAAAGGTGTGAAAAATATGAAGAGCTTGAAAAGGTGTGAAATATATGAAGAGCTTCAAAAGGTGTCAAAAATGAGATGAGCATGAAACGATCTGAAAAACAGGAGGAGCATGAAGTGGTGTTGAAAAACATGAAGAGCCTGAAAATGTGTGAAAAATATGAAGAGCTTGAATAGGTGTGAAAATTATGAGGAGCACGAAACCATTTGAAAAATAGGAGGATCATGAAGGGGTGTTGAAAAATATGAAGAGCCTGAAAATGTGTGAAAAATATGAAGAGCTTCAAAATTTGTGAAATACATGAGGAGCTTGAAAAGGTCTGAAAAACAGGAGGAGCATGAAGCGGTGTTGAAAATCATGAAGAGCCTGAAAACGTGTGAAAAATATGAAGAGCTTCAAAAGGTGTCAAAAATGAGATGAGCATGAAACGGTCTGAATAATAGGAGGAACATGAAGTGGTTTTGAAAAACATGAAGAGCCTGAAAAGGTGTGCAATATATGAAGAGCTTCAAAAGGTGTCAAAAATATGAGGAGCAGGAAACGGTCTGAAAAATAGTAGGAGCATGAAACTGTGTTAAAAACCCTGAAGAGCCTAAAAAGGTGTGAAAAATATAAAGAACTTCAAAATGTGTGAAATGCATGAGGAGAATTAAACGGTCTGAAAAATAGGAGGAGCATGAAGCGGTGTTGAAAAACATGAAGAGCCTAAAACGTGTGAAAAATATGAAGAGCTTCAAAAGGTGTGAAATATATGAAGACCTTCAAAAGGTGTCAAAAATGAGATGAGCATGAAACGGTCTGAAAAATAGGAGGAGCATGAAGCGGTGTTGAAAAACATGAAGAGCCTGAAATGGTGTGAAAAATATGAAGAGCTTCAAAAGGTGTGAAATATATGAAGAGTTTCAAAAGGTGTCCAAAATATAAGGAGCGTGAAACGGTCTGAAAAATAGGAGGAGCATGAAACGGTGCTCAAAAATATGAAGAGTTTCAAAAGTGTGAAAAATATGAGGAGCATTAATCGGTCTGAAAAAAAGGGGGAGCATGAAACGGTGTTCAAAAATATGAAGAGCTTCAAAATGTGTCAAAAATATGAAGAGCTACAAAAGGAGTCAAAAATGTGAGGAGCATGAAAAGGTCTGAAAAATAGGAGGAGAATGAAGCGATGTTGAAAAACATGAAGAGCCTGAAAAGGTGTGAAATATATGAAGAGCTTCAAAACGTGTCAAAAATATGAGGAGTGTGAAACTGTGTTGAAAAACAAGACGAGCATGAAAAGGTGTGAAAAATATGAAGACCTTCAAAATGTGTCAAAAATAGGAGGAGCATGAAACGGACTGAAAAAAAGGAGGAGCATGAAATGGTGTTCAAAAACTTGCAGAGGCTGAAAATGTGTGAAAAATATGAAGAGCTTCAAAAGATGTGAAAAATATGAGGAGCATGAAACGGTCTGAAAAATAGAAGTAGCATGAAACGGTGTTGAAAAATATGAAGAGCCTGAAAAGGTGTGAAATATATGAAGAGGTTCAAAAGGTGTCAAAAATATGAGGAGCATGAAACGGTCTGAAAAATAGGAGGAGAATGAAGCGGTGTTGAAAAACATGAAGAGCCTGAAATGAGTGAAATATATGAAGAGTTTCAAAAGGTGTAAAAAATATGAGGAGCATGAAACGGTCTGAAAAATAGGAAGAGCATGAAATGGTGTTCAAAATCATAAAGAGACTGAAAACGTGTGAAAAATATGAAGAGCTTAAAAAGGTGTGAAAAAAATGAGGAGCATGAAACGGTGTGAAAAAAAGGAGGAGTATGAAATGGTGTGAAAAATAGGAGGAGCATGAAAGGTGTTGAAAAACATGAAGAGCCTGAAAATGTGTGAAAAATATGAAGAGCTTCAAAAGGTGTGAAAAATATGAAGAGCTTCAAAAAAGGTAAAATATATGAGGAGCATGAAACGGTATGAAAAATAGGAGGAGCATGAAAGATGTTGAAATACATGAAGAGTTTGAAATGGTGTGAAAAATATGAAGAGCTTCAAAAGGTGTGAAAAATATGAAGAGCTTCAAAAGGTGTGAAAAATATGAGGAGCATGAAGTGGTGTTCAAAAACATGTAGAGCTTGAAAAGGTGTGAAATATACGAAGAGCTTCAAAAGGTGTGAAAAATACGAGGAGCATGAAGTGGTGTTGAAAATTATGAAGAGCCTGAAAAGAGTGAAATATATGAAGAGTTTCAAAAGGTGTCAAAAGTATGAGGAGCTTGAAATGGTGTTCAAAAACATGAAGAGCCTGAGAAGGTGTGAAAACTATGAAGAGCTTCAAAAGGTGTCAAAAGTATGAGGAGCATGAAACGGTCTGAAAAACAGGAGGAGCATGAAACGGTGTTGAAAAACATGAAGAGCCTGAAAAGAGTGAAATATATGAAGAGTTTCAAAAGGTGTCAAAAGTATGAGGAGCTTGAAAAGGTGTTCAAAAACATGAAGAGCCTGAGAAGGTGTGAAAACTATGAAGAGCTTCAAAAGGTGTCAAAAGTATGAGGAGCTTGGAAAGGTGTTCAAAAACATGAAGAGCCTGAGAAGGTGTGAAAACTATGAAGAGCTTCAATAGGTGTCAAAAGTGTGAGAAGCTTGAAAAGGTGTTCAAAAACGTGAAGAGCCTGAGAAGGTGTGAAATATATGAAGAGCTTCAAAAGGTGTCAAAAGTATGAGGAGCTTGAAAAGGTGTTGAAAAACATGAAGAGCCTGAAAAGGTGTGAAAACTATGAAGAGCTTCAAAAGGTGTCAAAAGTATGAGGAGCTTGAAAGGGTGTTCAAAAACATGAAGAGCCTGAGAAGGTGTGCAAAATATGAAGAGCTTAAAAAGGTGTCTAAAATATGACGAGCTTAAAAAGGTGTTCAAAAACATGAAGAGCATGAAAATGTCTGAAAAATATGAAGAGCTTAAAAGGTGTCAAAAATACGAGGAGCATGAAACGGTCTGAAAAATAGGAGGAGCATGAAGTTGTGTTGAAAAATATGAAGAGGGTGAAAAGGTGTGCAAAATATGAAGAGCTTCAAAAGGTGTCAAAAATATGAGGAGCATGAAATGGCCTGACAAATAGGAGGAGCATGAAGTGGTGTTGAAAAACATGAAGAGCCTGAAAAGATGTGAAAAATATGAAGAGTTTCAAAAGGTGTCAAAAATATGAGGAGCATGAAACGGCCTGAAAACAATGAGGAGCATGAAATGGTGTTCAAAAACTTGAAGAGACTGAAAATGTGTGAAAAATATGAAGAGCTTCAAAAGATGTGAAAAATATGAGGAGCATGAAACGGTCTGAAAAATAGAAGTAGCATGAAACGGTGTTGAAAAATATGAAGAGCCTGAAAAGGTGTGAAATATATGAAGAGGTTCAAAAGGTGTCAAAAATATGAGGAGCATGAAACGGTCTGAAAAATAGGAGGAGAATGAAGCGGTGTTGAAAAACATGAAGAGCCTGAAATGAGTGAAATATATGAAGAGTTTCAAAAGGTGTCAAAAAAATGAGGAGCATGAAACGGTGTGAAAAATAGGAGGAGCATGAAACGGTGTGAAAAATAGGAGGAGCATGAAAGGTGTTGAAAAACATGAAGAGCCTGAAAATGTGTGAAAAATATGAAGAGCTTCAAAAGGTGTGAAAAATATGAGGAGTATGAAGTGGTGTTCAAAAACATGTAGAGCTTGAAAAGGTGTGAAACATACGAAGAGCTTCAAAAGGTGTGAAAAATACGAGGAGCATTAAGTGGTGTTGAAAAATTTGAAGAGCCTGAAAAGAGTGAAATATATGAAGACTTTCAAAAGGTGTCAAAAATATGAGGAGAATGAAATGGTCTGAAAAATAGGAGGAGCATGAAGCGGTGTTGAAAAACATGAAGAGCCTGAAAAGGTGTGAAAACTATGAGGAGCTTCAAAAGGTGTCAAAATTATGAGGAGCTTGAAAAGGTGTTCAAAAACATGAAAAGCCTGAGAAGGTGTGAAAAATATGAAGAGCTTAAAAAGGTGTCAAAAATATGGGAATCATGAAACGGTGTAAAAAATACGAGGAGCATGAAGCGGTGTTCAAAAACATGAAGAGCCTGAAAAGGTGTGAAAAATATGCAGGGTTTCAAAAGGTGTAAAATATATGAGGCCCATGAAACGGACTGAAAAATAAGAGGAGCATGAAACGGTGTTCAGAAACATGAAGAGCCTGAAGGAGTGAAAAATATGAAGAGCTTCCAAAAGTGTGAAATACAAGAGGAACACGAAAAGGTCAGAAAAATAGGAGGAGCATGAAGCGGTGTTGAAAAACATGAAGAGCCTGAAAAGGAGTGAAAAATATGAAGAGCTTCAAAAGGTGTCAAAAATATGAGGAGCATGAAACCGTCTGAACAATAGGGGGAGCATGAAGCGGTGTTCAAAAACATGAAGAGCCTGAAAAGATGTGAAAAATATGAAGAGCTTCAAAAGGTGTCAAAAATATGAGGAGCATGAAACCGTCTGAAAAATAGGGGGAGCATGAAGCAGTGTTCAAAAAAATATGAAGAGCCTGAAAAGTTGTGAAAAATATGAAGAGCTTCAAAAGGTGTGAAATTCATGAGGAGGATGAATCGGTCTGAAAAATAGGAGGAGCATGAAGCGGTGTTCAAAAACATGAAGAGCCTGAAATGGTGTGAAAAATATGAAGAGCTTCAAAAGGTGTGAAAATTATGAGGAGCACGAAACGGTCTGAAAATTAGGAGGATCTTGAAGCGGTGTTGAAAATCATGAAGAGCCTGAAAATGTGTGAAAAATATGTAGAGCTTCAAAAGGTGTGAAAAATATGAAGAGCTTCAAAAGGTGTCAAAAATGAGATGGGCATGAAACGATCTGAAAAATAGGAGGAGCATGAAGCGGTGTTGAAAATCATGAGGAGCCTGAAAACGTGTGAAAAATATGAAGAGCTTCAAAAGGTGTGAATTATATGAAGAGTTTCAAAAGGTGTCAAAAATATGAGGAGCGTGAAACGGTCTGCAAAATAGGAGGAGCATGAAGCGGTGTTGAAAAACATGAAGAACCTTAAAAGGTGTGAAAAATATGAAGAGGTTCAAAAGGTGTTAAATATATGAAGAGTTTCAAAAGGTGTCAAAAATATGAGGAGCATGAAACGGTCTGAAAGATAGGAGGAGCATGAAGTGGTGTTGAAAAACATGAAGAGCCTGAAAAGTTGTGAAAAATATGAAGAGCTTAAAAAGTTGTGAAATACATGAGGAGAATGAATCGGTCTGAAAAATAGGAGGAGCATGAAGCGGTGTTCAAAAACATGAAGAGCCTGAGAAGGTGTGAAATATATGAAGAGCTTCAAAAGGTGTCAAAAATATTAGGAGCATGAAACATTCTGAAAAATAGTAGGAAAATGAAATGGGGTTCAAAACCCTGAAGAGCCTAAAAAGGTGTGAAAAATATAAAGAGCTTCAAAAGGTGTGAAACGCCTGAGGAGCATTAAACGGTCTGAAAAATAGGAGGAGCATGAAGCGTTGATGAAAAACATGAAGAGCCTGAAAATGTGTGAAAAATATGAACAGCTTCAAAAGTTGTCAAAAATATGAGGAGCATGAACGGTCTGAAAAATAGGAGGAGCATGAAACGGTGTTCAAAAATATGAAGAGCTTCAAAAGGTGTCAAAAATATGAAGCGTATGAAAAAGTCTGAAAAATAGGAGGAGCATGAAGTGTTGCTGTAAAACATGAAGAGCCTGAAAGGTGTGAAATATATGAAGAACTTCAAAAGGTGTGAAAAATATGAGGAGCATGAAGTGGTGTTGAAAAATATGAAGAGCCTGAAAAAGTGTGAAAAATGTGTAGAGTTTCAAAAGGTGTGAAATACATGAGGAGGATGAATCGGTCTGAAAAACAGGAGGAGCATGAAGCGGTGTTCAAAAACATGAAGAGCCTGAAAAGGTGTGAAATATATGAAGAGCTTCAAAAGGTGTCAAAAATATGAGGAGCATGAAAAGGTCTGAAAAATAGGAGGAGCATGAAGTGTTGTTGTAAAACATGAAGAGCCTGAAAGGTGTGAAATATATGAAGAGCTTCAAAAGGTGTGAAATACATGAGGAGCATGTAACGGTCTGAAAAATAGGAGGAGCATGAAGTGGTGTTGAAAAACTTGAAGAGCCTGAAAAGGTGTGAAAAATATGAAGAGCTTCAAAAGGTGTGAAGTTCATGAGGAGGATGAATCGGTCTGAAAAATAGGAGGAGCATGAAGCGGTGTTCAAAAACATGAAGAGCCGGAAATGGTGTGAAAAATATGAAGAGCTTCAAAGGGTGTGAAAAATATGAGGAGTTTCAAAAGGTGTCAAAAATGAGATGAGCATGAAACGATCTGAAAAAGAGGAGGAGCATGAAGCGGTGTTGAAAATCATGAAGAGCCTGAAAGGTGTGAAATATATGAAGAGCTTCAAAAGGTGTCAAAAATATGAGGTGCATGAAACGTTCTGAAAAATAAGAGGAGCATAATACGGTGTTGAAAAACATGAAGAGCCTGAAAAGGTGTGAAAAATATGAAGAGAATCAAAACTTGTCAAAATATGGGAATCCTGAAACCTTCTGAAAAATAGGAGGAGCATGAAACGGTGTTGAAAAACATGAAGAGCCTGAAAAGGTGTGAAAAATATGAAGGGCTTCAAAAGGTGTCAAATATACGAGGAGCATGAAATGGTCTGAAGAATAGGAGGAGAATAAAAAGGTGTTCAAAAACATGAAGAGTCTGAAAAGGTGTGAAAAATATGAAGAGCTTCAAAAGGAGTCAAAAATATGAGGACCATGAAACGGTCTGAAAAATAGGAGGAGCATGAAATGGTGTTCAAAAACATGAAGAGCCTGAAAAGGTGTGAAAAATATGAAGAGCTTCAAAAGGTGTGAAAAATATGAGGAGCATGAAACGGTCTGAAAAATAGGAGGAGCATGACGCGGAGTTCAAAAACATGAAGAGCCTGAAAAGGTGTGAAAAATATGAAGAGCTTCAAATGGTGTTAAAAATATGAGGGGCATGAAACGGTCTGAAAAATAGGAGGAGCATGAAACTGTGTTCAAAAACTTGAAGAGCGTGAAAAGTTGTGAAAAATATGAAGAGCTTAAAAACGTGTCATTTTATGAGGAGCATGAAACGGTCTGAAAAATAGGAGGATCATAAAGCGGTGTTGAAGAACATGAAGAGCCTGAAAAGGTGTGAAAAATATGAAGAGCTTCAAAAGGTGTGAAAAAAATGAAGAGCTTAAAAGGTGTGAAAATTATGAATAGCACGAAACGGTCTGAAAAATAGGAGGATCATGAAGCGGTGTTCAAAAACATGAAGAGCCTAAAAAGGTGTGGAAAATATGAAGAGCTTAAAAGGTGTGAAAATTGTGAATAGCACGAAACGGTCTGAAAAATAGGAGGATCATGAAGCGGTGTTGAAAAACATGAAGAGCCTGAAAATGTGTGAAAAATATGAAGGGCTTCAAAAGGTGTCAAAAATATGAAGAGCATGAAACGGTCTGAAAAATAGGAGGATCATAAAGCGGTGTTGAAGAACATGAAGAGCCTGAAAAGGTGTGAAAAATATGAAGAGCTTCAAAAGGTGTGAAAAAAATGAAGAGCATAAAAGGTGTGAAAATTATGAATAGCACGAAACGGTCTGAAAAATAGGAGGATCATGAAGCGGTGTTCAAAAACATGAAGAGCCTAAAAAGGTGTGGAAAATATGAAGAGCTTAAAAGGTGTGAAAATTGTGAATAGCACGAAACGGTCTGAAAAATAGGAGGATCATGAAGCGGTGTTGAAAAACATGAAGAGCCTAAAATGTGTGAAAAATATGAAGAGCTTCAAAATTTGTGAAATACATGAGGAGCTTGAAACGGGCTGAAAAACAGGAGGAGCATGAAGCGGTGTTGAAAAACATGAAGAGCCTGAAAAGGTCTGAAAAATATGAAGAGCTTCAAAAGGTGTCAAAAATGATATGAGCATGAAACGGTCTGAAAAATAGGAGGAGCATGAAGTTGTGTTGAAAAACATGAAGAGCCTGAAAAGGTGTGAAAAATATGATGAGCTTCAAAAGGCGTGAAAAATATGAGGACCATGAAACGGTCTGAAAAATAGGAGGAGCAAGATGCGGTGTTGAAAAACGTGAAGAGTTTGAAAAGGTATGAAAAATATGAAGAGCATCAAAAGGTTTAAAAATTATGAGGAGCATGAAACGGTTGGAATAAAGGAGGAGCATGAAGTGGTGTTGAAAAACATGAAGAGCCTGAAAAGGTGTGAAAAATATGAAGAGCTTGAAAAGGTGTGAAATATATGAAGAGCTTCAAAAGGTGTCAAAAATGAGATGAGCATGAAACGATCTGAAAAACAGGAGGAGCAGGAAGTGGTGTTGAAAAACATGAAGAGCCTGAAAATGTGTGAAAAATATGAAGAGCTTGAATAGGTGTGAAAATTATGAGGAGCACGAAACCATTTGAAAAATAGGAGGATCATGAAGGGGTGTTGAAAAATATGAAGAGCCTGAAAATGTGTGAAAAATATGAAGACCTTCAAAATTTGTGAAATACATGAGGAGCTTGAAAAGGTCTGAAAAACAGGAGGAGCATGAAGCGGTGTTGAAAATCATGAAGAGCCTGAAAACGTGTGAAAAATATGAAGAGCTTCAAAAGGTGTCAAAAATGAGATGAGCATGAAACGGTCTGAATAATAGGAGGAACATGAAGTGGTTTTGAAAAACATGAAGAGCCTGAAAAGGTGTGCAATATATGAAGAGCTTCAAAAGGTGTCAAAAATATGAGGAGCAGGAAACGGTCTGAAAAATAGTAGGAGCATGAAACTGTGTTAAAAACCCTGAAGAGCCTAAAAAGGTGTGAAAAATATAAAGAACTTAAAATGTGTGAAATGCATGAGGAGAATTAAACGGTCTGAAAAATAGGAGGAGCATGAAGCGGTGTTGAAAAACATGAAGAGCCTAAAACGTGTGAAAAATATGAAGAGCTTCAAAAGGTGTGAAATATATGAAGACCTTCAAAAGGTGTCAAAAATGAGATGAGCATGAAACGGTCTGAAAAATAGGAGGAGCATGAAGCGGTGTTGAAAAACATGAAGAGCCTGAAATGGTGTGAAAAATATGAAGAGCTTCAAAAGGTGTGAAATATATGAAGAGTTTCAAAAGGTGTCCAAAATATAAGGAGCGTGAAACGGTCTGAAAAATAGGAGGAGCATGAAAAGGTGTTCAAAAATATGAAGAGTTTCAAAAGTGTGAAAAATATGAGGAACATTAATCGGTCTGAAAAAAAGGAGGAGCATGAAACGGTGTTCAAAAATATGAAGAGCTTCAAAATGTGTCAAAAATATGAAGAGCTACAAAAGGTGTCAAAAATGATATGAGCATGAAACGGTCTGAAAAATAGGAGGAGCATGAAGCGATGTTGAAAAACATGAAGAGCCTGAAAAGGTGTGAAAAATATGAAGAGCTTCAAAAGGTGTGAAAAATATGAAGAGCTTCAAAAGGTGTCAAAAATGATATGAGCATGAAACGGTCTGAAAAATAGGAGGAGCATGAAGCGGTGTTGAAAATCATGAAGAGCCTGAAAACGTGTGTAAAATATGAAGAGCATCAAAAGGTGTGAAAATGAAAGGAGCAAGAAAAGGTCTGAAAAATAGGAGGAGCATGAAGTGGTGGTGAAAAACATGAAGAGCCTGCCAAGTTGTGAAATATATGAAGAGGTTCAAAAGGTGTCAAAAATATGAGGAGCATGAAACGGTCTGAAAAATAGGAGGAGAATGAAGCGGTGTTGAAAAACATGAAGAGCCTGAAATGAGTGAAATATATGAAGAGTTTCAAAAGGTGTCAAAAATATGAGGAGCATGAAACGGTCTGAAAAATAGGAAGAGCATGAAATGGTGTTCAAAATCATAAAGAGACTGAAAACGTGTGAAAAATATGAAGAGCTTAAAAAGGTGTGAAAAAAATGAGGAGCATGAAACGGTGTGAAAAAAAGGAGGAGCATGAAACGGTGTGAAAAATAGGAGGAGCATGAAAGGTGTTGAAAAACATGAAGAGCCTGAAAATGTGTGAAAAATATGAAGAGCTTCAAAAGGTGTGAAAAATATGAAGAGCTTCCAAAAGAGTAAAATATATGAGGAGCATGAAACGGTATGAAAAATTGGAGGAGCATGAAAGATGTTGAAATACATGAAGAGATTGAAATGGTGTGAAAAATATGAAGAGCTTCAAAAGGTGTGAAAAATATGAAGAGCTTCAAAAGGTGTGAAAAATATGAGGAGCATGAAGTGGTGTTCAAAAACATGTAGAGCTTGAAAAGGTGTGAAATATACGAAGAGCTTCAAAAGGTGTGAAAAATACGAGGAGCATGAAGTGGTGTTGAAAATTATGAAGAGCCTGAAAAGAGTGAAATATATGAAGAGTTTCAAAAGGTGTCAAAAGTATGAGGAGCTTGAAATGGTGTTCAAAAACATGAAGAGCCTGAGAAGGTGTGAAAACTATGAAGAGCTTCAAAAGGTGTCAAAAGTATGAGGAGCTTGAAAAGGTGTTGAAAAACATGAAGAGCCTGAGAAGGTGTGAAAACTATGAAGAGCTTCAAAAGGTGTCAAAAGTATGAGGAGCATGAAACGGTCTGAAAAACAGGAGGAGCATGAAACGGTGTTGAAAAACATGAAGAGCCTGAGAAGGTGTGAAAACTATGAAGAGCTTCAAAAGGTGTCAAAAGTATGAGGAGCTTGAAAAGGTGTTCAAAAACATGAAGAGCCTGAGAAGGTGTGAAAACTATGAAGAGCTTCAAAAGGTGTCAAAAGTATGAGGAGCTTGAAAAGGTGTTCAAAAACATGAAGAGCCTGAGAAGGTGTGAAAACTATGAAGAGCTTCAATAGGTGTCAAAAGTGTGAGGAGCTTGAAAAGGTGTTCAAAAACGTGAAGAGCCTGAGAAGGTGTGAAATATATGAAGAGCTTCAAAAGGTGTCAAAAGTATGAGGAGCTTGAAAAGGTGTTGAAAAACATGAAGAGCCTGAAAAGGTGTGAAAACTATGAAGAGCTTCAAAAGGTGTCAAAAGTATGAGGAGCTTGAAAGGGTGTTCAAAAACATGAAGAGCCTGAGAAGGTGTGCAAAATATGAAGAGCTTAAAAAGGTGTCTAAAATATGACGAGCTTAAAAAGGTGTTCAAAAACATGAAGAGCATGAAAATGTCTGAAAAATATGAAGAGCTTAAAAGGTGTCAAAAATATGAGGAGCATGAAATGGCCTGACAAATAGGAGGAGCATGAAGTGGTGTTGAAAAACATGAAGAGCCTGAAAAGATGTGAAAAATATGAAGAGTTTCAAAAGGTGTCAAAAATATGAGGAGCATGAAACGGCCTGAAAACAATGAGGAGCATGAAATGGTGTTCAAAAACTTGAAGAGACTGAAAATGTGTGAAAAATATGAAGAGCTTCAAAAGATGTGAAAAATATGAGGAGCATGAAACGGTCTGAAAAATAGAAGTAGCATGAAACGGTGTTGAAAAATATGAAGAGCCTGAAAAGGTGTGAAATATATGAAGAGGTTCAAAAGGTGTCAAAAATATGAGGAGCATGAAACGGTCTGAGAAATAGGAGGAGAATGAAGCGGTGTTGAAAAACATGAAGAGCCTGAAATGAGTGAAATATATGAAGAGTTTCAAAAGGTGTCAAAAATATGAGGAGCATGAAACGGTCTGAAAAATAGGAGGAGCATGAAGCGGTGTTGAAAAACATGAAGAGCCTGAAAAGGTGTGAAAACTATGAAGAGCTTCAAAAGGTGTCAAAATTATGAGGAGCTTGAAAAGGTGTTCAAAAACATGAAAAGCCTGAGAAGGTGTGAAAAATATGAAGAGCTTAAAAATGTGTCAAAAATATGGGAATCATGAAACGGTGTAAAAAATAGGAGGAGCATGAAGCGGTGTTCAAAAACATGAAGAGCCTGAAAAGGTGTGAAAAATATGCAGGGTTTCAAAAGGTGTAAAATATATGAGGCCCATGAAACGGACTGAAAAATAAGAGGAGCATGAAACGGTGTTCAGAAACATGAAGAGCCTGAAGGAGTGAAAAATATGAAGAGCTTCCAAAAGTGTGAAATACAAGAGGAACACGAAAAGGTCAGAAAAATAGGAGGAGCATGAAGCGGTGTTGAAAAACATGAAGAGCCTGAAAAGGAGTGAAAAATATGAAGAGCTTCAAAAGGTGTCAAAAATATGAGGAGCATGAAACCGTCTGAACAATAGGGGGAGCATGAAGCGGTGTTCAAAAACATGAAGAGCCTGAAAAGATGTGAAAAATATGAAGAGCTTCAAAAGGTGTCAAAAATATGAGGAGCATGAAACCGTCTGAAAAATAGGGGGAGCATGAAGCGGTGTTCAAAAACATGAAGAGCCTGAAAAGATGTGAAAAATATGAAGAGCTTCAAAAGGTGTCAAAAATATGAGGAGCATGAAACCGTCTGAAAAATAGGGGGAGCATGAAGCAGTGTTCAAAATAATATGAAGAGCCTGAAAAGTTGTGAAAAATATGAAGAGCTTCAAAAGGTGTCAAAAATATGAGGAGCATGAAACCGTCTGAACAATAGGGGGAGCATGAAGCGGTGTTCAAAAACATGAAGAGCCTGAAAAGATGTGAAAAATATGAAGAGCTTCAAAAGGTGTCAAAAATATGAGGAGCATGAAACCGTCTGAAAAATAGGGGGAGCATGAAGCAGTGTTCAAAAAAATATGAAGAGCCTGAAAAGTTGTGAAAAATATGAAGAGCTTCAAAAGGTGTGAAATTCATGAGGAGGATGAATCGGTCTGAAAAATAGGATGAGCATGAAGCGGTGTTCAAAAACATGAAGAGCCTAAAATGGTGTGAAAAATATGAAGAGCTTCAAAAGGTGTGAAAATTATGAGGAGCACGAAACGGTCTGAAAATTAGGAGGATCTTGAAGCGGTGTTGAAAATCATGAAGAGCCTGAAAAAGTGTGAAAAATATGTAGAGCTTCAAAAGTTGTGAAAAATATGAAGAGCTTCAAAAGGTGTCAAAAATGAGATGAGCATGAAACGATCTGAAAAATAGGAGGAGCATGAAGCGGTGTTGAAAAACATGAAGAGCCTTAAAAGGTGTGAAAAATATGAAGAGGTTCAAAAGGTGTTAAATATATGAAGAGTTTCAAAAGGTGTCAAAAATATGAGGATCATGAAACGGTCTGAAAGACAGGAGGAGCATGAAGTTGTGTTGAAAAACATGAAGAGCCTGAAAAGGTGTGAAAAATATGAAGAGCTTCAAAAGTTGTGAAATACATGAGGAGAATGAATCGGTCTGAAAAATAGGAGGAGCATGAAGCGGTGTTCAAAAACATGAAGAGCCTGAGAAGGTGTGAAATATATGAAGAGCTTCAAAAGGTGTCAAAAATATGAGGAGCATGAAACATTCTGAAAAATAGTAGGAAAATGAAATGGGGATCAAAACCCTGAAGAGCCTAAAAAGGTGTGAAAAATATAAAGAGCTTCAAAAGGTGTGAAACGCCTGAGGAGCATTAAACGGTCTGAAAAATAGGAGGAGCATGAAGCGTTGATGAAAAACATGAAGAGCCTGAAAATGTGTGAAAAATATGAAGAGCTTCAAAAGTTGTCAAAAATATGAGGAGCATGAACGGTCTGAAAAATAGGAGGATCATGCAGCGGTCTTGAAAACATTACGAGCCTGAAACGGTGTGAAAAATATGAAGAGCTTCAAAATGTTTCAAAAATATGAGGAGTATGAACGGTCTGAAAAATAGGAGGAGCATGAAGCGGTGTTGAAAACATGAAGAGCTTCAAAAGGTGTGAAAAATATGAAGAGCTTCAAAAGGTGTGAAATACATGAGGAGGATGAATCGGTCTGAACAACAGGAGGAGCATGAAGCGGTGTTCAAGAACATGAAGAGCCTGAAAAGGTGTGAAATATATGAAGAGCTTCAAAAGGTGTGAAAAATATGAAGAGCTTCAAAAGGTGTCAAAAATGATATGAGCATGAAACGGTCTGAAAAATAGGAGGAGCATGAAGCGGTGTTGAAAATCATGAAGAGCCTGAAAACGTGTGTAAAATATGAAGAGCATCAAAAGGTGTGAAAATGAAAGGAGCAAGAAAAGGTCTGAAAAATAGGAGGAGCATGAAGTGGTGGTGAAAAACATGAAGAGCCTGCCAAGTTGTGAAATATATGAAGAGGTTCAAAAGGTGTCAAAAATATGAGGAGCATGAAACGGTCTGAAAAATAGGAGGAGAATGAAGCGGTGTTGAAAAACATGAAGAGCCTGAAATGAGTGAAATATATGAAGAGTTTCAAAAGGTGTCAAAAATATGAGGAGCATGAAACGGTCTGAAAAATAGGAAGAGCATGAAATGGTGTTCAAAATCATAAAGAGACTGAAAACGTGTGAAAAATATGAAGAGCTTAAAAAGGTGTGAAAAAAATGAGGAGCATGAAACGGTGTGAAAAAAAGGAGGAGCATGAAACGGTGTGAAAAATAGGAGGAGCATGAAAGGTGTTGAAAAACATGAAGAGCCTGAAAATGTGTGAAAAATATGAAGAGCTTCAAAAGGTGTGAAAAATATGAAGAGCTTCCAAAAGTGTAAAATATATGAGGAGCATGAAACGGTATGAAAAATAGGAGGAGCATGAAAGATGTTGAAATACATGAAGAGATTGAAATGGTGTGAAAAATATGAAGAGCTTCAAAAGGTGTGAAAAATATGAAGAGCTTCAAAAGGTGTGAAAAATATGAGGAGCATGAAGTGGTGTTCAAAAACATGTAGAGCTTGAAAAGGTGTGAAATATACGAAGAGCTTCAAAAGGTGTGAAAAATACGAGGAGCATGAAGTGGTGTTGAAAATTATGAAGAGCCTGAAAAGAGTGAAATATATGAAGAGTTTCAAAAGGTGTCAAAAGTATGAGGAGCTTGAAATGGTGTTCAAAAACATGAAGAGCCTGAGAAGGTGTGAAAACTATGAAGAGCTTCAAAAGGTGTCAAAAGTATGAGGAGCTTGAAAAGGTGTTGAAAAACATGAAGAGCCTGAGAAGGTGTGAAAACTATGAAGAGCTTCAAAAGGTGTCAAAAGTATGAGGAGCATGAAACGGTCTGAAAAACAGGAGGAGCATGAAACGGTGTTGAAAAACATGAAGAGCCTGAGAAGGTGTGAAAACTATGAAGAGCTTCAAAAGGTGTCAAAAGTATGAGGAGCTTGAAAAGGTGTTCAAAAACATGAAGAGCCTGAGAAGGTGTGAAAACTATGAAGAGCTTCAAAAGGTGTCAAAAGTATGAGGAGCTTGAAAAGGTGTTCAAAAACATGAAGAGCCTGAGAAGGTGTGAAAACTATGAAGAGCTTCAATAGGTGTCAAAAGTGTGAGGAGCTTGAAAAGGTGTTCAAAAACGTGAAGAGCCTGAGAAGGTGTGAAATATATGAAGAGCTTCAAAAGGTGTCAAAAGTATGAGGAGCTTGAAAAGGTGTTGAAAAACATGAAGAGCCTGAAAAGGTGTGAAAACTATGAAGAGCTTCAAAAGGTGTCAAAAGTATGAGGAGCTTGAAAGGGTGTTCAAAAACATGAAGAGCCTGAGAAGGTGTGCAAAATATGAAGAGCTTAAAAAGGTGTCTAAAATATGACGAGCTTAAAAAGGTGTTCAAAAACATGAAGAGCATGAAAATGTCTGAAAAATATGAAGAGCTTAAAAGGTGTCAAAAATATGAGGAGCATGAAATGGCCTGACAAATAGGAGGAGCATGAAGTGGTGTTGAAAAACATGAAGAGCCTGAAAAGATGTGAAAAATATGAAGAGTTTCAAAAGGTGTCAAAAATATGAGGAGCATGAAACGGCCTGAAAACAATGAGGAGCATGAAATGGTGTTCAAAAACTTGAAGAGACTGAAAATGTGTGAAAAATATGAAGAGCTTCAAAAGATGTGAAAAATATGAGGAGCATGAAACGGTCTGAAAAATAGAAGTAGCATGAAACGGTGTTGAAAAATATGAAGAGCCTGAAAAGGTGTGAAATATATGAAGAGGTTCAAAAGGTGTCAAAAATATGAGGAGCATGAAACGGTCTGAGAAATAGGAGGAGAATGAAGCGGTGTTGAAAAACATGAAGAGCCTGAAATGAGTGAAATATATGAAGAGTTTCAAAAGGTGTCAAAAATATGAGGAGCATGAAACGGTCTGAAAAATAGGAGGAGCATGAAGCGGTGTTGAAAAACATGAAGAGCCTGAAAAGGTGTGAAAACTATGAAGAGCTTCAAAAGGTGTCAAAATTATGAGGAGCTTGAAAAGGTGTTCAAAAACATGAAAAGCCTGAGAAGGTGTGAAAAATATGAAGAGCTTAAAAAGGTGTCAAAAATATGGGAATCATGAAACGGTGTAAAAAATAGGAGGAGCATGAAGCGGTGTTCAAAAACATGAAGAGCCTGAAAAGGTGTGAAAAATATGCAGGGTTTCAAAAGGTGTAAAATATATGAGGCCCATGAAACGGACTGAAAAATAAGAGGAGCATGAAACGGTGTTCAGAAACATGAAGAGCCTGAAGGAGTGAAAAATATGAAGAGCTTCCAAAAGTGTGAAATACAAGAGGAACACGAAAAGGTCAGAAAAATAGGAGGAGCATGAAGCGGTGTTGAAAAACATGAAGAGCCTGAAAAGGAGTGAAAAATATGAAGAGCTTCAAAAGGTGTCAAAAATATGAGGAGCATGAAACCGTCTGAACAATAGGGGGAGCATGAAGCGGTGTTCAAAAACATGAAGAGCCTGAAAAGATGTGAAAAATATGAAGAGCTTCAAAAGGTGTCAAAAATATGAGGAGCATGAAACCGTCTGAAAAATAGGGGGAGCATGAAGCGGTGTTCAAAAACATGAAGAGCCTGAAAAGATGTGAAAAATATGAAGAGCTTCAAAAGGTGTCAAAAATATGAGGAGCATGAAACCGTCTGAAAAATAGGGGGAGCATGAAGCAGTGTTCAAAAAAATATGAAGAGCCTGAAAAGTTGTGAAAAATATGAAGAGCTTCAAAAGGTGTGAAATTCATGAGGAGGATGAATCGGTCTGAAAAATAGGATGAGCATGAAGCGGTGTTCAAAAACATGAAGAGCCTGAAATGGTGTGAAAAATATGAAGAGCTTCAAAAGGTGTGAAAATTATGAGGAGCACGAAACGGTCTGAAAATTAGGAGGATCTTGAAGCGGTGTTGAAAATCATGAAGAGCCTGAAAAAGTGTGAAAAATATGTAGAGCTTCAAAAGTTGTGAAAAATATGAAGAGCTTCAAAAGGTGTCAAAAATGAGATGAGCATGAAACGATCTGAAAAATAGGAGGAGCATGAAGCGGTGTTGAAAAACATGAAGAGCCTTAAAAGGTGTGAAAAATATGAAGAGGTTCAAAAGGTGTTAAATATATGAAGAGTTTCAAAAGGTGTCAAAAATATGAGGATCATGAAACGGTCTGAAAGACAGGAGGAGCATGAAGTGGTGTTGAAAAACATAAAGAGCCTGAAAAGGTGTGAAAAATATGAAGAGCTTCAAAAGTTGTGAAATACATGAGGAGAATGAATCGGTCTGAAAAATAGGAGGAGCATGAAGCGGTGTTCAAAAACATGAAGAGCCTGAGAAGGTGTGAAATATATGAAGAGCTTCAAAAGGTGTCAAAAATATGAGGAGCATGAAACATTCTGAAAAATAGTAGGAAAATGAAATGGGGATCAAAACCCTGAAGAGCCTAAAAAGGTGTGAAAAATATAAAGAGCTTCAAAAGGTGTGAAACGCCTGAGGAGCATTAAACGGTCTGAAAAATAGGAGGAGCATGAAGCGTTGATGAAAAACATGAAGAGCCTGAAAATGTGTGAAAAATATGAAGAGCTTCAAAAGTTGTCAAAAATATGAGGAGCATGAACGGTCTGAAAAATAGGAGGATCATGCAGCGGTCTTGAAAACATTACGAGCCTGAAACGGTGTGAAAAATATGAAGAGCTTCAAAATGTTTCAAAAATATGAGGAGTATGAACGGTCTGAAAAATAGGAGGAGCATGAAGCGGTGTTGAAAACATGAAGAGCTTCAAAAGGTGTGAAAAATATGAAGAGCTTCAAAAGGTGTGAAATACATGAGGAGGATGAATCGGTCTGAACAACAGGAGGAGCATGAAGCGGTGTTCAAGAACATGAAGAGCCTGAAAAGGTGTGAAATATATGAAGAGCTTCAAAAGGTGTGAAAAATATGAAGAGCTTCAAAAGGTGTCAAAAATGATATGAGCATGAAACGGTCTGAAAAATAGGAGGAGCATGAAGCGGTGTTGAAAATCATGAAGAGCCTGAAAACGTGTGTAAAATATGAAGAGCATCAAAAGGTGTGAAAATGAAAGGAGCAAGAAAAGGTCTGAAAAATAGGAGGAGCATGAAGTGGTGGTGAAAAACATGAAGAGCCTGCCAAGTTGTGAAATATATGAAGAGGTTCAAAAGGTGTCAAAAATATGAGGAGCATGAAACGGTCTGAAAAATAGGAGGAGAATGAAGCGGTGTTGAAAAACATGAAGAGCCTGAAATGAGTGAAATATATGAAGAGTTTCAAAAGGTGTCAAAAATATGAGGAGCATGAAACGGTCTGAAAAATAGGAAGAGCATGAAATGGTGTTCAAAATCATAAAGAGACTGAAAACGTGTGAAAAATATGAAGAGCTTAAAAAGGTGTGAAAAAAATGAGGAGCATGAAACGGTGTGAAAAAAAGGAGGAGCATGAAACGGTGTGAAAAATAGGAGGAGCATGAAAGGTGTTGAAAAACATGAAGAGCCTGAAAATGTGTGAAAAATATGAAGAGCTTCAAAAGGTGTGAAAAATATGAAGAGCTTCCAAAAGTGTAAAATATATGAGGAGCATGAAACGGTATGAAAAATAGGAGGAGCATGAAAGATGTTGAAATACATGAAGAGATTGAAATGGTGTGAAAAATATGAAGAGCTTCAAAAGGTGTGAAAAATATGAAGAGCTTCAAAAGGTGTGAAAAATATGAGGAGCATGAAGTGGTGTTCAAAAACATGTAGAGCTTGAAAAGGTGTGAAATATACGAAGAGCTTCAAAAGGTGTGAAAAATACGAGGAGCATGAAGTGGTGTTGAAAATTATGAAGAGCCTGAAAAGAGTGAAATATATGAAGAGTTTCAAAAGGTGTCAAAAGTATGAGGAGCTTGAAATGGTGTTCAAAAACATGAAGAGCCTGAGAAGGTGTGAAAACTATGAAGAGCTTCAAAAGGTGTCAAAAGTATGAGGAGCTTGAAAAGGTGTTGAAAAACATGAAGAGCCTGAGAAGGTGTGAAAACTATGAAGAGCTTCAAAAGGTGTCAAAAGTATGAGGAGCATGAAACGGTCTGAAAAACAGGAGGAGCATGAAACGGTGTTGAAAAACATGAAGAGCCTGAGAAGGTGTGAAAACTATGAAGAGCTTCAAAAGGTGTCAAAAGTATGAGGAGCTTGAAAAGGTGTTCAAAAACATGAAGAGCCTGAGAAGGTGTGAAAACTATGAAGAGCTTCAAAAGGTGTCAAAAGTATGAGGAGCTTGAAAAGGTGTTCAAAAACATGAAGAGCCTGAGAAGGTGTGAAAACTATGAAGAGCTTCAATAGGTGTCAAAAGTGTGAGGAGCTTGAAAAGGTGTTCAAAAACGTGAAGAGCCTGAGAAGGTGTGAAATATATGAAGAGCTTCAAAAGGTGTCAAAAGTATGAGGAGCTTGAAAAGGTGTTGAAAAACATGAAGAGCCTGAAAAGGTGTGAAAACTATGAAGAGCTTCAAAAGGTGTCAAAAGTATGAGGAGCTTGAAAGGGTGTTCAAAAACATGAAGAGCCTGAGAAGGTGTGCAAAATATGAAGAGCTTAAAAAGGTGTCTAAAATATGACGAGCTTAAAAAGGTGTTCAAAAACATGAAGAGCATGAAAATGTCTGAAAAATATGAAGAGCTTAAAAGGTGTCAAAAATATGAGGAGCATGAAATGGCCTGACAAATAGGAGGAGCATGAAGTGGTGTTGAAAAACATGAAGAGCCTGAAAAGATGTGAAAAATATGAAGAGTTTCAAAAGGTGTCAAAAATATGAGGAGCATGAAACGGCCTGAAAACAATGAGGAGCATGAAATGGTGTTCAAAAACTTGAAGAGACTGAAAATGTGTGAAAAATATGAAGAGCTTCAAAAGATGTGAAAAATATGAGGAGCATGAAACGGTCTGAAAAATAGAAGTAGCATGAAACGGTGTTGAAAAATATGAAGAGCCTGAAAAGGTGTGAAATATATGAAGAGGTTCAAAAGGTGTCAAAAATATGAGGAGCATGAAACGGTCTGAGAAATAGGAGGAGAATGAAGCGGTGTTGAAAAACATGAAGAGCCTGAAATGAGTGAAATATATGAAGAGTTTCAAAAGGTGTCAAAAATATGAGGAGCATGAAACGGCCTGAAAACAATGAGGAGCATGAAATGGTGTTCAAAAACTTGAAGAGACTGAAAATGTGTGAAAAATATGAAGAGCTTCAAAAGATGTGAAAAATATGAGGAGCATGAAACGGTCTGAAAAATAGGAGGAGCATGAAGCGGTGTTGAAAAACATGAAGAGCCTGAAAAGGTGTGAAAACTATGAAGAGCTTCAAAAGGTGTCAAAATTATGAGGAGCTTGAAAAGGTGTTCAAAAACATGAAAAGCCTGAGAAGGTGTGAAAAATATGAAGAGCTTAAAAAGGTGTCAAAAATATGGGAATCATGAAACGGTCTAAAAAATAGGAGGAGCATGAAGCGGTGTTCAAAAACATGAAGAGCCTGAAAAGGTGTGAAAAATATGCAGGGTTTCAAAAGGTGTAAAATATATGAGGCCCATGAAACGGACTGAAAAATAAGAGGAGCATGAAACGGTGTTCAGAAACATGAAGAGCCTGAAGGAGTGAAAAATATGAAGAGCTTCCAAAAGTGTGAAATACAAGAGGAACACGAAAAGGTCAGAAAAATAGGAGGAGCATGAAGCGGTGTTGAAAAACATGAAGAGCCTGAAAAGGAGTGAAAAATATGAAGAGCTTCAAAAGGTGTCAAAAATATGAGGAGCATGAAACCGTCTGAACAATAGGGGGAGCATGAAGCGGTGTTCAAAAACATGAAGAGCCTGAAAAGATGTGAAAAATATGAAGAGCTTCAAAAGGTGTCAAAAATATGAGGAGCATGAAACCGTCTGAAAAATAGGGGGAGCATGAAGCGGTGTTCAAAAACATGAAGAGCCTGAAAAGATGTGAAAAATATGAAGAGCTTCAAAAGGTGTCAAAAATATGAGGAGCATGAAACCGTCTGAAAAATAGGGGGAGCATGAAGCAGTGTTCAAAAAAATATGAAGAGCCTGAAAAGTTGTGAAAAATATGAAGAGCTTCAAAAGGTGTGAAATTCATCAGGAGGATGAATCGGTCTGAAAAATAGGATGAGCATGAAGCGGTGTTCAAAAACATGAAGAGCCTGAAATGGTGTGAAAAATATGAAGAGCTTCAAAAGGTGTGAAAATTATGAGGAGCACGAAACGGTCTGAAAATTAGGAGGATCTTGAAGCGGTGTTGAAAATCATGAAGAGCCTGAAAAAGTGTGAAAAATATGTAGAGCTTCAAAAGTTGTGAAAAATATGAAGAGCTTCAAAAGGTGTCAAAAATGAGATGAGCATGAAACGATCTGAAAAATAGGAGGAGCATGAAGCGGTGTTGAAAAACATGAAGAGCCTTAAAAGGTGTGAAAAATATGAAGAGGTTCAAAAGGTGTTAAATATATGAAGAGTTTCAAAAGGTGTCAAAAATATGAGGATCATGAAACGGTCTGAAAGACAGGAGGAGCATGAAGTGGTGTTGAAAAACATAAAGAGCCTGAAAAGGTGTGAAAAATATGAAGAGCTTCAAAAGTTGTGAAATACATGAGGAGAATGAATCGGTCTGAAAAATAGGAGGAGCATGAAGCGGTGTTCAAAAACATGAAGAGCCTGAGAAGGTGTGAAATATATGAAGAGCTTCAAAAGGTGTCAAAAATATGAGGAGCATGAAACATTCTGAAAAATAGTAGGAAAATGAAATGGGGATCAAAACCCTGAAGAGCCTAAAAAGGTGTGAAAAATATAAAGAGCTTCAAAAGGTGTGAAACGCCTGAGGAGCATTAAACGGTCTGAAAAATAGGAGGAGCATGAAGCGTTGATGAAAAACATGAAGAGCCTGAAAATGTGTGAAAAATATGAAGAGCTTCAAAAGTTGTCAAAAATATGAGGAGCATGAACGGTCTGAAAAATAGGAGGATCATGCAGCGGTCTTGAAAACATTACGAGCCTGAAACGGTGTGAAAAATATGAAGAGCTTCAAAATGTTTCAAAAATATGAGGAGTATGAACGGTCTGAAAAATAGGAGGAGCATGAAGCGGTGTTGAAAACATGAAGAGCTTCAAAAGGTGTGAAAAATATGAAGAGCTTCAAAAGGTGTGAAATACATGAGGAGGATGAATCGGTCAGAACAACAGGAGGAGCATGAAGCGGTGTTCAAGAACATGAAGAGCCTGAAAAGGTGTGAAAAATATGAAGAGCTTCAAAAGGTGAGAAAATTATGAGGATCACGAAACCGTCTGAAAAATAGGAGGATCATGAAGCAGTGTTGAAAAACATGTAGAGACTGAAAATGTGTGAAATATATGAAGAGCTTCAAAATGTGTCAAAAATATGAGGAGCAGGAAACGGTCTGAAAAATATTAGGAGCATGAAACGGTGTTCAAAACCCTGAAGAGCCTAAAAAGGTGTTAAAAATATAAAGAGCTTCAAAAGGTGTGAAATGCATGAGGAGCATTAAACGGTCTGAAAAATAGGAGGAGCATGAAGCGGTGTTGAAAATCATGAAGAGACTGAAAACGTGTGAAAAATATGAAGAGCTTCAAAAGGTGTCAAAAATGAGATGAGCAAGAAACGGTCTGAATAATAGGAGGAACATGAAGTGGTGTTGAAAATCATGAAGAGCTGAAAAGGTGTGAAATATATGAAGAATTTCATAAGGTGTCAAAAATATGAGGAGCATGAAATGGTCTGAAAAATAGGAGGATCATAAAGCGGTGTTGAAGAACATGAAGAGCCTGAAAAGGTGTGCAAAATATGAAGAGCTTCAAAAGGTGTGAAAAAAATGAAGAGCTTAAAAGGTGTGAAAATTATGAATAGCACGAAACGGTCTGAAAAATAGGAGGATCATGAAGCGGTGTTCAAAAACATGAAGAGCCTGAAAAGGTGTGAAAAATATGAAGAGCTTAAAAGGTGTGAAAATTGTGAATAGCATGAAACGGTCTGAAAAATAGGAGGATCATGAAGCGGTGTTGAAAAACATGAAGAGCCTGAAAATGTGTGAAAAATATGAAGAGCTTCAAAATTTGTGAAATACATGAGGAGCTTGAAACGGGCTGAAAAACAGGAGGAGCATGAAGCGGTGTTGAAAAACATGAAGAGCCTGAAAAGGTGTGAAAAATATGAAGAGCTTCAAAAGGCGTGAAAAATATGAGGACCATGACACGGTGTGAAAAATAGGAGGAGGAAGATGCGGTGTTGAAAAACATGAAGAGCCTGAAAAGTTGTGAAAAATATGAAGAGCTTCAAAAGGTGTCAAAAATGATATGAGCATGAAACTGTCTGAAAAATAGGAGGAGCATGAAGTGGTGTTGAAAAACATGAAGAGCCTGAAAAGGTGTGAAATATATGAAGAGCTTCAAAAGGTGTCAAAAATATGAGTAGCATGAAACAGTCTGAAAAATATAAGGAGCATGAAGTGATGTTGAAAAACATGAAGAGTCTGAAAAGGTGTGAAAAATATGAAGAGCTTCAAAAGGCGGGAAAAATATGAGGACCATGAAACGGTCTGAAAAATAGGAGGAGCAAGATGCGGTGTTGAAAAACGTGAAGAGTTTGAAAAGGTATGAAAAATATGAAGAGCATCAAAAGGTTTAAAAAATATGAGGAGCATGAAACGGTTGGAATAAAGGAGGAGCATGAAGTGGTGTTGAAAAATATGAAGAGCCTGAAAAGGTGTGAAAAATATGAAGAGCTTGAAAAGGTGTGAAATATATGAAGAGCTTCAAAAGGTGTCA
The DNA here is from genome assembly GCF_033118175.1 of Dama dama. Classification (NCBI taxonomy): domain Eukaryota; kingdom Metazoa; phylum Chordata; class Mammalia; order Artiodactyla; family Cervidae; genus Dama; species Dama dama. Next base: position 1,672,168 of record NW_026870930.1, read on the forward strand.
AAAATGAGATGAGCATGAAACGATCTGAAAAACAGGAGGAGCATGAAGTGGTGTTGAAAAACATGAAGAGCCTGAAAATGTGTGAAAAATATGAAGAGCTTGAATAGGTGTGAAAATTATGAGGAGCACGAAACCATTTGAAAAATAGGAGGATCATGAAGGGGTGTTGAAAAATATGAAGAGCCTGAAAATGTGTGAAAAATATGAAGAGCTTCAAAATTTGTGAAATACATGAGGAGCTTGAAAAGGTCTGAAAAACAGGAGGAGCATGAAGCGGTGTTGAAAATCATGAAGAGCCTGAAAACGTGTGAAAAATATGAAGAGCTTCAAAAGGTGTCAAAAATGAGATGAGCATGAAACGGTCTGAATAATAGGAGGAACATGAAGTGGTTTTGAAAAACATGAAGAGCCTGAAAAGGTGTGCAATATATGAAGAGCTTCAAAAGGTGTCAAAAATATGAGGAGCAGGAAACGGTCTGAAAAATAGTAGGAGCATGAAACTGTGTTAAAAACCCTGAAGAGCCTAAAAAGGTGTGAAAAATATAAAGAACTTAAAATGTGTGAAATGCATGAGGAGAATTAAACGGTCTGAAAAATAGGAGGAGCATGAAGCGGTGTTGAAAAACATGAAGAGCCTAAAACGTGTGAAAAATATGAAGAGCTTCAAAAGGTGTGAAATATATGAAGACCTTCAAAAGGTGTCAAAAATGAGATGAGCATGAAACGGTCTGAAAAATAGGAGGAGCATGAAGCGGTGTTGAAAAACATGAAGAGCCTGAAATGGTGTGAAAAATATGAAGAGCTTCAAAAGGTGTGAAATATATGAAGAGTTTCAAAAGGTGTCCAAAATATAAGGAGCGTGAAACGGTCTGAAAAATAGGAGGAGCATGAAACGGTGCTCAAAAATATGAAGAGTTTCAAAAGTGTGAAAAATATGAGGAGCATTAATCGGTCTGAAAAAAAGGAGGAGCATGAAACGGTGTTCAAAAATATGAAGAGCTTCAAAATGTGTCAAAAATATGAAGAGCTACAAAAGGAGTCAAAAATGTGAGGAGCATGAAAAGGTCTGAAAAATAGGAGGAGAATGAAGCGATGTTGAAAAACATGAAGAGCCCGAAAAGGTGTGAAATATATGAAGAGCTTCAAAACGTGTCAAAAATATGAGGAGTGTGAAACTCTGTTGAAAAACAAGACGAGCATGAAAAGGTGTGAAAAATATGAAGACCTTCAAAATGTGTCAAAAATAGGAGGAGCATGAAACGGACTGAAAAAAAGGAGGAGCATGAAATGGTGTTCAAAAACTTGAAGAGGCTGAAAATGTGTGAAAAATATGAAGAGCTTCAAAAGATGTGAAAAATATGAGGAGCATGAAACGGTCTGAAAAATAGAAGTAGCATGAAACGGTGTTGAAAAATATGAAGAGCCTGAAAAGGTGTGAAATATATGAAGAGGTTCAAAAGGTGTCAAAAATATGAGGAGCATGAAACGGTCTGAAAAATAGGAGGAGAATGAAGCGGTGTTGAAAAACATGAAGAGCCTGAAATGAGTGAAATATATGAAGAGTTTCAAAAGGTGTAAAAAATATGAGGAGCATGAAACGGTCTGAAAAATAGGAAGAGCATGAAATGGTGTTCAAAATCATAAAGAGACTGAAAACGTGTGAAAAATATGAAGAGCTTAAAAAGGTGTGAAAAAAATGAGGAGCATGAAACGGTGTGAAAAAAAGGAGGAGTATGAAACGGTGTGAAAAATAGGAGGAGCATGAAAGGTGTTGAAAAACATGAAGAGCCTGAAAATGTGTGAAAAATATGAAGAGCTTCAAAAGGTGTGAAAAATATGAAGAGCTTCAAAAAATGTAAAATATATGAGGAGCATGAAATGGTATGAAAAATAGGAGGAGCATGAAAGATGTTGAAATACATGAAGAGATTGAAATGGTGTGAAAAATATGAAGAGCTTCAAAAGGTGTGAAAAATATGAAGAGCTTCAAAAGGTGTGAAAAATATGAGGAGCATGAAGTGGTGTTCAAAAACATGTAGAGCTTGAAAAGGTGTGAAATATACGAAGAGCTTCAAAAGGTGTGAAAAATACGAGGAGCATGAAATGGTGTTGAAAATTATGAAGAGCCTGAAAAGAGTGAAATATATGAAGAGTTTCAAAAGGTGTCAAAAGTATGAGGAGCTTGAAATGGTGTTCAAAAACATGAAGAGCCTGAGAAGGTGTGAAAACTATGAAGAGCTTCAAAAGGTGTCAAAAGTATGAGGAGCATGAAACGGTCTGAAAAACAGGAGGAGCATGAAACGGTGTTGAAAAACATGAAGAGCCTGAAAAGAGTGAAATATATGAAGAGTTTCAAAAGGTGTCAAAAGTATGAGGAGCTTGAAAAGGTGTTCAAAAACATGAAGAGCCTGAGAAGGTGTGAAAACTATGAAGAGCTTCAAAAGGTGTCAAAAGTATGAGGAGCTTGAAAAGGTGTTCAAAAACATGAAGAGCCTGAGAAGGTGTGAAAACTATGAAGAGCTTCAATAGGTGTCAAAAGTGTGAGAAGCTTGAAAAGGTGTTCAAAAACGTGAAGAGCCTGAGAAGGTGTGAAATATATGAAGAGCTTCAAAAGGTGTCAAAAGTATGAGGAGCTTGAAAAGGTGTTGAAAAACATGAAGAGCCTGAAAAGGTGTGAAAACTATGAAGAGCTTCAAAAGGTGTCAAAAGTATGAGGAGCTTGAAAGGGTGTTCAAAAACATGAAGAGCCTGAGAAGGTGTGCAAAATATGAAGAGCTTAAAAAGGTGTCTAAAATATGACGAGCTTAAAAAGGTGTTCAAAAACATGAAGAGCATGAAAATGTCTGAAAAATATGAAGAGCTTAAAAGGTGTCAAAAATACGAGGAGCATGAAACGGTCTGAAAAATAGGAGGAGCATGAAGTTGTGTTGAAAAATATGAAGAGGCTGAAAAGGTGTGCAAAATATGAAGAGCTTCAAAAGGTGTCAAAAATATGAGGAGCATGAAATGGCCTGACAAATAGGAGGAGCATGAAGTGGTGTTGAAAAACATGAAGAGCCTGAAAAGATGTGAAAAATATGAAGAGTTTCAAAAGGTGTCAAAAATATGAGGAGCATGAAACGGCCTGAAAACAATGAGGAGCATGAAATGGTGTTCAAAAACTAGAAGAGACTGAAAAGGTGTGAAAAATATGAAGAGCTTCAAAAGATGTGAAAAATATGAGGAGCATGAAACGGTCTGAAAAATAGAAGTAGCATGAAACGGTGTTGAAAAATATGAAGAGCCTGAAAAGGTGTGAAATATATGAAGAGGTTCAAAAGGTGTCAAAAATATGAGGAGCATGAAACGGTCTGAAAAATAGGAGGAGAATGAAGCGGTGTTGAAAAACATGAAGAGCCTGAAATGAGTGAAATATATGAAGAGTTTCAAAAGGTGTCAAAAAAATGAGGAGCATGAAACGGTGTGAAAAATAGGAGGAGCATGAAACGGTGTGAAAAATAGGAGGAGCATGAAAGGTGTTGAAAAACATGAAGAGCCTGAAAATGTGTGAAAAATATGAAGAGCTTCAAAAGGTGTGAAAAATATGAGGAGTATGAAGTGGTGTTCAAAAACATGTAGAGCTTGAAAAGGTGTGAAATATACGAAGAGCTTCAAAAGGTGTGAAAAATACGAGGAGCATTAAGTGGTGTTGAAAAATTTGAAGAGCCTGAAAAGAGTGAAATATATGAAGACTTTCAAAAGGTGTCAAAAATATGAGGAGAATGAAACGGTCTGAAAAATAGGAGGAGCATGAAGCGGTGTTGAAAAACATGAAGAGCCTGAAATGGTGTGAAAAATATGAAGAGCTTCAAAAGGTGTGAAAATTATGAGGAGCACGAAACGGTCTGAAAATTAGGAGGATCTTGAAGCGGTGTTGAAAATCATGAAGAGCCTGAAAAAGTGTGAAAAATATGTAGAGCTTCAAAAGTTGTGAAAAATATGAAGAGCTTCAAAAGGTGTCAAAAATGAGATGAGCATGAAACGATCTGAAAAATAGGAGGAGCATGAAGCGGTGTTGAAAAACATGAAGAGCCTTAAAAGGTGTGAAAAATATGAAGAGGTTCAAAAGGTGTTAAATATATGAAGAGTTTCAAAAGGTGTCAAAAATATGAGGATCATGAAACGGTCTGAAAGACAGGAGGAGCATGAAGTGGTGTTGAAAAACATAAAGAGCCTGAAAAGGTGTGAAAAATATGAAGAGCTTCAAAAGTTGTGAAATACATGAGGAGAATGAATCGGTCTGAAAAATAGGAGGAGCATGAAGCGGTGTTCAAAAACATGAAGAGCCTGAGAAGGTGTGAAATATATGAAGAGCTTCAAAAGGTGTCAAAAATATGAGGAGCATGAAACATTCTGAAAAATAGTAGGAAAATGAAATGGGGATCAAAACCCTGAAGAGCCTAAAAAGGTGTGAAAAATATAAAGAGCTTCAAAAGGTGTGAAACGCCTGAGGAGCATTAAACGGTCTGAAAAATAGGAGGAGCATGAAGCGTTGATGAAAAACATGAAGAGCCTGAAAATGTGTGAAAAATATGAAGAGCTTCAAAAGTTGTCAAAAATATGAGGAGCATGAACGGTCTGAAAAATAGGAGGATCATGCAGCGGTCTTGAAAACATTACGAGCCTGAAACGGTGTGAAAAATATGAAGAGCTTCAAAATGTTTCAAAAATATGAGGAGTATGAACGGTCTGAAAAATAGGAGGAGCATGAAGCGGTGTTGAAAACATGAAGAGCTTCAAAAGGTGTGAAAAATATGAAGAGCTTCAAAAGGTGTGAAATACATGAGGAGGATGAATCGGTCAGAACAACAGGAGGAGCATGAAGCGGTGTTCAAGAACATGAAGAGCCTGAAAAGGTGTGAAAAATATGAAGAGCTTCAAAAGGTGAGAAAATTATGAGGATCACGAAACCGTCTGAAAAATAGGAGGATCATGAAGCAGTGTTGAAAAACATGTAGAGACTGAAAATGTGTGAAATATATGAAGAGCTTCAAAATGTGTCAAAAATATGAGGAGCAGGAAACGGTCTGAAAAATATTAGGAGCATGAAACGGTGTTCAAAACCCTGAAGAGCCTAAAAAGGTGTTAAAAATATAAAGAGCTTCAAAAGGTGTGAAATGCATGAGGAGCATTAAACGGTCTGAAAAATAGGAGGAGCATGAAGCGGTGTTGAAAATCATGAAGAGACTGAAAACGTGTGAAAAATATGAAGAGCTTCAAAAGGTGTCAAAAATGAGATGAGCAAGAAACGGTCTGAATAATAGGAGGAACATGAAGTGGTGTTGAAAATCATGAAGAGCTGAAAAGGTGTGAAATATATGAAGAATTTCATAAGGTGTCAAAAATATGAGGAGCATGAAATGGTCTGAAAAATAGGAGGATCATAAAGCGGTGTTGAAGAACATGAAGAGCCTGAAAAGGTGTGCAAAATATGAAGAGCTTCAAAAGGTGTGAAAAAAATGAAGAGCTTAAAAGGTGTGAAAATTATGAATAGCACGAAACGGTCTGAAAAATAGGAGGATCATGAAGCGGTGTTCAAAAACATGAAGAGCCTGAAAAGGTGTGAAAAATATGAAGAGCTTAAAAGGTGTGAAAATTGTGAATAGCACGAAACGGTCTGAAAAATAGGAGGATCATGAAGCGGTGTTGAAAAACATGAAGAGCCTGAAAATGTGTGAAAAATATGAAGAGCTTCAAAATTTGTGAAATACATGAGGAGCTTGAAACGGGCTGAAAAACAGGAGGAGCATGAAGCGGTGTTGAAAAACATGAAGAGCCTGAAAAGGTGTGAAAAATATGAAGAGCTTCAAAAGGCGTGAAAAATATGAGGACCATGAAACGGTGTGAAAAATAGGAGGAGGAAGATGCGGTGTTGAAAAACATGAAGAGCCTGAAAAGTTGTGAAAAATATGAAGAGCTTCAAAAGGTGTCAAAAATGATATGAGCATGAAACTGTCTGAAAAATAGGAGGAGCATGAAGTGGTGTTGAAAAACATGAAGAGCCTGAAAAGGTGTGAAATATATGAAGAGCTTCAAAAGGTGTCAAAAATATGAGTAGCATGAAACAGTCTGAAAAATATAAGGAGCATGAAGTGATGTTGAAAAACATGAAGAGTCTGAAAAGGTGTGAAAAATATGAAGAGCTTCAAAAGGCGGGAAAAATATGAGGACCATGAAACGGTCTGAAAAATAGGAGGAGCAAGATGCGGTGTTGAAAAACGTGAAGAGTTTGAAAAGGTATGAAAAATATGAAGAGCATCAAAAGGTTTAAAAAATATGAGGAGCATGAAACGGTTGGAATAAAGGAGGAGCATGAAGTGGTGTTGAAAAATATGAAGAGCCTGAAAAGGTGTGAAAAATATGAAGAGCTTGAAAAGGTGTGAAATATATGAAGAGCTTCAAAAGGTGTCAAAAATGAGATGAGCATGAAACGATCTGAAAAACAGGAGGAGCAGGAAGTGGTGTTGAAAAACATGAAGAGCCTGAAAATGTGTGAAAAATATGAAGAGCTTGAATAGGTGTGAAAATTATGAGGAGCACGAAACCATTTGAAAAATAGGAGGATCATGAAGGGGTGTTGAAAAATATGAAGAGCCTGAAAATGTGTGAAAAATATGAAGAGCTTCAAAATTTGTGAAATACATGAGGAGCTTGAAAAGGTCTGAAAAACAGGAGGAGCATGAAGCGGTGTTGAAAATCATGAAGAGCCTGAAAACGTGTGAAAAATATGAAGAGCTTCAAAAGGTGTCAAAAATGAGATGAGCATGAAACGGTCTGAATAATAGGAGGAACATGAAGTGGTTTTGAAAAACATGAAGAGCCTGAAAAGGTGTGCAATATATGAAGAGCTTCAAAAGGTGTCAAAAATATGAGGAGCAGGAAACGGTCTGAAAAATAGTAGGAGCATGAAACTGTGTTAAAAACCCTGAAGAGCCTAAAAAGGTGTGAAAAATATAAAGAACTTAAAATGTGTGAAATGCATGAGGAGAATTAAACGGTCTGAAAAATAGGAGGAGCATGAAGCGGTGTTGAAAAACATGAAGAGCCTAAAACGTGTGAAAAATATGAAGAGCTTCAAAAGGTGTGAAATATATGAAGACCTTCAAAAGGTGTCAAAAATGAGATGAGCATGAAACGGTCTGAAAAATAGGAGGAGCATGAAGCGGTGTTGAAAAACATGAAGAGCCTGAAATGGTGTGAAAAATATGAAGAGCTTCAAAAGGTGTGAAATATATGAAGAGTTTCAAAAGGTGTCCAAAATATAAGGAGCGTGAAACGGTCTGAAAAATAGGAGGAGCATGAAACGGTGCTCAAAAATATGAAGAGTTTCAAAAGTGTGAAAAATATGAGGAGCATTAATCGGTCTGAAAAAAAGGAGGAGCATGAAACGGTGTTCAAAAATATGAAGAGCTTCAAAATGTGTCAAAAATATGAAGAGCTACAAAAGGAGTCAAAAATGTGAGGAGCATGAAAAGGTCTGAAAAATAGGAGGAGAATGAAGCGATGTTGAAAAACATGAAGAGCCCGAAAAGGTGTGAAATATATGAAGAGCTTCAAAACGTGTCAAAAATATGAGGAGTGTGAAACTCTGTTGAAAAACAAGACGAGCATGAAAAGGTGTGAAAAATATGAAGACCTTCAAAATGTGTCAAAAATAGGAGGAGCATGAAACGGACTGAAAAAAAGGAGGAGCATGAAATGGTGTTCAAAAACTTGAAGAGGCTGAAAATGTGTGAAAAATATGAAGAGCTTCAAAAGATGTGAAAAATATGAGGAGCATGAAACGGTCTGAAAAATAGAAGTAGCATGAAACGGTGTTGAAAAATATGAAGAGCCTGAAAAGGTGTGAAATATATGAAGAGGTTCAAAAGGTGTCAAAAATATGAGGAGCATGAAACGGTCTGAAAAATAGGAGGAGAATGAAGCGGTGTTGAAAAACATGAAGAGCCTGAAATGAGTGAAATATATGAAGAGTTTCAAAAGGTGTCAAAAATATGAGGAGCATGAAACGGTCTGAAAAATAGGAAGAGCATGAAATGGTGTTCAAAATCATAAAGAGACTGAAAACGTGTGAAAAATATGAAGAGCTTAAAAAGGTGTGAAAAAAATGAGGAGCATGAAACGGTGTGAAAAAAAGGAGGAGCATGAAACGGTGTGAAAAATAGGAGGAGCATGAAAGGTGTTGAAAAACATGAAGAGCCTGAAAATGTGTGAAAAATATGAAGAGCTTCAAAAGGTGTGAAAAATATGAAGAGCTTCCAAAAGAGTAAAATATATGAGGAGCATGAAACGGTATGAAAAATTGGAGGAGCATGAAAGATGTTGAAATACATGAAGAGATTGAAATGGTGTGAAAAATATGAAGAGCTTCAAAAGGTGTGAAAAATATGAAGAGCTTCAAAAGGTGTGAAAAATATGAGGAGCATGAAGTGGTGTTCAAAAACATGTAGAGCTTGAAAAGGTGTGAAATATACGAAGAGCTTCAAAAGGTGTGAAAAATACGAGGAGCATGAAGTGGTGTTGAAAATTATGAAGAGCCTGAAAAGAGTGAAATATATGAAGAGTTTCAAAAGGTGTCAAAAGTATGAGGAGCTTGAAATGGTGTTCAAAAACATGAAGAGCCTGAGAAGGTGTGAAAACTATGAAGAGCTTCAAAAGGTGTCAAAAGTATGAGGAGCTTGAAAAGGTGTTGAAAAACATGAAGAGCCTGAGAAGGTGTGAAAACTATGAAGAGCTTCAAAAGGTGTCAAAAGTATGAGGAGCATGAAACGGTCTGAAAAACAGGAGGAGCATGAAACGGTGTTGAAAAACATGAAGAGCCTGAAAAGAGTGAAATATATGAAGAGTTTCAAAAGGTGTCAAAAGTATGAGGAGCTTGAAAAGGTGTTCAAAAACATGAAGAGCCTGAGAAGGTGTGAAAACTATGAAGAGCTTCAAAAGGTGTCAAAAGTATGAGGAGCTTGAAAAGGTGTTCAAAAACATGAAGAGCCTGAGAAGGTGTGAAAACTATGAAGAGCTTCAATAGGTGTCAAAAGTGTGAGAAGCTTGAAAAGGTGTTCAAAAACGTGAAGAGCCTGAGAAGGTGTGAAATATATGAAGAGCTTCAAAAGGTGTCAAAAGTATGAGGAGCTTGAAAAGGTGTTGAAAAACATGAAGAGCCTGAAAAGGTGTGAAAACTATGAAGAGCTTCAAAAGGTGTCAAAAGTATGAGGAGCTTGAAAGGGTGTTCAAAAACATGAAGAGCCTGAGAAGGTGTGCAAAATATGAAGAGCTTAAAAAGGTGTCTAAAATATGACGAGCTTAAAAAGGTGTTCAAAAACATGAAGAGCATGAAAATGTCTGAAAAATATGAAGAGCTTAAAAGGTGTCAAAAATACGAGGAGCATGAAACGGTCTGAAAAATAGGAGGAGCATGAAGTTGTGTTGAAAAATATGAAGAGGCTGAAAAGGTGTGCAAAATATGAAGAGCTTCAAAAGGTGTCAAAAATATGAGGAGCATGAAATGGCCTGACAAATAGGAGGAGCATGAAGTGGTGTTGAAAAACATGAAGAGCCTGAAAAGGTGTGAAATATATGAAGAGTTTCAAAAGGTGTCAAAAATATGAGGAGCATGAAACGGCCTGAAAACAATGAGGAGCATGAAATGGTGTTCAAAAACTAGAAGAGACTGAAAAGGTGTGAAAAATATGAAGAGCTTCAAAAGATGTGAAAAATATGAGGAGCATGAAACGGTCTGAAAAATAGAAGTAGCATGAAACGGTGTTGAAAAATATGAAGAGCCTGAAAAGGTGTGAAATATATGAAGAGGTTCAAAAGGTGTCAAAAATATGAGGAGCATGAAACGGTCTGAAAAATAGGAGGAGAATGAAGCGGTGTTGAAAAACATGAAGAGCCTGAAATGAGTGAAATATATGAAGAGTTTCAAAAGGTGTCAAAAAAATGAGGAGCATGAAACGGTGTGAAAAATAGGAGGAGCATGAAACGGTGTGAAAAATAGGAGGAGCATGAAAGGTGTTGAAAAACATGAAGAGCCTGAAAATGTGTGAAAAATATGAAGAGCTTCAAAAGGTGTGAAAAATATGAGGAGTATGAAGTGGTGTTCAAAAACATGTAGAGCTTGAAAAGGTGTGAAATATACGAAGAGCTTCAAAAGGTGTGAAAAATACGAGGAGCATTAAGTGGTGTTGAAAAATTTGAAGAGCCTGAAAAGAGTGAAATATATGAAGACTTTCAAAAGGTGTCAAAAATATGAGGAGAATGAAACGGTCTGAAAAATAGGAGGAGCATGAAGCGGTGTTGAAAAACATGAAGAGCCTGAAAAGGTGTGAAAACTATGAGGAGCTTCAAAAGGTGTCAAAATTATGAGGAGCTTGAAAAGGTGTTCAAAAACATGAAAAGCCTGAGAAGGTGTGAAAAATATGAAGAGCTTAAAAAGGTGTCAAAAATATGGGAATCATGAAACGGTGTAAAAAATAGGAGGAGCATGAAGCGGTGTTCAAAAACATGAAGAGCCTGAAAAGGTGTGAAAAATATGCAGGGTTTCAAAAGGTGTAAAATATATGAGGCCCATGAAACGGACTGAAAAATAAGAGGAGCATGAAACGGTGTTCAGAAACATGAAGAGCCTGAAGGAGTGAAAAATATGAAGAGCTTCCAAAAGTGTGAAATACAAGAGGAACACGAAAAGGTCAGAAAAATAGGAGGAGCATGAAGCGGTGTTGAAAAACATGAAGAGCCTGAAAAGGAGTGAAAAATATGAAGAGCTTCAAAAGGTGTCAAAAATATGAGGAGCATGAAACCGTCTGAACAATAGGGGGAGCATGAAGCGGTGTTCAAAAACATGAAGAGCCTGAAAAGATGTGAAAAATATGAAGAGCTTCAAAAGGTGTCAAAAATATGAGGAGCATGAAACCGTCTGAAAAATAGGGGGAGCATGAAGCAGTGTTCAAAAAAATATGAAGAGCCTGAAAAGTTGTGAAAAATATGAAGAGCTTCAAAAGGCGTGAAAAATATGAGGACCATGAAACGGTGTGAAAAATAGGAGGAGCAAGATGCGGTGTTGAAAAACATGAAGAGCCTGAAAAGTTGTGAAAAATATGAAGAGCTTCAAAATGTGTCAAAAATGATATGAGCATGAAACGGTCTGAAAAATAGGAGGAGCATGAAGTGGTGTTGAAAAACATGAAGAGCCTGAAAAGGTGTGAAATATATGAAGAGCTTCAAAAGGTGTCAAAAATATGAGTAGCATGAAACAGTCTGAAAAATATAAGGAGCATGAAGTGATGTTGAAAAACATGAAGAGTCTGAAAAGGTGTGAAAAATATGAAGAGCTTCAAAAGGCGGGAAAAATATGAGGACCATGAAACGGTCTGAAAAATAGGAGGAGCAAGATGCGGTGTTGAAAAACGTGAAGAGTTTGAAAAGGTATGAAAAATATGAAGAGCATCAAAAGGTTTAAAAAATATGAGGAGCATGAAACGGTCGGAATAAAGGAGGAGCATGAAGTGGTGTTGAAAAACATGAAGAGCCTGAAAAGGTGTGAAAAATATGAAGAGCTTGAAAAGGTGTGAAATATATGAAGAGCTTCAAAAGGTGTCAAAAATGAGATGAGCATGAAACGATCTGAAAAACAGGAGGAGCATGAAGTGGTGTTGAAAAACATGAAGAGCCTGAAAATGTGTGAAAAATATGAAGAGCTTGAATAGGTGTGAAAATTATGAGGAGCACGAAACCATTTGAAAAATAGGAGGATCATGAAGGGGTGTTGAAAAATATGAAGAGCCTGAAAATGTGTGAAAAATATGAAGAGCTTCAAAATTTGTGAAATACATGAGGAGCTTGAAAAGGTCTGAAAAACAGGAGGAGCATGAAGCGGTGTTGAAAATCATGAAGAGCCTGAAAACGTGTGAAAAATATGAAGAGCTTCAAAAGGTGTCAAAAATGAGATGATCATGAAACGGTCTGAATAATACGAGGAACATGAAGTGGTTTTGAAAAACATGAAGAGCCTGAAAAGGTGTGCAATATATGAAGAGCTTCAAAAGGTGTCAAAAATATGAGGAGCAGGAAACGGTCTGAAAAATAGTAGGAGCATGAAACTGTGTTAAAAACCCTGAAGAGCCTAAAAAGGTGTGAAAAATATAAAGAACTTCAAAATGTGTGAAATGCATGAGGAGAATTAAACGGTCTGAAAAATAGGAGGAGCATGAAGCGGTGTTGAAAAACATGAAGAGCCTAAAACGTGTGAAAAATATGAAGAGCTTCAAAAGGTGTGAAATATATGAAGACCTTCAAAAGGTGTCAAAAATGAGATGAGCATGAAACGGTCTGAAAAATAGGAGGAGCATGAAGCGGTGTTGAAAAACATGAAGAGCCTGAAATGGTGTGAAAAATATGAAGACCTTCAAAAGGTGTGAAATATATGAAGAGTTTCAAAAGGTGTCCAAAATGTAAGGAGCGTGAAACGGTCTGAAAAATAGGAGGAGCATGAAACGGTGTTCAAAAATATGAAGAGTTTCAAAAGTGTGAAAAATATAAGGAGCATTAATCGGTCTGAAAAAAAGGAGGAGCATGAAACGGTGTTCAAAAATATGAAGAGCTTCAAAAGGTGTCAAAAATATGAAGAGCTACAAAAGGAGTCAAAAATGTGAGGAGCATGAAAAGGTCTGAAAAATAGGAGGAGAATGAAGCGATGTTGAAAAACATGAAGAGCCTGAAATGGTGTGAAATATATGAAGAGCTTCAAAACGTGTCAAAAATATGAGGAGTGTGAAACTGTGTTGAAAAACATGACAAGCATGAAAAGGTGTGAAAAATATGAAGACCTTCAAAATGTGTCAAAAATAGGAGGAGCATGAAATGGCCTGAAAAATATGAGGAGCATGAAGTGGTGTTGAGAAACATGAAGAGCCTGAAAAGGTGTGAAAAATATGAAGAGTTTCAAAAGGTGTCAAAAATATGAGGAGCATGAAACGGACTGAAAAAAAGGAGGAGCATGAAATGGTGTTCAAAAACTTGAAGAGGCTGAAAATGTGTGAAAAATATGAAGAGCTTCAAAAGATGTGAAAAATATGAGGAGCATGAAACGGTCTGAAAAATAGAAGTAGCATGAAACGGTGTTGAAAAATATGAAGAGCCTGAAAAGGTGTGAAATATATGAAGAGGTTCAAAAGGTGTCAAAAATATGAGGAGCATGAAACGGTCTGAAAAATAGGAGGAGAATGAAGCGGTGTTGAAAAACATGAAGAGCCTGAAATGAGTGAAATATATGAAGAGTTTCAAAAGGTGTAAAAAATATGAGGAGCATGAAACGGTCTGAAAAATAGGAAGAGCATGAAATGGTGTTCAAAATCATAAAGAGACTGAAAACGTGTGAAAAATATGAAGAGCTTAAAAAGGTGTGAAAAAAATGAGGAGCATGAAACGGTGTGAAAAAAAGGAGGAGCATGAAACGGTGTGAAAAATAGGAGGAGCATGAAAGGTGTTGAAAAACATGAAGAGCCTGAAAATGTGTGAAAAATATGAAGAGCTTCAAAAGGTGTGAAAAATATGAAGAGCTTCAAAAAGTGTAAAATATATGAGGAGCATGAAACGGTATGAAAAATAGGAGGAGCATGAAAGATGTTGAAATACATGAAGAGATTGAAATGGTGTGAAAAATATGAAGAGCTTCAAAAGGTGTGAAAAATATGAAGAGCTTCAAAAGGTGTGAAAAATATGAGGAGCATGAAGTGGTGTTCAAAAACATGTAGAGCTTGAAAAGGTGTGAAATATACGAAGAGCTTCAAAAGCTGTGAAAAATACGAGGAGCATGAAGTGGTGTTGAAAATTATGAAGAGCCTGAAAAGAGTGAAATATATGAAGAGTTTCAAAAGGTGTCAAAAGTATGAGGAGCTTGAAATGGTGTTCAAAAACATGAAGAGCCTGAGAAGGTGTGAAAACTATGAAGAGCTTCAAAAGGTGTCAAAAGTATGAGGAGCATGAAACGGTCTGAAAAACAGGAGGAGCATGAAACGGTGTTCAAAAACATGAAGAGCCTGAAAAGAGTGAAATATATGAAGAGTTTCAAAAGGTGTCAAAAGTATGAGGAGCTTGAAAAGGTGTTCAAAAACATGAAGAGCCTGAGAAGGTGTGAAAACTATGAAGAGCTTCAAAAGGTGTCAAAAGTATGAGGAGCTTGAAAAGGTGTTCAAAAACATGAAGAGCCTGAGAAGGTGTGAAAACTATGAAGAGCTTCAATAGGTGTCAAAAGTATGAGAAGCTTGAAAAGGTGTTCAAAAACGTGAAGAGCCTGAGAAGGTGTGAAATATATGAAGAGCTTCAAAAGGTGTCTAAAATATGACGAGCTTAAAAAGGTGTTCAAAAACATGAAGAGCATGAAAATGTCTGAAAAATATGAAGAGCTTAAAAGGTGTCAAAAATACGAGGAGCATGAAACGGTCTGAAAAATCGGAGGAGCATGAAGTTGTGTTGAAAAATATGAAGAGGCTGAAAAGGTGTGCAAAATATGAAGAGCTTCAAAAGGTGTCAAAAATATGAGGAGCATGAAATGGCCTGACAAATAGGAGGAGCATGAAGTGGTGTTGAAAAACATGAAGAGCCTGAAAAGATGTGAAAAATATGAAGAGTTTCGAAAGGTGTCAAAAATATGAGGAGCAAGAAACGGCCTGAAAAAAAGGAGGAGCATGAAATGGTGTTCAAAAACTTGAAGAGACTGAAAATGTGTGAAAAATATGAAGAGCTTCAAAAGATGTGAAAAATATGAGGAGCATGAAACGGTCTGAAAAATAGAAGTAGCATGAAACGGTGTTGAAAAATATGAAGAGCCTGAAAAGGTGTGAAATATATGAAGAGGTTCAAAAGGTGTCAAAAATATGAGGAGCATGAAACGGTCTGAAAAATAGGAGGAGAATGAAGCGGTGTTGAAAAACATGAAGAGCCTGAAATGAGTGAAATATATGAAGAGTTTCAAAAGGTGTCAAAAATATGAGGAGCATGAAACGGTCTGAAAAATAGGACGAGCATGAAACGGTGTTCAAAAACATAAAGAGACTGAAAACGTGTGAAAAATATGAAGAGCTTCAAAAGGTGTGAAAAAAATGAGGAGCATGAAACGGTGTGAAAAATAGGAGGAGCATGAAACGGTGTGAAAAATAGGAGGAGCATGAAAGGTGTTGAAAAACATGAAGAGCCTGAAAATGTGTGAAAAATATGAAGAGCTTCAAAAGGTGTGAAAAATATGAGGAGCATGAAGTGGTGTTCAAAAACATGTAGAGCTTGAAAAGGTGTGAAATATACGAAGAGCTTCAAAAGGTGTGAAAAATACGAGGAGCATTAAGTGGTGTTGAAAAATTTGAAGAGCCTGAAAAGAGTGAAATATATGAAGACTTTCAAAAGGTGTCAAAAATATGAGGAGAAAGAAACGGTCTGAAAAATAGGAGGAGCATGAAGCGGTGTTGAAAAACATGAAGAGCCTGAAAAGGTGTGAAAACTATGAAGAGCTTCAAAAGGTGTCAAAATTATGAGGAGCTTGAAAAGGTGTTCAAAAACATGAAAAGCCTGAGAAGGTGTGAAAAATATGAAGAGCTTAAAAAGGTGTCAAAAATATGGGAATCATGAAACGGTGTAAAAAATACGAGGAGCATGAAGCGGTGTTCAAAAACATGAAGAGCCTGAAAAGGTGTGAAAAATATGCAGGGTTTCAAAAGGTGTAAAATATATGAGGCCCATGAAACGGACTGAAAAATAAGAGGAGCATGAAACGGTGTTCAGAAACATGAAGAGCCTGAAGGAGTGAAAAATATGAAGAGCTTCCAAAAGTGTGAAATACAAGAGGAACACGAAAAGGTCAGAAAAATAGGAGGAGCATGAAGCGGTGTTGAAAAACATGAAGAGCCTGAAAAGGAGTGAAAAATATGAAGAGCTTCAAAAGGTGTCAAAAATATGAGGAGCATGAAACCGTCTGAACAATAGGGGGAGCATGAAGCGGTGTTCAAAAACATGAAGAGCCTGAAAAGATGTGAAAAATATGAAGAGCTTCAAAAGGTGTCAAAAATATGAGGAGCATGAAACCGTCTGAAAAATAGGGGGAGCATGAAGCAGTGTTCAAAAAAATATGAAGAGCCTGAAAACTTGTGAAAAATATGAAGAGCTTCAAAAGGTGTGAAATTCATGAGGAGGATGAATCGGTCTGAAAAATAGGAGGAGCATGAAGCGGTGTTCAAAAACATGAAGAGCCTGAAATGGTGTGAAAAATATGAAGAGCTTCAAAAGGTGTGAAAATTATGAGGAGCACGAAACGGTCTGAAAATTAGGAGGATCTTGAAGCGGTGTTGAAAATCATGAAGAGCCTGAAAAAGTGTGAAAAATATGTAGAGCTTCAAAAGGTGTGAAAAATATGAAGAGCTTCAAAAGGTGTCAAAAATGAGATGAGCATGAAACGATCTGAAAAATAGGAGGAGCATGAAGCGGTGTTGAAAATCATGAGGAGCCTGAAAACGTGTGAAAAATATGAAGAGCTTCAAAAGGTGTGAATTATATGAAGAGTTTCAAAAGGTGTCAAAAATATGAGGAGCGTGAAACGGTCTGCAAAATAGGAGGAGCATGAAGCGGTGTTGAAAAACATGAAGAGCCTTAAAAGGTGTGAAAAATATGAAGAGGTTCAAAAGGTGTTAAATATATGAAGAGTTTCAAAAGGTGTCAAAAATATGAGGAGCATGAAACGGTCTGAAAGATAGGAGGAGCATGAAGTGGTGTTGAAAAACATGAAGAGCCTGAAAAGGTGTGAAAAATATGAAGAGCTTCAAAAGTTGTGAAATACATGAGGAGAATGAATCGGTCTGAAAAATAGGAGGAGCATGAAGACGTGTTCAAAAACATGAAGAGCCTGAGAAGGTGTGAAATATATGAAGAGCTTCAAAAGCTGTCAAAAATATGAGGAGCATGAAACATTCTGAAAAATAGTAGGAAAATGAAATGGGGTTCAAAACCCTGAAGAGCCTAAAAAGGTGTGAAAAATATAAAGAGCTTCAAAAGGTGTGAAAAATATGAAGAGCTTCAAAAGGTGTCAAAAATGAGATGAGCATGAAACGATCTGAAAAATAGGAGGAGCATGAAGCGGTGTTGAAAATCATGAAGAGCCTGAAAAAGTGTGAAAAATATGTAGAGCTTCAAAAGGTGTGAAAAATATGAAGAGCTTCAAAAGTTGTCAAAAATATGAGGAGCATGAACGGTCTGAAAAATAGGAGGAGCATGAAGCGGTCTTGAAAACATTACGAGCCTGAAACGGTGTGAAAAATATGAAGAGCTTCAAAATGTTTCAAAAATATGAGGAGTATGAACGGTCTGAAAAATAGGAGGAGCATGAAGCAGTGTTGAAAACATGAAGAGCTTCAAAAGTGTGAAAAATATGAAGAGCTTCAAACGGTGTCAAAAATATGAAGAGCATGCAACGGTCCGAAAAATAGGGGGAGCATGAAGTGGTGTTGAAAAACATGAAGAGCCTGAAAAGGTGTGAAAATTATGAAGAGGCATTAAAATGTGTCAAATATATGAGGAGCCTGAAAAGGTCTGAAAAATAGTAGGAGCATGAAACGGTGTTCAAAAACATGAAGAGCCTGAAAAGGTGTGAAATATATGAAGAGCTTGAAAAGGTGTGAAATACATGAGGAGCATGTAACGGTCTGAAAAATAGGAGGAGCATGAAGTGGTGTTGAAAAACTTGAAGAGCCTGAAAAGGTGTGAAAAATATGAAGAGCTTCAAAAGATGTGAAATTCCTTAGGAGGATGAATCGGTCTGAACAACAGGAGGAGCATGAAGCGGTGTTGAAAAACTTGAAGAGCCTGAAAAGGTGTGAAAAATATGAAGAGCTTCAAAAGATGTGAAATTCATGAGGAGGATGAATCGGTCTGAACAACAGGAGGAGCATGAAGTGGTGTTGAAAAACTTGAAGAGCCTGAAAAGGTGTGAAAATTATGAAGAGCTTCAAAAGATGTGAAATTCATGAGGAGGATGAATCGGTCTGAAAAATAGGAGGAGCATGAAGCAGTGTTCAAAAACATGAAGAGACTGAAATGGTGTGAAAAATATGAAGAGCTTCAAAATGTGTGAAAATTATGAGGAGCACGAAACGGTCTGAAAATTAGGAGGATCTTGAAGCGGTGTTGAAAATCATGAAGAGCCTGAAAAGGTGTGAAAAATATGAAGAGCTTCAAAAGTTGTGAAAAATATGAGGGGCATGAAACGGTCGGAAAAATAGGAGGAGCATGAAGTGGTGTTGAAAAACATGACGAGCCTGAAATGGTGTGAAAAATATGCAGAGCTTCAAAAGGTGTCTAAAACATGAGGAGCATGAAAAGGTCTGAAAAATATGAGGAGGATGAAGTGGTGTTGAAAAACATGAAGAGCCTGAAAATGTGTGAAAAATATGAAGAGCTTCAAAAGGTGTGAAAAATATGAAGAGCTTCAAAAAGTGTAAAATATATGAGGAGCATGAAACGGTATGAAAAATAGGAGGAGCATGAAAGATGTTGAAATACATGAAGAGATTGAAATGGTGTGAAAAATATGAAGAGCTTCAAAAGGTGTGAAAAATATGAAGAGCTTCAAAAGGTGTGAAAAATATGAGGAGCATGAAGTGGTGTTCAAAAACATGTAGAGCTTGAAAAGGTGTGAAATATACGAAGAGCTTCAAAAGGTGTGAAAAATACGAGGAGCATGAAGTGGTGTTGAAAAATATGAAGAGCCTGAAAAGAGTGAAATATATGAAGAGCTTCAAAAGGTGTCAAAAATATGAGGAGCATGAAACGGTCTGAAAAACAGGAGGAGCATGAAACGGTGTTGAAAAACATGAAGAGCCTGAAAAGAGTGAAAACTATGAAGAGCTTCAAAAGGTGTCAAAAGTATGAGGAGCTTGAAAAGGTGTTCAAAAACATGAAGAGCCAGAGAAGGTGTGAAAACTATGAAGAACTTCAAAAGGTGTCAAAAGTATGAGGAGCTTGAAAAGGTGTTCAAAAACATGAAGAGCCTGAGAAGGTGTGAAAACTATGAAGAGATTCAATAGGTGTCAAAAGTATGAGGAGCTTGAAAAGGTGTTCAAAACATGAAGAGCCTGAGTAGGTGTGAAATATATGAAGAGCTTCACTAGGTGTCAAAAGTATGAGGAGCTTGAAAAGGTGTTCAAAAACATGAAGAGCCTTAAAAGGTGTGAAAACTATGAAGAGCTTCAAAAGGTGTCAAAAGTATGAGGAGCTTGAAAAGGTGTGCAAAAATATGAAGAGCCTGAGAAGGTGTGCAAAATATGAAGAGCTTAAAAAGGTGTTCAAAAACATGAAGAGCATGAAATGTCTGAAAAATATGAAGAGCTTAAAAGGTGTCAAAAATACGAGGAGCATGAAACGGTCTGAAAAATAGGAGGAGCATGAAGTTGTGTTGAAAAATATGAAGAGGCTGAAAAGGTGTGCAAAATATGAAGAGCTTCAAAAGGTGTCAAAAATATGAGGAGCATGAAATGGCCTGAAAAATAGGAGGAGCATGAAGTGGTGTTGAAAAACATGAAGAGCCTGAAAAGATGTGAAAAATATGAAGAGTTTCAAAAGGTGTCAAAAATATGAGGAGCATGAAACGGCCTGAAAAAAAGGAGGAGCATGAAATGGTGTTCAAAAACTTGAAGAGACAGAAAATGTGTGAAAAATATGAAGAGCTTCAAAAGATGTGAAAAATATGAGGAGCATGAAACGGTCTGAAAAATAGAAGTAGCATGAAACGGTGTTGAAAAATATGAAGAGCCTGAAAAGGTGTGAAATATATGAAGAGGTTCAAAAGGTGTCAAAAATATGAGGAGCATGAAACGGTCTGAAAAATAGGAGGAGAATGAAGCTTTGTTGAAAAACATGAAGAGCCAGAAAAGGTTTAAAAAATATGAAGAGCTTCAAAATATGTGAAAAATATGAAGAGCTTCAAAAGGTGTCAAAAATATGAGGAGCATGAAAAGTTCTCAAAAATAGGAGGAGCATGAAGCCGTGTTGAAAAAATGGAAGAGCCTGAGAAGGTGTGAAAAATATGAAGAGCTTCAAAAGGTGTGAAAAATATGAAGAGCTTCAAAAGGTGACAAAATGAGATGAGCATGAAACGGTCTGAAAAAAGGAGGAGCATGAAGCGGTGTGAAAAACATGAAGAGTCTGAAAAGGTGTGAAAATTATGAAGAGCTTCAAAAGGTGTCAAAAATATTTGGAGCATGAAACGGTCAGAAAAATAGGAGGAGCATGAAGCGGTGTTGAAAAACATGAAGAGCCTGAAAAGGTGTGAAAAATATGAAGGGCTTCAAAAGGTGTCAAAGATACGAGGAGCATGAAACGGTCTGAAAAATAGGAGGAAAATGAAACGGTGTTCAAAAAATGAAGAGTTTGAAAAGGTGTGAAAAATAATAAGAGCTTCAAAGGTGTGAAAAATATGAGGAGCATGATCTTTCTGAAAAATGGGAGAAGCATGAAACGGTGTTCAAAAACATGAAGAGCCTGAATAGGTGTGAAAAATATGAAGAGATTCAAAAGGTGTGAAAAATGAAAGCAGCATGAGAAGGTCTGGAAATAGTAGGAGCAAAAAGTGGTGTTGAAAAACATGAAGAGCCTGAAAATGTGTGAAATATATGAAGAGCTTCAAAAGGTGTCAAAAATATGAGGAGCATGAAATGGTCTGAAAAATCGGAGGAGCATTAAACGGTGTTCAAAAAAATGAAGAGTCTGAAAAGGTGTGAAAAATATGAAGAGCTTCAAAAGGTGTGATATACATGAGGAGCAAGAAACGGTCTGAAAAATAGGAAGAGCATGAAGCGGTGTTAAAAAAACATGAAGAGCCTGAAAACGTGTGAAAAATATGAAGAGCCTGAAAACGTGTGAAAAATATGAAGAGCTTCACAAGGTGTGCAAAATGAAAGCAGCATGAAAAGGTCTGAAAAATTGGAGGAGCATGAAATGGTGTTGAAAAACATGAAGAGCTTGAAAAGGTGTGAAATATATGAAGAGCTTCAAAAGGTGTGAAAAATATGAGGAGCATGAAACGTTCTGAAAAATATGAGGAGCATGAAGCGGTTTTCAAAAACATGAACAGCCTGAAAAGGTGTAAAAAATATGAAGGGCTTCAAAAGGTGTCAAAAATATGAGGAGCATTAAACGGTCTGAAATACAGGAGGATCACGAAGCTGTATTGAAAAACATGAAGAGCCTGAAAATATGTGAAAAATATGAAGAGCTTCACAACGTGTCAAAAATATGAGGAGCATCAAACGGTCTGAAAAATAGGAAGAGCATGAAGTGGTGTTGAAAAACATGAAGATCCTGAAAAGGTGTGAAAAATATGAAGAGCTTCAAGGGGTGTCAAAAATATGAAGAGCATTAAACGGTCTGAAATATAGGAGGATCATGAAGCAGTGTTGAAAAACATGAAGAGCCTGAAAAGGTGTGAAAAATATGAAGAGCTTCAAAAGGTGTCAAAAATATGAAGAGCATGAAACGGTCTGAAAAATAAGAAGAGCATGAAACGGTGTTCAGAAACATGAAGATTGAAAGGTGTGAAAAATATGAAGAGCTTCAAAAGGTGTCAAAAATATGGGAATCATGAAACGGTCTAAAAAATAGGAGGAGCATGAAGCGGTGTTCAAAAACATGAAGAGCCTGAAAAGCTGTGAAAAATATGCAGGGTTTCAAAAGGTGTAAAATATATGAGGCCCATGAAACGGACTGAAAAATAAGAGGAGCATGAAACGGTGTTCAGAAACATGAAGATCCTGAAGGTGTGAAAAATATGAAGAGCTTCCAAAGGTGTGAAATACAAGAGGAACACGAAAAGGTCAGAAAAATAGGAGGAGCATGAAGCGGTGTTGAAAAACATGAAGAGCCTGAAAAGGAGTGAAAAATATGAAGAGCTTCAAAAGGTGTCAAAAATATGAGGAGCATGAAACCGTCTGAACAATAGGGGGAGCATGAAGCAGTGTTCAAAAATATGAAGAGCCTGAAAAGGTGTGAAAAATATGCAGGGTTTCAAAAGGTGTAAAATATATGAGGCGCATGAAACGGACTGAAAAATAAGAGGAGCATGAAACGGTGTTCAGAAACATGAAGAGCCTGAAGGTGTGAAAAATATGAACAGCTTCAAAAGGTGTGAAATACAAGAGGAACATGAAAAGGTCAGAAAAATAGGAGGAGCATGAAGCGGTGTTGAAAAACATGAAGAGCCTGAAAAGGAGTGAAAAATATGAAGAGCTACAAAAGGTGTCAAAAATATGAGGAGCATGAAACCGTCTGAAAAATAGGGGGAGAATGAAGCGGTGTTCAAAAACATGAAGAGCCTGAAAAGATGTGAAAAATATGAAGAGCTTCAAAAGGTGTCAAAAATATGAGGAGCATCAAACGGTCTGAAAAATAGGAGGAGCATGAACTGGTGTTGAAAAACATGAAGATCCTGAAAAGGTGTGAAAAATATGAAGAGCTTCAAAAGGTGTCAAAAATATGAGGAACATTAACCGGTCTGAAATAGAGGAGGATCATGAAGCGGTGTTGAAAAATATGAAGAGACTGAAAAGGTGTGAAAAATATGAAGGGCTTCAAAATGTGTAAAATAAATGAGGAGCATGAAACGGTCTGAAAAATAAGAGGAGCATGAAACGGTGTTCAGAAACATGAAGATCCTGAAAAGGTGTGAAAATATGAAGAGCTTCATAAGTTGTCAAAAATATGAGGAGCACGAAACCATCTGAAAAATAGGAGGATCATGAAGCGGTGTTGAAAAACATGAAGAGCCTGAAAGGTGTCAAAAATATGAAGAGCTACAAAAGGTGTCAAAAATATGAGGTGCATGAAACGTTCTGAAAAATGAGAGGAGCAAAATACGGTGTTGAAAAACATGAAGAGCCTGAAAAGGTGTGAAAAATATGAAGAGATTCAAAACTTGTCAAAATATGGGAAGCCTGAAACCTTCTGAAAAATAGGAGGAGCATGAAACGGTGTTGAAAAACATGAAGAGCCTGAAAAGGTGTGAAAAATATGAAGGGCTTCAAAAGGTGTCAAATATACGAGGAGCATGAAATGGTCTGAAGAATAGGAGGAGAATAAAAAGGTGTTCAAAAACATGAAGAGTCTGAAAAGGTGTGAAAAATATGAAGAGCTTCAAAAGGAGTCAAAAATATGAGGACCATGAAACGGTCTGAAAAATAGGAGGAGCATGAAATGGTGTTCAAAAACATGAAGAGCCTGAAAAGGTGTGAAAAATATGAAGAGCTTCAAAAGGTGTGAAAAATATGAGGAGCATGAAACGGTCTGAAAAATAGGAGGAGCATGAAATGGTGTTCAAAAACATGAAGAGCCTGAAAAGGAGTGAAAAATATGAAGAGCTTCAAAAGGAGTCAAAAACATGAGGGCCATGAAACGGTCTGAAAAATAGCAGGAACATGACGCGGAGTTCAAAAACATGAAGAGCCTGAAAAGGTGTGAAAAATATGAAGAGCTTCAAAAGGTGTTAAAAATATGAGGGGCATGAAACGGTCTGAAAAATAGGAGGAGCATGAGACTGTGTTCAAAAACTTGAAGAGCGTGAAAAGTTGTGAAAAATATGAAGAGCTTAAAAACGTGTCATTTTATGAGGAGCATGAAACGGTCTGAAAAACTGGAGGAGCATGAAGCTTTGTTGAAAAACATGAAGAGCCAGAAAAGGTTTAAAAAATATGAAGAGTTTCAAAATATGTGAAAAATATGAAGAGCTACAAAACGTGTCAAAAATATGAGGAGCATGAAAAGTTCTGAAAAATAGGAGGAGCATGAAGCCGTGTTGAAAAAATGGAAGAGCCTGAGAAGGTGTGAAAAATATGAAGAGCTTCAAAACGTGTCAAAATTAGAGGAGCAAGAAACGGTTTGAAAATATGAGGAGCATGAAACGGTGTTCAAAAACATGAAGAGCCTGAAAAGCTGTGAAAAATATGAAGAGTTTCCAAAGGAGTCAAAAATATGAGGAGCAAGAAACGGTCTGAAATATAGGAGGATCATGAACCGGTGTTCAAAAACATGAAGAGCCTGAAAATGTGTGAAAATTATGAAGAGCTTCAAAAGGTGTGAAAATATGAGGAGCATGAAGTGGTGTTCAAAAACATGAAGAGCTTGAAAAGGTGTGCAAAAACATGAAGAGCCTGAGAAGGTGTGCAAAATATGAAGAGCTTAAAAAGGTGTTCAAAAACATGAAGAGCATGAAATGTCTGAAAAATATGAAGAGCTTAAAAGGTGTCAAAAATACGAGGAGCATGAAACGGTCTGAAAAATAGGAGGAGCATGAAGTTGTGTTGAAAAATATGAAGAGGCTGAAAAGGTGTGCAAAATATGAAGAGCTTCAAAAGGTGTCAAAAATATGAGGAGCATGAAATGGCCTGAAAAATAGGAGGAGCATGAAGTGGTGTTGAAAAACATGAAGAGCCTGAAAAGATGTGAAAAATATGAAGAGTTTCAAAAGGTGTCAAAAATATGAGGAGCATGAAACGGCCTGAAAAAAAGGAGGAGCATGAAATGGTGTTCAAAAACTTGAAGAGACAGAAAATGTGTGAAAAATATGAAGAGCTTCAAAAGATGTGAAAAATATGAGGAGCATGAAACGGTCTGAAAAATAGAAGTAGCATGAAACGGTGTTGAAAAATATGAAGAGCCTGAAAAGGTGTGAAATATATGAAGAGGTTCAAAAGGTGTCAAAAATATGAGGAGCATGAAACGGTCTGAAAAATAGGAGGAGAATGAAGCTTTGTTGAAAAACATGAAGAGCCAGAAAAGGTTTAAAAAATATGAAGAGCTTCAAAATATGTGAAAAATATGAAGAGCTTCAAAAGGTGTCAAAAATATGAGGAGCATGAAAAGTTCTCAAAAATAGGAGGAGCATGAAGCCGTGTTGAAAAAATGGAAGAGCCTTAGAAGGTGTGAAAAATATGAAGAGCTTCAAAAGGTGTGAAAAATATGAAGAGCTTCAAAAGGTGACAAAATGAGATGAGCATGAAACGGTCTGAAAAAAGGAGGAGCATGAAGCGGTGTGAAAAACATGAAGAGTCTGAAAAGGTGTGAAAATTATGAAGAGCTTCAAAAGGTGTCAAAAATATTTGGAGCATGAAACGGTCAGAAAAATAGGAGGAGCATGAAGCGGTGTTGAAAAACATGATGAGCCTGAAAAGGTGTGAAAAATATGAAGGGCTTCAAAAGGTGTCAAAGATACGAGGAGCATGAAACGGTCTGAAAAATAGGAGGAAAATGAAACGGTGTTCAAAAAATGAAGAGTTTGAAAAGGTGTGAAAAATAATAAGAGCTTCAAAGGTGTGAAAAATATGAGGAGCATGATCTTTCTGAAAAATGGGAGAAGCATGAAACGGTGTTCAAAAACATGAAGAGCCTGAATAGGTGTGAAAAATATGAAGAGATTCAAAAGGTGTGAAAAATGAAAGCAGCATGAGAAGGTCTGGAAATGGTAGGAGCAAAAAGTGGTGTTGAAAAACATGAAGAGCCTGAAAATGTGTGAAATATATGAAGAGCTTCAAAAGGTGTCAAAAATATGAGGAGCATGAAATGGTCTGAAAAATCGGAGGAGCATTAAACGGTGTTCAAAAAAATGAAGAGTCTGAAAAGGTGTGAAAAATATGAAGAGCTTCAAAAGGTGTGATATACATGAGGAGCAAGAAACGGTCTGAAAAATAGGAAGAGCATGAAGCGGTGTTAAAAAAACATGAAGAGCCTGAAAACGTGTGAAAAATATGAAGAGCCTGAAAACGTGTGAAAAATATGAAGAGCTTCACAAGGTGTGCAAAATGAAAGCAGCATGAAAAGGTCTGAAAAATTGGAGGAGCATGAAATGGTGTTGAAAAACATGAAGAGCTTGAAAAGGTGTGAAATATATGAAGAGCTTCAAAAGGTGTGAAAAATATGAGGAGCATGAAACGTTCTGAAAAATATGAGGAGCATGAAGCGGTTTTCAAAAACATGAACAGCCTGAAAAGGTGTAAAAAATATGAAGGGCTTCAAAAGGTGTCAAAAATATGAGGAGCATTAAACGGTCTGAAATACAGGAGGATCACGAAGCTGTATTGAAAAACATGAAGAGCCTGAAAATATGTGAAAAATATGAAGAGCTTCACAACGTGTCAAAAATATGAGGAGCATCAAACGGTCTGAAAAATAGGAAGAGCATGAAGTGGTGTTGAAAAACATGAAGATCCTGAAAAGGTGTGAAAAATATGAAGAGCTTCAAGGGGTGTCAAAAATATGAAGAGCATTAAACGGTCTGAAATATAGGAGGATCATGAAGCAGTGTTGAAAAACATGAAGAGCCTGAAAAGGTGTGAAAAATATGAAGAGCTTCAAAAGGTGTCAAAAATATGAAGAGCATGAAACGGTCTCAAAAATAAGAAGAGCATGAAACGGTGTTCAGAAACATGAAGATTGAAAGGTGTGAAAAATATGAAGAGCTTCAAAAGGTGTCAAAAATATGGGAATCATGAAACGGTCTAAAAAATAGGAGGAGCATGAAGCGGTGTTCAAAAACATGAAGAGCCTGAAAAGCTGTGAAAAATATGCAGGGTTTCAAAAGGTGTAAAATATATGAGGCCCATGAAACGGACTGAAAAATAAGAGGAGCATGAAACGGTGTTCAGAAACATGAAGATCCTGAAGGTGTGAAAAATATGAAGAGCTTCCAAAGGTGTGAAATACAAGAGGAACACGAAAAGGTCAGAAAAATAGGAGGAGCATGAAGCGGTGTTGAAAAACATGAAGAGCCTGAAAAGGAGTGAAAAATATGAAGAGCTTCAAAAGGTGTCAAAAATATGAGGAGCATGAAACCGTCTGAACAATAGGGGGAGCATGAAGCAGTGTTCAAAAATATGAAGAGCCTGAAAAGGTGTGAAAAATATGCAGGGTTTCAAAAGGTGTAAAATATATGAGGCGCATGAAACGGACTGAAAAATAAGAGGAGCATGAAACGGTGTTCAGAAACATGAAGAGCCTGAAGGTGTGAAAAATATGAACAGCTTCAAAAGGTGTGAAATACAAGAGGAACATGAAAAGGTCAGAAAAATAGGAGGAGCATGAAGCGGTGTTGAAAAACATGAAGAGCCTGAAAAGGAGTGAAAAATATGAAGAGCTACAAAAGGTGTCAAAAATATGAGGAGCATGAAACCGTCTGAAAAATAGGGGGAGAATGAAGCGGTGTTCAAAAACATGAAGAGCCTGAAAAGATGTGAAAAATATGAAGAGCTTCAAAAGGTGTCAAAAATATGAGGAGCATCAAACGGTCTGAAAAATAGGAGGAGCATGAACTGGTGTTGAAAAACATGAAGATCCTGAAAAGGTGTGAAAAATATGAAGAGCTTCAAAAGGTGTCAAAAATATGAGGAACATTAACCGGTCTGAAATAGAGGAGGATCATGAAGCGGTGTTGAAAAATATGAAGAGACTGAAAAGGTGTGAAAAATATGAAGGGCTTCAAAATGTGTAAAATAAATGAGGAGCATGAAACGGTCTGAAAAATAAGAGGAGCATGAAACGGTGTTCAGAAACATGAAGATCCTGAAAAGGTGTGAAAATATGAAGAGCTTCATAAGTTGTCAAAAATATGAGGAGCACGAAACCATCTGAAAAATAGGAGGATCATGAAGCGGTGTTGAAAAACATGAAGAGCCTGAAAGGTGTCAAAAATATGAAGAGCTACAAAAGGTGTCAAAAATATGAGGTGCATGAAACGTTCTGAAAAATGAGAGGAGCATAATACGGTGTTGAAAAACATGAAGAGCCTGAAAAGGTGTGAAAAATATGAAGAGATTCAAAACTTGTCAAAATATGGGAAGCCTGAAACCTTCTGAAAAATAGGAGGAGCATGAAACGGTGTTGAAAAACATGAAGAGCCTGAAAAGGTGTGAAAAATATGAAGGGCTTCAAAAGGTGTCAAATATACGAGGAGCATGAAATGGTCTGAAGAATAGGAGGAGAATAAAAAGGTGTTCAAAAACATGAAGAGTCTGAAAAGGTGTGAAAAATATGAAGAGCTTCAAAAGGAGTCAAAAATATGAGGACCATGAAACGGTCTGAAAAATAGGAGGAGCATGAAATGGTGTTCAAAAACATGAAGAGCCTGAAAAGGTGTGAAAAATATGAAGAGCTTCAAAAGGTGTGAAAAATATGAGGAGCATGAAACGGTCTGAAAAATAGGAGGAGCATGAAATGGTGTTCAAAAACATGAAGAGCCTGAAAAGGAGTGAAAAATATGAAGAGCTTCAAAAGGAGTCAAAAACATGAGGGCCATGAAACGGTCTGAAAAATAGCAGGAACATGACGCGGAGTTCAAAAACATGAAGAGACTGAAAAGGTGTGAAAAATATGAAGAGCTTCAAAAGGTGTTAAAAATATGAGGGGCATGAAACGGTCTGAAAAATAGGAGGAGCATGAAACTGTGTTCAAAAACTTGAAGAGCGTGAAAAGTTGTGAAAAATATGAAGAGCTTAAAAACGTGTCATTTTATGAGGAGCATGAAACGGTCTGAAAAACTGGAGGAGCATGAAGCTTTGTTGAAAAACATGAAGAGCCAGAAAAGGTTTAAAAAATATGAAGAGCTTCAAAATATGTGAAAAATATGAAGAGCTACAAAACGTGTCAAAAATATGAGGAGCATGAAAAGTTCTGAAAAATAGGAGGAGCATGAAGCCGTGTTGAAAAAATGGAAGAGCCTGAGAAGGTGTGAAAAATATGAAGAGCTTCAAAACGTGTCAAAATTAGAGGAGCAAGAAACGGTTTGAAAATATGAGGAGCATGAAACGGTGTTCAAAAACATGAAGAGCCTGAAAAGCTGTGAAAAATATGAAGAGTTTCCAAAGGAGTCAAAAATATGAGGAGCAAGAAACGGTCTGAAATATAGGAGGATCATGAAACGGTGTTCAAAAACATGAAGAGCCTGAAAATGTGTGAAAATTATGAAGAGCTTCAAAAGGTGTGAAAATATGAGGAGCATGAAGTGGTGTTCAAAAACATGAAGAGCTTGAAAAGGTGTGAAATATACGAAGAGCTTCAAAAGGTGTGAAAAATAGGAGGAGCATGAAGCGGTGTTCAAAAACATGAAGAGCCTGAAAAGGTGTGAAATATATGAAGAGCTTCAAAATGTGTCAAACGTATGAGGAGAATGAAACAGTCTGAAAATAGGAGGAGGATGAAACGGTGTTGAAAAACATGAAGAGCATGGAAAGGTGTGAAAAATATGAAGAGTTTCAAAAGGAGTCAAAAATATGAGGAGCATGAAACAGTCTGAAAAATAGGAGGCACATGGAGCGTTGTTGAAAAATTACAAGAGCTTGAAAAGGTGTGAAAAATATGAAGAGCTTCAAAAGGTGTCAAAATATGAGGAGCATGAAACGGTCTGAAAAATAGGAGGAGCATGAAGCGGTGTTGCAAAAATGGAAGAGCCTGAAAAGGTGTGAAAAATATGAAGAGCTTCAAAAGGTGTCAAAATATGAGGAGAATGAAACGGTCTGAAAAATAGGAGGAGCATGAAACAGTGTTCAAAAACATGAAGAGCCTGAAAAGGTGTGAAAAATATGAAGAGCTTCAAAAGGTGTCAAAAATAAGAGGAGCAAAAGACGGTCTGAACAATAGGAGGAGCATGAAGTAGTGTTGAAAAAAATGAAGAGCCTGAAAAGGTGTTAAATATATGAAGAGCTCCAATCGGTGTAAAAAATATCACGAGCATTAAACGGTCTGAAAAATAGGAGGAGCATGAAACAGTGTTCAAAATCATGAAGAGCCTGAAAAGGTGTGAAAAATATGAAGAGCTTCAAAACGTGTCAAAAATATGAGGAGCATGAAACGGTCTCAAAAATTGGAGGAGCATGAAGTGGTGTTCCAAAACATGAAGAGCCAGAAAAAAATGTGAAATATATGAATCGCTTCAAAATGTGTGAAATATATGAAGAGCTTCAAAAGGTGTCAAATATATGAGGAGCATGAAACGGTATGAAAAATAGGAGGAGCATGAAAGGTTTTGAAAAACATGAAGAGCCAAAAATGGTGTGCAAAATATGAAGAGCTTCAAAAGTTGTGAAAAATATGAAGAGCTTCAAAAGGTGTCAAATATATGAGGAGCATGAAACGGTATGAAAAATAGGAGGAGCATGAAAGGTGTTGAACAATATAAAGAGCCTGAAAAGGTGTGAACAATATGAAGAGCTTCAAAATTTGAGAAAAATATGAAGAGCTCCAAAGGTTGTCAAATATATGAGAGGCATGAAATGGTCTGCAAAACAGGAGCATGAAACGGTTATGAAAAACATGAAGAGCCTGAAAAGATGTGAGACTATGAAGAGGTTCAAAATGTGTCAAAAATATGAGGAGCATGAAACGGTCTGAAAAATAGGAGGAGCATGAAACGGTGTTGAAAAACATGAAGAGTCTGTAAAGGTGTGAAAAATATGAAGAGCTTCAAAATGTGTGAAAAATATGAGGAGCATGAAGCGGTCTGAAATATAGGAGGAGCATGAAACGGTGTTGAAAAACATGAAGAGCATGAAAAGGTGTCAAAAATATGAAGAGCTACAAAAGGCGTCAAAAATGTGAGGAGCATGAAAAGTTCTGAAAAATAGGAGGAGAATGAAGCGATGTTGAAAAACATGAAGAGCCTGAAAAGGTGTGAAATATATGAAGAGCTTCAAAACGTGTCAAAAATATGAGAAGTGTGAAACTGTGTTGAAAAACATAACGAGCATGAAAAGGTGTGAAAAATATGAAGACCTTCAAAATGTGTCAAAAATAGGAGGAGCATGAAATGGCCTGAAAAATAGGAGGAGCATGAAGTGGTGTTGAAAACCATGAAGAGCCTGAAAAGGTGTGAAAAATATGAAGAGTTTCAATAGGTGTCAAAAATATGAAGAGCATGAAACGGACTGAAAAAAAGGAGGAGCATGAAATGGTGTTCAAAAACTTGAAGAGGCTGAAAATGTGTGAAAAATATGAAGAGCTTCAAAAGATGTGAAAAATATGAGGAGCATGAAACGGTCTGAAAAATAGAAGTAGCATGAAACGGTGTTGAAAAATATGAAGAGCCTGAAAAGGTGTGAAATATATAAAGAGGTTCAAAAGGTGTCAAAAATATGAGGAGCATGAAACGGTCTGAAAAATAGGAGGAGAATGAAGCGGTGTTGAAAAACATGAAGAGCCTGAAATGAGTGAAATATATGAAGAGTTTCAAAAGGTGTCAAAAATATGAGGAGCATGAAACGGTCTGAAAAATAGGAGGAGCATGAAATGGTGTTCAAAAACATAAAGAGACTGAAAACGTTTGAAAAATATGAAGAGCTTCAAAAGGTGTGAAAAAAATGAGGAGCATGAAACGGTGTGAAAAATAGGAGGAGCATGAAACGGTGTGAAAAATAGGAGGAGCATGAAAGGTGTTGAAAAACATGAAGAGCCTGAAAATGTGTGAAAAATATGAAGAGCTTCAAAAGGTGTGAAAAATATGAAGAGCTTCAAAAAGTGTAAAATATATGAGGAGCATGAAACGGTATGAAAAATAGGAGGAGCATGAAAGATGTTGAAATACATGAAGAGATTGAAATGGTGTGAAAAATATGAAGAGCTTCAAAAGGTGTGAAAAATATGAAGAGCTTCAAAAGGTGTGAAAAATATGAGGAGCATGAAGTGGTGTTCAAAAACATGTAGAGCTTGAAAAGGTGTGAAATATACGAAGAGCTTCAAAAGGTGTGAAAAATATGAGGAGCATGAAGTGGTGTTGAAAAATATGAAGATCCTGAAAAGAGTGAAATATATGAAGAGCTTCAAAAGGTGTCAAAAATATGAGAAGCATGAAACGGTCTGAAAAACAGGAGGAGCATGAAACGGTATTGAAAAACATGAAGAGCCTGAAAAGAGTGAAAACTATGAAGAGCTTCAAAAGGTGTCAAAAGTATGAGGAGCTTGAAAAGGTGTTCAAAAACATGAAGAGCCAGAGAAGGTGTGAAAACTATGAAGAACTTCAAAAGGTCTCAAAAGTATGAGGAGCTTGAAAAGGTGTTCAAAAACATGAAGAGCCTGAGAAGGTGTGAAAACTATGAAGAGCTTCAATAGGTGTCAAAAGTATGAGGAGCTTGAAAAGGTGTTCAAAAACATGAAGAGCCTGAGTAGGTGTGAAATATATGAAGAGCTTCAATAGGTGTCAAAAGTATGAGGAGCTTGAAAAGGTGTTCAAAAACATGAAGAGCCTTAAAAGGTGTGAAAACTATGAAGAGCTTCAAAAGGTGTCAAAAGTATGAGGAGCTTGAAAAGGTGTTCAAAAACATGAAGAGCCTGAGAAGGTGTGCAATATATGAAGAGCTTAAAAAGGTTTTCAAAAACATGAAGAGCATGAAATGTCTGAAAAATATGAAGAGCTTAAAAGGTGTCAAAAATACGAGGAGCATGAAACGGTCTGAAAAATAGGAGGAGCATGAAGTTGTGTTGAAAAATATGAAGAGGCTGAAAAGGTGTGCAAAATATGAAGAGCTTCAAAAGGTGTCAAAAATATGAGGAGCATGAAATGGCCTGAAAAATAGGAGGAGCATGAAGTGGTGTTGAAAAACATGAAGAGCCTGAAAAGATGTGAAAAATATGAAGAGTTTCAAAAGGTGTCAAAAATATGATGAGCATGAAACGGCCTGAAAAAAAGGAGGAGCATGAAATGGTGTTCAAAAGCTTGAAGAGACTGAAAATGTGTGAAAAATATGAAGAGCTTCAAAAGATGTGAAAAATATGAGGAGCATGAAACGGTCTGAAAAATAGAAGTAGCATGAAACGGTGTTGAAAAATATGAAGAGCCTGAAAAGGTGTGAAATATATGAAGAGGTTCAAAAGGTGTCACAAATATGAGGAGCATAAAACGGTCTGAAAAATAGGAGGAGAATGAAGCTTTGTTGAAAAACATGAAGAGCCAGAAAAGGTTTAAAAAATATGAAGAGCTTCAAAATATGTGAAAAATATGAAGAGCTTCAAAACGTGTCAAAAATATGAGGAGCATGAAAAGTTCTCAAAAATAGGAGGAGCATGAAGCCGTGTTGAAAAAATGGAAGAGCCTGAGAAGGTGTGAAAAATATGAAGAGCTTCAAAAAGTGTGAAAAATATGAAGAGCTTCAAAAGGTGACAAAATGAGATGAGCATGAAACGGTCTGAAAAAAAGGAGGAGCATGAAGCGGTGTGAAAAACATGAAGAGTCTGAAAAGCTGTGAAAATTATGAAGAGCTTCAAAAGGTGTCAAAAATATGAGGAGCATGAAACGGTCTGAAAAATAGGAGGAGCATGAAGTGGTGTTGAAAAACATGAGGAGCCTGAAAAGGTGTGAAAAATATGAAGAGCTTCAAAAGGTTTGAAATACATGAGGAGCATGAAACGGTCTGAGAAATAGGAGGAGCATGAGGCGGTGTTTAACAACATGAAGAGCCTGACAAGGTGTGAAAAATATGAAAAGCTTCAAAAGGTGTAAAAACATGAGGAGCATGAAACGGTCTTAAAAATAGGAGGAGCATGAAGCGTTGTTGAAAAACATGAAGAGTCTGAAAATGTCTGAAAAATATCAAGAGCTTCAAAAGGTGTCAAAAATATGAGGAACATGAAACGGTCTGAAAAATAGGAGGAGCATGAAGTGGTGTTGAAAAACATGAAGAGCCTGAAAAAGTGTGAAAAATATGAAGAGCTTCAAAAGGTGTGAAATACATGAGATGATGAATCGGTCTGCAAAATAGGAGGAGCATGAACCAATGTTCAAAAACATGAAGAGCCTGAAAAGGTGTGAAAAATATGAAGAGCTTCAAAAGGTGTGAAAATTATGAGGAGCAAGAAACGGTCTGAAAAATAGACGGATCATGAAGCGGTGTTGAAAAACATGAAGAGCCTGAAAATGTGTGAAAAATATGAAGGGCTTCAAAATTTGTGAAATACATGAGGAGCTTGAAACGGTCTGAAAAACATGAGGAGCATGAAGCAGTGTAGAAAAACATGAAGAGTGTGAAAAGGTGTGAAAAATATGAAAAGCTTGAAAAGGTGCGAAAACTATGAGGAGCATGAAACGGTGTGAAACATAGGAGGAGCTTGAAACGGTGTTGAAAAATATGAAGAGTCTGAAAAGATGTGAAAAATATGAAGAGCTTGAAAAGTTGTGAAAAATATGAGGAGCATTAATCGGTCTGAAAAATAGGAGGAGCATGAAGCGGTGTTGAAAAAAATGAAGAGCCTGAAAAGGTGTGAAATATATGAAGAGCTTCAAAAGGTGTCAAAAATATGAGGAGCATGAAACGGTCTGAAAAATACGAGAAGCATGAAGAGGTGTTGAAAAACATGAAGAGCCTGAAAAGGTGTGAAATATACGAATAGCTTCAAAAGGTGTCAAATATATGAGGAGCATGAAACGGTCTGAAAAATAGGAGGATCATGAAGCGGTGTTGAAGAACATGAATAGCCAGAAAAGGTGTGAAAAATATGAAGAGCTACAAAAGGTGTGAAAAATATGAGGAGCATAAAACGGTCTGAAAAATAGGAGGAGCATGAAGCTGTTTTCAAAAACATGAAGAGCCTGAAAAGTAGTGAAAAATATGAAGAGCTTCAAAAGGTGTTAAAAGTATGAGAAGCATGAAACAGACTGAAAAATAGGAGGAGCATGAAGCAGTGTAGGAAAACATGAAGAGCGTGCAAAGGTGTGAAAAATATGCAAAGCTTGAAAAGGTGCGAAAACTATGAGGAGCATGAAATGGTGTGAAACATAGGAGGAGCTTGAAGCGGTGTTGAAAAACATGAAGAGCCTGAAAACGTGTGAAAAATAAGAAGAGCTTCAAAAGGTGTCAAAAATGAGATGAGCATGAAACGGTCTGAAAAATAGGAGGAGCATGAAGTGGTGTTGAAAAACATGAGGGGCCTGAAAAGGTGTGAAAAATATGAAGAGCTTCAAAAGGTTTGAAATACATGAGGAGCATGAAACGGTCTGAGAAATAGGAGGAGCATGAGGCGGTGTTTAACAACATGAAGAGCCTGACAAGGTGTGAAAAATATGAAAAGCTTCAAAAGGTGTAAAAACATGAGGAGCATGAAACGGTCGTAAAAATAGGAGGAGCATGAAGCGTTGTTGAAAAACATGAAGAGTCTGAAAATGTCTGAAAAATATCAAGAGCTTCAAAAGGTGTCAAAAATATGAGGAACATGAAACGGTCTGAAAAATAGGAGGAGCATGAAGTGGTGTTGAAAAACATGAAGAGCCTGAAAAGGTGTGAAAAATATGAAGAGCTTCAAAAGGTGTGAAATACATGAGATGATGAATCGGTCTGCAAAATAGGAGGAGCATGAACCAATGTTCAAAAACCTGAAGAGCCTGAAAAGGTGTGAAAAATATGAAGAGCTTCAAAAGGTGTGAAAATTATGAGGAGCAAGAAACGGTCTGAAAAATAGACGGATCATGAAGCGGTGTTGAAAAACATGAAGAGCCTGAAAATGTGTGAAAAATATGAAGGGCTTCAAAATTTGTGAAATACATGAGGAGCTTGAAACGGTCTGAAAAACATGAGGAGCATGAAGCGGTGTAGAAAAACATGAAGAGCGTGAAAAGGTGTGAAAAATATGAAAAGCTTGAAAAGGTGCGAAAACTATGAGGAGCATGAAACGGTGTGAAACATAGGAGGAGCTTGAAGCGGTGTTGAAAAATATGAAGAGTCTGAAAAGATGTGAAAAATATGAAGAGCTTGAAAAGTTGTGAAAAATATGAGGAGCATTAATCGGTCTGAAAAATAGGAGGAGCATGAAGCGGTGTTGAAAAAAATGAAGAGCCTGAAAAGGTGTGAAATATATGAAGAGCTTCAAAAGGTGTCAAAAATATGAGGAGCATGAAACGGTCTGAAAAATACGAGAAGCATGAAGAGGTGTTGAAAAACATGAAGAGCCTGAAAAGGTGTGAAATATACGAATAGCTTCAAAAGGTGTCAAATATATGAGGAGCATGAAACGGTCTGAAAAATAGGAGGATCATGAAGCGGTGTTGAAGAACATGAATAGCCAGAAAAGGTGTGAAAAATATGAAGAGCTACAAAAGGTGTGAAAAATATGAGGAGCATAAAACGGTCTGAAAAATAGGAGGAGCATGAAGCTGTTTTCAAAAACATGAAGAGCCTGAAAAGTAGTGAAAAATATGAAGAGCTTCAAAAGGTGTTAAAAGTATGAGAAGCATGAAACAGACTGAAAAATAGGAGGAGCATGAAGCGGTGTAGGAAAACATGAAGAGCGTGAAAAGGTGTGAAAAATATGAAAAGCTTGAAAAGGTGCGAAAACTGTGAGGAGCATGAAATGGTGTGAAACATAGGAGGAGCTTGAAGCGGTGTTGAAAAACATGAAGAGTCTGAAAACGTGTGAAAAATAAGAATAGCTTCAAAAGGTGTCAAAAATGAGATGAGCATGAAACGGTCTGAAAAATAGGAGGAGCATGAAGTGGTGTTGAAAAACATGAGGGGCCTGAAAAGGTGTGAAAAATATGAAGAGCTTCAAAAGGTTTGAAATACATGAGGAGCATGAAACGGTCTGAGAAATAGGAGGAGCATGAGGTGGTGTTTAACAACATGAAGAGCCTGACAAGGTGTGAAAAATATGAAAAGCTTCAAAAGGTGTAAAAAAATGAGGAGCATGAAATGGTCTGAAAAATAGGAGGAGCATGAAGCATTGTTGAAAAACATGAAGAGTCTGAAAATGTCTGAAAAATATGAAGAGCTTCAAAAGGTGTCAAAAATAAGAGGAGCATGAAACGGTCTGAAAAATAGGGGAGTATGAAACGGTGTTCAAAAACATAAAGAGCCTGAAAAGCTGTGAAAAATATGAAGAGCTTCAAAAGGAGTGAAATACTTGAGGAACATGAAACGGTCTGAAAAATAGGAGGAGCATGAAGCTGTGTTGAAAAACCTGAAGAGCCTGAAAAGGTGTGAAAAATATGAAAAGCTTGAAAAGGTGCGAAAACTATGAGGAGCATGTAACGGTGTGAACAATAGGAGGAGCTTGAAGCGGTGTTGAAAAATATGAAGAGTCTGAAAGTTGTGAAAAATATGAAGAGCTTCAAATGGTGTCAAACATATGAGGAGCATGAAATGGTCTGAAAAATAGGAGGAGCATGAAGTGGTGTTGAAAAACATGAAGAGCCTGAATAGGTGTGAAAAATATGAAGAGCTTCAAAAGGTGTGAAAAATATGAAGAGCATTAATCGGTCTGAAAAATAGGAGGAGCATGAAGCGGTGTTGAAAAAAATGAAGAGCCTGAAAAGGTGTGAAATAAATGAAGAGCTACAAAAGGTGTCAAAAATATGAGGAGAATGAAACAGTCTGAAAAATACGAGAAGCATGAAGAGGTGTTCAAAAATATGAAGAGCCTGAAAAGGTGTGAAATATACGAATAGCTTCAAAAGGTGTCAAATATATGAGGAGCATGAAACGTTCTGAAAAATAGGAGGATCATGAAGCGGTGTTGAAGAACATGAATAGCCTGAAAATGTGTGAAAAATATGAAGAGCTACAAAAGGTGTCAAAAATATGAGGAGCATGAAACGGTCTGAAAAATAGGAGGAACATGAAACGGTGTGGAAAATCATGAAGAGCCTGAAAACGTTTGAAAAATATGAAGAGCTTCAAAAGGTGTAAAAAATATGAAGAGCTTCAAACGATGTAAAAAGTGAGAGAGGCATAAAACGGTCTGAAAAATAGGAGTAGCATGAAACAGTGTTGAAAACATGAAGAGCCTGTGTGCGTCACGTGGGAAACACGTGTGAAACACGTGTGCGTCACGTGTGAATCACGTGTGTGTCACGTTTCAATCACGTGTCAGTCACGTGTGCATCACGTGGGAATCACGTGTGAGTCACGTGTAAGTCACGTGTGAATCACGTGGAATCACGTGTGAAACACGTGTGCATCACGTGGGAACCACGTGTGCATCACGTGTGTTTCACATGGCAATCACGTGTCAATCATGTGTGCATCACGTGGGAGTCACATGCGAGTCACTTGTGCCTCACGTGGGAATCATGTGTCAGTCACGTGTGCATCACGTGGTATCAATGTGAAACACGTGTGCGTCACGTGGGGATCACGTGTCAGTCACGTGTGCATCACGTGTGAATCACGTGTGCATCACGTGGGAATCATGTGGGAAGCAAGTGTGCATCAAGTGGGTATCACGTGTGAGTCACGTATGCATCACGTGGGAATCAAGTGTGAATCACGTGTGCATCACGTGGAAATCACGTGTCACTCACGTGTGCCTCTCGTGGGATTCACGTGTGAGTCACGTGTGCAATACGTGGAAATCACGTGTGAATCACGTGTGCGTCACGTAGGAATCACGTGTGAAACACGTCGTAACTCGAGATGAGAGGTTCGTCCCTGGCTTTGACTCAAGCGGAATACCAACTTTCCACAAGAACCTCAAGAGGAGGCTTTTCTCAGCTACAGGTATGTGAGAGGGACCCTGAGTTTGTGGCCTCTAGTGGAATGGACACCGAGATGCTCTGACTCCAAGTAAGGCTGGATATCCCTGCAGTGAATTGAATGCAGGCTCATCTTGCATATCCCGAGACGAAGGGATGTCTGAATCCCCGGTGGAGACCACAGAGAAAGACCTAGTTCTCTGCTTCATCGCGACCGGAGGCCTCACATCCTTTGAAAACTCGAGAGGTCCGCGGAGATCAATGCTTCCAAAGGAGACGATGCCTGACTCCTCTTGAAAATGGATAGGAGTCCCAGGATCCCTGTGGCACGTGGAAAGGGACCCTGAGTCTCCCGCCTCACGTGGATACGCGTCCCAATTCCCATGCCAAGACTCGAGGAGAATCCCGAGGTGTCCGTCGCACCTAGGCGGGGTCCTGACGTCACTGAAGAAACACGTGTCTGGAAGGGCCCTTCCCGTCGTAACTCGAGAATATACCCCAGGTTCCGGCCGCAACTCGAGAAAAACCATGAGACTTCCCCCTCGCCGCGAGATGGGGCCCGATTCCCCTTCACTGTGTGCAGAGCAATTCCGTGTTCCTCATTAAACATGAAAGGTGCCTTGATTTCCTTTATGGCACTCCAGAGAAAACCCAAGATCACTGTCTCAAGTCTAGAGGGATCCTGAGGTCACTGTACCAACAGGAAAAGGCTCTGTGAACCCCAAATCAACTCGAGATGAGAGCTTATTCCCTGGCTTCGACTCAAGAGGAATACCAACTTTTCAGAAGCACCTCAAGAGGATTCTTCTCTCAGCTACAGGTATGTGAGAGGGACCCTGAGTTTGTGGCCTCAAGTGGAATGGACACCGAGATGCTCTCACTCGAAGTAAGGCCCGATATCCCTGCACTGAATTGAATGCAGGCTGGTATTGCATCTCCCAAGACGAAGGGATGTCTGAATGCCCTGTGGAGACCACAGAGAAAGACCTTGTTCTCTGCCTCATCGCGACCGGAGGCCTCACATATTTGAAAACTCGAGAGGTCCGCGGAGATCAATGCTTCCATAGGAGACGATGCCTGACTCCTCTTGAAAATGGATATGAGTTCCAGGATCCCTGTGACACGTGGAAAGGGACCCTGGGTCTCCAGCCTCACGTGTAGACGCGTCCCAATTGCCATGCCAAGACTCGAGGAGAATCCCGAGGTGTCCCTCGCACCTAGGCAGGAGTCCTGATGTCGCTGAACAAACACGTGTCTGGAAGGGCCCTCCCCGTCGTAACTCGAGAATATAAACCAGGTTCCGGCCGGAACTCTAGAAAAACCATGAGACTTCTCCCTCGCCGCGAGATGAGGCCCGATTCCCCTGCACTGCGTGCAGAGCAATTCCGTGTTCCACATCAAACGTGAAAGGAGCCTTGATTTCCTTGTTTGCACTACAGAGCAAACCCGAGATCACTGTCTCAAGTCTAGAGGGATCCTCAGGTCACTCTAGCAACACGAAAGGGCTCCGTGGACCCCAAATCAACTCGAGATGAGAGCTTAGTCCCTGGCTTCGACTCAAGAGGAATACCAAGTTTCCACAAGCACCTCAAGAGGAGGCTTCTCTCAGCTACAGATATGTGAGAGGGACCCTGATTTTGAGGCCTCAAGTGGAATGGACACCGAGATGCTCTGACTCGAAATAAGGCCGGATATCCTGGCAGTGAATTGAATGCAGGCTCGTCTTGTATCTCCCAAGATGAAGGGATATCTGAATCCAATGTGGAGACCACAGAGAAAGTCCTAGTCCTTCGCCTCAACGCGACCGGAGGCCTGACATCCTTTGAAAACTTGGGAGGTCCGCGGAGATCAACGCTTCCAAAGGAGACGATGCCTGACTCCTCTTGAAAATGGATAGGAGTCCCAGGATCCCTGTGGCACGTGGAAAGGGAACTTGGGTCTCCCGCCTCACGTGGATTCGCGTTCCAATTGCCATGCCAAGACTCGAGGAGAATCGCGAGCTGTCCCGCGCACCTAGGCAGGAGTCCTGAAGTCGCTGAACAAACACGTGTCTGGAAGGGCCCTCCCCGTCGTAACTCGAGAATATACCCTAGGTTCCGGCCGCAACTCGAGAAAAACCATGAGACTTCCCCCTCGCCGCGAGATTAGGCCCGATTCCCATGCACTGCGTGCAGGGCAATTCCGTGTTCCACATCAAACGTGAAAGGAGCCTTGATTTCCTTGATGGCACTCCAGAGAAAACCCAAGATCACTGTCTCAAGACTAGAGGGATCCTGAGGTCACTGGAGCAACACGAAAGGGCTCCGTGGACCCCAAATCAACTCGAGATGAGAGCTTAGTCCCTGGCTTCGACTAAAGTGGAATACCAACTTTCCACAAGCACCTCAAGAGGAGGCTTCTCTCAGCTACAGGTATGTGAGAGGGACCCTGAGTTTGTGGCCTCAAGTGGAATGGACACCGAGATGCTCTGACTCGAAGTAAGGCCGGATATCCCTGCAGGGAATAGAATGCAGGCTCGTCTTGCATCTCTCAAGACGAAGGGTTGTCTGAATCCCCTGTGGAGACCACAGAGAAAGACCTAGTCCTAAGCCTCAACGCGAACGGCGGCCTCACATCCTTTGAAAACTCGAGCGGTCCGCGGAGATCAATGCTTCCAAATGAGACGATGCCTGACTCCTCTTGAAATTGGATAGGAGTCCCAGGATCCCTGTGGCACGTGGAAAGGGACGCTGGGTCTCCCGCCTCACGTGGAGACGCGTCCCAATTGCCATGCCAGTACTCGAGGAGAATCCCGAGGTGTCCCTCGCACCTAGGCAGGAGTCCTGACGTCGCTGAACAAACACGTCTCTGGAAGGGCCCTCCCCGTTGTAACTCGAGGATTTAAATCAGGTTCCGGCCGCAACTCGAGAAAAAATATGAGACTTCCCCCTCGCCGCGAGAAGAGGCCTGATTCCCCTGCACTGCGTGCAGAGCAATTCCGTGTTCCACATCAAACGTGAAAGGAGCCTTGATTTCCTTGATGGCACTCCAGAGAAAACCCAAGATCACTTTCTCAAGTCCAGAGGGATCCTGAGGTCCCTGTAGCAACACGAAATGGCTCCGTGGACCCAAAATCAACTCGAGATGAGAGCTTAGTCCCTGGCTTCGACTCAAGAGGAATACCAACTTTCCACAAGCACCTCAAGAGGAGGCTTCTCTCATCTACAAGTATGTGAGAGGGCCCCTGACTTTGTGGCCTAAAGTGGAATGGACACCGAGATGCTCTGACTCGCAGTAAGGCCGGATATCCCTGCAGTGAATTGAATGCAGGCTCGTCTTGCATCTCCCAAGACGAAGGGATGTCTGAATCCCCTGTGGAGACCACAGAGAAAGGCCTAGTCCTCCGCCTCATCGCGACCGGAGGCCTCACATCCTTTGAAAACTCGAGAGGTCCGCGGAGATCAATGCTTCCAAAGGAGACGATGCCTGACTCCTCTTGAAAATGGATAGGAGTCCCAGGATCCCTGTGGCACGTGGAAAGGGACACTGGGTCTCCCGCCTCACGTGGAGCCGCGTCCAATTTGCCATGCCAAGACTCTAGGAGAATCCCGAGGTGTCCCTCGCACCTAGGCAGGAGTCCTGACGTCGCTGAACAAACACGTGTCTGGAAGGGCCCTCCCCGTCGTAACTCGAGAATATACCCCAGGTTCCGGCCGCAACTCGAGAAAAACCATGAGACTTCCCCCTCGCCGCGAGATGAGGCCCGATTCCCCTGCACTGCCTGCAGAGCAATTCCGTGTTCCACATCAAACGTGAAAGGAGCCTTGATTTCCTTGATGGCACTCCAGAGAAAACCCAAGATCACTGTCTCAAGTCTAGAGGGATCCTGAGGTCACTTGAGCAACACGAAAGGGCTCCGTGGACCCCAAATCAACTCGAGATGAGAGCTTAGTCCCTGGCTTCGACTCAAGAGGAATACCAACTTTCCACAAGCACCTCAAGAGGAGGCTTTTCTCAGCTACAGGTATGTGAAGGGACCCTGAGTTTGTGGCCTCAAGTGGAATGGACACCGAGATGCTCTGACTCGAAGTAAGGCCGGATATCCCTGCAGTGAATTGAATGCAGGCTCGTCTTGCATCTCCCAAGACGAAGGGATGTCTGAATCCCCTGTGGAGACGACAGAGAAAGACCTAGTCCTCCGGCTAAACGCGACCGGATGCCTCACATCCTTTGAAAACTCGAGAGGTCCGCGGAGATCAATGCTTCCAAAGGAGACGATGCCTGACTCCTCTTGAAAATGGATAGGAGTCCCAGGATCCCTGTGGCACGTGGAAAGGGACCCTGGGTCTCCCGCCTCACGTGGAGACGCGTCCCAATTGCCATGCCAAGACTCGAGGAGAATCCCGAGGTGTCACTCGCACCTAGGCAGGAGTCCTGACGTCGCTGAACAAACACGTGTCTGGAAGGGCCCTCCCCGTCGTAACTCGAGAATATAAATCAGGTTCCGGCCGCAACTTTAGAAAAAATCTGAGACTTCCCCCTCGCCGCGAGATGAGGCCCGATTCCCCTGCACTGCGTGCAGAGCAATTCTGTGTTCCACATCAAACGTGAAAGGAGCCTTGATTTCCTTGTTGGCACTCCAGAGAAAACCCAAGATCACTGTCTCAAGTCTAGAGGGATCCTGAGGTCACTTGAGCAACACGAAAGGGCTCCGTGGACCCAAAATCAACTCGAGATGAGAGCTTAGTCCCTGGCTTCGACTCAAGAGGAATACCAACTTTCCACAAGCACCTCAAGAGGAGGCTTTTCTCAGCTACAGGTATGTGAAGGGACCCTGAGTTTGTGGCCTCAAGTGGAATGGACACCGATATGCTCTGACTTGAAGTAAGGACGGATATCCCTGCAGTGAATTGAATGCAGGCTCCT
The DNA here is from genome assembly GCF_033118175.1 of Dama dama. Taxonomy (NCBI): domain Eukaryota; kingdom Metazoa; phylum Chordata; class Mammalia; order Artiodactyla; family Cervidae; genus Dama; species Dama dama. The sequence continues at coordinate 1,715,570 of NW_026870930.1, forward strand.
CTTGCATCTCCCAAGACGAAGGGATGTCTGAATCCCCTGTGGAGACCACAGAGAAAGTCCTAGTCCTCCGCCTCAACGCGAACGGAGGCCTCACATCCTTTGAAAACTCGAGAGGTTCGCGGAGATCAATGCTTCCAAAGGAGACGATGCCTGACTCCTCTTGCAAATGGATAGGAGTCCCAGGATCCCTGTGGCACGTGGAAAGGGACACTGTGTCTCCCGCCTCATGTGGAGACGCGTCCCAATTGCCATGCCAAGACTCGAGGAGAATCCCGAGGTGTCCCTCGCACCTAGGCAGGAGTCCTGACATCTCTGAACAAACACGTGTCTGGAAGGGCCCTACCCGTAGTAACTCGAGAATATACCCCAGGTTCCGGCCGCAACTCGAGATAAACCATGAGACTTCGGCCTCGCCGCGCGACGAGGCCTGATTCCCCTACACTGCGTGCAGAGCAATTCCGTGTTCCACATCAAAAGTGAAACGAGCCTTGATTTCCTTGATGGCACTCCAGAGAAAACCCAAGATCACTGTCTCAAGTCTAGAGGGATCCTGAGGTCACTGTCGCAACACGAAAGGGCTCCGTGGACCTCAAATCAACTCGAGATGAGAGCTTAGTCCCTGGCTTCGACTCAAGAGGAATACCAACTTTACACAAGCACCTCAAGAGGAGGCTTCTCTCAGCTACAGGTATGTGAGAGGGACCCTGAGTTTGTGGCCTCAATTGTAATGGACACCGAGATGCTCTGACTCGAAGTAAGGCTGGAAATCCCTGCAGTGAATTGAATGCAGGCTGGTCTTGCATCTCCCAAGACGAAGGGATGTCTGAATCGCCTGTGGAGACCACAGAGAAAGACCTAGTTCTCCGCCTCATCGCGACCTGAGGCCTCACATCCTTTGAAAACTCGAGAGGTCTGCGGAGATCAATGCTTCCAAAGGAGACGATGCCTGACTCCTCTTGAAAATGGATAGGAGTCCCAGGATCCCTGTGGCCCGTGGAAAGGGACCCAGGGTTTCCAGCCTCACGTGGAGACGCGTCCCAATTGCCATGCCAAGACTCGAGGAGAATCCCGAGGTGTCCCTCGCACCTAGGCAGGAGTCCTGACGTCGCTGAACAAACACATGTCTGGAAGGGCCCTCCCCATCGTATCTTGAGAATATACCTCAGGTTCAGGCCGCAACTCGAGAAAAACCATGAGAATTAACCCTCACCGCGAGATGAGGCCCGATTGCCCTGCACTGCGTGCAGAGCAATTCTGTGTTTTACATCAAACTTGAAAGGAGACTTTGTTTCCTTGATGGCACTCCAGAGAAAACCCAAGATCACTGTCTCAAGTCTAGAGGGATCCTGAGGTTACTCTAGCAACAAGAAAGGGCTCCGTGGACCCCAAATCAACTCGAGATGAGAGCTTAGTCCCTGGCTTCGATCCAAGAGGAATACCAACATTCCACAAGCACGTCAAGAGGAGATTTCTCTCAGCTACTGGTATGTGAGAGGGACCCTGAGTTTGTGGCCTCAAGTGGAATGGACACCGAGATGCTCTGACTCGAAGTAAGGCTGGATATCCCTGCAGTGAATTGAATTCACCTCCTCTTGCATCTCCCAAATGAAGGAATGTCTGAATCCCCTGTGAAGACCACAGAGAAAGACCTAGTTCTCCACCTAATCGCGACCGGAGGCCTCACATCCTTTGAAAACTCGAGAGGTCCGCGGAGATCAATGCTTCCAAAGGAGACAATGCCTGACTCCTCTTGAAAATGGATAGGAGTCCCAGGATCTCTGTGGCTCGCGGAAAGGTATCCTGGGTCTCCCGCCTCACGTGGAGACGCGTCCCAATTACCAAGCTACGACTCGAGAGGAATCCCGATGTGTCCCTCCCACCTAGGCAGGAATCCGGACGTCACTGAACAAACACCTGTCTGGAACGGACCTCCCTGTCATAACTCGAAAATATACCCCAGGTTCCGGCCGCAACTCGACAAAAACAGTGAGACTTCCCCCTCGCCGCGAGATGAGGCCCTATTCCCCTGCATTGCATGCAGAGCAATTCCGTGTTCCACATCAAATATGAAAGGAGCCTTGATTTCCTTGATGGCACTCCAGAGAAAATCCAGGAACACTGTCTCAAGTCTAGAGGGATCCTGACGTCACTGTAGCAACAACAAATGGCTCCGTGGAACCCAAATCAACTCGAGATGAGAGGTTAGTCCCTGGCTTCGACTCAAGAGGAATACCAAATTTCGAGAAGCACCACAAGAGGAGGGTTCTCTCAGGTATAGATATGAGAGAGGGACCCTGAATTTGTTGCCTCAAGTGAAATGGACACTGAGATGCTCTGACTCGAAGTAAGGCCGGATATCCACGCAGTGAATTGAATGCAGGCTCATCTTGCATCTCCCAAGACGTAGGGATGTCTGAATCCCCTGTGGAGACCACAGAGAAAGACCTAGCTCTCCGCCTAATCTCTACCGGAGGCCTCACATATTTGAAAATTCGAGAGGTACGCGGCGATCAATGCTTCCAAAGGAGACAATGCCTGAGTCCTCTTGAAAATTGATAGGAGTCCCTGGATCCCTGTGGCACGTGGATAGGGACACTGGGTCTCCTACCTCACATGGAGACACGTCCCAATTGCCATACCAATACTCGAGGCGAATCCCGAGGTGTCCTTCGCCACTAGGCGGGAGTGTGACGTCGCTGACCAAACACGTGTCTGAAAGGGCCCTCCCCATCTTAACTCGAGAATATACCTCAGGTTCCTGCTGCAACTCGAGAAAAACCTTCAGACTTCCCCTCGCCATGAGATGAGGCCTGATTCCCCTGCACTGCGTGCAGAGAAATTCCGTGTTCCACATCAAACATGAAAGGAGCCTTGAGTTCCTTGATGGCACTCCAGAGAAAACGCAAGAACACGGTCTCAAGTCTAGAGGATCCTGAGGTCACTGTAGCAACAAGAAAGGGCTCCGTAGACCCCAAATCAACTCGAGATGAGAGCTTAGTCCCTGGCTTCCATTCAAGAGGAATACAAACTTTCCAAAAGCACCTCAACAAGAGGCTTCTCTCAGCTATAGGTATGTGAGAGGGACCCTGAGTTTGTGGCCTCAAGTGGAATGGCCACCGAGATGCTCTGACTCGAAGTAAGGCCGGATATCCCTGCAGTGAATTGAATGCAGGCTCGTCTTGCATCTGCCAAGACTAAGGGATGTCTGAGTCCCCTGTGGAGACCAGAGAGAAAGACCTGGTTCTCGGCTTATCGCGACCGGAAGCCTCACATTCTTTGAAAACTCGAGAGGTACACGGAGATGAATGCTTCCAAAGGAGACGATGCCTGACTCCTCTTGAGATTTGATAGGAGTCCGAGGATCCCTGTGGAACGTGGAAAGGGGCAATGGGTCTCCCGCCTCACGTGGAGACGCATCTCAATTGCCATGAAAAGACTCGAGGAGAATCCCGAGGTGTCCCTCGCAACTAGGCAGGAGTCCTGACGTCGCTGAACAAACACGTGTTTGGAAGGGCCCTCCCCTTCTTAACTCGAGAATATACCCCAGGTTGAGCCCGCCACTCGAGAAAAACCATGAGACTTCCCCCTCGCCGCGAGAAGAGGCCCGATTCCCCTGCATTGGGTGCAGAGCAATTACGTGTTCCACATCAAACGTGAAAGGAGCCTTGATTTCCTTGATGGCACTCCACAGAGAACCCAGGAACACTGTCTCAAGTCTAGAGGGATCCTGAGGTTACTGTAGCAACAAGAAAGGGCTCCGTGCACCCCAAATCAACTCGAGATGAGAGCTTAGTCCTTAGCTTCTACTCAAGAGGAATACCAACTTTTCACAAGCATCTCAAGAGGAGGCTTTTCTCTGCTAAAGGTATGTGAGAGGGACCCTGAATTTGTGGCCTCAAGTGGAATGGACACCGAGATGCTCTGGCTCGAAGTAAAGCCGGATATCCCTGCAGTGAATTGAATGCAGGCTCGTCTTGCATCTCCCAAGACGAAGGGATGTCTCAATCCCATGAGGAGACCACAGAGAAAGACCTAGTTCTCCACCTAATCGCGACCAGAAGCCTCACATCCTTTGAAAACTCGAGACGTACGTGGACATCAATGCTTTCAAAGGAGACGATGCCTGACTCCTCTTGAAAATTGACAGGAGTCCCAGGATCCCTGTGGGACGTGAAAAGGGACACTGGGTCTCCCGCCTCACGTTGAGACGCGTCCCAATTGCCATGCCAAGACTCGAGGAGAATCCCGAGGTGTCCCTCGCAACTAGGCATGAGTCCTGCCGTCGCTGAACAAACACGTGTCTGGAAGGGCCCTCCCCGTCTAACTCGAGAATACACCCCAGGTTCCGGCCGCAAGTTGAGAAAAACCATGAGACTTCCCCCTCGCCCCGAGATGAGGCCCTATACCCCTGCATTGCGGGCAGAGCAATTCCGTGTTGCAGATCAAACATGAAAGGAGCCTTAATTTCCTTGATGGCAGTCCAGAGAAACCCCAAGAACACTGTCTCAAGGCTAGACGGATCCTGAGGTCACTTCAGCAATATGAAAGTGCTCCGTGGACCAAAAATCAACTCGAGATGAGAGGTTAGTCCCTGGCTTCGACTTCAGAGGAATATCAACTTACCACAAGTACCTCAAGAGAGGGCTTCTCTCAGCTATCAGTATGTGAGCGGGACCGTGAGTTTGCAACCTCAAGTGGAATGGACACCGAGATGCCCTGACTCGTAATAAGGTCGGATATCCCTGCAGTGATTGAAGGCAGGCTCGTCTTGCCTCCCCCAAAATGAAAGGTTGCCAACGTATCGTGAACAAACACTATTCTGGAAGGGCCGTCCCCATCGTAACTCGAGAATATACCCCAGGTTCCGGCCGCAACTCGAGAAAAACCATGAGACTTCCCCCTCGCCGCGAGGAGAGGCCCAATTCCCCTGCACTGCGTGCAGAGCACTTCCTTGTTCCACATCAAACATGAAACGAGCCTTGATTTCCTTGATGGCACTCCAGAGAACACCGAAGATCACTGTCTCAAGTCTAGAGGGATCCTGAGGTCACTGTAGCAACACGAAAGGGCTCCGTGGACACCAAATCAACTCGAGATGAGAGCTTCGTCCCTGGCTTCGACTCAAGAGGAATACCCACTTTCCACAAGCACCTCAAGAGGAGGCTTCTCTGAGCTACAGGTATGTGAGTGGGACCCTGAGTTTGTGGCCTCAAGTGGAATGGACACCGAGATGCTCTGACTCGAAGGAAGGCCGGATATCCATGCAGTGAATTGAATGCAGGCTCGTCTTGCATCTCCCACGACGAAGGGGTGTCTGAATCCCCTGTGGAGACGACCAAGAAAGACCTAGTTCTCCGCCTCATCGCGACCGGAGGCCTCACGTCCTTTGAAAACTCGAGAGGTCGGCGGAGATAAATGCTTCCAAAGGAGACGATGCCTGACTCCTCTTCAAAATGGATAGGAGTCCCAGGATCCCTGTGGCACGTGGAAAGGGACCCTGGGTCTCCCGCCTCACGTGGAGACGCGTCCCAATGGCCATGCCAAGACTCGAGGAGAATCCCGAGGTGTCCCTGGCACCTAGGCGGGAATCCTGACGTTGCTGAACAAACACGTGTCTGGAAGGGCCCTCCCCGTCGTAACTCGAGAATATACCCCAGGTTCCGGCCGCAACTCGAGAAAAACCATGAGACTTCCACCTCGCCACGAGATGAGGCCAGATTCCCCTGCACTGCGTGCAGAGCAATTCCGTGTTCCACATCAAACATGAAAGGAGCCTTGATTTCCTTGATGGCACTCCAGAGAACACCCAAGATCACTGTCTCAAGTCTAGAGGGATCCTGAGGTCACTGTAGCAACACGAAAGGACTCCGTGGACCCCAAATCAACTCGAGATGAGAGCTTAGTCCCTGGCTTCGACTCAAGAGGAATACCCACTTTCCACAAGCACCTCAAGAGGAGGCTTCTCTCAGCTACAGGTATGTGAGAGGGACTATGAGTTTGTGGCGTCAAGTGGAATGAACACCGAGAAGCTCTGCCTCGAAGGAAGGCCGGATATCCCGGCAGGGAATTGAATGCAGGCTCGTCGTGCATCTCCCGTGGCGAAGGGATGTCTAAATCCCCTGTGGAGATCACAGAGAAAGACGTAGTTCTCCGCCTCATCGCGACCGGAGGCCTCACGTCCTTTGAAAACTCGAGAGGTCCGCGGAGATCAATGCTTCCAAAGGAGACGATGCCTGACTCCTCTTGAAAATATATAGAGGTCCCAGGATCCCTGTGGCACACGGAAATTGACACTGGGTCTCCCGCCTCACGTGGAGACGCATCCCAATTTCCATGCCAAGACCCGAGGAGAATCCCGAGTTGTTCCTCACACATAGGCAGGAGTACTGATGTCGCTGAACAAACATGTGTCTGGAAGGGCCCTCTGCGTCGTAACTCAGAATATAAACCAGGTTAAGGCCACAACTCGAGAAAAACCAGGAGAATTCCCCCTCGCCGCAAGATGAGGCCCGATTCCCCTGCCCTGCGTGCAGAGCAATTCCGTGTTCCACATCAAACGTAAACGGAGCCTTGATTTCCTTGATGGCACTCCAGAGAAAACCCAAGATCACTGTCTCAAGTCTAGAGGGATCCTGAGGTCACTGGAGCAACAAGAAAGGGCTCCGTGGACCCCAAATCAACTCGTGATGAGTGCTTAGTCCCTGGCTTCTACTCAAGAGGAATACCAACTTTCCGCAAGAACTTCAAGAAGAGGCCTCTATCAGCTACATGTATGTGAGAGGGACCCTGAGTTTGTGGCCTCAAGTGGAATGGGCACTGAGATGCTCTGACTCGAAGTTAGGCCGGATATCAATGCAGTGAATTGAATGCAGGCTCGTCTTGCATCTCCCAATACGAAGGGATGTCTGAATCCCCTGTGGAGACCACAGAGAAAGACCTAGTTCTCCGCCTCAGCGCGACCGGTGGCCTCACATCCTTTGAAAACTCGAGAGGTCCGCGGAGATCAATGCTCCCATAGGAGACGATGCATGACTCCTCTTTAAAATGGATAGGAGTCCCAGGAACCCTGTGGCACGTGGAAAGGGACCCTGGGTTTCCCGCCTAATGTGGAGACGCGTCCCAATGGCAATGCCAAGACTCGAGGAGAATCCCGAGGTGTCCCTCGCACTTAGTCAGGAGTCCTGACTTCGCTGAACAAACACGTGTCTGCAAGGGCCCCCCCCGTCGTAACTCGAGAATATACCCCAGGTTCCGGCCGCCACTCGAGAAAAACCATGAGACTTCCCCCTCGCCGCGAGATGAGGCCCGATTCCCCTGCACTGCGTGCAGAGCAATTCCGTCTTCCACATCAAACGTGAAAGGGCCTTGATTTCCTTCATGGCACTCCAGAGAAAACCCAATATCACTGTGTCAAGTCTAGAGGGTTCCTGAGGTCACTGTAGCAACAAGAAAATGTTCCGTGGACACCAAATCAACTCGATATGAGAGCTTAGTCCCTGGCTTCGACTCAAGAGGAATTCCAACTTTCCACAAGCACCTCAAGAGGAGGCTTCTCTCAGCTACAGGTATGTGACAGGGACCCTGAGTTTTTGGCCTCATGTGGAATGGAAAACGAGATGCACTGATTCGAACTAAGCCCGGATATCCCTGCAGTGAATTGAATGCAGGCTCGTCCTACATCTCCCAAGACGAAGGGATTTCTGAATCCCCTGTGGAGACCGCAGAGAAAGACCTAGTTCTCCGCCTCATCGCGACTGGAGGCCTCACATCCTTTGAAAACTCGAGAGGTCTGCGGAGATCAATGCTTCCAAAGGAGACGATGCCTGACTCCTCTTGAAAAAGGATAGGAGTCCCAGGATCCCTGTGGCACGTGGAAAGGGACCCTGGGTTTCCCGCCTAATGTGGAGACGCGTCCCAATTGCCATGCCAAGACTCGAGGAGAATCCCGAAGTGTCCCTCGCAGCTAGGCAGGAGTCCTGACGTCGCTGTACAAACACCTGTCTGGAAGGGACCTCGCCGTCGAAACTCGAGAATATATCCCAGGTTCCGTCCGCAACTCGAGAAAAATCATGCGACTTCCCCTCGTCGCAATATGAGGCCCGATTCCCCTGCACTGCATGCAGAGCAATTCCGTGTTCCACATCAAACATGAAAGGAGCCTTGATTTCCTTGATGGCACTCCAGAGATAACCCAAGATCACTGTCTCAAGTATAGAGGGATCCTGAGGTCAATGGAGCAACAAGAAAGGGCTCCGGGAACCCCAAATCAACTCGAGATAAGAGGTTAGTCCCTGCCTTCAACTCAAGGGGAAAAGCAACTTTCCACAAACACGTCAAGAGGAGGCTTCTCTCAGCTACAGGAATGTGAGAGGGACCCTGAGTATGTGGCCTCAAGTGCAATGGACACCGAGATGCTCTGACTCGAAGTAAGGCCGGATATCCCTGCAGTGAATAGAATGCAGGCCCCTTTTGCATCTCCCACGACGAAGGGATGTCTGAATCCCCTGTGGAGACCACAGAGAAAGACCTAGTTCTCCGCCTCACATCGATCGGAGGCCTCACGTCCTTTGAAAACTCGAGAGGTCCGTGGAGATCAATGCTTCCAAAGGAGACGATGCCTGACTCCTCTTGAAAATGGATAGGAGTCCCAGGATCCCTGGGGCACGTGGAAAGGGACCCTGGGTCTCCCGCCTCACGTGGAGACGCGTCCAAATGGCCATGCCAAGACTCGAGGAGAATCCCGAGTTGCCCCTCGCACCTAGGCAACAGTCCTGACGTCGCTGAACAAACACGTGTCTGGAAGGGCCCTTCCGGTCGTAACTTGTGAGTGTACCCCAGGTTCCGGCCGCAACTCGAGAAAAACCATGAGACTTCCCCCTCGCCGCGAGATGAGGCCCGATTCCCCTGCACTGCGTGCAGAGCAATTCCATGTTCCATATCAAACATGAAAGGAGCCTTGATTTCCTTGATGGCACTCCAGAGAACACCCAAGATCACTGTCTCATGTCTAGAGGGATACTGAGGTCACTGTAGCAACACGAAAGGTCTCCGTGGACCCCAAATCAACTCGAGATGCGAGCTTCGTCCGTGGCTTCGACTCAAGAGGAATACCCACTTTCCACAAGCACCTCAAGAGGAGGCTTCTCTCAGCTACAGGTAAGTGAGAGGGACCCTGAGTTTGTCGCCTCAAGTGGAATGGACACCGAGATGCTCTGACTCGAAGTAAGGCCGGATATCCCTGCAGTGAATTGAATGCAGGTTCGTCTTGCATCTCCCAAAATGAATGGGATGTCTGAATCCCCTCTGGAGACCACAGAGAAAGACCTAGTTCTCGCCACATCGCGACCGGAGGCCTCATATCCTTTGAAAACTCGAGAGGTCCGCGGAGATCAATGCTTCCAAAGGAGACGATGCCTGACTCCCCTTGAAAATGGATAGGAGTCCCAGAACCCTGTGTCACGTGGAAAGGGACACTGGGTCTACTGCCTCACCTGGAGACGCATCCCAATTGCCATGCGAAACCTCGGGGAGAATCCCGAGGTGTCCATCGCACCTAGGCAGGAGTTCTGACGTCGCTGAACAAACACGTATCTGGAAGGGCCCCCCCCGTCATAACTCGAGAATAGACCCCAGGTTCCGGCCGCAACTCGAGAAAAACCATGAGACTTCCCCCTCGCCGCGAGATGAGGCCCGATTCCCCTGCACTGCGTGCAGAGCAATTCCGTGTTCCAGATCAAACCTGAAAGGAGCCTTGATTTCCTTGATGGCACTCCAGAGAAAACCCAAGATCACTGTCTCAAGTCTAGAGGGATCCTGAGGACACTGGAGCAACACGAAAGGGCTCCGTGGACCCCAAATCTACTCGAGATGAGAGCTTAGTCCCTGGCTTCGACTCAAGAGGAATACCAACTTTCCACAAGCACTTCAAGAGGAGGCTTCTCTCAGCTACAGGTAAGTGAGAGGGACCCTGAGTTTGTGGCCTCAAGTGGAATGGACACCAAGATGCTCTGACTCGAAGTAAGGCCGGATATCCCTGCAGTGAATTGAATGCAGGCTCGGCTTGCATCTCCCAAGACGAAGGGATGTCTGAATCCCCTGTGGAGACCAAAGAGAAAGAACTAGTTCTCTGCCTCATCGCGACCGGAGGCCTCACGTCCTTTGAAAACTCGAGAGGTCCGCGGAGATCAATGCTTCCAAAGGAGACGATGCCTGATTCCTCTTGAAAATATATAGAGGTCCCAGGATCCCTGTGGCACACGGAAATTGACACTGGGTCTCCCGCCTCACGTGGAGACGCATCCCAATTTCCATGCCAAGACCCGAGGAGAATCCCGAGTTGTTTCTCACACATAGGAAGGAGTACTGATGTCGCTGAACAAACACGTGTCTGGAAGGGCCCTCCGCGTCGTAACTCAAGAATATACCACAGGTTAAGGCCACAACTCGAGAAAAACCAGGAGACTTCCCCCTCGCCGCGAGATGAGGCCCGATTCCCCTGCCCTGCGTGCAGAGCAATTCCGTGTTCCACATCAAACGTAAACGGAGCCTTGATTTCCTTGATGGCACTCCAGAGAAAACCCAAGATCACTGTCTCAAGTCTAGAGGGATCCTGAGGTCACTGGAGCAACAAGAAAGGGCTCCGTGGACCCCAAATCAACTCGTGATGAGAGCTTAGTCCCTGGCTTCGACTCAAGAGGAATACCAACTTTCCGCAAGCACTTCAAGAGGAGGCTTCTCTCAGCTACATGTATGTGAGAGGGACCCTGAGTATGTGGCCTCAAGTGGAATGGACACCGAGATGCTCTGACTCGAAGTAAGGCCGGATATCCCTTCAGTGAATTGAATGAAGGCTCGTCTTGCATCTCCCAAGACGAAGGGATGTCTGAATCCCCTGTGGAGACCACAGAGAAAGTCATAGTCCTCCGCCTCATCGCGACCGTAGGCCTCACATCCTTTGAAAACTCGAGAGGTCTGCCGAGATCAATGCTTTCAAAGGAGACAATGCCTGACTCCTCTTGAAAATGGATAGGAGTCCCAGGATCCCTGTGGCACGTGGAAATGTTCCCTGGGTCTCCCGCCTCACGTGGAGACGCGTCCCAATTGCCATGCCAAGACTCGAGGAGATTCCCGAGGTGTCCCTCGCACCTAGGCAGGAGTCCTGAAGTCGCTGAACAAACACGTGTCTGGAAGGGCCCTCCCCGTCGTAACTCGAGAATATACCCCAGGTTCCGGCCGCCACTCGAGAAAAACCATGAGACTTCCCCCTCGCCGCGAGATGAGGCCCGATTCCCCTGCACTGCGTGCAGAGCAATTCCGTCTTCCACATCAAACGTGAAAGGATCCTTGATTTCCTTGATGGCACACCAGAGAACACCCAAGATCACTGTCTCAAGTCTAGAGGGATCCTGAGGTCACTGTAGCAACACGAAAGGGCTCCCTGGACCCCAAATCACCTCGAGATGAGAGTTTTGTCCCTGGCTTCGACTCAAGAGGAATACCCACTTTCCACAAGCACCTCAAGAGGAGGCTTCTCTCAGCTACAGTTATGTGAGAGGGACCCTGAGTTTGTGGCCTCAAGTGGAATGGACACCGAGACGCTCTGACTCGAAGGAAGGCCGGATATCCCTGCAGTGAATTGAATGCAGGCTCGTCTTGCATGTCCCACGGCGAAGGGATGTCTGAATCCCCTGTGGAAACCACAGAGAAAGACCTAGTTCTCCGCCTCATCACGACCGGAAGCCTCACGTCCTTTGAAAACTCGAGAGGTCTGCGGAGATCAATGCTTCCAAAGTAGACGATGCCTGATTCCTCTTGAAAATGGATAGGAGTCCCAGGATCCCTGTGGCACTGGGAAAGGGACCCTGGGTCTCCCGCCTCACGTGGAGACGCGTCCCAATGGCCATGCCAAGACTCGAGGAGAATCCCGAGGTGTCCCTCGCACCTAGGCAGGAGTCCTGACATCGCTGAACAAACATGTGTCTGGAAGGGCCCTCCCCGTCGTAACTCGAGAATATACCCCAGGTACCGGCCGCAACTCGAGAAAAACCATGAGACTTCCCCCTCGCCGTGAGATGAGGCCGAATTCCCCTGCACTGCGTTCAGAGCAATTCCGGGTTCCACATCAAACATGAAAGGAGCCTTGATTTCCTTGATGGCACACCAGAGAAAACCCAAGATCACTTTCTCAAGTCTAGAGGGATCCTGAGGTCACTGTAGCAACACGAAAGGGCTCCCTGGACCCCAAATCAACTCGAGATGATAGCTTCGTCCCTGGCTTCGACTCAAGAGGAATACCCACTTTCCACAAGCACCTCAAGAGGAGGCTTCACTCAGCTACAGGTATGTGAGAGGGACCCTGAGTTTGTGGCCTCAAGTGGAATGGACACCGAGATGCTCTGACTCAAAGGAAGGCCGGATATCCGTGCAGTGAATTGAATGCAGGCTCGTCTTGCATCTCCCACGACGAAGGGATGTCTGAATCCCCTGTGGAGACCACAGAGAAAGACCTAGTTCTCCGCCTCATCGCAACCAGAGGCCTCACGTCCTTTGAAAACTCGAGGTCCGCGGAGATCAATGCTTCCAAAGGAGACGATGCCTGACTCCTCTTGAAAATGGATAGGAGTCCCAGGATCCCTGTGGCACGTGGAAAGGGACCCTGGGTCTCCCGCCTCACGTGGAGACACGTCCCAATGGCCATGCCAAGACTCGAGGAGAATCCCGAGGTGTCCCTCGCACCTAGGCAGGAGTAACTCGAGAATATACCCCAGGTTCCGGCCGCAACTCGAGAAAAACCATGAGAATTACCCATCGCCGCGAGATGAGGCCCGATTCCCCTGCACTGCGTGCAGAACAATTCCGTGTTCCACAACAAACATGAAAGGAGCCTTGATTTCCTTAATGGCACTCCAGAGAACACCCAAGATCACTGTCGCATGTCTAGAGGGATCCTGAGGTCACTGTAGCAACACAAAAGGGCTCCGTGGACCCCAAATCAACTCGAGATGAAAGCTTCGTCCCAGGCTTCGACTCAAGAGGAATACCCACTTTCCACAAGCACCTCAAGAGGAGGCTTCTCTCACCTACAGGTATGTGAGAGGGACCCTGAGTTTGTGGCCTCAAGTGGAATGGACACCGAGACGCTCTGACTCGAAGGAAGGCCGGATATCCCTGCAGTGAATTGAATGCAGGCTCGTCTTGCATCTCCCACGACGAAGGGATGTCTGAATCCCCTGTGGAGACCACAGAGAAACACCTAGTTCTCCGCCTCATCGCGACCGGAGTTCTCACGTCCTTTGAAAACTCGAGATGTCCGCGGAGATCAATGCTTCCAAAGGAGACGATGCCTGACTCCTCTTGAAAATGGATAGGTGTCCCAGGATCCCTGTGGCACGTGGAAAGGGACCCTGGGTCTCCCGCCTCACGTGGAGACGCGTCCCAATGGCCAAGCCAAGACTCGAGGAGAATCCCGAGGTGTCCCTCACACCTAGGCAGGAGGCCTGACGTCGCTGAAGAAACACGTGTCTGTAAGGGCCCTCCCCGTCGTAACTCGAGAATATACCCCAGGTTCCGGCCACAACTCGAGAAAAACCATGAGACTTCCCCATCACCGCGAGAAGAGGCCCGATTCCCCTGCACTGCGTGCAGAGCAATTCCGTGTTCCCCATCAAACGTGAAAGGAGCCTTGATTTCCTTGATGGCACTCCAGAGAAAACCCAAGATCACTGTCTCAAGTCTAGAGGGATCCTGATGTCACTGGGGCAACATGAAAGGGCTGCGTGGACCCCAAATCAACTCGAGATGAGAGCTTAGTCCCTGGCTTCGACTCAAGAGGAATACCAAGTTTCCACAAGCACCTCAAGAGGAGGCTTCTCTCAGCTACAGGTATGTGAGAGGGACCCTGAGTTTGTGGCCTCAAGTGGACTGGAAACCGAGATGCTCTGACTGGAAGTAAGGCCATATATCCCTGCAGTGAATTGAATGCAGGCTCGTCTTGTATCTCCCAAGACGACGGGATGTCTGAATCCCCTGTGGAGACCACAGAGAAAGACCTAGTTCTCCGCCTCATCGAGACCGGAGGCCTCACATCCTTTGAAAACTCGAGAGGTCTGCGGAGATCAATGCTTCCAAAGGAGACGATGCCTGACTCCTCTTGAAAATGGATAGGAGTCCCAGGATCCCTGTGGCACGTGGAAAGGGTCCCTGGGTCTCCCGCCTCACGTGGAGACGCGTCCAAATTGCCATGCCAAGACTCGAGGAGAATCCCGAGGTGTCCCTCGCACCTAGGCAGGAGTCCTGACGTCGCTGAACAAACACATGTCTGGAAGGGCCCTCCCCGTCGTAACTCGAGAATATACCCCAGGTTCGGGCCGCAACTCGAGAAATACCATGAGATTTCACCCTCGCCGCGAGTTGAGGCCCGATTCCCCTGCACTGCATGCAGAGCAATTCCGTGTTCCACATCAAAAGTGAAAGGAGCCTTGATTTCCTTGATGGCACTCCAGAGAAAACCCAAGATCACTGTCTCAAGTCTAGAAGGATCCTGAGGTCACTGGACCAACAGGAAAGGGCTCCGTGGACCCCAAATCAACTCTAGATGAGAACTTAGTCCCTGGCTTCGACTCAAGAGGAATACCAACTTTCCACAAGCACCTCAAGAGGAGGCTTCTCTCAGCTACAGGGATGTTAGAGGGACCCGGATTTTGTGGCCTCAAGTGGAATGGACACCGAGATGCTCTGACTCGAAGTAAGGCCAGATATGCCTGCAGTGAATTGAATGCAGGCTCGTCTTGCATCTACCAAGGCGAAGGGATGTCTGAATCCCTTGTGGAGACCACAGAGAAAGACCTAGTCCTCCGCCTCATCGCGACTGGAGGCCTCACATCCTTTGAAAACTCGAGAGCCCAGCGGAGATCAATGCTTCCAAAGGAGACGATGCCTGTCTTCACTTGAAAATGGTTAGGAGTCCCAGGATCCCTGTGGAATGTGGAAATGGACCCTGGGTCTCCCGCCTGACGTTGAGACGCGTCCCAATTGCCATGCCAAGACTCGAGGAGAATCCCGAGGTGTCCCTCGCACCTAGGCAGGAGTCCTGACGTCACGGAACAAACACGTGTCTGGAAGGGCCCTCCCCGTCGTAACTCGAAATATACCCCAGGTTCCGGCCGCAACTCGAGAAAAACCATGAGACTTCCCCCTCGTCGCGAGATGAGGCCCGTTTCCCCTGCACTGCGTGCAGAGCAATTCCGTGTTCCACATCAAACGTGAAAGGAGCCTTGATTTCCTTGATGGCACTCCAGAGAAAACCCAAGATCACTGTCTCAAGTCTAGAGGGATCCTGAGGTCACTGGAGCAACACGAAAGGGCTCCGTGGACCCCAAATCAACTCGAGATGAGAGCTTAGTCTCTGGCTTCGACTCAAGAGGAATACCAACTTTCCACAAGCGCCTCAAGACTAGGCTTCTCTCAGCTACAGGTATGTGAGAGGGACCCTGAGTTTTTGGCCTCAAGTGGAATGGACACCGAGATGTTCTGACTCGAAGTAAGGTCGGATATCCCTGCAGTGAATTGAATTCAGGCTCGACTTGCATCTCCCAAGACGAAGGGATGTCTGAATCCCCTGTGCAGACCACAGAGAAAGACCTAGTCCTCCCCTCATCGCGACCGGAGGCCTCACATCCTTTGAAAACTCGAGAGGTCTGCGGAGATCAATGCTTCCAAAGGAGACGATGCCTGACTCCTCTTGAAAATGGATAGGAGTCCCAGGATCCCTGTGGCATGTGGAAAGGGACCCTGGGTCTCCCGCCTCACGTGGAGACGCGTCCCAATTGCCATGCCAAGACTCGAGGAGAATCCCGAGGTTTCCCTCACACCTAGGCAGGAGTCCTGACGTCGCTGAACAAATACGTGTGTGGAAGGGCCCTCCCCGTCGTAACTCGAGAATATATCCCAGGTTCCGGCCGCAAATCGAGAAAAACCATGAGACTTCCCCCTCGTCGCGAGATGAGTCCCGTTTCCCCTGCACTGCGTGCAGAGCAATTCCGTGTTCCACATCAAACGTGAAAGGAGCCTTGATTTCCTTGATGGCACTCCAGAGAAAAGCCAAGATCACTGTCTCAAGTCTAGAGGGATCCTGAGGACACTGGAGCAACACGAAAGGGCTCTGTGGACCCCAAATCAACTCGAGATGAGACCTTAATCCCTGGCTTCGACTCAAGAGGAATACCAACTTTCCACAAGCACCTCAAGAGGAGGCTTCTCTCAGCTACAGGTATGTGAGAGGGACCCTGAGTTTGTGGCCTCAAGTGGAATACAGACCGAGATGCTCTGACTCAAAGGAAGGCCGGATATCCCTGCAGTGAATTGAATGCAGGCTCGGCTTGCATCTCCCAAGACGAAGGGATGTCTGAATCCCCTGTGGAGACCACAGAGAAAGACCTCGTCCTCCGCCTCATCGCGACCGGAGGCCTCACATCCTTTGAAAACTCGAGAGGTCCGCGGAGATCAATGCTTCCAAAGGAGACGATGCCTGACTCCTCTTGAAAATGGATAGGAGTCCCAGGATCCCTGTGGCACGTGGAAAGGAACCCTGGGTCTCCCGCCTCACGTGGAGATGCGTCCCAATTGCCATGCCAAGACTCAAGGAGAATCCCGAGGTGTCCCTCGCACCCAGGCAGGAGTCCTGACGTCGCTGAACAAACACGTGTATGGAAGGTCCCTCCCCGTCGTAACTCGAGTATATACCCCAGGTTATGGCCGCAACTCGAGAAAAACCATGAGACTTCCCCCTCGCCGCGAGATGAGGCCAGATTCCCCTGCATTGCGTGCAGAGAAATTCCGTGTTCCACATTAAACGTGAAAGGAGACTTGATTTCCTTGATGGCACTCCAGACAAAACCCAAGATCACTGTCTCAAGTCAAGAGGGATCCTCAGGTCACTGGAGCAACACAAAAGGTCTTCGTGGACCCCAAATCAACTCGAGATGAGAGCTTAGTCCCTGGCTTCGACTCAAGAGGAATACCAACTTTCCACAAGCACCTCAAGAGGAGGCTTCTCTCAGCTACAGGGATGTTAGAGGGACCCTGAATTTGTGGCCTCAAGTGGAATGGACACCGAGATGCTCTGACTCGAAGTAAGGCCAGATATCCCTGCAGTGAATTGAATGTAGGCTCGTCTTGCATCTCCCAAGACGATGGGATGTCTGAATCCCTTGTGGAGACCACAGAGAAAGACCTAGTCCTCCGCCTCATCGCGACTGGAGGCCTCACATCCTTTGAAAACTCGAGAGGCCCGCGGAGATCAATGCTTCCAAAGGAGACGATGCCTGACTTCACTTGAAAATGGATAGGAGTCCCAGTATCCCTGTGGAATGTGGAAATGGACCCTGGGTCTCCCGCCTCACGTTGAGACGCGTCTCAATTGCCATGCCAAGACTCGAGGAGAATCGCGAGGTGTCCCTCGCACCTAGGCATGAGTCCTGACGTCGCGGAACAAACACATGTCTGGAAGGGCCCTCCCCGTCGTAACTCGAGAATATACCACAGGTTCCGGCCGCAACTCGAGAAAAACCATGAGACTTCCCCCTCGCCGCGAGATGAGGCCCGATTCACCTGCACTGCATGCAGAGCAATTCCGTGTTCCACATCAAACGTGAAAGGAGCCTTGATTTCCTTGATGGCACTCCAGAGAAAACCCAAGATTACTGTCTTAAGTCTAGAGGGATCCTGAGGTCACTGGAGCAACACGAAAGGGCTCCGTGGACCCCAAATCAACTCGAGATGAGAGCTTTGTCCCTGGCTTCGACTCAAGAGGAATACCAACTTTCCACAAGCACCTCAAGAGGAGGCTTCTCTCAGCTACAGGTATGTGAGAGGGACCCTGAGTTTGTGGCCTCAAGTGGAATGGACACCGAGATGCTCTGACTCGAAGGAAGGCCGGATATCCCTGCAGTGAATTGAATGCAGGCTCGTATTGCATCTCCCAAGACGAAGGGATGTCTGAATCCCCTGTGGAGACCACAGAGAAAGAATTCGTCCTCCGCTTCATCGCGACCGGAGGCCTCACATCCTTTGAAAACTCGAGAGGTCCGCGGAGATCAATGCTTCCAAAGGAGGCGATGCCTCACTCCTCTTGAAAACGGATAGGAGTCCCAGGATCCCTGTGGCACGTGGAAAGGGACCCTGGGTCTCCCGCCTCACGTTGAGACGCGTCTCAATTGCCATGCCAAGACTCGAGGAGAATCCCGAGGTTTCCCTTACACCTAGACAAGAGTCCTGACATCGCGGAACAAACACGTGTCTGGAAAAGCCCTCCCCGTGGTAACTCGAGAATATACCCCAGGTTCCGGCCGCACCTCGTGAAAAACCATGAGGCTTCCCCCTCGCCGGGAGATGAGGCCCGATTCCCCTGCACTGCGTGCAGAGCAATTCCGTGTTCCACATCAAACGTGAAAGGAGCCTTGATTTCCTTGATGGCACTCCAGAGAAAACCCAAGATCACTGTCTCACGTCTAGAGGGAACCTTAGGTCACTGGAGCAACAAGAATGGGCTCCGTGGACCACAAATCAACTCGATATGAGAGCTTAGTCCCTGGCTTCAACTCAAGAGGAATACCCACTTTCCACAAGCACCTCAAGAGGAGGCTTCTCTCAGCTACAGGTATGTGAGAGGGACCCTGAGTTTGTGGCCTCAAGTGGAATGGACACCAAAATGCTCTGACTCGAAGTAAGGCCGGATATCCCTGCAGTGAAATGAATGCAGGCTCGTCTTGCATCTCCCAAGAAGAAGGGTTGTCTGAATCCCCTGTGGAGACCACGGAGAAAAACCTAGTTCTCCGCCTCAACGCGACCGGATGCCTCACATCCTTTGAAAACTAGAGAGGTCTGCCGAGATCAATGCTTCCAAAGGAGACGATGCCGGACTCCTCTTGAAAATGGATAGGAGTCCGAGGATCCCTGTGGCAAGTGGAAAGGGACACTAGGTCTCCCGCCTCACGTGGAGACGCGTCCCAATTGCCATGCCAAGACTCGAGGAGATTCCCGAGGTGTCCCTCGAACCTACGCAGGAGTCCTGACGTCGGTGAACAAACACGTGTCTGGAAGGGCCCTCCCCATCGTAACTCGAGAATATACCCCAGGTTCCGGCCGCAACTCGAGAAAAACCATGAGACTTCCCCCTCGCCGCTAGATGAGGCCCGATTCCCCTGCCCTGCGTGCAAAGCAATTCCGTGTTCCACATCAAACGTGAAAGGAGCCTTGATTTCCTTGATGGCACTCCAGAGAAAACCAAACATCACTGTCTCAAGTCTAGAGGGATCCTGAGGTCACTGGATCAACACGAAAGGGCTCCGTGGACCCCAAATCAACTCGAGATGAGAGCTTAGTCCCTGGCTTCGACTCAAGAGGAATACCAACTTTCCACAAGCACCTCAAGAGGAGGCTTCTCTCAGCTACAGGTATGTGAGAGGGACCCTGAGTTTGTGGCCTCAAGTGGAATGGACACCGAGATGCTCTGACTCGAAGTAAGGCCGGATATCCCTGCAGTGAATTGAATGCAGGCTCGTCTTGCATCTCCCAAGATGAAGGGATGTCTGAATCCCCTGTGGAGACCACAGAGAAAGACCTAATTCTCCGCCTCATCGCGAGCGGAGGCCTCACATCCTTTGAAAACTCGAGAGGTCCGCGGAGATCAATGCTTCCAAAGGAGACGATGCCTGACTCCTCTTGAAAATGGATAGGAGTCCCAGGATCCCTGTGGCACGTGGAAAGGGACCCTGGGTCTCCCGCCTTATGTGGAGATGCGTCCCAATTGCCATGCCAAGACTCGAGGAGAATCCTGAGGAGTCCCTCGCACCTAGGCAAGAGTCCTGACGTCACTGAACAAACACGTGTCTCGAAGCCCCTCCCCGTCGTAACTCGAGAATATACCCCAGGTTCCGGCCGCAACTCGAAAAAAACCATGAGACTTCCCCCTCGCCGCGAGATGAGGCCCGATTCCCCTGCACTGCGTGCAGAGCAATTCCGTGTTCCACATCAAACCTGAAAGGAGCCTTGATTTCCTTGATGGCACTCCAGAGAAAACCCAAGATCACTTTCTCTAGTCTAGAGGGATCCTGAGGTCACTGGAGCAACACGAAAAGGATCCGTGGACCCCAAATCAACTCGAGATGAGAGATTAGTCCCTCAATTCAACTCAGGAGGAATACGAACTTTCCACAAGCCCCTCAAGAGGAGGCTTCTCCAGCTACAGGTATGTGAGAGGGACCCTGAGTTTGTGGCATCAAGTGGAATGGACACCGAGATGTTCTGACTCGAAGTAAGGCTGGATATCCCTGCAGTGAATTGAATGCAGGCTCGTCTTGCATCTCCCAAGACGAAGGGATGTCTGAATCCCCTGTGGAGACCACAGAGAAAGTCCTAGTCCTCCGCCTCATGGCGACCGTAGGCCTCACATCCTTTGAAAACTCGAGAGGTCTGCGGAGATCAATGCTTCCAAAGGAGACGATGCCTGACTCCTCTTGAAAATGGATAGGAGTCCCAGGATCCCTGTGGCACGTGGAAAGGTTCCCTGGGTCTCCCGCCTCACGTGGAGACGCGTCCCCATTGCCATGCCAAGACTCGAGGAGAATCCCGAGGTGTCCCTCGCACCTAGGCAGGAGTGCTGACGTCGCTGAACAAACACGTGTCTGGAAGGGCCCTCCCCGTCGTAACTCGAGAATATACCCCAGGTTCCGGCCGCAACTCGAGAAAAACCATGAGACTTCCCCCTGCCACGAGATGAGTCCCGATTCCCCTGCAATGCATGCAGAGCTATTCCGTGTTCCACATCAAACGTGAACGGAGCCTTGATTTCCTTGATGGCACTAAAGAGAAAACCCAAGATCACTGTCTCAAGTCTAGAGGGATCCTGAGGTCACTGGAGCAACACGAAAGGGCTCCGTGGACCCCAAATCAACTCGAGATGAGAGCGTAGTCCCTGGCTTCGACTCAAGTGGAATACCAACTTTCCACAAGCACCTCAAGAGGAGGTTTCTCTCAGCTACAGCTTTGTGAGAGGGACCCTGAGTTTGTGGCCTCAAGTGGAATGGACACCGAGATGCTCTGACTCGAAGTAAGGCCGGATATTCCAGCAATGAATTGAATGCAGGCTCGGCTTGCATCTCCCAAGAAGAAGGGATGTCTGAATGCCCTGTGGAGACCACAGAGAAAGAACTCGTTTTCCGCCTCATCGCGACCGGAGGCATCAAATCCTTTGAAAACTCGAGAGGTCCGCGAAGATCAATGCTTCCAAAGGAGACGATGCCTGAGTCCTCTTGAAAATGGATAGGAGTCCCAGGATCCCTGTGGCACGTGGAAGGGACCCTGGGTCTCCCGCTTCACCTGGAGACGCGTCCCAATGGCCATGCCAAGACTCGAGGAGAATCCCGAGATATCCCTCGCACCTAGGCAGGAGTCGTGACGTCGCTGAACAAACACGTGTCTGGAAGGGCCCTCCCCGTCGTAACTCGAGAATATACCCCAGTTTCCGGCCGCAACTCGAGAAAAACCATGAGACTTCCCCCTCGCTGCGAGATGAGGCCAGATTCCCCTGCACTGCGTGCAGAGCAATTCCGTGTTCCACATCAAACGTGAAAGGAGCCTTGATTTCCTTGATGGCACTCCAGAGAAAATCCAAGATCCCTGTCTCAAGTCTAGAGGGATCCTGAGGTCACTGTAGCAACACGAAAGGGCTCCGTGGACCGCAAATCAACTCGAAATGAGAGCTTAATCCCTGGCTTCGACTCAAGAGGAATACCAACTTTCCACAAGCACCTCAAGTGGAGGCTTCTCTAAGCTACAGGTATGTGAGAGGGACCCTGAGTTTGTGGCCTCAAGTGGAATGGACACCGAGATGCTGTGACTCAAAGTAAGGCCGTATATCACTGCAGTGAATTGAATGCAGGCTCGTCTTGCATCTCCCAAGACGAAGGGATGTCTGAATCCCCTGTGGAGACCACAGAGAAAGACCTAGTTCTCCGCCTCATCGCGACCGGAGGTCTCACGTCCTTTGAAAACTCAAGAGGTCCGCGGAGATCAATGCTTCCAAAGGAGACGATGCCTGAGTCCTCTTGAAAATGGATAGGAGTCCCAGGATCACTGTGGCACTTGGAAAGGGACCCTGGGTCTCCCGCCTCACGTGGAGACGCGTCCCAATGGCCATGCCAAGACTCGAGGAGAATCCCGAGGTGTCCCTCGCACCTAGGCAGGAGTCCTGACGTCGCTGAAGAAACACGTGTCTGGAAGGGCACTACCCGTCGTAACTCGAGAATATACCCCAGGTTCCGGCCGCAACTCGAGAAAAACCATGAGACTTCCCCCTCGCCGCGACATGAGGCCCGATTCCCCTGTACTGTGTGCAGAGCAATTCCGTGTTCCACATGAAACATGAAAGGAGCCTTGATTTCCTTGATGGCACTCCAGAGAACACCCAAGATCACTGTCTCAAGTCTAGAGGGATCCTGAGGTCACTGTAGCAACACGAAAGGGCTCCATGGACCCGAAATCAACTCGAGATGAGAGCTTCGTCCCTGGCTTCAACTAAAGAGAAATACCCACTTTCCACAAGCACCTCAAGAGGAGGCTTCTCTCAGCTAAAGGTATGTGAGAGGAACCCAGAATTTGTGGCCTAAAGTGGAATGGACACCGAGGTGCTCTGACTCGAAGGAAGGCCGGATATCCCTGCAGTGAATTGAATGCAGGCCTCTTTTGCATCTCCCACGACGAAGGGATGTCTGAATCCCCTGTGGAGACCACAGAGAAAGACCTAGTTCTCCGCCTCATCGCGACCGGAAGCCTCACGTCCTTTGAAAACTCGAGAGGTCCGCGGAAATCAATGCTTCGAAAGGAGATGATGCCTGACTCCTCCTGAAAATGATTAGTAGTACCGGGATCCCTGTGGCACGTGGAAAGGGACCCTGGGTCTCCCGCCTCACGTGGAGACACGTCCCAATGGCCATGCCAAGACTCGAGGAGAATCCCGAGGTGTCCCTCGCACCTAGGCAGGAGTAACTCGAGAATATACCCCAGGTTCTGGCCGCAACTCGAGAAAAACCATGAGAATTCCCCCTCGCCGCGAGATGAGGCCCGATTCCCCTGCACTGCGTGCAGAGCAATTCCGTGTTCCACAACAAACATGAAAGGAGCCTTGATTTCCTTAATGGCACTCCAGAGAACACCCAAGATCACTGTCTCAAGTCTAGAGGGATCCTGAGGTCACTGTAGCAACACGAAAGGGCTCCGTGACCCCAAATCAACTCGAGATGAGAGCTTCGTCCCTGGCTTCGACTCAAGAGGAATACCAACTTTCCACAAGCACCTCAAGAGGAGGCTTCTCTCAGCTACAGGTATGTGAGAGGGACCCTGAGTTTGTGGCCTCAAGTGGAATGGACACCGAGATGCTCTGACTCGAAAGAAGGCCGGATATCCCTGCAGTGAATTGAATGCAGGCTCGTCTTGCATCTCCCACGACGAAGGGATGTCTGAATGCCCTGTGGAGACCACAGAGAAACACCTAGTACTCCGCCTCATCGCGACCGGAGTTCTCACGTCCGTTGAAAACTCGATATGTCCGCGGAGATCAATGCTTCCAAAGGAGAAGATGCCTGACTCCTCTTGAAAATGGATAGGTGTCCCAGGATCCCTGTGGCACGTGGAAAGGGACCCTGGGTCTCCCGCCTCACGTGGAGACGCGTCCCAATGGCCAAGCCAAGACTCGAGAAGAATCCCGAGGTGTCCCTCACACCTAGGCAGGAGTCCTGATGTCGCTGAAGAAACACGTGTCTGTAAGGGCCCTCCCCGTCGTAACTCGAGAATATACCCCATGTTCCGGCCGCAACTCGAGAAAAACCATGAGACTTCCCCCTCGCCGCGAGATGAGGCCCGATTCCCCTGCAGTGCGTGCAGAGCAATTCCGTGTTCCACATCAAACATGAAAGGAACCTTGATTTCCTTGATGGCACTCCAGAGAACACCCAAGATCACTGTCTCAAGTCTAGAGGGATCCTGAGGTCACTGGAGCAACACGAAAGGGCTCCGTGGACCCCAAATCAACTCGAGATGAGAGCTTCGTCCCTGGCTTCCAATCAAGAGGAATACCCACTTTCCACAAGCACCTCAAGAGGAGGCTTCTCTCAGCTACAGGTATGTGAGAGGGACCCTGAGTTTGTGGCCTCAAGTGGAATGGACACCGAGATGCTCTGACTCTATGGAAGGCCGGATATCCCGGCAGTGAATTGAATGCAGGCCTCTTTTGCATCTCCCACGACGAAGGGATGTCTGAATCCCCTGTGGAGACCACAGAGAAAGACCTTGTTCTCTGCCTCATCGCGACTGGAGGTCTCCCGTCCTTTGAAAACTCGAGAGGTCCGCAGAGAACAAGGCTTCCAAAGGAGACGATGCCTGACTTCTCTTGAAAATGGATAGGAGTCCCAGGATCCCTGTGGCACGTGGAAAGGGACCCTGAGTCTCCCGCCTCACGTGGAGACGCGTCCCAATGGCCATGCCAAGAATCGAGGAGAATCCCGAGGTGTCCCTCGCACCTAGGCAGGAGTCCTGACGTCGCTGAACAAACACGTGTCTGGAAGGGCCCTCCCCGTCGTAACTCGAGAATATACCCCAGGTTCCGCCCGCAACTCAAGAAAAACCAAGAGACTTCCCCCTCGCAGCGAGATGAGGCCCGATTCCCCTGCACTGCGTGCAGAGCAATTCCATGTTCCACATCAAACATGAAAGGAGCCTTGATTTCCTTGATGGCACTCCAGAGAACACCCAAGATCACTGTCTCATGTCTAGAGGGATCCTGAGGTCACTGTAGCAACACGAAAGGGCTCCGGGGACCCCAAATCAACTCGAGATGAGAGCTTCATCCCTGGCTTCGACTCAGGAGGTATACCCACTTTCCACAAGCACCTCAACACGAGGCTTCTCTCAGCTACAGGTGTGTGAGAGGGACCCTGAGTTTGTGGCCTCAAGTGGAATGGACACCGAGATGCTCTGACTCGAAGGAAGGCCGGATATCCCTGCAGTGAATTGAATGCAGGCTCGTCTTTTTCTCCCACGACGAAGGGATGCCTCAATCACCTGTGGAGACCAAGGAGAAAGACCTAGTTCTCCGCCTCATCGCGACCGGAGGCCTCACGTCCTTTGAAAATTCAAGAGGTCCGCGGAGATCAATGCTTCCAAAGGAGACGATGCCTGACTCCGCTTGAAAATGGATAGGAGTCCCAGGATCCCTGTGGCATGTGGAAAGGAACCCTGGGTCTCCCGCCTCATGTGGAGACGAGTCCCAATCGCCATGCCAAGACTCGAGGAGAATCCCGAGGTGTCCCTCGCACCTAGGCTGGAGTCCTGACGTCGCTGAACAAACACGTGTCTGGAAGGGCCCTCCCCGTCGTAACTCGAGAATATACCCCAGGTTCCGGCCGCAACTCGAGAAAAACCATGAGACTTCCCCCTCGCCGCGAGATGAGGCCCGATTCCCCTGCACTGCATGCAGAGCAATTCCGTGTTCCACATCAAACATGAAAGGAACCTTGATTTGCTTGATGGCACTCCAGAGAACACCCAAGATCACTGTCTCAAGTCTAGAGGGATCCTGAGGTCACTGTAGCAACACGAAGGGTCTCCGTGGACCCCAAATCAACTCGAGATTAGAGCTTAGTCCCTGGCTTCGACTCAAGAGGAATGCCAACTTTCCACAAGCACCTCAAGAGGAGGCTTCTCTCAGCTACAGTTATGTGAGAGGGACCCTTAGTTGTGGCCTCAAGTGGAACGCACACCGAGATGTTCTGACTAGAAGTATGGCCGGAAAACCCTGCATTGAATTGAATGCAGGCTCGTCTTGTATCTCCCAAGACGAAGGGATGTCTGAATCCCCTGTGGAGACCACAGAGAAAGACCTAGTTCTCTGCCTCATCGCGACCGGTGGCCGCACATCCTTTGAAAACTCGAGAGGTCCGCGGAGATCAATGCTTCCAAAGGAGAGGACGCCTGACTCCTCTTGAAAATGAGTAAGAGTACCAGGATCCCTGTGGCACGTGGAAAGGGACCCTGGGTCTCCCGCCTCAAGTGGAGACGCGTCCCAATTGCCATGCCAAGACTCAAGGAGAATCCCGAGGTGTCCCTCGCACCTAGGCAGGAGTCCTGACCTCGCTGAAGAAACACGTGTCTGGAAGGGCCCTCCCCGTCGTAACTCGAGAATATACCCCAGGTTCCGGCCGCAACTCGAGAAAAACCATGAGACTTCCTCCTCGCCGCGAGATGAGGCCCGATTACCCTGCACTGCGTGCAGAGCAATTCCGTGTTCCACATCAAACGTGAAAGGAGCCTTGATTTCCTTGATGGCACTCCAGAGAAAACCCAAGATCACTGTCTCAACCCTAGAGGGATCCTGAGGTCACTGTAGCAACACGAAAGGGCTCCGTGGACCCCAAATCAACTCGAGATGAGAGCTTCGTCCCTGGCTTCAACTCAAGAGGAATACCCACTTTCCACAAGCACCTCAAGAGGAGGCTTCTCTCAGCTACAGGTATGTGAGACGGACCCTGAGTTTGTGGCCTCAAGTGGAATGGACACCGAAATGCTCTGATTCGAAGGAAGGCCGGATATCCCGGCAGTGAATTGAATGAAGGCTCCTCTTGCATTTCCCACGACGAAGGGATGTCTGAATTCCATGTGGAGACCACAGAGAAAGACCTAGTTCTCGGCCTCATTGCGACCGGAGGCCTCAAGTCCTTTGAAAACTCGAGAGGTCGGCGGAGATCAATGCCTTCAAAAGGAGACGATGCCTGACTCCTCTTGAAAATGGATATGAGTCCCAGGATCCCTGTGGCACGTGGAAAGGGACCGTGGGTCTCCCGCCTCACGTGGAGACGCGTCCCAATGGCCATGCCAAGACTCGAGGAGAATCCCGAGGTGTCCCTCGCACCTAGGCAGGAGTCCTGACGTCGCTGAACAAACACGTGTCTGGAAGGGCCCTCCCCGTCGTAACTCGAGAATATACTAGAGGTTCCGGCCGCAACTCGAGAAAAACCATGAGACTTCTGCCTCGCCGCGAGATGAGGCCCGATTCCCCTGCACTGCGTGCAGAGCAATTCCGTGTTCCACATCAAACATGAAAGGAGCCTTGATTTCCTTGATGGCACTCCAGAGAACACCCAAGATCACTGTCTCAAATGTAGAGGGATCCTGAGGTCACTGTAGCAACAAGAAAGGGCTCCGTGGACAACAAATCAACTCGAGATGAGAGCTTCGTCCCTGGCTTCGACTCAAGAGGAATACCCACTTTCCACAAGCACCTCAAGAGGAGGCTTCTCTCAGCTACAGGTATGTGAGAGGGACCCTGAGTTTGTGGCCTCAAGTGGAATGGACACCGAGATGCTCTGACTCGAAGGAAGGCCGGATATCCCTGCAGTGAATTGAATGCAGGCTCGTCTTGCATCTCCCACGACGAAGGGATTTCTGAATCCCCTGTGGAGACCACAGAGAAAGACCTAGTTCTCCGCCTCATCGCGAACGGAAGCCTCACGTCCTTTGCAAACTCGAGAGGTCCGCGGAGATCAATGCTTCCAATGGAGACGATGCCTGACCAGTCTTGAAAATGGATAGGAGTCCCAGGATCCCTGTGGCACGTGGAAAGGGACCCTGGGTCTCCCGCCTCACGTGGAGACACGTCCCAATGGCCATGCCAAGACTCGAGGAGAATCCCGAGGTGTCCCTCGCACCTAGGCAGGAGTCCTGACGTCGCTGAAGAAACACGTGTCTGGAAGGGCCCTCACCGTCGTAACTCGAGAATATACCCCAGGTTCCGGCCGCAACTCGAGAAAAACCATGAGACTTCCCCCTCGCCACGAGATGAGGCCGGATTCCCCTGCACTGCGAGCAGAGCAATTCCGTGTTCCACATCAAACATGAAAGGAGCCTTGATTTCCTTGATGGCACTCCAGAGAACACCCAAGATCACTGTCTCAAGTCTAGAGGGATCCTGAGGTCTCTGTAGCAACACGAAAGGGCTCCCTGTACCCCAAATCAACCCGAGATGAGAGCTTCGTCCCTGGCTTCAACTCAAGAGGAATACCTACTTTCCACAAGCATCTCAAGAGGAGGCTTCTCTCAGCTGCAGGTATGTGAGAGGAACCCTGAGTTTGTGGCCTCAAGTGGAATGGACACCGAGATGCTCTGACTCGAAGTAAGGCCGGATATCCCTGCAGTGAATTGAATGCAGGCTCGTCTTGCATCTCCCAAGACGAAGGG
This sequence comes from Dama dama, assembly GCF_033118175.1. Lineage (NCBI taxonomy): Eukaryota > Metazoa > Chordata > Mammalia > Artiodactyla > Cervidae > Dama > Dama dama. Next base: position 1,743,854 of record NW_026870930.1, read on the forward strand.
ATGTCTGAATCCCCTGTGGAGACCACAGAGAAAGCCTAGTCCTCCCCTCATCGCGACCGGAGGCCTCACATCCTTTGAAAACTCGAGAGGTCTGCGGAGATCAATGCTTCCAAAGTATACGATGCCTGACTCCTCTTGAAAATGGATAGGAGTCCCAGGATCCCTGTGGCACGTGGAAAGGGACCCTGGGTCTCCCGCCTCACGTGGAGACGCGTCCCAATTGCCATGCCAAGACTCGAGGAGAATCCCGAGGTTTCCCTCACAACTAGGCAGGAGTCCTGACGTCGCTGAACAAACACGTGTGTGGAAGGGCCCTCATCGTCGTAACTCGAGAATATATCCCAGGTTCCGGCCGCAACTCGAGAAAAACCATGAGACTTCCCCCTCGTCGCGAGATGAGGCCCGTTTCCCCTGCACTGCGTGCAGAGCAATTCCGTGTTCCACATCAAACGTGAAAGGAGCCTTGATTTCCTTGATGGCACTCCGCAGAAAAGCCAAGATCACTGTCTCAAGTCTAGAGGGATCCTGAGGACACTGGAGCAACACGAAAGGGCTCTGTGGACCCCAAATCAACTCGAGATGAGAGCTTAGTCCCTGGCTTCGACTCAAGAGGAATACCAACTTTCCACAAGCACCTCAAGAGGAGGCTTCTCTCAGCTACAGGTATGTGAGAGGGACCCTGAGTTTGTGGCCTCAAGTGGAATACAGACCGAGATGCTCTGACTCGAAGGAAGGCCGGATATCCCTGCAGTGAATTGAATGCAGGCTCGTCTTGCATCTCCCAAGACGAAGGGATGTCTGAATCCCCTGTGGAGACCACAGAGAAAGACCTCGTGCTCCGCCTCATCGCGAGCAGAGGCCTCACATCCTTTGAAAACTCGAGAGGTCCGCGGAGATCAATGCTTCCAAAGGAGACGATGCCTGACTCCTCTTGAAAATGGATAGGAGTCCCAGGATCCCTGTGGCACGTGGAAAGGGACCCTGGGTCTCCCGCCTCACGTGGAGATGCGTCCCAATTGCCATGCCAAGACTCAAGGAGAATCCCGAGGTGTCCCTCGCACCCAGGCAGGAGTCCTGACGTCGCTGAACAAACACGTGTCTGGAAGGTCCCTCCCCGTCGTAACTCGAGAATATACCCCAGGTTCCGGCCGCAACTCGAGAAAAACCATGAGACTTCCCCCTCGCCGCGAGATGAGGCCCGATTCCCCTGCATTGCGTGCAGAGAAATTCCGTGTTCCACATTAAACGTGAAAGGAGACTTGATTTCCTTGATGGCACTCCAGACAAAACCCAAGATCACTGTCTCAAGTCTAGAGGGATCCTGAGGTCTCTGTAGCAACACGAAAGGGCTCCCTGTACCCCAAATCAACCCGAGATGAGAGCTTCGTCCCTGGCTTCAACTCAAGAGGAATACCTACTTTCCACAAGCATCTCAAGAGGAGGCTTCTCTCAGCTACAGGTATGTGAGAGGAACCCTGAGTTTGTGGCCTCAAGTGGAATGGACACTGAGATGCTCTGACTCGAAGTAAGGCCGGATATCCCTGCAGTGAATTGAATGCAGGCTCGTCTTGCATCTCCCAAGACGAAGGGATGTCTGAATCCCCTGTGGAGACCACAGAGAAAGCCTAGTCCTCCCCTCATCGCGACCGGAGGCCTCACATCCTTTGAAAACTCGAGAGGTCTGCGGAGATCAATGCTTCCAAAGTATACGATGCCTGACTCCTCTTGAAAATGGATAGGAGTCCCAGGATCCCTGTGGCACGTGGAAAGGGACCCTGGGTCTCCCGCCTCACGTGGAGACGCGTCCCAATTGCCATGCCAAGACTCGAGGAGAATCCCGAGGTTTCCCTCACAACTAGGCAGGAGTCCTGACGTCGCTGAACAAACACGTGTGTGGAAGGGCCCTCATCGTCGTAACTCGAGAATATATCCCAGGTTCCGGCCGCAACTCGAGAAAAACCATGAGACTTCCCCCTCGTCGCGAGATGAGGCCCGTTTCCCCTGCACTGCGTGCAGAGCAATTCCGTGTTCCACATCAAACGTGAAAGGAGCCTTGATTTCCTTGATGGCACTCCGCAGAAAAGCCAAGATCACTGTCTCAAGTCTAGAGGGATCCTGAGGACACTGGAGCAACACGAAAGGGCTCTGTGGACCCCAAATCAACTCGAGATGAGAGCTTAGTCCCTGGCTTCGACTCAAGAGGAATACCAACTTTCCACAAGCACCTCAAGAGGAGGCTTCTCTCAGCTACAGGTATGTGAGAGGGACCCTGAGTTTGTGGCCTCAAGTGGAATACAGACCGAGATGCTCTGACTCGAAGGAAGGCCGGATATCCCTGCAGTGAATTGAATGCAGGCTCGTCTTGCATCTCCCAAGACGAAGGGATGTCTGAATCCCCTGTGGAGACCACAGAGAAAGACCTCGTGCTCCGCCTCATCGCGAGCAGAGGCCTCACATCCTTTGAAAACTCGAGAGGTCCGCGGAGATCAATGCTTCCAAAGGAGACGATGCCTGACTCCTCTTGAAAATGGATAGGAGTCCCAGGATCCCTGTGGCACGTGGAAAGGGACCCTGGGTCTCCCGCCTCACGTGGAGATGCGTCCCAATTGCCATGCCAAGACTCAAGGAGAATCCCGAGGTGTCCCTCGCACCCAGGCAGGAGTCCTGACGTCGCTGAACAAACACGTGTCTGGAAGGTCCCTCCCCGTCGTAACTCGAGAATATACCCCAGGTTCCGGCCGCAACTCGAGAAAAACCATGAGACTTCCCCCTCGCCGCGAGATGAGGCCCGATTCCCCTGCATTGCGTGCAGAGAAATTCCGTGTTCCACATTAAACGTGAAAGGAGACTTGATTTCCTTGATGGCACTCCAGACAAAACCCAAGATCACTGTCTCAAGTCTAGAGGGATCCTCAGGTCACTGGAGCAACACGAAAGGGCTTCATTGACCCCAAATCAACTCGAGATGAGAGCTTAGTCCCTGGCTTCGACTCAAGAGGAATACCAACTTTCCACAAGCACCTCAAGAGGAGGCTTTTCTCAGCTACAGGGATGTTAGAGGGACCCTGAGTTTGTGGCCTCAAGTGGAATGGACACCGAGATGCTCTGACTCGAAGTAAGGCCAGATATGCCTGCAGTGAATTGAATGCAGGCTCGTCTTGCATCTCCCAAGACGAAGGGATGTCTGAATCCCCTGTGGAGACCACAGAGAAAGACCTAGTCCTCGGCCTCATCGCGACCGGAGGCCTCACATCCTTTGAAAACTCGAGAGGCCCGCGGAGATCAATGCTTCCAAAGGAGACGATGCCTGACTTCACTTGAAAATGGATAGGAGTCCCAGTATCCCTGTGGAATGTGGAAATGGACCCTGGGTCTCCCGCCTCACGTGGAGACGCGTCCCAATTGCCATGCCAAGACTCGAGGAGAATCCCGAGGTGTCCCTCGCACCTAGGCAGGAATCCTGACATCGCGGAACAAACACATGTCTGGAAGGGCCCTCCCCGTCGTAACTCGAGAATATACCACAGGTTCCGGCCGCAACTCGAGAAAAACCATGAGACTTCCCCCTCGCCGCGAGATGAGGCCCGATTCCCCTGCACTGCATGCAGAGCATTTCCGTGTTCCACATCAAACGTGAAAGGAGCCTTGATTTCCTCGATGGCACTCCAGAGAAAACCCAAGATCACTGTCTCAAGTCTAGAGGGATCCTGAGGTCACTGTAGCAACACGAAAGGGCTCCGTGGACCCCAAATCAACTCGAGATGAGAGCTTAGTCCCTGGCTTCGACTCAAGAGGAATACCAACTTTCCACAAGCGCCTCAAGACTAGGCTTCTCTCAGCTACAGGTATGTGAGAGGAACCCTGAGTTTGTGGCCTCAAGTGAAATGGACACCGTGATGCTCTGACTCGAAGTAAGGCCGGATATCCCTGCAGTGAATTGAATGCAGGCTCGTCTTGCATCTCCCAAGATGAAGGGATGTCTGAATCCCCTGTGCAGAACACAGAGAAAGACCTAGTTCTCCGGCTCAACGCGACCGGGGCCTCAAATCCTTTGAAAACTCAAGAGGTCCGCGGAGATCAATGCTTCCAAAGGAGACGATGCCTGACTCCTCTTGAAATGGTTAGAATTCCCAGGATCCCTGTCCACATGTACGGGGACCCTGGGTCTCCCGCTTCACGTGGAGACGCGAGCCAATTGCCATGCCAAGGCTCGAGGAGAATCCCGAGGTGTCCCTCGCACCTAGGCAGGAGTCCTGACGTCGCTGAACAAACACGTGTCTGGAAGGGTCCTCCCCATCCTAACTCGAGAATATACCCCAGGGTCCGTCAGCAACTCGAGAAAAACCATGAGACTTCCCCCTCGCCACGAGATGAGGCCCGATTCCCCTGCACTGCGTGCAGAGCAATTCCGTGTTCCATATCAAACAGGAAAGGAGCCTTGATTTCCTTGATGGCACTCCAGAGAAAGCCCAAGATCACTGTCTCAAGTCTAGAGGGATCCTGAGGTCACTGGAGCAACACGAAAGGGCTCCGTGGACCCCAAATCAACTCGAGATGAGAGCTTAGTCCCTGGCTTCGACTCAAGAGGAATACCAACTTTCCACAAGCACCTCAAGAGGAGGCTTCTCTCAGCTACAGGTATGTGAGAGGGACCCTGAGTTTGTGGCCTCAAGTGGAATGGACACCGAGATGCTCTGACTCGAAGTAAGGCCGGATATCCCTGCAGTGAATTGAATGCAGGCTCGTCTTGCATCTCCCAAGACGAAGGGATGTCTGAATCCCCTGTGGAGACCACAGAGAAAGACCTAGTCCTCCGCCTCATTGCGACCGGAGGCCTCACATCCTTTGAAAACTCGAGAGGTCTGCGGAGATCAATGCTTCCAAAGGAGTCGATGCCTGACTCTTCTTGAAAATGGATAGGAGTCCCAGAATCCCTGTGGCACGTGCAAAGGGACCCTGGGTCTCCCGCCTCACGTGGAGACGCGTCCCAATTGCCATGACAAGACTCGAGGAGAATCCCGAAGTGTCCCTCGCACGTAAGCAGGAGTCCTGACGTCGCTGAACAAAGACGTGTCTGGAAGGGCCCTCCCCGTTGTAACTCGAGAATATACCCCAGGTTCCGGCCGCAACTCGAGAAAAACCATGAGACTTCCCCCTCGCCGCGAGATGAGGCCCGATTCCCCTGCACTGCGTGCAGAGCAATTCCGTGTTCTACATCAAACGTGAAAGGAGCCTTGATTTCCTTGATGGCACTCCAGAGAAAACCCAAGATCACTGTCTCAAGTCTAGAGGGATCCTGATGTCACTGGAGCAACACGAAATTTCTGCGTGGACGCCAAATCAACTCGAGATGAGAGCTTAGTCCCTGGCTTCGACTCAAGAGGAATACCAACGTTCCACAAGCACCTCAAGAGGAGGCTTCTCTCAGTTACAGGTATGTGAGAGGGACCCTGAGTTTGTGGCCTCAAGTGGAATGGACACCGAGATGCTCTGACTCGAAGTAAGGCCGGATATCCCTGCAGTGAATTGACTGCAGGCTCGTCTTGCATCTCCCAAGACGAAGGGATGTCTGAATCCCCTGTGGAGTCCACAGAGAAAGACCTAGTCCTCCGCCTCATCGCGATCGGAGGCCTCACATCCTTTGAAAACTCGAGAGGTCCACGGAGATCAATGCTTCCAAAGGAGACGATGCCTGACTCTTCTTGAAAATGGATAGGAGATCCAGGATCCCTGTGGCACGTGGAAAGGGACGCTGGGTCTCCCGCTTCACGTGGAGACGCGTCCCAATTGCCATGCCAAGACTCGAGGAGAATCCCGAGGTGTCCCTCGCACCTAGGCAGGAGTCCTAACGTCGCTGAACAAACACGTGTCTGGAAGGGCCCTCCCCGTCCTAACTCGAGAATATACCGCAGGTTAAGGCCGCAACTCGAGAAAAACCATGAGACTTCCCCTCGCCGCGAGATGAGGCCCGATTCCCCTGCACTGCCTGCAGAGCAATTCCGTGTTCCACATCAAACGGGAAAGGAGCCTTGATTTCCTTGATGGCACTCCAGAGAAAACCCAAGATCACTGTCTCAAATCTAGAGGGATCCTGAGGTCACTGGAGCAACACGAAAGGGCTCCGTGGACCCCAAATCAACTCGAGATGAGAGCTTAGTCCCTGGCTTCGACTCAAGAGGAATACCAACTTTCCACAAGCACCTCAAGAGGAGGCTTCTCTCAGCTACAGGTATGTGAGAGGGACCCTGAGTTTGTGGTCTCAATTGTAATGGACACCGAGATGCTCTGACTCGAAGTAAGGCCGGATATCCCTGCAGTGAATTGAATGCAGGCTCTTCTTGCATCTCCCAATATGAAGGGATGTCTGAATCCCCTGTGGAGACCACAGAGAAAGACCTCATTCTCCGCCTCTTCGCGACCGGAGGCCTCACATCCTTGGAAAACTCGAGAGGTCTGGGGAGATCAATGCTTCCAAAGGAGACGATGCCTGACTCCTCTTGAAAATGATTAGAATTCCCAGGATCCCTGTCCACATGTACGGGGACCCTGGGTCTCCCGCTTCACGTGGAGACGCGAGCCAATTGCCATGCCAAGGCTCGAGGAGAATCCCGAGGTGTCCCTCGCACCTAGGCAGGAGTCCTGACGTCGCTGAACAAACACGTGTCTGGAAGGGTCCTCCCCATCCTAACTCGAGAATATACCCCAGGGTCCGTCCGCAACTCGAGAAAAACCATGAGACTTCCCCCTCGCCACGAGATGAGGCCCGATTCCCCTGCACTGCGTGCAGAGCAATTCCGTGTTCCATATCAAACAGGAAAGGAGCCTTGATTTCCTTGATGGCACTCCAGAGAAAGCCCAAGATCACTGTCTCAAGTCTAGAGGGATCCTGAGGTCACTGGAGCAACACGAAAGGGCTCCGTGGACCCCAAATCAACTCGAGATGAGAGCTTAGTCCCTGGCTTCGACTCAAGAGGAATACCAACTTTCCACAAGCACCTCAAGAGGAGGCTTCTCTCAGCTACAGGTATGTGAGAGGGACCCTGAGTTTGTGGCCTCAAGTGGAATGGACACCGAGATGCTCTGACTCGAAGTAAGGCCGGATATCCCTGCAGTGAATTGAATGCAGGCTCGTCTTGCATCTCCCAAGACGAAGGGATGTCTGAATCCCCTGTGGAGACCACAGAGAAAGACCTAGTCCTCCGCCTCATCGCGCCGGGAGGCCTCACATCCTTTGAAAACTCGAGAGGTCCACAGAGATCAATGCTTCCAAAGGAGACGATGCCTGACTCCTCTTGAAAATGGATAGGAGTCCCAGGATCCCTGTGGCACGTGGAAAGGGACCCTGGGTCTCCCGCCTCACGTGGAGACGCGTCCCAATGGCCATGCCAAGACTCGCGGAGAATCCCGAAGTTTCCCTCGCACCTAGGCAGGAGTCCTGACGTCTCTGAACAAACACGTGTCTGGAAGGGCCCTCCCCGTCGTAACTCGAGAATATACCCCAGGTTCCGGCCGCAACTCGAGAAAAACCATGAGACTTCCCCCTCGCCACGAGATGAGGCCCGATTCCCATGCACTGCGTGCAGAGCAATGCCGTGTTCCACATTAAACATGAAAGGAACCTTTATTTCCTTAATGGCACTCCAGAGAACACCCAAGATCACTGTCTCAAGTCTAGAGGTATACTGAGGTCACTGTAGCAAGACGAAAGGGCTCCGTGGACCCCAAATCAACTCGAGATGATAGCTTCTTCCCTGGCTTCGACTCAAGAGGAATACCCACTTTCCACAAGCACCCCAAGAGGAGGCTTCTCTCAGCTACAGGTATATGAGAGGGACCCTGAGTTTGTGGCCTCAAATGGAATGGACACCGAGATGCTCTGACTCGAAGGAAGGCCGGATATCCATGCAGTGAATTGAATGCAGGCTCGTCTTGCATCTCCCACGACGAAGGGATGTCTGAATCCCCTGTGGAGACCACAGAGAAAGACCTAGTTCTCCGCCTCATCGCGACCGGAGGCCTCACGTCCTTTGAAAACTCGAGAGGTCCGCGGAGATCAATGCTTCCAAAGGAGACGATGCCTCACTCCTCTTGAAAATGGATAGGAGTCCCAGGATCCCTGTGGCACGTGGAAAGGGACACTGGGTCTCCCGCCTCAAGTGGAGACGCGTCCCAATGGCCATGCCAAGACTCGAGGAGAATCCCGAGGTGTCCCTCGCACCTAGGCAGGAGTCCTGACGTCGCTGAACAAACACGTGTCTGGAAGGGCCCTCCCCGTCGTAACTCGAGAATATACAACAGGTTCCGGCCGGAACTCGAGAAAAACCATGAGACTTCCCCCTCGCTGCGAGATGAGGCCCGATTCCCCTGCACTGCGTGCAGAGCAATTCAGTGTTCCACATCAAACATGAAAGGAGCCTTGATTTCCTTAATGGCACTCCAGAGAACACCCAAGATCACTGTCTCAATCTAGAGGGATCCTGAGGTCACTGTAGCAACACGAATGGGCTGCGTGAACCCCAAATCAACTCGAGATGAGAGCTTCTTCCCTAGCTTCGACTCAAGAGGAATACCCACTTTCCACAAGCACCTCAAGAGGAGGCTTCTCTCAGCTAAAGGTATGTGAGAGGGACCCTGAGTTTGTGGCCTCAAGGGGTATGGACACCGAGATGATCTGACTCGAAGGAAGGCCGGATATACCTGCAGTGAATTGAATGCAGGCTCGTCTTGCATCTCCCACGAAGAAGGGATGTCTGAATCCCCTGTGGAGACCACAGAGAAAGACCTAGTTCTCTACCTCATCGCGCCCGGAGGCCTCACGTCCTTTGAAAACTCGAGAGTTCCGCGGAGATCAATGCTTCCAAAGGAGACGATGCCTGACTCCTCTTGAAAATGGATAGGAGTCCCAGGATCCCTGTGGCACGTGGAAAGGGACACTATGTCTCCCGCCTCACGTGGAGACCCGTCCCAATGGCCATGCCAAGACTCGAGGAGAATCCCAAGGTGTCCCTCGCACCTAGGCAGGAGTCCTGACGTCGCTGAACAAACACGTGTCTGGAAGGGCCCTCCCCGTCGTAACTCGAGAATATATCCCAGGTTCCGGCCGCAACTCGAGAAAAACCATGAGACTTCCCCCTCGCCGCGACATGAGGCCCGATTCCCCTGGACTGCGTGCAGAGCAATTTCGTGTTCCACATCAAACATGAAAGGAGCCTTGATTTCCTTGATGGCACTCCAGAGAACACCCAAGATCACTGTCTGAAGTCTAGAGGGATCCTGAGGTCACTGTAGCAACACAAAAGGGCTCCGTGGACCCCAAATCAACTCGAAATGAGAGCCACATCCCTGGCTTCGACTCAAGAGGAATACCCACTTTCCACAATCACCTCAGGAGGAGGCTACTCTCAGCTACAAGTATGTGAGAGGGACCCTGAGTTTGTGGCCTCAAGTGGAACGGACACGGAGATGCTCTGACTCGATGGAAGGCCGGATATCCCTGCAGTGAATTGAATGCAGGCTCGTCTTGCATCTCCCACGACGAAGGGATGTCTGAATCCCCTGTGGAGACCACAGAGAAACACCTAGTTCTCCGACTCATCGCGACCGGAGGCCTCACGTCCTTTGAAAACTCGAGAGGTCTGCGGAGATCAATGCTTCCAAAGGAGACGATGCCTGACTCCTCTTGAAAATGGATAGGAGTCCCAGGATCCCTGTGGCACGTGGAAAGGGACCCTGGGTCTCCCGCCTTACGTGGAGACGCCTCCCAATGGCCATGCCAAGACTCGAGGAGAATCCCGAGGTGTCCCTCGCACCTAGGCAGGAGTCCTGACATCGCTGAACAAACACGTGTCTGGAAGGGCCCTCCCCGTCGTAACTCGAGAATATACCCCAGGTTCCGGCCGCAACTCGAGAAAAACCATGAGACTTTCCCCTCACCGCGAGATGAGGCCCGATTCCCCTGCACTGCGTGCAGAGCAATTCCGTGTTCCACATCAAACATGAAAGGAGCCTTGATTTCCTTGATGGCACTCCAGAGAACACCCAAGATCACTGTCTCAAGTCTAGAGGGATCCTGAGGTCACTGTAGCAACACGAAAGGGCTCCATGGACCCCAAATCAACTCGAGATGAGAGCTTCGTCCCTGGCTTCGACTCAAGAGGAATACCCACTTTCCACAAGCACCTCAGGAGGAGGCTACTCTCAGCTACAGGTATGTGAGAGAGACCCTGAGTTTGTGGCCTCAAGTGGAATGGACACCGAGATACTCTGACTCGAAGGAAGGCCGGATATCCCTGCAGTGAATTTAAAGCAGGCTCTTCTTGCATCTCCCACGACGAAGGGATGTCTGAATCCCCTGTGGAGACCACAGAGAAAGTCCTAGTTCTCCGCCTCATCGCGACCGGAGGCCTCACGTCCTTTGAAAACTCGAGAGGTCCGCGGAGATCAATGCTTCCAAAGGAGACGATGCCTGACTCCTCTTGAAAATGGATAGGAGTCCCAGGATCCCTGTGGCACGTGGAAAGGGACCCTGGGTCTCCCGCCTCACCTGGAGACGCGTCCCAATGGCCATGCCAAGACTCGAGGAGAATCCCGAGGTGTCCCTCGCAACTAGGCAGGAGTCCTGACGTCGCTGAACAAACACGTGTCTGGAAGGGCCCTCCCCGTCGTAACTCGAGAATATACCCCAGGTTCCGGCCGCAACTCGAGAAAAACCATGAGACTTCCCCCTAGCCGCGAGATGAGGCCCGATTCCCCTGCACTGCGTGCAGAGCAATTCCGTGTTCCACATCAAACATGAAAGGAGCCTTGATTTCCTTAACGGCACTCCAGAGAACACCCAAGATCCCTGTCTCAATCTAGAGGGATCCTGAGGTCACTGTAGCAACACAAAAGGGCTCCGTGAACCCCAAATCAACTCGAGATGAGAGCTTCTTCCCTAGCTTCGACTCAAGAGGAATAAACACTTTCCACAAGCACCTCAAGAGGAGGCTTCTCTCAGCTACAGGTATGTGAGAGTGACCCTGAGTTTGTGGCCTCAAGTGGAATGGACACCGAGATGCTCTGACTCGAAGGAAGGCCGGATATCCCTGCAGTGAATTGAATGCAGGCTCGTCTTGCATCTCCCACGACGGAGGGATGTCTGAATCCCTTGTGGAGACCACAGAGAAAGACCTAGTTCTCCACCTCATCGCGCCCGGAGGCCTCACGTCCTTTGAAAACTCGAGAGTTCCGCGGAGATCAATGCTTCCAAAGGAGATGATGCCTGAGTCCTCTTGAAAATGGATAGGAGTCCCAGGATCCCTGTGGCACGTGGAAAGGGACCCTGGGTCTCCCGCCTCACGTGGAGACGCGTCCCAATGGCCATGCCAAGACTCGAGGAGAATCCCGAGGTGTCCCTCGCACCTAGGCAGGAGTCCTGACGTCGCTGAACAAACACGTGTCTGGAAGGGCCCTCCCCGTCGTAACTCGAGAATATACCCCAGGTTCCGGCCGCAACTCGAGAAAAACCATGAGACTTCCCCCTCGCCGCGACATGAGGCCCGATTCCCCTGTACTGTGTGCAGAGCAATTCCGTGTTCCAAATCAAACATGAAAGGAGCCTTGATTTCCTTGATGGCACTCCAGAGAACACCCAAGATCACTGTCTCAAGTCTAGAGGGATCCTGAGGTCACTGTAGCAACACAAAAGGGCTCCGTGGACCCCAAATCAACTCGAGATGAGAGCCATGTCCCTGGGTTCGACTCAAGAGGAATACCCACTTTCCACAAGCACCTCAAGAGGAGGCTTCTTTCAGCTACAGGTATGTGAGAGGGACCCTGAGTTTGTGACCTCAAGTGGAATGGACACCGAGATGCTCTGACTCGAAGGAAGGACGGATATCCCTGCAGTGAATTGAATGCAGGCTCGTCTTGCATCTCCCACGACGGAGGGATGTCTGCATCCCTTGTTGAGACCACAGAGAAAGACCTAGTTCTCTGCCTCATCACGACCGGAGGCCTCACGTCCTTTGAAACCTCGAGAGGTCCGCGGAGATCAATGCTTCCAAAGGAGACGATGCCTGACTCCTCTTGAAAATGGATAGGAGTCCCAGGATCCCTGTGGCACCTGGAAAGGGACCCTGGTTCTTCCGCCTCACGTGGAGACGCGTCCCAATGGCCATGCCAAGACTCGAGGAGAATCCCGAGGTGTCCCTCGCACCTAGGCAGGAGTCCTGACGTGGCTGAAGAAACACGTGTCTGGAAGGGCCCTCCCCGTTGTAACTCGAGAATATACCCCAGGTTCCGGCCGCAACTCGAGAAAAACCATGAGACTTCCCCCTCGCCGCGAAATGAGGCCCGATTCCCCTGCACTGTGTGCAGAGCAATTCCGTGTTCCACATCAAACATGAAAGGAGCCTTGATTTCCTTGATGGCACTCCAGAGAACACCCAAGATCACTGTCTGAAGTCTAGAGGGATCCTGAGGTCACTGTAGCAACACAAATGGGCTGCGTGAACCCCAAATCAACTCGAGATGAGAGCTTCTTGCCTAGCTTCGACTCAAGAGGAATACCCACTATTCACAAGCACCTCAAGAGGAGGCTTCTCTCAGCTAAAGGTATGTGAGAGGGACCCTGAGTTTGTGGCCTCAAGTGGAATGGACACCGAGATGATCTGACTCGAAGGAAGGCCGGATATCCCTGCAGTGAATTGAATGCAGGCTCGTCTTGCATCTCCCAAGACGAAGGGATGTCTGAATCCCCTGTGGAGACCACAGAGAAAGACCTAGTTCTCCACCTCATCGTGACCGGAGGCCTCACGTCCTTTGAAAACTCGAGAGTTCCGCGGAGATCAATGCTTCCAAAGGAGACGATGCCTGACTCTTCTTGAAAATGGATAGGAGTCCCAGGATCCCTGTGGCACGTGGAAAGGGACACTAGGTCTCCCGCCTCACGTGGAGACCCGTCCCAATGGCCATGCCAATACTCGAGGAGAATCCCAAGGTGTCCCTCGCAACTAGGCAGGAGTCCTGACGTCACTGAACAAACACGTGTCTGGAAGGGCCCTCCCCGTCGTAACTCGAGAATATACCCCAGGTTCCGGCCGCAACTCGAGAAAAACCATGAGACTTCCCCCTCGCCGCGAGATGAGGCCCGATTCCCCTGGACTGCGTGCAGAGCAATTCCGTGTTCCACATCAAACATGATAGGAGCCTTGATTTCCTTGATGGCACTCCAGAGAACACCCAAGAACACTGTCTGAAGTCTAGAGGGATCCTGAGGTCACTGTAGCAACACAAAAGGGCTCCGTGGACCCCAAATCAACTCGAGATGAGAGCCACATCCCTGGCTTCGACTCAAGAGGAATACCCATTTTCCACAATCACCTCAGGAGGAGGCTACTCTCAGCTACAGGTATGTGAGAGGGACCCTGAATTTGTGGCCTCAAGTGGAACGGACATGGAGATGCTCTGACTGGAAGGAAGGCCGGATATCCCTGCAGTGAATTGAATGCAGGCTCGTCTTGCATCTATCACGCCGAAGGGATGTGTGAATCCCCTGTGGAGACCACAGAGAAACACCTAGTTCTCCGACTCATCGCGACCGGAGGCCTCACGTCCTTTGAAAACTCGAGAGGTTTGTGGAGATCAATGCTTCCAAAGGAGACGATGCCTGAGTCCTCTTGAAAATGGATAGGAGTCCCAGGATCCCTGTGGCACGTGGAAAGGGACCCTGGGTCTCCCGCCTTACGTGGAGACGCGTCCCAATGGCCATGCCAAGACTCGAGGAGAATCCCGAGGTGTCCCTCGCACCTAGGCAGGAGTCCTGACATCGCTGAACAAACACCTGTCTGGAAGGGCCCTCCCCGTCGTAACTCGAGAATATACCCCAGGTTCCGGCCGCAACTCGAGAAAAACCATGAGACTTTCCCCTCGCCGCGAGATGAGGCCCGATTCCCCTGCACTGCGTGCAGAGCAATTCCGTGTTCCACATCAAACATGAAAGGAGCCTTGATTTCCTTGATGGCACTCCAGAGAACACCCAAGATCACTGTCTCAAGTCTAGAGGGATCCTGAGGTCACTGTAGCAACACGAAAGGGCTCCATGGACCCCAAATCAACTCGAGATGAGAGCTTCGTCCCTGGCTTCGACTCAAGAGGAATACCCACTTTCCACAAGCACCTCAGGAGGAGGCTACTCTCAGCTACAGGTATGTGAGAGGGACCCTGAGTTTGTGGCCTCAAGTGGAATGGACACCGAGATGCTCTGACTCGAAGTAAGGCCGGATATCCCTGCAGTGAATTGAAAGCAGGCTCTTCTTGCATCTCCCACGACGAAGGGATGTCTGAATCCCCTGTGGAGACCACAGAGAAAGACCTAGTTCTCCGCCTCATTGCGACTGGAGGCCTCACGTCCTTTGAAAACTCGAGAGGTCCGCAGAGATCAATGCTTCCAAAGGAGACGATGCCTGACTCCTCTTGAAAATGGATAGGAGTCCCAGGATCCCTGTGGCACGTGGAAAGGGACCCTGGGTCTCCCGCCTCACCTGGAGACGCGTCACAATGGCCATGCCAATACTCGAGGAAAATCCCGAGGTGTCCCTCGCACCTAGGCAGGAGTCCTGTCGTCGCTGAACAAACACGTGTCTGGAAGGGCCCTCCCCGTCGTAACTCGAGAATATACCCCAGGTTCCGGCCGCAACTCGAGAAAAACCATGAGACTTCCCCCTCGCCGCGAGATGAGGCCCGATTCCCCTGCACTGCGTGCAGAGCAATTCCGTGTTCCACATCAAACATGAAAGGAGCCTTGATTTCCTTAACGGCACTCCAGAGAACACCCAAGATCCCTGTCTCAATCTAGAGGGATCCTGAGGTCACTGTAGCAAGACAAAAGGGCTCCGTGAACCCCAAATCAACTCGAGATGAGAGCTTCTTCCCTAGCTTCGACTCAAGAGGAATACCCACTTTCCACAAGCACCTCAAGAGGAGGCTTCTCTCAGCTACAGGTATGTGAGAGTGACCCTGAGTTTGTGGCCTCAAGTGGAATGGACACCGAGATGCTCTGACTCGAAGGAAGGCCGGATATCCCTGCAGTGAATTGAATGCAGGCTCGTCTTGCATCTCCCACGTCGGAGGGATGTCTGAATCCCTTGTGGAGACCACAGAGAAAGACCTCTGCCTCATTGCGACCGGAGGCCTCGCGTCCTTTGAAACCTCGAGAGGTCCGCGGAGATCAATGCTTCCAAAGGAGATGATGCCTGAGTCCTCTTGAAAATGGATAGGAGTCCCAGGATCCCTGTGGCACGTGGAATGGGACCCTGGGTCTCGCGCCTCACGTGGAGACGCGTCCCAATGGCCATGCCAAGACTCGAGGAGAATCCCGAGGTGTCCCTCGCACCTAGGCAGGAGTCCTGACATCGCTGAACAAACACCTGTCTGGAAGGGCCCTCCCCGTCGTAACTCGAGAATATACCCCAGGTTCCGGCCGCAACTCGAGAAAAACCATGAGACTTTCCCCTCGCCGCGAGATGAGGCCCGATTCCCCTGCACTGCGTGCAGAGCAATTCCGTGTTCCACATCAAACATGAAAGGAGCCTTGATTTCCTTGATGGCACTCCAGAGAACACCCAAGATCACTGTCTCAAGTCTAGAGGGATCCTGAGGTCACTGTAGCAACACGAAAGGGCTCCATGGACCCCAAATCAACTCGAGATGAGAGCTTCGTCCCTGGCTTCGACTCAAGAGGAATACCCACTTTCCACAAGCACCTCAGGAGGAGGCTACTCTCAGCTACAGGTATGTGAGAGGGACCCTGAGTTTGTGGCCTCAAGTGGAATGGACACCGAGATGCTCTGACTCGAAGTAAGGCCGGATATCCCTGCAGTGAATTGAAAGCAGGCTCTTCTTGCATCTCCCACGACGAAGGGATGTCTGAATCCCCTGTGGAGACCACAGAGAAAGACCTAGTTCTCCGCCTCATCGCGACTGGAGGCCTCACGTCCTTTGAAAACTCGAGAGGTCCGCAGAGATCAATGCTTCCAAAGGAGACGATGCCTGACTCCTCTTGAAAATGGATAGGAGTCCCAGGATCCCTGTGGCACGTGGAAAGGGACCCTGGGTCTCCCGCCTCACCTGGAGACGCGTCACAATGGCCATGCCAATACTCGAGGAGAATCCCGAGGTGTCCCTCGCACCTAGGCAGGAGTCCTGTCGTCGCTGAACAAACACGTGTCTGGAAGGGCCCTCCCCGTCGTAACTCGAGAATATACCCCAGGTTCCGGCCGCAACTCGAGAAAAACCATGAGACTTCCCCCTCGCCGCGAGATGAGGCCCGATTCCCCTGCACTGCGTGCAGAGCAATTCCGTGTTCCACATCAAACATGAAAGGAGCCTTGATTTCCTTAACGGCACTCCAGAGAACACCCAAGATCCCTGTCTCAATCTAGAGGGATCCTGAGGTCACTGTAGCAAGACAAAAGGGCTCCGTGAACCCCAAATCAACTCGAGATGAGAGCTTCTTCCCTAGCTTCGACTCAAGAGGAATACCCACTTTCCACAAGCACCTCAAGAGGAGGCTTCTCTCAGCTACAGGTATGTGAGAGTGACCCTGAGTTTGTGGCCTCAAGTGGAATGGACACCGAGATGCTCTGACTCGAAGGAAGGCCGGATATCCCTGCAGTGAATTGAATGCAGGCTCGTCTTGCATCTCCCACGTCGGAGGGATGTCTGAATCCCTTGTGGAGACCACAGAGAAAGACCTCTGCCTCATTGCGACCGGAGGCCTCGCGTCCTTTGAAACCTCGAGAGGTCCGCGGAGATCAATGCTTCCAAAGGAGATGATGCCTGAGTCCTCTTGAAAATGGATAGGAGTCCCAGGATCCCTGTGGCACGTGGAAAGGGACCCTGGGTCTCGCGCCTCACGTGGAGACGCGTCCCAATGGCCATGCCAAGACTCGAGGAGAATCCCGAGGTGTCCCTCGCACCTAGGCAGGAGTCCTGACGTCGCTGAAGAAACACGTGTCTGGAAGGGCCCTCCCCGTCGTAACTCGAGAATATACCCCAGGTTCCGGCCGCAACTCGAGAAAAACCATGAGACTTCCCCCTCGCCGCGACATGAGGCCCGATTCCCCTGTACTGTGTGCAGAGCAATTCCGTGTTCCAAATCAAACATGAAAGGAGCCTTGATTTCCTTGATGGCACTCCAGAGAACACCCAACATCACTGTCTCAAGTCTAGAGGGATCCTGAGGTCACTGTAGCAACACAAAAGGGCTCCGTGGACCCCAAATCAACTCGAGATGAGAGCCACGTCCCTGGGTTCGACTCAAGAGGAATACCCACTTTCCACAAGCACCTCAAGAGGAGGCTTCTTTCAGCTACAGGTATGTGAGAGGGACCCTGAGTTTGTGACCTCAAGTGGAATGGACACCGAGATGCTCTGACTCGAAGGAAGGACGGATATCCCTGCAGTGAATTGAATGCAGGCTCGTCTTGCATCTCCCACGACGGAGGGATGTCTGCATCCCTTTTGGAGACCACAGAGAAAGACCTAGTTCTCTGCCTCATCACGACCGGAGGCCTCACGTCCTTTGAAACCTCGAGAGGTCCGCGGAGATCAATGCTTCCAAAGGAGACGATGCCTGACTCCTCTTGAAAATGGATAGGAGTCCCAGGATCCCTGTGGCACGTGGAGAGGGACCCTGGGTCTCCCGCCTCACCTGGAGACGCGTCCCAATGGCCATGCCAAGACTCGAGGAGAATCTCGAGGTGTCCCTCGAACCTAGGCAGGAGTCCTGTCGTCGCTGAACAAACACGTGTCTGGAAGGGCCCTCCCCGTCGTAACTCGAGAATATACCCCAGGTTCCGGCCGCAACTCGAGAAAAACCATGAGACTTCCCCCTCGCCGCGAGATGAGGCCCGATTCCCCTGGACTGCGTGCAGAGCAATTCCGTGTTCCACATCAAACGTGAAAGGAGCCTTGATTTCCTTGATGGCACTCCAGAGAACACCCAAGATCACTGTCTGAAGTCTAGAGGGATCTTGAGGTCACTGTAGCAACACAAAAGTGCTCCGTGGACCCCAAATCAACTCGAGATGAGAGCCACATCCCTGGCTTCGACTCAAGAGGAATACCCACTTTCCACAATCACCTCAGGAGGAGGCTACTCTCAGCTACAAGTATGTGAGAGGGACCCTGAGTTTGTGGCCTCAAGTGGAACGGACACGGAGATGCTCTGACTCGAAGGAAGGCCGGATATCCCTGCAGTGAATTGAATGCAGGCTCGTCTTGCATCTCCCACGACGAAGGGATGTCTGAATCCCCTGTGGAGACCACAGAGAAAGACCTAGTTCTCCACATCATCGTGACCGGAGACCTCACGTCCTTTGAAAACTCCAGAGTTCCGCGGAGATCAATGCTTCCAAAGGAGACGATGCCTGAGTCCTCTTGAAAATGGATAGGAGTCCCAGGATCCCTGTGGCACGTGGAAAGGGACCCTGGGTCTCCCGCCTCACCTGGAGACGCGTCCAAATGGCCATGCCAAGACTCGAGGAGAATCCCGAGGTGTCCCTCGCACCTAGGCAGGAGTCCTGTCATCGCTGAACAAACACGTGTCTGGAAGGGCCCTCCCCGTCGTAACTCGAGAATATACCCCAGGTTCCGGCCGCAACTCGAGAAAAACCATGAGACGTCCCCCTCGCCGCGAGATGAGGCCCGATTCCCCTGCACTGCGTGCAGAGCAATTCCGTGTTCCACATCAAACATGAAAGGAGCCTTGATTTCCTTAACGGCACTCCAGAGAACACCCAAGATCACTGTCTCAAGTCTAGAGGGATCCTGAGGTCACTGTAGCAACACAAAAGGGCTCCGTGGACCCCAAATCAACTCGAGATGAGAGCCACGTCCCTGGGTTCGACTCAAGAGGAATACCCACTTTCCACAAGCACCTCAAGAGGAGGCTTCTTTCAGCTACAGGTATGTGAGAGGGACCCTGAGTTTGTGACCTCAAGTGGAATGGACACCGAGATGCTCTGACTCGAAGGAAGGACGGATATCCCTGCAGTGAATTGAATGCAGGCTCGTCTTGCATCTCCCACAACGGAGGGATGTCTGCATCCCTTGTGGAGACCACAGAGAAAGACCTAGTTCTCTGCCTCATCACGACCGGAGGCCTCACGTCCTTTGAAACCTCGAGAGGTCCGCGGAGATCAATGCTTCCAAAGGAGACGATGCCTGACTCCTCTTGAAAATGGATAGGAGTCCCAGGATCCCTGTGGCACATGGAAAGGGACCCTGGGTCTCCCGCCTCACGTGGAGACGCGTCCCAATTGCCATGCCAAGACTCGAGGAGAATCCCGAGGTGTCCCTCGCACCTAGGCAGGAGTCCTGACGTCGCTGAACAAACACGTGTCTGGAAGGGCCCTCCCCGTCGTAACTCGAGAATATACCCCAGGTTCCGGCCGCAACTCGAGAAAAACCATGTGACTTCCCCCTCGCCGCGAGATGAGGCCCGATTCCCCTGCACTGCGTGCAGAGCAATTCCGTGTTCCACATCAAACATGAAAGGAGCCTTGATTTCCTTAATGGCACTCCAGAGAACACCCAAGATCACTGTCTCAATCTAGAGGGATCCTGAGGTCACTGTAGCAACACGAATGGGCTCCGTGAACCCCAAATCAACTCGAGATGAGAGCTTCTTCCCTAGCTTCGACTCAAGAGGAATACCCACTATTCACAAGCACCTCAAGAGGAGGCTTCTCTCAGCTAAAGGTATGTGAGAGGGACCCTGAGTTTGTGGCCTCAAGTGGAATGGACACCGAGATGATCTGACTCGAAGGAAGGCCGGATATCCCTGCAGTGAATTGAATGCAGGCTCGTCTTGCATCTCCCACGACGAAGGGATGTCTGAATCCCCTGTGGAGACCACAGAGAAAGACCTAGTTCTCCACATCATCGTGACCGGAGACCTCACGTCCTTTGAAAACTCGAGAGTTCCGCGGAGATCAATGCTTCCAAAGGAGACGATGCCTGACTCCTCTTGAAAATGGATAGGAGTCCCAGGATCCCTGTGGCACGTGGAAAGGGTCACTAGGTCTCCCGCCTCACGTGGAGACCCGTCCCAATGGCCATGCCAAGACTCGAGGAGAATCCCAAGTTGTCCCAGCAACTAGGCAGGAGTCCTGACGTCGCTGAACAAACACGTGTCTGGAAGGGGCCTCCCCGTCGTAACTCGAGAATATACCCCAGGTTCCGGCCGCAACTCGAGAAAAACCATGAGACTTCCCCCTCGCCGCGAGATGAGGCCCGATTCCCCTGGACTGCGTGCAGAGCAATTCCGTGTTCCACATCAAACATGAAAGGAGCCTTGATTTCCTTGATGGCACTCCAGAGAACACCCAAGATCACTGTCTGAAGTCGAGAGGGATCCTGAGGTCACTGTAGCAACACAAAAGGGCTCTGTGGACCCCAAATCAACTCGAGATGAGAGCCACATCCCTGGCTTCGACTCAAGAGGAATACCCATTTTCCACAATCACCTCAGGAGGAGGCTACTCTCAGCTACAGGTATGTGAGAGCGACCCTGAGTTTGTGGCCTCAAGTGGAACGGACACGGAGATGCTCTGACTGGAAGGAAGGCCGGATATCCCTGCAGTGAATTGAAGGCAGGCTCTTCTTGCATCTCCCACGACGAAGGGATGTCTGAATCCCCTGTGGAGACCACAGAGAAAGACCTAGTTCTCCGCCTCATCGCGACCGGAGGCCTCACGTCCTTTGAAAACTCGAGAGGTCCGCGGAGATCAATGCTTCCAAAGGAGACGATGCCTGACTCCTCTTGAAAATGGATAGGAGTCCCAGGATCCCTGTGGCACCTGGAAAGGGAACCTGGGTCTCCCGCCTCACGTGGAGACCCGTCCCAATGGCCATGCCAAGACTCGAGGAGAATCCCGAGGTGTCCCTCGCACCTAGGCAGGAGTCCTGTCGTCGCTGAACAAACACGTGTCTGGAAGGGCCCTCCCCGTCGTAACTCGAGAATATGCCCCAGGTTCCGGCCGCAACTCGAGAAAAACCATGAGACTTCCCCCTCGCCGCGAGATGAGGCCCGATTCCCCTGCACTGCGTGCAGAGCAATTCCGTGTTCCACATCAAACATGAAAGGAGCCTTGATTTCCTTAACGGCACTCCAGAGAACACCCAAGATCCCTGTCTCAATCTAGAGGGATCCTGAGGTCACTGTAGCAACACAAAAGGGCTCCGTGAACCCCAAATCAACTCGAGATGAGAGCTTCTTCCCTAGCTTCGACTCAAGAGGAATACCCACTTTCCACAAGCACCTCAAGAGGAGGCTTCTCTCAGCTACAGGTATGTGAGAGTGACCCTGAGTTTGTGGCCTCAAGTGGAATGGACACCGAGATGCTCTGACTCGAAGGAAGGCCGGATATCCCTGCAGTGAATTAAATGCAGGCTCGTCTTGCATCTCCCACGTCGGAGGGATGTCTGAATCCATTGTGGAGACCACAGAGAAAGACCTCTGCCTCATTGCGACCGGAGGCCTCGTGTCCTTTGAAACCTCGAGAGGTCCGGGGAGATCAATGCTTCCAAAGGAGATGATGCCTGAGTCCTCTTGAAAATGGATAGGAGTCCCAGGATCCCTGTGGCACGTGGAAAGGGACCCTGGGTCTCCCGCCTCACGTGGAGACGCGTCCCAATGGCCATGACAAGACTCGAGGAGAATCCCGAGGTGTCCCTCGCACCTAGGCAGGAGTCCTGACGTCGCTGAAGAAACACGTGTCTGGAAGGGCCCTCCCCGTCGTAACTCGAGAATATACCCCAGGTTCCGGCCGCAACTCGAGAAAAACCATGAGACTTCCCCCTCGCCGCGACATGAGGCCCGATTCCCCTGTACTGTGTGCAGAGCAATTCCGTGTTCCAAATCAAACATGAAAGGAGCCTTGATTTCCTTGATGGCACTCCAGAGAACACCCAAGATCACTGTCTCAAGTCTAGAGGGATCCTGAGGTCACTGTAGCAACACAAAAGGGCTCCGTGGACCCCAAATCAACTCGAGATGAGAGCCACGTCCCTGGGTTCGACTCAAGAGGAATACCCACTTTCCACAAGCACCTCAAGAGGAGGCTTCTTTCAGCTACAGGTATGTGAGAGGGACCCTGAGTTTGTGACCTCAAGTGGAATGGACACCGAGATGCTCTGACTCGAAGGAAGGACGGATATCCCTGCAGTGAATTGAATGCAGGCTCGTCTTGCATCTCCCACGACGGAGGGATGTCTGCATCCCTTGTGGAGACCACAGAGAAAGACCTAGTTCTCTGCCTCATCACGACCGGAGGCCTCACGTCCTTTGAAACCTCGAGAGGTCCGCGGAGATCAATGCTTCCAAAGGAGACGATGCCTGACTCCTCTTGAAAATGGATAGGAGTCCCAGGATCCCTGTGACACATGGAAAGGGACACTGGGTCTCCCGCCTCACGTGGAGACGCGTCCCAATTGCCATGCCAAGACTCGAGGAGAATCCCGAGGTGTCCCTCGCACGTAGGCAGGAGTCCTGACGTCGCTGAACAAACACGTGTCTGGAATAGCCCTCCCCGTCGTAACTCGAGAATATACCCCAGGTTCCGGCCGCAACTCGAGAAAAACCATGTGACTTCCCCCTCGCCGCGAGATGAGGCCTGATTCCCCTGCACTGCGTGCAGAGCAATTCCGTGTTCCACATCAAACATGAAAGGAGCCTTGATTTCCTTAATGGCACTCCAGAGAACACCCAAGATCACTGTCTCAATCTAGAGGGATCCTGAGGTCACTGTAGCAACACGAATGGGCTGCGTGAACCCCAAATCAACTCGAGATGAGAGCTTCTTCCCTAGCTTCGACTCAAGAGGAATACCCACTATTCACAAGCACCTCAAGAGGAGGCTTCTCTCAGCTAAAGGTATGTGAGAGGGACCCTGAGTTTGTGGCCTCAAGTGGAATGGACACCGAGATGATCTGACTCGAAGGAAGGCCGGATATCCCTGCAGTGAATTGAATGCAGGCTCGTTTTGCATCTCCCACGACGAAGGGATGTCTGAATCCCCTGTGGAGACCACAGAGAAAGACCTAGTTCTCCACATCATCGTGACCGGAGATCTCACGTCCTTTGAAAACTCCAGAGTTCCGCGGAGATCAATGCTTCCAAAGGAGACGATGCCTGACTCCTCTTGAAAATGGATAGGAGTCCCAGGATCCCTGTGGCACGTGGAAAGGGACCCTGGGTCTCCCGCCTCACCTGGAGACGCGTCCCAATGGCCATGCCAAGACTCGAGGAGAATCCCGAGGTGTCCCTCGCACCTAGGCAGGAGTCCTGTCGTCGCTGAACAAACACGTGTCTGGAAGGGCCCTCCCCGTCGTAACTCGAGAATATACCCCAGGTTCCGGCCGCAACTCGAGAAAAACCATGAGACGTCCCCCTCGCCGCGAGATGAGGCCCGATTCCCCTGCACTGCGTGCAGAGCAATTCCGTGTTCCACATCAAACATGAAAGGAGCCTTGATTTCCTTAACGGCACTCCAGAGAACACCCAAGATCCCTGTCTTAATCTAGAGGGATCCTGAGGTCACTGTAGCAACACAAAAGGGCTCCGTGAACCCCAAATCAACTCGAGATGAGAGCTTCTTCCCTGGCTTCGACTCAAGAGGAATACCCACTTTCCACAAGCACCTCAAGAGGAGGCTTCTCTCAGCTACAGGTATGTGAGAGTGACCCTGAGTTTGTGGCCTCAAGTGGAATGGACACCGAGATGCTCTGACTCGAAGGAAGGCCGGATATCCCTGCAGTGAATTGAATGCAGGCTCGTCTTGCATCTCCCACGTCGGAGGGATGTCTGAATCCCTTGTGGAGACCACAGAGAAAGACCTCTGCCTCATTGCGACCGGAAGCCTCGTGTCCTTTGAAACCTCGAGAGGTCCGCGGAGATCAATGCTTCCAAAGGAGATGATGCCTGAGTCCTCTTGAAAATGGATAGGAGTCCCAGGATCCCTGTGGCACGTGGAAAGGGACCCTGGGTCTCCCGCCTCACGTGGAGACGCGTCCCAATGGCCATGCCAAGACTCGAGGAGAATCCCGAGGTGTCCCTCGCACCTAGGCAGGAGTCCTGACGTCGCTGAAGAAACACGTGTCTGGAAGGGCCCTCCCCGTCGTAACTCGAGAATATACCCCAGGTTCCGGCCGCAACTCGAGAAAAACCATGAGACTTCCCCCTCGCCGCGACATGAGGCCCGATTCCCCTGTACTGTGTGCAGAGCAATTCCGTGTTCCAAATCAAACATGAAAGGAGCCTTGATTTCCTTGATGGCACTCCAGAGAACACCCAAGATCACTGTCTCAAGTCTAGAGGGATCCTGAGGTCACTGTAGCAACACAAAAGGGCTCCGTGGACCCCAAATCTACTCGAGATGAGAGCCACGTCCCTGGGTTC
Source organism: Dama dama (assembly GCF_033118175.1). NCBI lineage: Eukaryota > Metazoa > Chordata > Mammalia > Artiodactyla > Cervidae > Dama > Dama dama. The sequence continues at coordinate 1,768,296 of NW_026870930.1, forward strand.
GACTCAAGAGGAATACCCACTTTCCACAAGCACCTCAAGAGGAGGCTTCTTTCAGCTACAGGTATGTGAGAGGGACCCTGAGTTTGTGACCTCAAGTGGAATGGACACCGAGATGCTCTGACTCGAAGGAAGGACGGATATCCCTGCAGTGAATTGAATGCAGGCTCGTCTTGCATCTCCCACAACGGAGGGATGTCTGCATCCCTTGTGGAGACCACAGAGAAAGACCTAGTTCTCTGCCTCATCACGACCGGAGGCCTCACGTCCTTTGAAACCTCGAGAGGTCCGCGGAGATCAATGCTTCCAAAGGAGACGATGCCTGACTCCTCTTGAAAATGGATAGGAGTCCCAGGATCCCTGTGGCACATGGAAAGGGACCCTGGGTCTCCCGCCTCACGTGGAGACGCGTCCCAATTGCCATGCCAAGACTCGAGGAGAATCCCGAGGTGTCCCTCGCACCTAGGCAGGAGTCCTGACGTCGCTGAACAAACACGTGTCTGGAAGGGCCCTCCCCGTCGTAACTCGAGAATATACCCCAGGTTCCGGCCGCAACTCGAGAAAAACCATGTGACTTCCCCCTCGCCGCGAGATGAGGCCCGATTCCCCTGCACTGCGTGCAGAGCAATTCCGTGTTCCACATCAAACATGAAAGGAGCCTTGATTTCCTTAATGGCACCCCAGAGAACACCCAAGATCACTGTCTCAATCTAGAGGGATCCTGAGGTCACTGTAGCAACACGAATGGGCTCCGTGAACCCCAAATCAACTCGAGATGAGAGCTTCTTCCCTAGCTTCGACTCAAGAGAAATACCCACTATTCACAAGCACCTCAAGAGGAGGCTTCTCTCAGCTAAAAGTATGTGAGAGGGACCCTGAGTTTGTGGCCTCAAGTGGAATGGACCCCGAGATGATCTGACTCGAAGGAAGGCCGGATATCCCTGCAGTGAATTGAATGCAGGCTCGTCTTGCATCTCCCACGACGAAGGGATGTCTGAATCCCCTGTGGAGACCACAGAGAAAGACCTAGTTCTCCACATCATCGTGACCGGAGACCTCACGTCCTTTGAAAACTCGAGAGTTCCGCGGAGATCAATGCTTCCAAAGGAGACGATGCCTGACTCCTCTTGAAAATGGATAGGAGTCCCAGGATCCCTGTGGCACGTGGAAAGGGTCACTAGGTCTCCCGCCTCACGTGGAGACCCGTCCCAATGGCCATGCCAAGACTCGAGGAGAATCCCAAGTTGTCCCAGCAACTAGGCAGGAGTCCTGACGTCGCTGAACAAACACGTGTCTGGAAGGGCCCTCCCCGTCGTAACTCGAGAATATACCCCAGGTTCCGGCCGCAACTCGAGAAAAACCATGAGACTTCCCCTTCGCCGCGAGATGAGGCCCGATTCCCCTGGACTGCGTGCAGAGCAATTCCGTGTTCCACATCAAACATGAAAGGAGCCTTGATTTCCTTGATGGCACTCCAGAGAACACCCAAGATCACTGTCTGAAGTCGAGAGGGATCCTGAGGTCACTGTAGCAACACAAAAGGGCTCCGTGGACCCCAAATCAACTCGAGATGAGAGCCACATCCCTGGCTTCGACTCAAGAGGAATACTCATTTTCCACAATCACCTCAGGAGGAGGCTACTCTCAGCTACAGGTATGTGAGAGGGACCCTGAGTTTGTGGCCTCAAGTGGAACGGACACGGAGATGCTCTGACTGGAAGGAAGGCCGGATATCCCTGCAGTGAATTGAAGGCAGGCTCTTCTTGCATCTCCCACGACGAAGGGATGTCTGAATCCCCTGTGGAGACCACAGAGAAAGACCTAGTTCTCCGCCTCATCGCGACCGGAGGCCTCACGTCCTTTGAAAACTCGAGAGGTCCGCGGAGATCAATGCTTCCAAAGGAGACGATGCCTGACTCCTCTTGAAAATGGATAGGAGTCCCAGGATCCCTGTGGCACGTGGAAAGGGACACTGGGTCTCCCGCCTCACCTGGAGACGCGTCCCAATGGCCATGCCAAGACTCGAGGAGAATCCCGAGGTGTCCCTCGCACCTAGGCAGGAGTCCTGTCGTCGCTGAACAAACACGTGTCTGGAAGGGCCCTCCCCGTCGTAACTCGAGAATATGCCCCAGGTTCCGGCCGCAACTCGAGAAAAACCATGAGACTTCCCCCTCGCCGCGAGATGAGGCCCGATTCCCCTGCACTGCGTGCAGAGCAATTCCGTGTTCCACATCAAACATGAAAGGAGCCTTGATTTCCTTAACGGCACTCCAGAGAACACCCAAGATCCCTGTCTCAATCTAGAGGGATCCTGAGGTCACTGTAGCAACACAAAAGGGCTCCGTGAACCCCAAATCAACTCGAGATGAGAGCTTCTTCCCTAGCTTCGACTCAAGAGGAATACCCACTTTCCACAAGCACCTCAAGAGGAGGCTTCTCTCAGCTACAGGTATGTGAGAGTGACCCTGAGTTTGTGGCCTCAAGTGGAATGGACACCGAGATGCTCTGACTCGAAGGAAGGCCGGATATCCCTGCAGTGAATTGAATGCAGGCTCGTCTTGCATCTCCCACGTCGGAGGGATGTCTGAATCCCTTGTGGAGACCACAGAGAAAGACCTCTGCCTCATTGCGACCGGAGGCCTCGCGTCCTTTGAAACCTCGAGAGGTCCGCGGAGATCAATGCTTCCAAAGGAGATGATGCCTGAGTCCTCTTGAAAATGGATAGGAGTCCCAGGATCCCTGTGGCACGTGGAAAGGGACCCTGGGTCTCCCGCCTCACCTGGAGACGCGTCCCAATGGCCATGCCAAGACTCGAGGAGAATCCCGAGGTGTCCCTCGCACCTAGGCAGGAGTCCTGACATCGCTGAACAAACACCTGTCTGGAAGGGCCCTCCCCGTCGTAACTCGAGAATATATCCCAGGTTCCGGCCGCAACTCGAGAAAAACCATGAGACTTTCCCCTCGCCGCGAGATGAGGCCCGATTCCCCTGCACTGCGTGCAGAGCAATTCCGTGTTCCACATCAAACATGAAAGGAGCCTTGATTTCCTTGATGGCACTCCAGAGAACACCCAAGATCACTGTCTCAAGTCTAGAGGGATCCTGAGGTCACTGTAGCAACACGAAAGGGCTCCATGGACCCCAAATCAACTCGAGATGAGAGCTTCGTCCCTGGCTTCGACTCAAGAGGAATACCCACTTTCCACAAGCACCTCAGGAGGAGGCTACTCTCAGCTACAGGTATGTGAGAGGGACCCTGAGTTTGTGGCCTCAAGTGGAATGGACACCGAGATGCTCTGACTCGAAGGAAGGACGGATATCCCTGCAATGAATTGAAAGCAGGCTCTTCTTGCATCTCCCACGACGAAGGGATGTCTGAATCCCCTGTGGAGACCACAGAGAAAGACCTAGTTCTCCGCCTCATCGCGACCAGAGGCCTCACGTCCTTTGAAAACTCGAGAGGTCCGCGGAGATCAATGCTTCCAAAGGAGACGATGCCTGACTCCTCTTGAAAATGGATAGGAGTCCCAGGATCCCTGTGGCACGTGGAAAGGGACCCTGGGTCTCCCGCCTCACCTGGAGACGCGTCCCAATGGCCATGCCAAGACTCGAGGAGAATCCCGAGGTGTCCCTCGCACCTAGGCAGGAGTCCTGTCATCGCTGAACAAACACGTGTCTGGAAGGGCCCTCCCCGTCGTAACTCGAGAATATACCCCAGGTTCCGGCCGCAACTCGAGAAAAACCATGAGACTTCCCCCTCGCCGCGAGATGAGGCCCGATTCCCCTGCACTGCGTGCAGAGCAATTCCGTGTTCCACATCAAACATGAAAGGAGCCTTGATTTCCTTAACGGCACTCCAGAGAACACCCAAGATCCCTGTCTCAATCTAGAGGGATCCTGAGGTCACTGTAGCAACACAAAAGGGCTCCGTGAACCCCAAATCAACTCGAGATGAGAGCTTCTTCCCTAGCTTCGACTCAAGAGGAATACCCACTTTCCACAAGCACCTCAAGAGGAGGCTTCTCTCAGCTACAGGTATGTGAGAGTGACCCTGAGTTTGTGGCCTCAAGTGGAATGGACACCGAGATGCTCTGACTCGAAGGAAGGCCGGATATCCCTGCAGTGAATTGAATGCAGGCTCGTCTTGCATCTCCCACGTCGGAGGGATGTCTGAATCCCTTGTGGAGACCACAGAGAAAGACCTCTGCCTCATTGCGACCGGAGGCCTCGCGTCCTTTGAAACCTCGAGAGGTCCGCGGAGATCAATGCTTCTAAAGGAGATGATGCCTGAGTCCTCTTGAAAATGGATAGGAGTCCCAGGATCCCTGTGGCACGTGGAAAGGGACCCTGGGTCTCCCGCCTCACGTGGAGACGCGTCCCAATGGCCATGCCAAGACTCGAGGACAATCCCGAGGTGTCCCTCGCACCTAGGCAGGAATCCTGACGTCGCTGAAGAAACACGTGTCTGGAAGGGCCCTCCCCGTCGTAACTCGAGAATATACCCCAGGTTCCGGCCGCAACTCGAGAAAAACCATGAGACTTCCCCCTCGCCGCGACATGAGGCCCGATTCCCCTGTACTGTGTGCAGAGCAATTCCGTGTTCCAAATCAAACATGAAAGGAGCCTTCATTTCCTTGATGGCACTCCAGAGAACACCCAAGATCACTGTCTCAAGTCTAGAGGGATCCTGAGGTCACTGTAGCAACACAAAAGGGCTCCGTGGACCCCAAATCAACTCGAGATGAGAGCCACGTCCCTGGGTTCGACTCAAGAGGAATACCCACTTTCCACAAGCACCTCAAGAGGAGGCTTCTTTCAGCTACAGGTATGTGAGAGGGACCCTGAGTTTGTGACCTCAAGTGGAATGGACACCGAGATGCTCTGACTCGAAGGAAGGACGGATATCCCTGCAGTGAATTGAATGCAGGCTCGTCTTGCATCTCCCACGACGGAGGGATGTCTGCATCCCTTTTGGAGACCACAGAGAAAGACCTAGTTCTCTGCCTCATCACGACCGGAGGCCTCACGTCCTTTGAAACCTCGAGAGGTCCGCGGAGATCAATGCTTCCAAAGGAGACGATGCCTGACTCCTCTTGAAAATGGATAGGAGTCCCAGGATCCCTGTGGCACGTGGAAAGGGACCCTGGGTCTCCCGCCTCACCTGGAGACGCGTCCCAATGGCCATGCCAAGACTCGAGGAGAATCCCGAGGTGTCCCTCGCACCTAGGCAGGAGTCCTGTCGTCGCTGAACAAACACGTGTCTGGAAGGGCCCTCCCCATCGTAACTCGAGAATATACCCCAGGTTCCGGCCGCAACTCGAGAAAAACCATGAGACTTCCCCCTCGCCGCGAGATGAGGCCCGATTCCCCTGCACTGCGTGCAGAGCAATTCCGTGTTCCACATCAAACATGAAAGGAACCTTGATTTCCTTAACGGCACTCCAGAGAACACCCAAGATCCCTGTCTCAATCTAGAGGGATCCTGAGGTCACTGTAGCAACACAAAAGGGCTCCGTGAACCCCAAATCAACTCGAGATGAGAGCTTCTTCCCTAGCTTCGACTCAAGAGGAATACCCACTTTCCACAAGCACCTCAAGAGGAGGCTTCTCTCAGCTACAGGTATGTGAGAGTGACCCTGAGTTTGTGGCCTCAAGTGGAATGGACACCGAGATGCTCTGACTCGAAGGAAGGCCGGATATCCCTGCAGTGAATTGAATGCAGGCTCGTCTTGCATCTCCCACGTCGGAGGGATGTCTGAATCCCTTGTGGAGACCACAGAGAAAGACCTCTGCCTCATTGCGACCGGAGGCCTCGCGTCCTTTGAAACCTCGAGAGGTCCGCGGAGATCAATGCTTCCAAAGGAGATGATGCCTGAGTCCTCTTGAAAATGGATAGGAGTCCCAGGATCCCTGTGGCACGTGGAAAGGGACCCTGGGTCTCCCGCCTCACGTGGAGACGCGTCCCAATGGCCATGCCAAGACTCGAGGAGAATCCCGAGGTGTCCCTCGCACCTAGGCAGGAGTCCTGACGTCGCTGAAGAAACACGTGTCTGGAAGGGCCCTCCCCATCGTAACTCGAGAATATACCCCAGGTTGCGGCCGCAACTCGAGAAAAACCATGAGACTTCCCCCTCGCCGCGACATGAGGCCCGATTCCCCTGTACTGTGTGCAGAGCAATTCCGTGTTCCAAATCAAACATGAAAGGAGCCTTCATTTCCTTGATGGCACTCCAGAGAACACCCAAGATCACTGTCTCAAGTCTAGAGGGATCCTGAGGTCACTGTAGCAACACAAAAGGGCTCCGTGGACCCCAAATCAACTCGAGATGAGAGCCACGTCCCTGGGTTCGACTCAAGAGGAATACCCACTTTCCACAAGCACCTCAAGAGGAGGCTTCTTTCAGCTACAGGTATGTGAGAGGGACCCTGAGTTTGTGACCTCAAGTGGAATGGACACCGAGATGCTCTGACTCGAAGGAAGGACGGATATCCCTGCAGTGAATTGAATGCAGGCTCTTCTTGCATCTCCCACGACGGAGGGATGTCTGCATCCCCTGTGGAGACCACAGAGAAAGACCTAGTTCTCCACATCATCGTGACCGGAGACCTCACGTCCTTTGAAAACTCCAGAGTTCCGCGGAGATCAATGCTTCCAAAGGAGACGATGCCTGAGTCCTCTTGAAAATGGATAGGAGTCCCAGGATCCCTGTGGCACGTGGAAAGGGACCCTGGGTCTCCCGCCTCACCTGGAGACGCGTCCCAATGGCCATGCCAAGACTCGAGGAGAATCCCGAGGTGTCCCTCGCACCTAGGCAGGAGTCCTGTCGTCGCTGAACAAACACGTGTCTGGAAGGGCCCTCCCCGTCGTAACTCGAGAATATACCCCAGGTTCCGGCCGCAACTCGAGAAAAACCATGAGACTTCCCCCTCGCCGCGAGATGAGGCCCGATTCCCCTGCACTGCGTGCAGAGCAATTCCGTGTTCCACATCAAACATGAAAGGAGCCTTGATTTCCTTAACGGCACTCCAGAGAACACCCAAGATCCCTGTCTTAATCTAGAGGGATCCTGAGGTCACTGTAGCAACACAAAACGGCTCCGTGAACCCCAAATCAACTCGAGATGAGAACTTCTTCCCTAGCTTCGACTCAAGAGGAATACCCACTTTCCACAAGCACCTCAAGAGGAGGCTTCTCTCAGCTACAGGTATGTGAGAGTGACCCTGAGTTTGTGGCCTCAAGTGGAATGGACACCGAGATGCTCTGACTCGAAGGAAGGCCGGATATCCCTGCAGTGAATTGAATGCAGGCTCGTCTTGCATCTCCCACGTCGGAGGGATGTCTGAATCCCTTGTGGAGACCACAGAGAAAGACCTCTGCCTCATTGCGACCGGAAGCCTCGTGTCCTTTGAAACCTCGAGAGGTCCGCGGAGATCAATGCTTCCAAAGGAGATGATGCCTGAGTCCTCTTGAAAATGGATAGGAGTCCCAGGATCCCTGTGGCACGTGGAAAGGGACCCTGGGTCTCCCGCCTCACGTGGAGACGCGTCCCAATGGCCATGCCAAGACTCGAGGAGAATCCCGAGGTGTCCCTCGCACCTAGGCAGGAGTCCTGACGTCGCTGAAGAAACACGTGTCTGGAAGGGCCCTCCCCGTCGTAACTCGAGAATATACCCCAGGTTCCGGCCGCAACTCGAGAAAAACCATGAGACTTCCCCCTCGCCGCGACATGAGGCCCGATTCCCCTGTACTGTGTGCAGAGCAATTCCGTGTTCCAAATCAAACATGAAAGGAGCCTTGATTTCCTTGATGGCACTCCAGAGAACACCCAAGATCACTGTCTCAAGTCTAGAGGGATCCTGAGGTCACTGTAGCAACACAAAAGGGCTCCGTGGACCCCAAATCAACTCGAGATGAGAGCCACGTCCCTGGGTTCGACTCAAGAGGAATACCCACTTTCCACAAGCACCTCAAGAGGAGGCTTCTTTCAGCTACAGGTATGTGAGAGGGACCCTGAGTTTGTGACCTCAAGTGGAATGGACACCGAGATGCTCTGACTCGAAGGAAGGACGGATATCCCTGCAGTGAATTGAATGCAGGCTCGTCTTGCATCTCCCACAACGGAGGGATGTCTGCATCCCTTGTGGAGACCACAGAGAAAGACCTAGTTCTCTGCCTCATCACGACCGGAGGCCTCACGTCCTTTGAAACCTCGAGAGGTCCGCGGAGATCAATGCTTCCAAAGGAGACGATGCCTGACTCCTCTTGAAAATGGATAGGAGTCCCAGGATCCCTGTGGCACATGGAAAGGGACCCTGGGTCTCCCGCCTCACGTGGAGACGCGTCCCAATTGCCATGCCAAGACTCGAGGAGAATCCCGAGGTGTCCCTCGCACCTAGGCAGGAGTCCTGACGTCGCTGAACAAACACGTGTCTGGAAGGGCCCTCCCCGTCGTAACTCGAGAATATACCCCAGGTTCCGGCCGCAACTCGAGAAAAACCATGTGACTTCCCCCTCGCCGCAAGATGAGGCCCGATTCCCCTGCACTGCGTGCAGAGCAATTCCGTGTTCCACATCAAACATGAAAGGAGCCTTGATTTCCTTAATGGCACTCCAGAGAACACCCAAGATCACTGTCTCAATCTAGAGGGATCCTGAGGTCACTGTAGCAAGACGAATGGGCTCCGTGAACCCCAAATCAACTCGAGATGAGAGCTTCTTCCCTAGCTTCGACTCAAGAGGAATACCCACTATTCACAAGCACCTCAAGAGGAGGCTTCTCTCAGCTAAAGGTATGTGAGAGGGACCCTGAGTTTGTGGCCTCAAGTGGAATGGACACCGAGATGATCTGACTCGAAGGAAGGCCGGATATCCCTGCAGTGAATTGAATGCAGGCTCGTCTTGCATCTCCCACGACGAAGGGATGTCTGAATCCCCTGTGGAGACCACAGAGAAAGACCTAGTTCTCCACATCATCGTGACCGGAGAACTCACGTCCTTTGAAAACTCGAGAGTTCCGCGGAGATCAATGCTTCCAAAGGAGACGATGCCTGACTCCTCTTGAAAATGGATAGGAGTCCCAGGATCCCTGTGGCACGTGGAAAGGGTCACTAGGTCTCCCGTCTCACGTGGAGACCCGTCCCAATGGCCATGCCAAGACTCGAGGAGAATCCCAAGTTGTCCCAGCAACTAGGCAGGAGTCCTGACGTCGCTGAACAAACACGTGTCTGGAAGGGCCCTCCCCGTCGTAACTCGAGAATATACCCCAGGTTCCGGCCGCAACTCGAGAAAAACCATGAGACTTCCCCCTCGCCGCGAGATGAGGCCCGATTCCCCTGGACTGCGTGCAGAGCAATTCCGTGTTCCACATCAAACATGAAAGGAGCCTTGATTTCCTTGATGGCACTCCAGAGAACACCCAAGATCACTGTCTGAAGTCGAGAGGGATCCTGAGGTCACTGTAGCAACACAAAAGGGCTCCGTGGACCCCAAATCAACTCGAGATGAGAGCCACATCCCTGGCTTCGACTCAAGAGGAATACCCATTTTCCACAATCACCTCAGGAGGAGGCTACTCTCAGCTACAGGTATGTGAGAGGGACCCTGAGTTTGTGGCCTCAAGTGGAACGGACACGGAGATGCTCTGACTGGAAGGAAGGCCGGATATCCCTGCAGTGAATTGAAGGCAGGCTCTTCTAGCATCTCCCACGACGAAGGGATGTCTGAATCCCCTGTGGAGACCACAGAGAAAGACCTAGTTCTCCGCCTCATCGCGACCGGAGGCCTCACGTCCTTTGAAAACTCGAGAGGTCCGCGGAGATCAATGCTTCCAAAGGAGACGATGCCTGACTCCTCTTGAAAATGGATAGGAGTCCCAGGATCCCTGTGGCACGTGGAAAGGGACACTGGGTCTCCCGCCTCACCTGGAGACGCGTCCCAATGGCCATGCCAAGACTCGAGGAGAATCCCGAGGTGTCCCTCGCACCTAGGCAGGAGTCCTGTCGTCGCTGAACAAACACGTGTCTGGAAGGGCCCTCCCCGTCGTAACTCGAGAATATGCCCCAGGTTCCGGCCGCAACTCGAGAAAAACCATGAGACTTCCCCCTCGCCGCGAGATGAGGCCCGATTCCCCTGCACTGCGTGCAGAGCAATTCCGTGTTCCACATCAAACATGAAAGGAGCCTTGATTTCCTTAACGGCACTCCAGAGAACACCCAAGATCCCTGTCTCAATCTAGAGGGATCCTGAGGTCACTGTAGCAACACAAAAGGGCTCCGTGAACCCCAAATCAACTCGAGATGAGAGCTTCTTCCCTAGCTTCGACTCAAGAGGAATACCCACTTTCCACAAGCACCTCAAGAGGAGGCTTCTCTCAGCTACAGGTATGTGAGAGTGACCCTGAGTTTGTGGCCTCAAGTGGAATGGACACCGAGATGCTCTGACTCGAAGGAAGGCCGGATATCCCTGCAGTGAATTGAATGCAGGCTCGTCTTGCATCTCCCACGTCGGAGGGATGTCTGAATCCCTTGTGGAGACCACAGAGAAAGACCTCTGCCTCATTGCGACCGGAGGCCTCGCGTCCTTTGAAACCTCGAGAGGTCCGCGGAGATCAATGCTTCCAAAGGAGATGATGCCTGAGTCCTCTTGAAAATGGATAGGAGTCCCAGGATCACTGTGGCACGTGGAAAGGGACCCTGGGTCTCCCGCCTCACGTGGAGACGCGTCCCAATGGCCATGCCAAGACTCGAGGAGAATCCCGAGGTGTCCCTCGCACCTAGGCAGGAGTCCTGACGTCGCTGAAGAAACACGTGTCTGGAAGGGCCCTCCCCGTCGTAACTCGAGAATATACCCCAGGTTCCGGCCGCAACTCGAGAAAAACCATGAGACTTCCCCCTCGCCGCGACATGAGGCCCGATTCCCCTGTACTGTGTGCAGAGCAATTCCGTGTTCCAAATCAAACATGAAAGGAGCCTTGATTTCCTTGATGGCACTCCAGAGAACACCCAAGATCACTGTCTCAAGTCTAGAGGGATCCTGAGGTCACTGTAGCAACACAAAAGGGCTCCGTGGACCCCAAATCAACTCGAGATGAGAGCCACGTCCCTGGGTTCGACTCAAGAGGAATACCCACTTTCCACAAGCAACTCAAGAGGAGGCTTCTTTCAGCTACAGGTATGTGAGAGGGACCCTGAGTTTGTGACCTCAAGTGGAATGGACACCGAGATGCTCTGACTCGAAGGAAGGACGGATATCCCTGCAGTGAATTGAATGCAGGCTCGTCTTGCATCTCCCACGACGGAGGGATGTCTGCATCCCTTGTGGAGACCACAGAGAAAGACCTAGTTCTCTGCCTCATCACGACCGGAGGCCTCACGTATTTTGAAACCTCGAGAGGTCCGCGGAGATCAATGCTTCCAAAGGAGACGATGCCTGACTCCTCTTGAAAATGGATAGGAGTCCCAGGATCCCTGTGGCCCTTGGAAAGGGACCCTGGGTCTCCCGCCTCACGTGGAGACGCGTGCCAATTGCCATGCCAAGACTCGAGGAGAATCCCGAGGTGTCCCTCGCACCTAGGCAGGAGTCCTGACGTCGCTGAACAAACACGTGTCTGGAAGGGCCCTCCCCGTCGTAACTCGAGAATATACCCCAGGTTCCGGCCGCAACTCGAGAAAAACCATGAGACTTCCCCCTCGCCGCGAGATGAGGCCCGATTCCCCTGCACTGCGTGCAGAGCAATTCCGTGTTCCACATCAAACATGAAAGGAGCCTTGATTTCCTTAATGGCACTCCAGAGAACACCCAAGATCACTGTCTCAATCTAGAGGGATCCTGAGGTCACTGTAGCAACACGAATGGGCTGCGTGAACCCCAAATCAACTCGAGATGAGAGCTTCTTCCCTAGCTTCGACTCAAGAGGAATACCCACTATTCACAAGCACCTCAAGAGGAGGCTTCTCTCAGCTAAAGGTATGTGAGAGGGACCCTGAGTTTGTGGCCTCAAGTGGAATGGACACCGAGATGATCTGACTCGAAGGAAGGCCGGATATCCCTGCAGTGAATTGAATGCAGGCTCGTCTTGCATCTCCCACGACGAAGGGATGTCTGAATCCCCTGTGGAGACCACAGAGAAAGACCTAGTTCTCCACCTCATCGTGACCGGAGACCTCACGTCCTTTGAAAACTCTAGAGTTCCGCGGAGATCAATGCTTCCAAAGGAGACGATGCCTGACTCCTCTTGAAAATGGATAGGAGTCCCAGGATCCCTGTGGCACGTGGAAAGGGTCACTAGGTCTCCCGCCTCACGTGGAGACCCGTCCCAATGGCCATGCCAAGACTCGAGGAGAATCCCAAGGTGTCCCTTGCAACTAGGCAGGAGTCCTGACGTCGCTGAACAAACACGTGTCTGGAAGGGCCCTCCCCGTCGTAACTCGAGAATATACCCCAGGTTCCGGCCGCAACTCGAGAAAAACCATGAGACTTCCCCCTCGCCGCGAGATGAGGCCCGATTCCCCTGGACTGCGTGCAGAGCAATTCCGTGTTCCACATCAAACATGAAAGGAGCCTTGATTTCCTTGATGGCACTCCAGAGAACACCCAAGATCACTGTCTGAAGTCGAGAGGGATCCTGAGGTCACTGTAGCAACACAAAAGGGCTCCGTGGACCCCAAATCAACTCGAGATGAGAGCCACATCCCTGGCTTCGACTCAAGAGGAATACCCATTTTCCACAATCACCTCAGGAGGAGGCTACTCTCAGCTACAGGTATGTGAGAGGGACCCTGAGTTTGTGGCCTCAAGTGGAACGGACACCGAGATGCTCTGACTGGAAGGAAGGCCGGATATCCCTGCAGTGAATTGAATGCAGGCTCGTCTTGCATCTATCACGCCGAAGGGATGTCTGAATCCCCTGTGGAGACCACAGAGAAACACCTAGTTCTCCGACTCATCGCGACCGGAGGCCTCACGTCCTTTGAAAACTCGAGAGGTCTGCGGAGATCAATGCTTAAAAAGGAGACGATGCCTGAGTCCTCTTGAAAATGGATAGGAGTCCCAGGATCCCTGTGGCACGTGGAAAGGGACCCTGGGTCTCCCGCCTCACGTGGAGACGCGTCCGAATGGCCATGCCAAGACTCGAGGAGAATCCCGAGGTGTCCCTTGCACCTAGGCAGGAGTCCTGACATCGCTGAACAAACACGTGTCTCGAAGCCCCTCCCCGTCGTAACTCGAGAATATACCCCAGGTTCCGGCCGCAACTCGAGAAAAACCATGAGACTCTCCCCTCGCCGCGAGATGAGGCCCGATTCCCCTGCACTGCGTGCAGAGCAATTCCGTGTTCCACATCAAACATGAAAGGAGCCTTGATTTCCTTAATGGCACTCCAGAGAAAACCCAAGATCAATGTCTCAAGTCTAGAGGGATTCTGAGGTCACTGTAGCAACACGAAAGGGCTCCATGGACCCCAAATCAATTCGAGATGATAGCTTCTTCCCTGGCTTCGACTCAAGAGGAATACCCACTTTCCACAAGCACCTCAAGAGGAGGCTTCTCTCAGCTACAGGTATGTGAGAGGGACCCTGAGTTTGTGGCCTCAAGTGGAATGGACACCGAGATGCTCTGACAGGAAGGAAGGCCGGATATCCGTGCAGTGAATTGAATGCCGGCTCGTCTTGCATCTCCCACGACGAAGGGATGTCTGAATCCCCTGTGGAGACCACAGAGAAAGACCTAGTTCTCCTCCTCATTGCGACCGGAGGCCTCACATCCTTTGAAAACTCGAGAGGTCCGCGGAGATCAATGCTTCCAAAGGAGACGATGCCTGAATCCTCTTGAAAATGGATAGGAGTCCCAGGATCCCTGTGGCACGTGGAAAGGGACCCTGGGTCTCCCGCCTCACGTGGAGACGCGTCCCAATGGCCATGCCAAGACTCGAGGAGAATCCCGAGGTGTCCCTCGCACCTAGGCAGGAGTCCTGACGTCGCTGAACAAACACGTGTCTGGAAGGGCCCTCCCCGTCGTAACTCGAGAATATACCCCAGGTTCCGGCCGCAACTCGAGAAAAACCATGAGACTTTCCCCTCGCCGCGAGATGAGGCCCGATTCCCCTGCACTGCGTGCAGAGCAATTCCGTGTTCCACATCAAACATGAAAGGAGCCTTGATTTCCTTAATGGCACTCCAGAGAACACCCAAGATCACTGTCTCAAGTCTAGAGGGATCCTGAGTTCACTGTAGCAACACGAAAGGGCTCCATGGACCCCAAATCATTTCGAGATGATAGCTTCTTCCCTGGCTTCGAATCAAGAGGAATACCCACTTTCCACAAGCACCTCAAGAGGAGGCTTCTCTCAGCTACAGGTATGTGAGAGGGACCCTGAGTTTGTGGCCTCAAGTGGAATGGACACCGAGATGCTCTGACACGAAGGAAGGCTGGATATCCGTGCAGTGAATTGAATGCAGGCTCGTCTTGTATCTCCCATGACGAAGGGATGTCTGAATCCCCTGTGGAGACCACAGAGAAAGACCTAGTTCTCCTCCTCATTGTGACCGTAGGCCTCACGTCCTTTGAAAACTCGAGAGGTCCGCGGAGATCAATGCTTCCAAAGGAGACGATGCCTGACTCCTCTTGAAAATGGATAGGAGTCCCAGGATCCCTGTGGCACGTGGAAAGGGACCCTGGGTCTCCCGCCTCACGTGGAGACGCGTCCGAATGGCCATGCCAAGACTCGAGGAGAATCCCGAGGTGTCCCTCACACCTAGGCAGGAGTAGTGACGTCCCTGAACAAACACGTGTCTGGAAGGGCCCTCCCCGTCGTAACTCGAGAATATACCCCAGGTTCCGGCCGCAACTCGAGAAAAACCATGAGACTTCCCCCTCGCCGCGAGATGAGGCCCGATTCCCCTGCCCTGCGTGCAGAGCAATTCCGTGTTCCACATCAAACATGAAAGGAGCCTTGATTTCCTTGATGGCACTTCAGAGAACGCCCAAGATCACTGTCTCAAGTCTAGAGGGATCCTGAGGTCACTGTAGCAACACGAAAGGGCTCCGTGGACCCCAAATTAACTCGAGATGAGAGCTTCTTCCCTAGCTTCGACTCAAGAGGAATACCCACTTTCCACAAGCACCTCAAGAGGAGGCTTCTCTCAGCTACAGGTATGTGAGAGGGACCCTGAGTTTTTGGCCTCAAGTGGAATGGACACCGAGATGCTCTGACTCGAAGGAAGGCCGGATATCCCTGCAGTGAATTGAATGCAGGCTCGTCATGCAAATCCAACGATGAAGGGATGTCTGAATCCCCTGTGGAGACCACAGAGAAAGACCTAGTTCTCTGCCTCATCGCGACCGGAGGCCTCAGGTCTTTTGAATCCCCGAGAGGTACGCGAAGATCAATGCTTCCAAAGGAGACGATGCCTAACTCCTCTAAACGGATAGGAGTCCCAGGATCCCTGTGGCACGTGGAAAGGGACCCTGGGTCTCCCGCCTCACGTGGAGACGCGTCCCAATGGCCATGCCAAGACTCGAGGAGAATCCCGAGTTGTCCCTCGCACCTAGGCAGGAGTCCTGACGTCCCTGAACAAACACATGTCTGGAAGGGCCCTCCCCGTCGTAACTCGAGAATATACCCCATGTTCCGGCCGCAACTCGAGAAAAACCATGAGACTTCCTCCTCGCCGCGAGATGAGGCCCGATTCCCCTTCACTGCGTGCAGAGCAATTCCATGTTCCACATCAAACATGAAAGGAGCCTTGATTTCCTTGATGGCACTCCAGAGAACACCCAAGATCACTGTCTCAATTCTAGAGGGATCCTGAGGACACTGTATCAACATGAAAGGGCTCCGTGGACCCCAAATCATCTCGAGATGATAGCTTCGTCCCTGGTTTCGACTCAAGAGGAATACCCACTTTCCACAAGCACCTCAAGAGGAGGCTTCTCTCAGCTACAGATATGTGAGAGGGACCCTGAGTTTGTGGCCTCAAGTGGAATGGACACCGAGATGCTCTGACTCGAAAGAAGGGCGGATATCCCTGCAGTGAATTGAATGCAGGCTCGTCTTGCATCTCCCACGACGAAGGGATGTCTGAATCCCCTGTGGAGACCATAGAGAATAACCTAGTTCTCCTCCTCATCGTGACCGGAGGCCTCACGTCCTTTGAAAACTCGAGAAGTCCGCGGAGATCAATGCTTCCAAAGGAGACGATGCCTGACTCCTCTAGAAAATGGATAGGAGTCCCAGGATCCCTGTGGAACGTGGAAAGCGACCCTGGGTCTCCCGCCTCACGTGGAGACGCGTCCCAATGGCCATGCCAAGACTCGAGGAGAAACCCGAGCTGTGCCTCGCACCTAGGCAGGTGTCCTGACGTCGCTGAGGAAACACGTGTCTGGAAGGGCCCTCCCCGTCGTAACTCGAGAATATACACCAGGTTCCGGCCGCAACTCGAGAAAAACCATGAGAATTCCCCCTCGCCACGAGATGAGGCCGATTCCCCTGCACTGCGTGCAGAGCAATTCCGTGTTCCACATCAAACATGAAAGGAGCCTTTATTTCCTTAAAGGCACTCCAGAGAACACTCAAGATCACTGTCTCAAGTCTAGAGGGCTCCTCAGGTCACTGTAGCAACACGAAAGGGCTCCTTGGACCCCAAATCAACTCGAGATGATAGCTTCTTCCCTGGCTTCGACTCAAGAGGAATACCCACTTCCAAAGGAGACGATGCCTGACTCCTCTTGAAAATGGATAGGAGTCCCAGGATCCCTGTGGCATGTGGAAAGGGACCCTGGGTCTCCCGCCTCACGTGGAGACGCGTCCCAATTGCCATGCCAAGACTCGAGGAGAATCCCGAGGTGTCCCTCGCACCTAGGCAGGAGTCCTGACGACGCTGAACAAACACGTGTCTGGAAGGGCCCTCCCCGTCGTAACTCGAGAATATACCCCAGGTTCCGGCCGCAACTCGAGAAAAACCATGAGACTTCCCCCTCGCCGCGAGATGAGGCCCGATTCCCCTGCACTGCGTGCAGAGCAATTCCGTGTTCCTCATCAAACATGAAAGGAGCCTTGATTTCCTTGATGGCACTCCAGAGAAAACCCAAGATCACTGTCTCAAGTCTAGAGGGATCCTGAGGTCACTGGAGTAACACGAAAGGGCTCCGTGGACCCCAAATCAACTCGAGATGAGAGCTTATTCCCTGGCTTCGACTCAAGAGGAATACCAACTTTCCACAAGCACCTCAAGAGGAGGTTTCTCTCAGCTGCAGGTATGTGAGAGGGACCGTGAGTTTGTGGCCTCAAGTGGAATGGACACTGAGATGCTTTGACTTAAACTAAGGCTGGATATCCGTGCAGTGAATTGAATGCAGGCTCGTCTTGCATCTCCCAAGACGAAGGGATGTCTGAATCCCCTGTGGAGACCACAGAGAAAGACCTAGTCCTCCGCCTCATCGCGACCGGAGGCCTCACATCCTTTGAAAACTCGAGAGGTCCGCGGAGATCAATGCTTCCAAAGGAGACGATGCCTGACTCCGCTTGAAAATTGATAGGAGTCCCAGGATCCCTGTGGCCCGTGGAAAGGGACTCTGGGTCTCCCGCCTCACGTGGAGACGCATCCCAATTGCCATGCCAAGACTCGAGGAGAATACCGAGGTGTCCCTCGCACCTAGGCAGGAGTCCTGACGTCGCTGAACAAACACGTGTCTGGAAGAGCCCTCCCCGTCGTAACTTGAGAATATACCCAAGGTTCCGGCGGCAACTCGAGAAAAACCATGAAACTTACCCCTCGCCACGAGATGAGGCTCGATTTCCCTGCACTGCGTGCAGAGCAATTCCGTGTTCCACATCAAGCCTGCAAGGAGCCTTGATTTCCTTGATGCCACTTCAGAGAAAACCCAAAGTCACTCTCTCAAGTCTAGAGGGATCCTGAGGTCACTGGAGCAAAACGAAAGGGCTCCGTGGACCCCAAATCAACTCAAGATGAGAGCTTCGTCCCTGGCTTCGACTCAAGAGGAATACCAAGTTTCCACAAGCACCTCAAGAGGAGGCTTGTCTCAGCTACATGTATGTGAGAGGTACCCTGAGTTGGTGGCCTCAATTGGAATGGACACCGAGATACTCTGACTCGAAGTAAGGCCGGATATCCCTGCAGTGAATTGAATGCAAGCTCGTCTTGCATCTCCCAAGACGAAGGGATGACTGAATCCCCTGTGGAGACCACAGAGAAAGACCTAGTTCCCCGCCTCATCGCGACCCGAGGCCTCACATCCTTTGAAACCTCGAGAGGTCCGCGGAGATCAATGCTTCAAAAGGAGACGATGCCTGACTCCTCTTGAAAATGGTTTGGAGTCCCAGGATCCCTGTCCACATGGACGGGGATTCTGGGTCTCCCGCTTCACGTGGAGACGCGTACCAATTGCCATGCCAAGACTAGAGGAGAATCCCGAGGTGTCCCTCGCACCTAGGCAGGAGTCCTGAAGTGGCTGAACAAACACGTGTCTGGAAGGGCCCTCCCCGTCGTAACTCGAGAATATACCCCAGGTTCCGGCCGCAACTCGAGAAAAACCATGAGATTTCCCCTTCACCGCGAGATGAGGCCCGATTCCCCTGCACTGCGGGCAGAGCAATTCCGTGTTCCACATCAAACGTGAAAGGAGCCTTGATTTCCTTGATGGCACTCCAGGGAATACCCAAGATCACTGTCTCAAGTCTAGAGGGATCCAGAGGTCACTGGAGCAACACGAAAAGGCTCCGTGTATCCCAAATCAACTCGAGATGAGAGCTTAGTCCCTGGCTTCGAGTCAAGAGGAATACCAACTTTCCATAAGCACCTCAAGAGGAGGCTTCTCTCAGCTACAGGTATGTGAGAGGGACCCTGAGTTTGTGTCCTCAAGTGGAATGGACACCGAGATGCTCTGACTCGAAGTAAGGCTGGATATCACTGCAGTGAATTGAATGCAGGCTCGTCTTGCATCTCCCAAGATGAAGGGATGTCTGAATCCCCTGTGGAGACCACAGAGAAAGACCTAGTCCTCCGCCTCAATGCGACCGGAGGCCTCACATCCTTTGAAAACTCGAGAGGTGCGGGGAGCGGCTTGAAAAAGCTGACTCTGGGAGCTGCCTTGATTGATTATCAGGGGTCTGTTCGCAGACATAGCTCTCTGTCCCGCCACCCCTCTGAAATTTACTATCCAAGTTAACTCCTAACAGACCATTAGTGAGCCTTGAATGTACACAAGGTGCAGATAGATGGCTTTGCACGACTGCCCTTAAGATAAGTAGGATGCCTTTGGCGCCATGAGAGAGCTCTGGTTATTGTTATCTTAAAGATGATGTACATGGGGAAGATTTTTCTTTGTGATGCCTCTCTTCTTGGTTTAGTATATATGTAACCCTGAGAAATAAAGAATCATCGTTGACTGCAGCGATCCTCTCGACGCCATCTGTTCTGTCTCCTTTATTTCTTAGCCTAAAGGAACGCGTAGTGTTGCTCGCTGAAATCTTCCGGCTGGCCCGGCAAGTGGCGCCCAACAGCGTGGAGCTCGACGAAAGTTCCTTGCGGCCGCTGCCCGTTCAAACTATTAAGGTAAGTAAGAGTGTGTGTATTTGTATATTGAGGGGCAGGAAGGAATATTGTCGAGAGTATAAACCATGGGACAAGATAATAGTCGTCAGTTGTTTGTGCATATGTTACAGATAATGTTGAAGGATCGGGGAATTCAGGTTACTAAAACAAAATTGCAGACTTTTCTTAGTTTTGTTGAGGAAGTATGTCCCTGGTTTCCACAGGAAGGGACTATGAGTTTAGAGATATGGAAAAAGATAGGGAAACAGATTCAAACATATTATACTCTCCACGGACCTAATAAGGTTCCTGTGGAAACATTTTCATTATGGTCTTTAATAAGAGACTGCCTTGATTTTGAACATGAGGAAGGGAGTAAATTAAAACACATGCTCCCACCCAAAGAACCAATTTATGCTACTCCTAAAGTTTATGCTACTCCTGAAGGGAAAGGACCCACAACCTTTGAATTAGAATATGCAAAACCTTTGAAGGAAAATGAGGGAACGCTGACTTCAGAGGATGAGGAAAGTTTAGAAGAACAGGCAGCTGCTTATCATAAGGATGATCATCGGGAATTACTTGTAACTGACAATTCGAATGTGCAGGCAGCAGCTGCCCCTCCGACAAAGGGTCTGGAGGCACTCATGCAGAAATTATTAATAACAATAAAGGAAGAAATAAAA
Organism: Dama dama; assembly: GCF_033118175.1. Lineage (NCBI taxonomy): Eukaryota > Metazoa > Chordata > Mammalia > Artiodactyla > Cervidae > Dama > Dama dama. Next base: position 1,788,526 of record NW_026870930.1, read on the forward strand.
AGGGAAGGTAGGGATGAAGGCGCTGGTGCAATCTCTACTGCGCCTCCTGCTTATGCACCCTCAACTATTGCTGGATTAGATCCTCCACCTATTTCCAAACCTGAAAATTTGTTGAATATAACTCGTGAATCACACAGTTTGTCCCCCTTGCAAAAGGCTATGCAACAAGCCCAAAGAGCTGGAGAAACTGTTCAGGGATTCTCTGCTACTTTCCCGGTATTCGAACATGAAAACCAAAGGTATTATGAAGCTTTACCTTTCAAACAACTAAAGGAATTAAAAATTGCCTGTGCTCAATATGGACCTACGGCTCCTTTTACCCAGACCATGATAGAGAGCCTAGGAGGTCAAAATTTGCCACCTAGTGATTGGAAACAAATTGCAAGAGCTTGCTTATCAGGAGGGGACTATTTATTATGGAAATCAGAATTTACAGAACAATGTGGCCATATAGCTGAACTAAACCAGCGACAAGGGATCAATACTACATATGAAATGTTGGTAGGGGAAGGGGCCTACCAAAATACCAATGCTCAATTGAACTATTTGCCTGGAGCATATGCTCAAATTTCTAATGCTGCCCGGCAGGCTTGGAAAAAGCTCCCTTGCTCTAGTAATAAGACTGAGGATCTTTCAAAAATTCGTCAGGGGCCTGATGAACCATATCAAGATTTTGTGGCTCGTCTTCTTGAAGCAGTAGGTAAGATTATAGCTGATGAGCAGGCTGGAATAGTGCTTACTAAACAATTAGCCTATGAAAATGCAAATTCTGCCTGTCAGGCTGCACTTAGACCGTACAGAAAAAAGGGAGGTCTATCAGATTACATTCGTATATGTGCTGATATCGGACCTTCCTATATGCAGGGTATTACCCTGGCTGCAGCTTTACAAGGGAAAAGCATAAAAGAAGTATTATATCAACAGCAAATGAAAAATAAACGAGGATTACCTAGTAGAGGAAATGCTGGCTGTTTTGTTTGTGGCCAGCCTGGACATCGTGCTGCCTTTTGCTCCCAACGAGCCAATTCAGGGAATAATAAAACTCCTAATTTATGCCCTAGGTGTAAAAAAGGAAGACATTGGGCAAAAGATTGTAAATCTAAAATTGATGTCCAGGGCAACCCACTTCCCTCGCAGTCGGGAAACTGGGTGAGGGGCCAGCCCCTGGCACCGAAACAATGTTATGGGGCAATGCAGGGAAATCAGATGGTAGAAGGAGAGTTACAGACTTGTTCAGAGCCACCTCAGGGAGTGCAGGCTTGGACCTCTGTTCCTCCTCCTACACAGTACTGACTCCCGAAATGGGAATGCAGGCTCTGCCCACTGGGGTATACGGCCCTTTGCCTGATGGAACCGTGGGACTTTTACTCGGACGCAGTAGCTCTACCATAAAAGGGCTGCTCATAGCTCCTGGAGTAATTGATGCTGATTATACAGGAGAAATCAAAATTATGGCCCATTCTCCACAATGCATTACCACCATAGCTAGCGGACAGCGTATAGCTCAATTAATATTGGTCCCTGCGGTGCAAACAGGAAAAGCATTGGCTTCCAGGAGAGGGGAAGGTGCCTTTGGATCCTCTGACGCCTACTGGGTCCAGGCAATAACTAATAATCGTCCTGAGTTCACGTTAAGAATAAATGGAAAGTTCTTTACAGGCATTCTGGACACAGGAGCTGATGTTTCTGTTATTGCTGAGAGACACTGGCCCCGAGAATGGCCTAAACAGATAGCTATATCAACATTGCAAGGAATTGGTCAAACTAATAACCCTGAACAAAGTACAGAGCTGTTACATTGGACTGACCATGAGGGTCACGAAGGAGACATTAGACCTTATGTCCTCCCAAACCTCCCTGTAAATTTGTGGGGACGAGATGTTATGACTCATATGGGAGTATATTTATACAGCCCCAGTGATCAGGTTAGCAATCAGCTTTTAGATCAAGGGCTTCTTCCCACCTCGGGACTTGGAAGAAATAATCAGGGAACTGTTGCGCCTGTTCAGACAAAAAGGTTACCAAAAAGAAGTGGACTTGGGTATTTTTAGAAGGGACCTCTGATCCTCCTGTAATTCACGCAGATCCTATTACTTGGAAGTCTGGGGAGCCTGTGTGGGTTGATCAGTGGCCCCTTTCCAAAGAGAAAATTGACACTGCCCAACAACTGGTGCAGGAACAGTTGGAACTGGGACATATTGAACAGTCTAATTCACCTTGGAATTCACCCATTTTCGTTATTAAGAAAAAATCTGGGAAATGGAGGCTTTTACAGGATCTGCGAAAGGTTAATGAAACTATGGAAGTCATGGGAGCATTACAACCAGGATTGCCTTCTCCCATGGCTATTCCGAGGGATGCCCACATAATAATCTTAGATTTAAAAGACTGCTTTTATACTATTCCTCTAGCACCTCAAGATTGCCCTCGATTTGCTTTTAGTGTTCCATCTGTTAACTTTTCCCAACCAATGCTCAGGTATCATTGGAAAGTTTTGCCACAGGGTATGGCCAATAGCCCCACCTTGTGCCAGAAGTTTGTTGCAGCAGCATTGCAGGAAACTCGGACAAAATACTCCGATGCTTATATTCTGCATTACATGGATGATATACTGCTAGCACATATTGATAAAGAGTATTTATTAGCAGTTTATGCCTTCATGGAACCTGCCTTAAAAGCAGTAGGGCTAATAATATCCAAAGAAAAGGTGCAAACCTTTCCTCCTTATTCCTATCTTGGCTTTCGTTTAGAAAGAGAAACATTTGGAGTTCAGCCCATTGCATTACGAAGGGATAATCTGAAAACACTTAATGATTTTCAAAAGTTGCTCGGGGACATTAATTGGATTAGACCCTACCTACATCTTGCTACATACGAATTGAAGCCTCTTTTTGATATCTTAAAGGGGGATAAGAATCCTACCTCCCCACGCAGCCTCACAGAAGCTGGAGAGCGAGCTCTTCAGAAAGTAGAAACTGCCTTATCACAGCAGCACTCCAGTTACTGTGACTATGAAAGGCCTTGGGGACTTTATATTCTTGCCTCAGAACATTCACCTACCGGTGTGTTGTTTCAAGATAATCCTTTAAGGTGGATTTATCTATCAGTCTCTCCCCTACGGGTATTAAGTCCTTACCATGTTCTTGTAGCCAAAGTAATAGCAAAAGGAAGACAGGAATCTGTGACTTATTTGGGAAGAGATCCCCACTTTATCTGTATCCCTTTTTCAACTGAACAGCAACTATGGCTCTCTCAATTTTCTGATGATTGGGCAATTGCGCTTGCACAGTATGCAGGGGAGATTAAACAACATTACCCTGCTAATAAATTGTTACAATTTGCACAGCTGCATCAGTTTATTTTTCCAAAAGTCGTGCAACAATGCCCTTTGGAAAAGGGGACAACTGTCTTTACTGATGGATCTTCCAATGGCATAGCCAGTTTGATAATCGAAAATGAATCTTATTATTGTCAAACCTCATATTCATCAGCTCAGGAAGTAGAGCTTTTTGCAGTACTCCAGGCTCTGCAACGTGTTCCTCAAAGTTTTAATTTATACTCTGACAGTCATTATGTTGTCAGAGCTCTCTCAGTCATTGAAACAGTACCCCTCATTGGAGCTGCTAAGGCCTCTATTCAAACCTTGTTTTTGAAAATTCAGAATCTCATTCGAGCCCGAACTCATCCTTGCTTTTTTGGGCACATACGTGCTCACACTGCCCTTCCTGGGCCTTTAGCGGCTGGGAATGCTCTGGCTGATGAAGTCACCCGTACGGTATGTTATTCTTCCTTAACCCTTACCTCTGCAGCACAGGCCTCTCATGCAATACACCATCAGAATAGCAATTCATTACGGCTGCAATTTGGAATTTCTCGGGAAGCCGCTCGTCAAATTGTAAAAGCTTGTCCTACTTGTCCACAGTTTTTTGTGCTCCCAACATATGGAGTCAATCCTCGGGGTTTACTCCCCAATGATTTGTGGCAAATGGATGTTACACATATTTCTGATTTTGGAAAACTGAAATATGTGCATGTTACTATTGATACTTTCTCTGGTTTTATCATGGCCACACTTCAATCTGGAGAGGCTAGCAAGCATTGTATTCAGCATTGCTTACGGAGTTTTTCTGCTATGGGCCTACCTAAATGCATCAAAACAGACAATGGCCCTGGATATGTTGGCCGCAATTTTCAAACCTTTTGTGCCCAGCTGCACATCGTACACAAGACTGGAATCCCATATAATCCACAGGGCCAAGGAATTGTTGAGCGGGCACATCAAACCCTTCAGCACCAACTGAAAAAATTAAAAAGGGGGAGTTTGTATGCTATTACGCCTAACAATCTTCTTAGTCATGCTTTGTTTGTTTTAAATTTTCTGAGCCTCGATAAAAATGGAAAATCAGCAGCTCAACGTTTTTGGCACTATGATAATAAAAAGGCACGGCCATTAGTCAGATGGAAAGACCCGCTGGAAGGCAGATGGCATGGGCCGGATCCAGTTCTAATATGGGGGAGAGGTCATGTTTGTGTTTTCCCGTAGAATGCTGAAGCGCCGCGCTGGCTCCCGGAAAGGTTGGTACGCACGGCAGAGGAGTTCACTGGTGGAGCGAATGAGACAGCTCACAATCCAGGAGACGGTCCCGCTGCCGACAGCTCAGCAGATACAGGCACTGTTACAGATGGCATGTGAGAATGCTTCCAACCCTTCCCCTGCCTCTCCTACTAGTATATTAATTTCATTATTACTTCTTTTAAACCAGATAAGTTCCATGGAAGCCAGTATCTTCTGGGCGTATGTTCCTGATCCCCCTCTTTTACAGCCTGTTGGATGGGAAATGAGTTCTGTTCCTGTGTATGTGAATGACACAATACTTTTGGGGGGGTTTTCTGATAAGCATATTTTTCCACAGAATGCCAGTATTTCTTATTCGGGATCCTCTTCACAATTACCAATGTGCTTTTTCCGAAATCGTAATGTTTCAGGATGTCTTACTGTTACAGATGCAGAATACTTTGGTTATGATTATGACCATGACCACCGTAATTGGATAGTGGATATTCCTAGCATTACGAAATCTACAGGATATGCACGACGAGTCAATGGAACCGGACCTAAAGACATTCCATTTTGTGGCCTGGGGGTAAAAGGACGATATATAGCTGTGCCATGGAAACTTTGTAGAGATGAGACTGCTACTGTATATTCTATTACTAATGACACACATTCACTTTGGGACTGGTCGCCAGACTCCAACAGGAACCCCGGAAAGGAAGGCGGCAGACAACTTGCAGCTAGAATTTGGAATCTTGGTGGCACCACGGTGTATCAGACTGAGATATGGAAGCTGTTGGCTGCTTTCAGAACAGATGGGTCCCTTTTACGGACTGGAGGAAAGACCAAAGGAGTACTATCCTGGAGAGCGTATTGGTGGAATGAGACTTGGAGATATCCTCGGGCCTGCGTACCCTATCCCTTTATGATCCTTGTTGGCTCTGTGACTCTTTCTAAAAATGCTGGCCTATATCATGTTCATTGTTTTAATTGTACCCTGACTAATTGTATAAGAGGTATGGAAAATAATTCTGGGGCTCTGATAGTTAAACAACCACCCTTCGTCATGATGCCTGTAAATCTTACTGAGCCCTGGTATGAAGAGTCAGGGCTTGAGCTGTGGAATAAAGTGCGTACAGCCCTTGCTAGGCCACGAAGGGGGATAGGATTAATAATTCTAGGAGTAGTAACGCTTATAACTTTAATTGCTTCTGCTACTACTACTTCTGTATCCTTAGCTCAATCTGTACATACTGCTAATATTGTAGATGATTTAGCAAAGAACACTTCAAAAGCTTTAGGAATTCAGGAAGATATAGATAGAAAACTAGAAGATAGGCTAAATGCCCTCTATGATACCGTGAGATTTTGGGAGAAGAAATATTAGGCTTGAAACTGAGGGCAAAAATCAGGTGTCATGCTAACTATCGTTGGATTTGTGTAACTCCAAAAATTTATAATAATACTGAGACCCCTTGGAATAAGATAAAATTACATTTAGATGGTATTTGGCATAATGAAAACATTTCCTTAGATCTATTACAACTTCATCAGGAAATTCTTGATATAGAAAATGCTCCTCGGGCTAGTATGGATTTGGCAGAAAATGCTGAAGAGTTTGTTAAAAGTTTGTTTTCCAATTTTCCTTCAATAACCTCACTTTGGCATCTTTTTTCAGGGGTCGTGGCCATGCTTCTGGTATTAGCGCTTTTTGTGTGCATTACTCCTTGTATCATAAAGAAATTTGTCAAAGAGTTGTGGGACATCAAGGCTGTCCTACACAGTAATTATTTACGCCAAAAGAATCAGGCGTGCCATTTTATTTAATAAAAGAGGGGGAGCTGCGGGGAGCGGCTTGAAAAAGCTGACTCTGGGAGCTGCCTTGATTGATTATCAAGGGTCTGTTCGCAGACATAGCTCTCTGTCCCGCCACCCCTCTGAAATTTACTATCCAAGTTAACTCCTAACAGACCATTAGTGAGCCTTGAATGTACACAAGGTGCAGATAGATGGCTTTGCACGACTGCCCTTAAGATAAGTAGGATGCCTTTGTCGCCATGAGAGAGCTCTGGTTATTGTTATCTTAAAGATGATGTACATGGGGAAGAATTTTCTTTGTGATGCCTCTCTTCTTGGTTTAGTATATATGTAACCCTGAGAAATAAAGAATCATCGTTGACTGCAGCGATCCTCTCGACGCCATCTGTTCTGTCTCCTTTATTTCTTAGCCTAAAGGAACGCGTAGTGTTGCTCGCTGAAATCTTCAGGCTGGCCCGGCAGAGAGGTCCGCGGAGATCAATGCTTCCAAAGGAGACGATGCCTGACTCCTCTTGAAAATAGATAGGAGTCCCAGGATCCCTGTGGCACGTTGAAAGGGACACTGGGTCTCCCGCCGAACGTGGAGACGCGTCCCAATTGCCATGCCAAGACTCGAGGATAATCCCGAGGTGTCCCTCGCACCTGGCAGGAGTCCTGATGTCGCTGAACAAACACATGTCTGGAAGGGCCCTCCCCGTCGTAACTCGAGAATATACCCCAGGTTCCGGCCACAACTCGAGAAAAACCATGAGACTTCCCCCTCGCCGTGAGATGAGGCCCAATTCCCCTGCACTGTGTGCAGAGCAATTTCGTGTTCCACATTAAACGTGAAAGGAGCCTTGATTTCCTTGATGGCACTCCAGAGAAAACCCAAGATCACTGTCTCAAGTCTAGAGGGATCCTGAGGTCACTGGAGCAACACGAAAGGGCTCCGTGGACCCCAAATCAACTCGAGATGAGAGCTTAGTCCCTGGCTTCGACTCAAGAGGACTGCCAACTTTCCACAAGCACCTCAAGAGGAGGCTTCTCTCAGCTACAGGTATGTGAGAGGGACCCGGAGTTAGTGGCCTCAAGTGGAATGGACACCGAGATGCTCTGACTCGAAGTACGGCCGGATATCCCTGCAGTGAATTGAATGCAGGCTCGTCTTGCATCTCCCAAGACGAAGGGATGTCTGAATCCCCTGTGGAGACCACAGAGAAAGACCTAATTCTCCGCCTCATCGTGAGCGGAGGACTCACATCCTTTGAAAACTCGAGAGGTCCGCGGAGATCAATGCTTCCAAAGGGGACGATGCCTGACTCCTCTTGAAAATGGATAGGAGTCCCAGGATCCCTGTGGCACGTGGAAAGGGACCCTGGGTCTCCCGCCTCACATGGAGACGTGTCCCAATTGCCATGCCAAGACTCGAGGAGAATCCGGAGGTGTCCCTCGCACCTAGGCAGGAGTCCTGACGTCGCTGAACAAACACGTGTCTGGAAGGGCCCTCCCCGTCGTAACTCGAGAATATACCCCAGGTTCCGGCCGCAACTCGAGAAAAACCATGAACTTCCCCTTCGCCGCGAGATGAGGCCCGATTCCCCTGCACTGCGTGCAGAGCAATTCCGTGTTCCACATCAAACGAGAAAGGAGCCTTGATTTCCTTGATGGCACTCCAGAGAAAACCCAAGATCACTGTCTCTAGTATAGAGGGATCCTGAGGTCACTGGAGCAACACGAAAGGGTTCCGTGGACCCCAAATCAACTCGAGATGATAGCTTAGTCCCTGGCTTCGACTCAAGAGGAATACCAACTTTCCACAAGCACCTCAAGAGGAGGCTTCTCTCAGCTACAGGTATGTGAGCGGGACCCTGAGTTGTGGCCTCAATTGAACTGGACACCGAGATGCTCTGACTCGAAGTAAGACTGGATATCCGTGCAGTGAATTGAATGCAGGCTCGTCTTGCATCTCCCAAGACGAAGGGATGTCTGAATCCCCTGTGGAGACCACAGAGAAAGACATAGTTCTCCGCCTCCTCGCGACGAGAGGCCTCACATCCTTTGAAAACTCGAGAGGTCCGCGGAGATCAATGCTTCCAAAGGAGACGATGCCTGACTCCTCTTGAAAATGGATAGGAGTCCCAGGATCCCTGTGGCACATCGAAAGGGACACTGGGTCTCCCGCCTCACGTGGAGACGCGTCCCAATTGCCATGCCAAGACTCGAGGAGAATCCGGAGGTGTCCCTCACACCTAGGCAGGAGTCCTGACGTCGCTGAACAAACACGTGTCTGGAAGGGCCCTCCCCGTCGTAACTCGAGAATATACCCCAGGTTCCGGCCACAACTCGAGAAAAACCATGAGACTTCCCCCTCGCCGCGAGATGAGGCCCGATTCCCCTGCACTGCGTGCAGAGCAATTGCGCGTTCCACATCAAACGTGAAAGGAGCCTTGATTTCCTTGATGGCACTCCAGAGAAAACCCAAGATCACTGTCTCAAGTCTAGAGGGATCCTGAGGTCACTGGAGCAACACGAAAAGGCTCCGTGGACCCCAAATCAACTCGAGATGATATCTTAGTCCCTGGCTTCGACTCAAGAGGAATACCAACTTTCCACAAGCACCTCAAGAGGAGGCTTCTCTCATCTACAAGTATGTGAGAGGGACCCTGAGTTTGTGGCCTCAAGTGGAATGGACACCGAGATGCTCTGACTCGAAGTAAGGCTGGATATCCCTGCAGTGAATTGAATGCAGGCTCGTCTTGCATCTCCCAAGACGAAGGGATGTCTGAATCCACTGTGGAGACCACAGAGAGATCTAGCCCTCCGCCTCAACGCGACCGGAGGCCTCACATCCTTTGAAAACTCGAGAGTTCCACGGAGATCAAAGCTTCCAAAGGAGACGATGCCTGACTCCTCTTGAAAATAGATAGGAGTCCCAGGATCCCTGTGGCACTTTGAAAGGGACACTGGGTCTCCCGCCTCACGTGGAGACGCGTCCCAATTGCCATGCCAAGACTCGAGGAGAATCCCGAGGTGTCCCTCGCACCTAGGCAGGAGTCCTGACCTCGCTGAACAAACACGTGTCTGGAAGGGCCCTCCCCGTCGTATCTCGAGAATATACCCCAGGTTCCGGCCGCAACTCGAGAAAAACCATGAGACTTCCCCCTCGCCGCGAGATGAGGCCCGATTCCCCTGCACTGCGTGCAGAGCAATTCCTTGTTCCACATTAAACGTGAAAGGAGCCTTGATTTCCTTGATGGCACTCCAGAGAAAACCCAAGATCACTGTCTCAAGTCTAGAGGGATCCTGAGGTCACTGGAGCAACACGAAAGGGCTCCGTGGACCACAAATCAACTCGTGATGAGAGCTTAGTCCCAGCCTTCGATTCAAGAGGAATACCAATTTTCCACAAGCACCTCAAGAGGAGGCTTCTCTCAGCTACAGGTATGTGAGAGGGACCCTGAGTTTGTGGCCTCAAATGGAATGGACACTGAGATGCTCTGACTCGAAGTAAGGCCGGATATCCCTGCAGTGAATTGAATGCAGGCTCGTCTTGCATCTCCCAAGACGTAGGAATGTCTGAATCCCCTGTGGAGACCACAAAGAAAGTCCTAGTCCTCCGCCTCATCGCGACCGGAGGCCTCACATCCTTTGAAAAGTCGAGAGGTCCGCGGAGATCAATGCTTCCAAAGGAGACGATGCCAGACTCCTCTTGAAAATGGATAAGAGTCCCAGGATCCCTGTGGCACGTGGAAAGGGACCCTGGGTCTCCCGCCTCACGTGGAGACGCGTCCCAATTGCCATGCCAAGACTCGAGGAGAATCCCGAGGTGTCCCTCGCACCTAGGCAGGAGTCCTGACGTGGCTTAACAAACACGTGTCTGAAAGGGCCCTCCCCGTCGTAACTCGAGAATATACCCCAGGTTCCGGCCGCAACTCGAGAAAAACCATGAGACTTCCCCCTCGCCGCGAGATGAGGCCCAATTTCCCTGCACTGCGTGCATAGTAATTCCGTGTTCCACATCAAAGGTGAAAGGAGCCATGATTTCCTTGATGGCACTCCAGAGAAATCCCAAGATCACTGTCTCAAGTCTAGAGGGATCCTGAGGTCACTGGAGCAACACGAAAGGTCTCCATGGACCCCAAATCAACTCGAGATGAGAGCTTAGACCCTGGCTTCGAATCAAGAGGAATACCAACTTTCCACAAGCACCTCAAGAGGAGGCTTCTCTCAGCTACAGGTATGTGAGAAGGACCCTGAGTTTGTGGCCTCAAGTGGAATGGACACCGAGATGCTCTGACTCGAAGTAAGGCCGGATATCCCTGCAGTGAATTGAATGCAGGCTCGTCTTGCATCTCCCAAGATGAAGGGATGTCTGAATCCCCAGTGGAGACGACAGAGAAAGACCTAGTATTCCGCCTCATCGCGACCTGAGGCCTCACATCCTTTGAAAACTCGAGAGGCCTGCGGAGTTCAATGCTTCCAAAGGAGACAATGCCTGACTCCTCTTGAAAATGGATAGGAGTCCCAGGATCCCTGTGGCACGTGGAAAGGGACCCTGGGTCTCCCGCCTCACGTGGAGATGCGTCCCAATTGCCATGCCAAGACTCGAGGAGAATCCCGAGGTATCCCTCGCACCTAGGCAGGAGTCCTGACCTCGCTGAACAAACACGTGTCTGGAAGGGCCCTCCCCGTCGTAACTCGAGAATATACCCCAGGTTCCGGCCGCAACTCGAGAAAAACCATGAGACTTCCCCCTCGCCGCGAGATGAGGCCCGATTCCCCTGCACTGCCTGCAGAGCAATTCAAAGTTCCACATCAAACGTGAAAGGAGCCTTGATTTCCTTGATGGCACTCCAGAGAAAACCCAAGATCACTGTCTCAAGTCTAGAGGGATCCTGAGGTCACTGGAGCAACACGAAAGTTCTCCGTGGACCCCAAATAAACTCTAGATGAGAGCTTAGTCCCTGGCTTCGACTCAAGAGGAATACCAACTTTCCACAAGCACCTCAAGAGGAGGCTTCTCTCAGCTACAGGTATGTGAGAGAGACCCTGAGTTTGTGGCCTCAAGTGGAATGGACACCGAGATGCTCTGACTCGAAGTAAGGCCGGATATCCCTGCAGTGGATTGAATGTAGGCCTGTCTTGCACCTCCCAAGACGATGGGATGTGTGAATCCCCTGTGGAGACCACAGAGAAAGACCGAGTTCTCCGCCTCATGGCGACCGGAGGCCTCACATCCTTTGAAAACTCGAGCGGTCCGTGGAGATCAATGCTTCCAAAGGAAACGATGCCTGACTCCTCTTGAAAATGGATAGGAGTCCCAGGATCCCTGTGGCACGTGGAAAGGGACCCTGGGTCTCCCGCCTCACGTGGAGACGGGTCCAAATTGCCATGCCAAGACTCGAGGAGAATCCCGAGGTGTCCCTCGCACATAGGCAGGAGTCCTGACTTCGCTGAACAAACACGTGTCTGGAAGGGCCCTCCCCGTCGTAACTCGAGAATATACCCCAGGTTCGGGCCGCAACTCGAGAAAAACCATGAGATTTCCCCCTCGCCAGGAGTTCAGGCTCGATTCCCCTGCACTGCATGAAGAGCAATTCCGAGTTCCATATCAAACGTGAAAGGAGCCTTGATTTCCTTGATGGCACTCCAGAGAAAACCCAAGATCACTGTCTCAAGTCTAGAGGGATCCTGAGGTCACTGGAGCAAAACGAAAGGGCTCCGTGGACCCCAAATCAACTCGAGATGAGAGCTTAGTCCCTGGCTTCGACTCAAGAGGAATACCAACTTTCCACAAGCACCTCAAGAGGAGGGTTCTCTCAGCTACAGGTATGTGAGAGGGACCCTGAGTTTGTGGCCTCAAGTGGAATGGACACCGAGATGCTCTGACTCGAAGTAAGGCTGGATATCCTTGCAGTGAATTGAATGCAGGCTCGTCTTGCATCTCCCAAGAAGAAGGGATGTCTGAATCCCCTGTGGAGACCACAGAGAAAGACCTAGTCCTCCACCTCAACCCAACCGGAGTCCTCATATCCTTTGAAAACTCGAGAGGTCCACGCAGATCAATACTTCCGAAGGAGACGATGCCTGACTCCTCTTGAAAATGGATAGGAGTCCCAGGATCCCTGTGGCACGTGGAAAGGGACCCTGGGTCTCCCGCCTCACGTGGAGCCGCGTCCATTTTGCCATGCCAAGACTCGAGGAGAATCCCGAGGTGTCCCTCGCACCTAGGCAGGAGTCCTGACGTCGCTGAACAAACACGTGTCTGGAAGGGCCCTCCCCGTCGTAACTCGAGAATATACCCCAGGTTAAGGCCGCAACTCGAGAAAAACCATGAGACTTCCCCCTCGCCGCGAAATGAGGCCCGATTCCCCTGCACTGCGTGCAGAGCAATTCAGAGTTCCACATCAAACGTGAAAGGAGCCTTGATTTCCTTGATGGCACTCCAGAGAAAACCCAAGATCACTGTCTCAAGTCTAGAGGGATCCTGGGATAACTGGAGCAAAACGAAAGTTCTCCGTGGACCCCAAATCAACTCGAGATGAGAGCTTAGTCCCTGGCTTCGACTCAAGAGGAATACCAACTTTCCACAAGCACCTCAAGAGTAGGCTTCTCTCAGCTACAGGTATGTGAGAGGGACCCTGAGTTTGTGCCCTCAAGTGGAATGGACACCGAGATGCTCTGACTCGAAGTAAGGCCGGATATCGCTGCAGTGAATTGAATGCAGGCTCGTCTTGCATCTCCCAAAACGAAGGGATGTCTGAATCCGCTGTGGAGACCACAGAGAAAGACCTAGTCCTCCGCCTCATCGCGAACGGAGGCCTCACATCCTTTGAAAACTTAAGAGGTCCGCGGAGATCAATGCTTCCAAAGGAGACGATGCCTGATTCCTCTTGAAAATGGATAGGAGTCCCAGGATCCCTGTGGCACGTGGAAAGGGACCCTGGGTCTCCCGCCTCACGTGGAGACGCGTCCCAATTGCCATGCCAAGACTCGAGGAGAATCCCGAGGTGTCCCTCGCACCTAGGCAGGAGTCCTGATGTCGCTGAACAAACACGTGTCTGGAAGGGCCCTCCCCGTCGTAACTCGAGAATATACCCCAGGTTCGGGTCGGAACTCAAGTAAAACCATGAGACTTCCCCCTCGCCGCGAGATGGGGCCCGATTCCCCTGCACTGCGTGCAGAGCAATTCCGTGTTCCACATCAAACGTGAAAGGAGCCTTGATTTCCTTGATGGCACTCCAGAGAAAACCCAAGATCACTGTCTCAAATCTAGAGGGATCCTGAGGTCACTGGAGCAACACGAAAGGGCTCCGTGGACCCCAAATCAACTCAAGATGAGAGCTTAGTCCCTGGCTTCGACTCAAGAGGAATACCAACTTTCCACAAGCACCTCAAGAGGAGGCTTCTCTCAGCTACAGGTATGTGAGAGGACCCTGAGTTTGTGGCCTCAAGTGGAATGGACACCGAGATGCTCTGACGCGAAGTAAGGCCGGATATCCCTGCAGTGAATTGAATGCAGGCTCGTCTTGCATCTCCCAAGAAGAAGGGATGTCTGAATCCCCTGTGGAGACCACAGAGAAAGACCTAGTCCTCCGCCTCAACGCGACCGGAGGCCTCACATCTTTTGAAAACTCTAGAGGTCCGCGCAGAACAATGCTTCCAAAGGAGACGATGCCTGACTCCTCTTGAAAATGGATAGGAGTCCCAGGATCCCTGTGGCACGTGGAAAGGGACCCTGGGTCTCCCGCCTCACGTGGAGACGCGTCCCAATTGCCATGCCAAGACTCGAGGAGAATCCCGAGGTGTACCTCGCACTTAGGCAGGAGTCCTGACGTCGCTGAACAAACACGTGTCTGGAAGGGCCCTCCCCGTCGTAACTCGAGAATATAAATCAGGTTCCGGCCGCAACTTTAGAAAAAATATGAGACCTCCCCCTCGCCGCGAGATGAGGCCCGATTCCCCTGCACTGCGTGCAGAGCAATTCCGTGTTACACATCAAACGTGAAAGGAGCCTTGATTTCCTTGATGGCACTCCAGAGAAAACCCAAGATCACTGTCTCAAGTCTAGAGGGATCCTGAGGTCACTTGAGCAAAACGAAAGGGCTCCGTGGACCCCAAATCAACTCGAGATGAGAGCTTAGTCCCTGGCTTCGACTCAAGAGGAATACCAACTTTCCAAAAGCACCTCAAGAGGAGGCTTTTCTCAGCTACAGGTATGTGAAGGGACCCTGAGTTTGTGGCCTCAAGTGGAATGGACACCGAGATGCTCTGACTCGAAGTAAGGCCGGATATCCCTGCAGTGAATTGAATGCAGGCTCGTCTTGCATCTCCCAAGACGAAGGGATGTTGAATCCCCTGTGGAGACGACAGAGAAAGACCAAGTCCTCCGCCTCATCGCGACCAGAGGCCTCACATCCTTTGAAAACTCGAGAGGTCCGCGGAGATCAATGCTTCCAAAGGAGACGATGCCTGACTCCTCTTGAAAATGGATAGGAGTCCCAGGATCCCTGTGGCACGTGGAAAGGGACCCTGGGTCTCCCGCCTCACGTGGAGACGCGTCCCAATTGCCATGCCAAGACTCGAGGAGAATCCCGAGGTGTCCCTCGCACCTAGGCAGGAGTACTGACGTCGCTGAACAAACACGTGTCTGGAAGGGCCGTCCCCGTCGTAACTCGAGAATATAAATCAGGTTCCGGCCGCAACTTTAGAAAAAATATGAGACTTCCCCCTCGCCGCGAGATGAGGCCCGATTCCCCTGCACTGCGTGCAGAGCAATTCTGTGTTCCACATCAAACGTGAAAGGAGCCTTGATTTCCTTGATGGCACTCCAGAGAAAACCCAAGATCACTGTCTCAAGTCTAGAGGGATCCTGAGGTCACTTGAGCAACACGAAAGGGCTCCGTGGACCCCAAATCAACTCGAGATGAGAGCTTAGTCCCTGGCTTCGACTCAAGAGGAATACCAACTTTCCACAAGCACCTCAAGAGGAGGCTTTTCTCAGCTACAGGTATGTGAAGGGACCCTGAGTTTGTGGCCTCAAGTGGAATGGACACCGATATGCTCTGACTTGAAGTAAGGACGGATATCCCTGCAGTGAATTGAATGCAGGCTCCTCTTGCATCTCCCAAGACGAAGGGATGTCTGAATCCCCTGTGGAGACCACAGAGAAAGTCCTAGTCCTCCGCCTCAACGCGAACGGAGGCCTCACATCCTTTGAAAACTCGAGAGGTTCGCGGAGATCAATGCTTCCAAAGGAGACGATGCCTGACTCCTCTTGCAAATGGATAGGAGTCCCAGGATCCCTTTGGCACGTGGAAAGGGACCCTGGGTCTCCCGCCTCACGTGGAGATGCGGCCCAATTGCCATGCCAAGACTCGAGGAGAACCCCGAGGTGTCTCTCGCACCTAGGCAGGAGTCCTGACGTCCCTGAACAAACACGTGCCTGGAAGGGCCCTCCCCGTCGTAACTCGAGAATATACCCCAGGTTCCGGCCGCAACTCGAGAAAAACCATGAGCCTTCCCCCTCGCCGCGAGATGAGGCCCGATTCCCCTGCACTGCGTGCAGAGCAATTCCGTGTTCCACATCAAACGGGAAAGGAGCCTTGATTTCCTTGATGGCACTCCAGAGAAAACCCAAGATCACTGTCTCAAGTCTAGAGGGATCCTGAGGTCACTGGAGCAACACGAAAGGGCTCCGTGGACCCCAAATCAACTCGAGATGATAGCTTAGTCCCTGGCTTCGACTCAAGAGGAATACCAACTTTCCACAAGCACCTCAAGAGGAGGCTTTTCTCAGCTACAGTTATGTGAAGGGACCCTGAGTTTGTGGCCTCAAGTGGAATGGACACCGATATGCTCTGACTTGAAGTAAGGATGGATATCCCTGCAGTGAATTGAATGCAGGCTCCTCTTGCATCTCCCAAGACGAAGGGATGTCTGAATCCCCTGCGGAGACCACAGAGAAAGACCTAGTCCTCCGCCTCATCGCGACCGGAGGCCTCACATCCTTTGAAAACTCGAGAGGTCCACGGAGATCAATGCTTCCAAAGGAGACGATGCCTGACTCCTCTTGAAAATGGATAGGAGTCCCAGGATCCCTGTGGCACGTGGAAAGGGACCCTGGGTCTCCCGCCTCACGTGGAGACGCGTCCCAATTGCCATGCCAAGACTCGCGGAGAATCCCGAAGTGTCCCTCGCACCTAGGCAGGAGTCCTGACGTCTCTGAACAAACACGTGTCTGGAAGGGCCCTCCCCGTCGTAACTCGAGAATATACCCCAGGTTCCGGCCGCAACTCGAGAAAAACCATGAGAATTCCCCCTCGCCGCGACATGAGGCCCGATTCCCCTGCCCTGCGTGCAGAGCAATTCCATGTTCCACATAAAACGTGAAAGGAGCCTTGATTTCCTTGATGGCACTCCAGAGAACACGCAAGATCACTGTCTCAAGTCTAGAGGGATCCTGAGGCCACTGTAGCAGCATGAAAGGGCTCCGTGGACCCCAAATCAACTCGAGATGAGAGCTTAGTCCCTGGCTTCGACTCAAGAGGAATACCAACTTTCCACAAGCACCTCAAGAGGAGGCTTCTCTCAGCTACAGGTATGTGAGAGGGACCCTGAGTTTGTGGCCTCAAGTGGAATGGACACCGAGATGCTCTGACTCGAAGTAAGGCCGGCTATCCCTGCAGTGAATTGAATTCAGGCTCGTCTTGCATCTCCCAAGACGAAGGGATGTCTGAATGCCCTGTGGAGACCACAGAGAAAGACCTAATTCTCCACCTCATCGCGACAGGAGGCCTCACATCCTTTGAAAACTCGAGAGGTCCGGGGAGATCAATGCTTCCAAGGAAGACGTTGCCTGACTCCTCTTTAAAATGGTTAGAATTCCCAGGATCCCTATCCACATGGACGGGGACCCTGGGTTTCCCGCTTCACGTGGAAACGGGTGTCAATTGCCATGCCAAGACTCGAGGAGAATCCCGAGGTGTCCCTCGCTCCTAGGCAGGAGTCCTGACGTCGCTGAACAAACACGTGTCTGGAAGGGCCCTCCCCATCGTAACTCGAGAATATAACCCAGGGTCCGGCCGCAACTCCAGAAAAACCATGAGACTTCCCCCTCGCCGCGAGATGAGGCCCGATTCCCCTGCACTGCGTGCAGAGCAATTCCGTGTTCCACATCAAACGGGAAAGAAGCCTTGATTTCCTTGATGGCACTCCAGAGAAAACCCAAGATCACTGTCTCAAGTCTAGAGGGATCCTGAGGTCACTGGAGCAACACGAAAGGGCTCCGTGGACCCCAAATCAACTCGAGATGAGAGCTTAGTCCCTGGCTTCGACTCAAGAGGAATACCAACTTTCCACAAGCACCTCAAGAGGAGGCTTCTGTCAGCTACAGGTATGTGGGAGGGACCCTGAGTTTGTGGCCTCAAGTGGAATGGACACCGAGATGCTCTGACTCGAAGTAAGGCCGGATATCCCTGCAGTGAATTGAATGCAGGCTCGTTTGCATCTGCCAAGACGAAGGGATGTCTGAATCCCCTGTGGAGACCACAGAGAAAGACCTAGTTCTCCGCCTCATCGCGACCGGAGGCCTCACATCCTTTGAAAACTCGAGAAGTCCGGGGAGATCAATGATTCCAAAGGAGACGATGACTGACTCCTCTTGAAAATGGTTAGAATTCCCAGGATCCCTGTCCACACGTACGGGGACCCTGGGTCTCTGGCTTCACGTGGAGACGCGAGCCAATTACCATGCCAAGGCTCGAGGAGAATCCCGAGGCGTCCCTCGCACCTAGGCAGGAGTCCTGACGTCGCTGAAGAAAAACGTGTCTGGAAGGGCCCTCGCCGTCCTAACTTGAGAATATACCCCAGGTTCCGGCCGCAACTCGAGAAAAACCATGAGACTTCCCCCTCGCCGCGAGATGAGGCCCGATTCCCTTGCACTGCGTGCAGAGCAATTCCGTGTTCCACATCAAACGGGAAAGGAGCCTTGATTTCCTTGATGGCACTCCAGAGAAAACCCAAGATCACTGTCTCAAGTCTAGAGTGATCCTGAGGTCACTGGAGCAACACGAAAGGGCTCCGTGGACCCCAAATCAACTCGAGATGAGAGCTAATTCCCTGGCTTCGACTCAAGAGGAATACACACTTTTCACAAGCACCTCAAGAGGAGGCTTCTGTCAGCTACCGGTATGTGAGAGGGACCCTGAGTTTGTGGCCTCAAGTAGAATGGACACCGAGATGCTCTGACTCGAAGTAAGGCCGGATATCCCTGCAGTGAATTGAATGCAGGCTCGTTTGCATCTGCCAAGACGAAGGGATGTCTGAATCCCCTGTGGAGACCACAGAGAAAGACCTAGTTCTCCGCCTCATCGCGACCGGAGGCCTCACATCCTTTGAAAACTCGAGAAGTCCGGGGAGATCAATGCTTCCAAAGGAGACGATGCCTGACTCCTCTTGAAAATAGATAGGAGTCCCAGGATCCCTGTGGCACGTGGAAAGGGACACTGGGTCTCCCGCCTCACGTGGAGACGCGTCCCAATTGCCATTCCAAGACTAGAGGAGAATCCCGAGGTGTCCCTCGCACCTAGGCAGGAGTCCTGACGTCGCTGACGAAACACGTGTCTGGAAGGGCCCTCCCCGTCGTTACTCGAGAATATACCCCAGGTTCCGGCCGCAACTCGAGAAAAACCATGAGATTTCCCCCTCGCCGCGAGTTGAGTCCCGATTCCCCTGCACTGCATGCAGAGCATTTCCGTGTTCCACATCAAACGTCAGAGGAGGCTTGATTTCCTTGATGGCACTCCAGAGAAAACCCAAGATCACTGTCTCAAGTCTAGAGGGATCCTGAGGTCACTGGAGCAACACGAAAGGGCTCCGTGAACCCCAAATCAACTCGAGATGAGAGCTTAGTCCCTGACTTCGACTCAAGAGGAATACCAACTTTCCATAAGCACCTCAAGAGGAGGCTTCTCTCAGCTACAGGTATGTGAGAGGAACCCTGAGTTTGTGGCCTCAAGTGAAATGGACACCGAGATGCTCTGACTCGAAGTAGGGCCGGATATCCCTGCAGTGAATTGAATGCAGGCTCGTCTTGCATCTCCCAAGACGAAGGGATGTCTGAATCCCCTGTGCAGAACACAGAGAAAGACCTAGTTCTCCGGCTCAACGCGACCGGGGCCTCACATCCTTTGAAAACTCAAGAGGTCCGCGGAGATCAATGCTTCCAAAGGAGACGATGCCTGACTCCTCTTGAAAATGGATAGGAGTCCCAGGATCCCTGTGGCACGTGGAAAGGGACCCTGGGTCTCCCCCCTCACGTGGAGACGCGTTTCAATTGCCATGCCAAGACTCGAGGAGAATACCGAGGTGTCCCTCGCACCTAGGCTGGAGTCGTGACGTCGCTGAACAAACACGTGTCTTGAAGGGCCCTCCCCGCCGTTACTCGAGAATATACCCCAGGTTCCGGCCGCAACTCGAGAAAAACCATGAGACTTCCCCCTCGCCGCGACATGAGGCCCGATTCCCCTGGACTGCGAGCAGAGCAATTCCGTGTTCCACATCAAACGTGAAAGGAGCCTTGATTTCCTTGATGGCACTCCAGAGAAAACCCAAAGACACTGTCTCAAGTCTAGAGGGATCCTGAGGTCACTGGAGCAACACGAAAGGGCTCCGTGGACCCCATATCAACTCGAGATGAGAGCTTAGTCCCTGGCTTCAACTCAAGAGGAATACCAACTTTCCACAAGCACCTCAAGAGGAGGCTTCTCTCAGCTACAGGTATGAGAGAGGGACCCTGAGTTTGTGGCCTCAAGTTGAATGGACACCGAGATGCTCTGACTCGAAGTAAGGCGGGATATCCCTGCAGTAAAGTGAATGCAGGCTCGTCTTGCATCTCCCAAGACGAAGGGATGTCTGAATCCGTTGTGGAGACCACAGAGAAAGACCTAGTCCTCCGCCTCATCGCGACCGGAGGCCTCAGATTCTTTGAAAATTCGAGAGGTATGCGGAGATCAATGCTTCCAAAGGAGACGATGCCTGACTCCTCTTGAAAATGGATAGGAGTCCCAGGATCCCTGTTGCACGTGGAAAGGGACACTGGGTCTCCCGCCTCACGTGGAGACGCGTCCAAATTGCCATGCTATGACTCGAGGAGAATCCCGAGGTGTCCCTCGCACCTAGGCAGGAGTCCTGACGTCGCTGAACAAACACGAGTCTGGAAGGGCCCTCCCCGTCGTAACTCGAGAATATACCCCAGGTTCCGGCCGCAACTCGAGAAAAACCATGAGATTTCCCCCTCGCAGCGAGATGAGGCCCGATTCCCCTGCACTGCGTGCAGAGCAATTCCATGTTCCAAATCAAACGTGAAAGGAGTTTTGATTTCCTTGATGGCACTCCAGAGAAAACCCAAGATCAATGTCTCAAGTCTAGAGGGATCCTGAGGTCACTGGAAGAACACCAAAGGGCTCCGTGGACCCCAAATCAACTCGAGATGAGAGCTTAGTCCCTGGCTTCGACTCAAGAGGAATACCAACTTTCCACAAGCACCTCAAGAGGAGGCTTCTCGCAGCGACAGGTATGTGAGAGGGACCCTGAGTTTGTGGCCTCAAGTTGAATGGACACCGAGATGCTCTGACTCGAAGTAAGGCCGGATATCCCTGCAGTAAATTGAATGCAGGCTCGTCTTGCATCTCCCAAGACGAAGGGATGTCTGAATCTGCTGTGGAGACCACAGAGAAAGACCTAGTCCTCCGCCTCATCGAGACCGGAGGCCTCACATCCTTGGAAAACTCGAGAGGTCCGAGGAGATCAATGCTTCCAAAGGAGACGATGCCTGACTCCTCTTGAAAATGGATAGGAGTCCCAGGATCCCTGTGGCACGTGGAAAGGGACCCTGGGTCTCCCGCCTCACGTGGATACGCGTCCCAATTGCCATGCCAAGACTCGAGGAGAATCCCGAGGTGTCCCTCGCACCTACGCAGGAGTCCTGACGTCGATGAACAAACAAGTGTCTGGAAGGGCCCTCCCCATCGTAACTCGAGAATATACCCCAGGTTCCGGCCGCAACTCGAGAAAAACCATGAGACTTCCCCCTCGCCGCGAGATGAGACCCGATTCCCCTGCACTGCGTGCAGAGCAATTCCGTGTTCCCCATCAAACGTGAAAGGAGCCTTGATTTCCTTGATGGCACTCCAGAGAAAACCCAAGATCACTGTCTCAAGTCTAGAGGGATCCTGAGGTCACTGGAGCAACACGAAAGGGCTCCGTGGACCCCAAATCAACTCGAGATGAGAACTTAGTCCCTGGCTTCGACTCAAGAGGAATACCAACTTTCCAAAAGCACCTCAAGAGGAGGCTTCTCTCAGCTACAGGTATGTGAGAGGGACCCTGAGTTTGTGGCCTCAAGTGGAATGGACACCGAGATGCTCTGACTCGAAGTAAGGCCGGATATCCCTGCAGTGAATTGAATGCAGGCTCGTCTTGCATCTCCCATGTCGAAGGGATGTCTGAATCCTCTGTGGAGACGACAGAAAAAGACCTAGTCCTCCGCCTCATCGCGACCGGAGGCCTCACATTCTTTGAAAATTCGAGAGGTATGCAGAGATCAAGGCTTCCAAAGGAGATGATGCCTGACTCCTCTTGAAAATGGATAGGAGTCCCAGGATACCTGTTGCACGTGGAAAGGGACACTGGGTCTCCCGCCTCACATAGAGACGCGTCCAAATTGCCATGCCAAGACTCGAGGAGAATCCCGAGGTGTCCCTCGCACCTAGGCAGGAGTCCTGACGACGCTGAACAAACACGTGTCTGGAAGGGCCCTCCCCGTCGTAACTCGAGAATATACCCCAGGTTCCGGCCGCAACTCGAGAAAACCATGAGACTTCCCCCTCGCCGCGAGATGAGGCCCGATTCCCCTGCCCTGCGTGCAGAGCAATTCCGTGTTCCACATCAAACGTGAAAGGAGCTTTGATTTCCTTGATGGCACTCCAGAGAAAACCCAAGATCACTGTCTCAAGTCTAGAGGGATCCTGAGGTCACTGGAGCAACACGAAAGAGCTCCGTGGACCCCAAATCAACTCGAGATGAGAACTTAGTCCCTGGCTTCGACTCAAGAGGAATACCAACTTTCCACAAGCCCCTCAAGAGGAGGCTTCTCTCACCTACAGGTATGTGAGAGGGACCCTGAGTATGTGGCCTCAAGTGGAATGGACACCGAGATGCTCTGACTCGAAGTAAGGCCGGATATCCCTGCAGTGAATTGAATGCAGGCTCATCTTGCATCTCCCAAGACGAAGGGATGTCAGAATCCCCTGTGCAGAACACAGAGAAAGAACTAGTCCTCCACTTCAACGCGACCGGAGGCCTCACATCCTTTGAAAACTCGAGAGGTCCGCGGAGATCAATGCTTCCAAAGGAGACGATGCCTGACTCCTCTTGAAAATGGATAGGAGTCCCAGGATCCCTGTGGCACGTGGAAAGGGACCCTGGGTCTCCCGCCTCACGTGGAGACGCGTCCCAATGGCCATGCCAAGACTCGAGGAGAATCCCGAGGTGTCCCTCGCACCTAGGCAGGAGTCCTGACGTCGCAAACAAACACGTGTCTGGAAGGGCCCTCCCCGTCGTAACTCGAGAATATACCCCAGGTTCCGGCCGCAACTCCAGAAAAACCATGAGACTTCCCCCTCGCCGCGAGATGAGGCCCGATTCCCCTGCACTGCGTGCAGAGCAATTCCGTGTTCCACATCAAACGTGAAAGGAGCCTTGATTTCCTTGATGGCACTCCAGAGAAAACCCAAGATCACTGTCTCAAGTCTAGAGGGATCCTGAGGTCACTGGAGCAACACGAAAGTGCTCCGTGGACCCCAAATCAACTCGAGATGAGAGCCAAGTCCCTGGCTTTGACTCAAGAGGAATACCAACTTTCCACAAGCACCTCAAGAGGAGGCTTCTCTCAGCTACAGTTATGTGAGAGGGACCCTGAGTTTGTGGCCTCAAGTGGAATGGACACCGAGATGCTCTGACTCGAAGAAAGGCCGGATATCCCTGCAGTGAATTGAATGCAGGCTCGTCTTGCATCTCCCAAGACGAAGGGATGTCTGAATCCCCTGTGGAGACCACAGAGAAAGACCTGGTCCTCCGCCTCAACACGACCGGAGGCGTCACATCCTTTGAAAACTCGAGAGGTCTGTGGAAATCAATGCTTCCAAAGGAGACGATGCCTGACTCTTCTTGAAAATGGATAGGAGTCCCAGGATCCCTGTGGCAAGTGCAAAGGGATCCTGGGTCTCCCGCCTCACGTGGAGACGCGTCCCAATTGCCATGCCAAGACTCGAGGAGAATCCCGAAGTGTCCCTCGCACCTAGGCAGGAGTCCTGACATCACTGAACAAACACGTGTCTGGAAGGGCCCTCCCCGTCCTAACTCGAGAATATACCCCAGGTTCCTGCTGCAACTCGAGAAAAACCATGAGACTTCCCCCTCGCCATGAGATGAGGCCCGATTCCCATGCACTGCGTGCAGAGCAATTCCGTGTTCCACATCAAACGTGAAAGGAGCCTTGATTTCCTTGATGGCACTCCAGAGAAAACCGAAGATCACTTTCTCAAGTCTAGAGGGATCCTGAGGTCACTGTAGCAACACGAAAGGGCTCCGTGGAACACAAATCAACTCGAGATGAGAGCTTAGTCCCTGGCTTCGACTCAAGAGGAATACCAACTTTTCACAAGCACCTCAAGAGGAGGCTTCTCTCAGCTACAGGTATGTGAGAGGGACCCTGAGTTTGTGGCCTCAAGTGGAATGGACACCGAGATGCTCTGACTCGAAGTAAGGCTGGATATCCCAACAGTGAATTGAATGCAGGCCCGTCTTGCATCTCCCAAGACGAAGGGATGTCTGAATCCCCTGTGGAGACAACAGAGAAAGACCTAGTACTCCGCCTCATCGCGACTGGAGGCCTCACATCCTTTGAAAACTCGAGAGGTCTGCGGAGATCAATGCTTCCAAAGGAGACGATGCCTGACTCCTCTTGAAAATGGATAGGAGTCGCAGGGTCCCTGTGATACGTGGAAGGTGACCCTGGGTCTCCCGCCTCACATGGAGACGCGTCCCAATTGCCATGCCAAGACTCGTGGAGAATCCCGAAGTGTCAACCGCTCCTAGGCAGGAGTCCTGACGTCGCTGAACAAACACGTGTCTGGAAGCGCCCTCCCCGGCGTAACTCGAGAATATACCCCAGGTTCCGGCCGCAACTCGAGAAAAACCAAGAGACATCCCCCTCGCCGCGAGATAAGGCCCGATTCCCCTGCACTGCGTGCAGAGCAATTCCGTGTTCCACATCAAAAGTGAAAGGAGCCTTGATTTCCTTGATGGCACTCCAGAGAAAACCCAAGATGACTGTCTCAAGTAAAGAGGGATCCTGAGGTCACTGGAGCAACACGAAAGGGCTCCGTGGACCCCAAATCAACTCGAGATGAGAGCCAAGTCCCTGGCTTTGACGCAAGAGGAATACCAACTTTCCACAAGCACCTCAAGAGGAGGCTTCTCTCAGCTACAGGTATGTGAGAGGGACCCTGAGTTTGTGGCCTCAAGTGGAATGGACACCGAGATGCTCTGACTCGAAGTAAGGCACAATAACCATGCAGTGAATTGAATGCAGGCTCGTCTTCCATCTCCCAAGACGAAGGGATGTCTGAATCCCCTGTGGAGACGACAGAGAAAGACCTGGTCCTCCGCCTCAACACGACCGGAGGCCTCACATCCTTTGAAAACTCGAGAGGTCTGTGGAAATCAATGCTTCCAAAGGAGACGATGCCTGACTCTTCTTGAAAATGGATAGGAGTAACAGGATCCCTGTGACACGTGGAAAGGGACCCTGGGTCTCCCGCCTCACGTGGAGACGTGTCCCAATTGCCATGCCAAGACTCGAGGAGAATCCCAAAGTGTCCCTCGCACCTAGGCAGGAATCCTGACGTCGCTGAACAAACACGTGTCTGGAAGGTCCCTCCCCGTCGTAACTCGAGAATATACCCCAGGTTCCGGCCGCAACTCGAGAAAAACAATGAGACTTCCCCCTCGCCGCGAGATGAGGCCCGATTCCCCTGCACTGCGTGCAGAGCAATTCCGTGTTCCACATCAAACGTGAAAGGAGCCTTGATTTCCTTCATGGCACTCCAGAGAAAACCCAAGATCACTGTCTCAAGTGTAGAGGGATCCTGAGGTCACTGGAGCAACACGAAAGGGCTCCGTGGACCACAAATCAACTCGAGATGAGAGCTTAGTCCCAGGCTTCGACTCAAGAGGAATACCAACTTTCCACAAGCACCTCAAGAGGAGGCTTCTCTCACCTACAGGTATGTGAGAGGGCCCCTGAGTTTGTTGCCTCAAGTGGAATGGACACCGAGATGCTCTGACTCGAAGTAAGGCCGGATATCTCTGCAATGAATTGAATGCAGGCTCGTCTTGCAACTCCCAAGACGAAGGGATGTCTGAATCCCCTGTGGAGGTGACAGAGAAAGACCGAGTTCTCCGCCTCATCGCGAGCGGAGGCCTCACATCCTTTGAAAACTCGAGAGGTCCACGGAGATCAATGCTTCCAAAGGAGACGATGCCTGACTCCTCTTGAAAATGGATAGGAGTCCCAGGATCCCTGTGGAACGTGGAAAGGGACCCTGGGTCTCCGCCTCACGTGGAGATGCCTCCCAATTGCCATGCCAAGAATCGAGGAGAATCCCGAGGTGTCCCTCGCACCTAGGCAGGAGTCGTGATGTCGCGGAACAAACACTTGTCTGGAAGGGCCCTCCCCGTCGTAACTCGAGAATATACCCCAGGTTCCGGCCGCAACTCGAGAGAAACCATGAGACTTCCCCCTCGCCGCGACATGAGGCCAGATTCCCCTGCACTGCGTGCGGAGGAATTCCGTGTTGCACATCAAACGTGAAAGGAGCCTTGATTTCCTTGATGGCACTCCAGAGAAACCCCAAGATCACTGTCTCAAGTCTAGAGGGATCCTGAGGTCACTGGAGCAACAAGAAAGGGCTCCGTGGACCCCAAATCAACTCGAGATGAGAGCTTAGTTCCTGGCTTCGACTCAAGAGGAATACCAACTTTCCATAAGCACCTCAAGAGGAGGCTTCTCTCAGCTACAGGTATGTGAGAGGGACCCTGAATTTGTGGCCTCAAGTGTAATGGACACCGAGATGCTCTCACTCGAAGTAAGGCCGGATATCCCTGCAGTGAATTGAATGCAGGCTCGTCTTGCATCTCCCAAGACGAAGGGATGTCTGAATCCCCTGTGGAGACGACAGAGAAAGAACTAGTCCTCCGCCTCATCGCGACCGGAGGCCTCACATCCTTTGAAAACTCGAGAGGTCTGCGGAGATCAATGCTTCCCAAGGAGACGAGGCCTGACTCCTCTTTAAAATGGATAGGAGTCCCAGGATCCCTGTGGCACGTGGAAAGGGACACTGGGTCTCCCGCCTCAAGTGGAGACGCGTCCCAATTGCCATGCCAAGACTCGAGGAGAATCCCGAGTTGTCCCTCGCACCTAGGCAGGAGTCCTGACGTCGCTGAACAAACACGTGTCTGTAAGGGCCCTCCCCCTCGTAACTCGAGATTATACCCCAGGTTCTGGCCGCAACTCGAGAAAAACCATGAGACTTCCCTCTCGCCGCGAGATGAGGCCCGATTCCCATGAACTGCATGCAGAACAATTCCGTGTTCCACATCAAACGTGAAAGGAGCCTTGATTTCCTTGATGGCACTCTAGAGAAAACACAAGATCACTGTCTCAAGTCTAGAGGGATCCTGAGGTCTCTGAAGCAACACGAAAGGTCTGCGTGGACCCCAAATCAACTCGAGATGAGAGCTTAGTCCCTGGCTTCGACTCAAGAGGAATACCAACTTTCCACAAGCACCTCAAGAGGAGGCTTCTCTCAGCTACAGGTATGTGAGAGGGACCCTGAGTTTGTGGCCTCAAGTGGAATGGACACCGAGATGCTCTGACTCGAAGTAAGGCCGGATATCCCTGCAGTGAATTGAAAGCAGGCTTTTCTTGTATCTCCCAAGAAGAAGGGATGTCTGAATCCCCTGTGGAGACCACAGAGAAAGACCTAGTTCTCCGCCTCATCGCGACCAGAGGCCTCACATCCTTTGAAAACTCGAGAGGTCCGCGGAGATCAATGCTTCCAAAGGAGACGATGCCTGACTCCTCTTGAAAATGGATAGGTGTCCCAGGATCCCTGTGGCACGTGGAAAGGGCCCCGGGTCTCCCGCCTCACGTGGAGACGCGTCCCAATTGCCATGCCAAGACTCGAGGAGAATCCCGAGGTGTCCTCTCACCAAGGCAGGAGTCCTGACGTCGCTGAACAAACACGTGTCTGGAAGGATCCTCCCAATCGTAACTCGAGAATATACCCCAGGTTCCGGCCGCAACTCGAGAAAAACCATGAGACTTCCTCCTCGCCGCGAGATGAGGCCCGATTCCCCTGCAATGCGTGCAGAGCAATTCCGTGTTCCACATCAAACGTGAAAGGAGCCTTGTTTTCCTTCATGGCACTCCAGAGAAAACCCAAGATCACTGTCTCAAGTCTAGAGGGATCCTGAGGTCACTGGAGCAACACGAAAGGGCTCCGTGGACCGCAAATCAACTCGAGATGAGAGCTTAGTCCTTGGCTTCGAGTCAAGAGGAATACCAACTTTCCACAAGCACCTCAAGAGGTGGCTTCTCTCAGCTACAGGTATGTGAGAGGGACCCTGAGTTTGTGGCCTCAAGTGGAATGGACACCGAGATGCTCTGACTCGAAGTAAGGCCGGATATCCCTGCAGTGAATTGAATGCAGGCTCGTCTTGCATCTCCCAATCCGAAGGGATGTCTGAATCCCCTGTGGAGATGACAGAGAAAGACCGAGTTCTCCGCCTCATCGCGAGCGGTGGCCTCATATCCTTTGAAAACTCGAGAGGTCCGCGGAGATCAATGCTTCCAAAGGAGACGATGCCTGACTCCTCTTGAAAATGGATAGGAGTCCCAGGATCCCTGTGGCACGTGGAAAGGGACCCTGGGTCTCCCGCCTCACGTGGAGACGCGTCCCAATTGCCATGCCAAGACTCGAGGAGAATCCCGAGGTGTCCCTCGCACCTAGGCAGGAGTCCTGACGTCGCTGAACAAACACGTGTCTGGAAGGGCCCTCCCCGTCGTAACTCGAGAATATACCCCAGGTTCCGGCCGCAACTCGAGAAAAATCATGAGACTTCCCCCTCGCCGCGAGATGAGGCCCGATTCCCCTGCAATGCGTGCAGAGCAATTCCGTGTTCCACATCAAACGTGAAAGGAGCCTTGATTTCCTTGATGGCACTCCAGAGAAAACCCAAGATCACTGTCTCAAGTCTAGAGGGATCCTGAGGTCACTGGAGCAACACGAAAGGGCTCCATGGACCCCAAATCAACTCGAGATGATAGTTTAGTCCCTGGCTTCGAGTCAAGAGGAATACCAACTTTCCACAAGCACCTCAATAGGAGGCTTCTCTCAGCTACAGGTATGTGAGAGGGCCCTGAGTTTGTGGCCTCAAGTGGAATGGACACTGAGATGCTCTGACTCGAAGTAAGGCCGGATATCCCTGCAGTGAATTGAATGCAGGCTCGTCTTGCATCTCCCAAGACGAAGGGTTGTCTGAATCCCCTGTGGAGACCACAGAGAAAGGCCTAGTCCTCCACCTCAATGCAACCGGAGGCCTCATATCCTTTGAAAACTCGAGAGGTCTGCGGAGATCCGTACCTCCGAAGGAGACGATGCCTGACTCCTCTTGAAAATGGATAGGAGTCCCAGGATCCCTGTGGCACGTGGAAAGGGACCCTGGGTCTCCCGCCTCACGTGGAGACACGTCCCAATTGCCATGCCAAGACTCGAGGAGAATCCCGAGGTGTCCCTCGCACCTAGGCAGGAGTCCTGACGTCGATGAAGAAACAAGTGTCTGGAAGGGCCCTCCCCATCGTAACTCGAGAATATACCCCAGGGTCCGGCCGCAACTCGAGAAAAACCATGAGACTTCCCCCTCGCCGCGAGATGAGGCCCGATTCCCCTGCAGTGCGTGCAGAGCAATTCCGTGTTCCACATCAAACGGGAAAGAAGCCTTGATTTCCTTGATGGCACTCCAGAGAAAACCGAAGATCACTGTCTCAAGTCTAGAGGGATCCTGAGGTCACTGTAGCAACAGGAAAGGGCTCCGTGGACCCCAAGTCAACTCGAGATGAGAGCTTAGTCCCTGGCTTCGACTCAAGAGGAATACCAACTTTCCACAAGCATGTCAAGAGGAGGCTTCTCTCAGCTACAGCTATGTGAGACGGACCCTGAGTTTGTGGCCTCATGTGGAATGGACACCGAGATGCTCTGACTCGAAGTAAGGCCGGATATCCCTGCAGTAAATTGAATGCAGGCTCGTCTTGCATCTCCCAAGACGAAGGGATATCTGAATACCCTGTGGAGACCACAGAGAAAAACCTAGTTCTCCACCTCATCGCGACCGGTGGCCTCACATCCTTTGAAAATTCGAGAGGTCCGCGGAGATCAATGCTTCCAAAGGAGACGATGCCTGACTCCTCTTGAAAATGGATAGGAGTCCCAGGATCCCTGTGGCACGTGGAAAGGGACCCTGGGACTCCCGCCTTACGGGGACACGCGTCCCAATTGCCATGCCAAGATTCGAACAGAATCCGGAGGTGGCCCTCACACCTAGGACGCAGTCCTGTCTTCGCGGAACAATCACGTGTCTGGAAGCGTCCTCCCCATTGTAACTCGAGAATATACCCCAGGTTCCGGCTGCAACTCGAGAAAAACCATGAGACTTCCCCCTCGCCGCGAGATGAGGCCCGATTCCCCTGCACTGCGTACAAGGCAATTCCGTGTTCCACATCAAAGGTGAAAGGAGCCTTGATTTCCCTGATGGCACTCCAGAGAATCCCCAAGATCACTGTCTCAAGTCTAGAGGGATCCTGAGGTCACTGTAGCAACAGGAAAGGGCTCCGTAGACCCCAAATCAACTCGAGATGAGAGCTTAGTATCTGGCTTCGACTCAAGAGGAATACCAACTTTCCACAAGCACCTCAAGAGGAGGCTCCTCTCAGCTACAGGTGTGTGAGAGGGACCCTGAGTTTGTGGCCTCAAGTGAAATGGACACCGAGATGCTGTGACACGAGGTAGGACCTGATATCCCTGCAGTGAATTGAAGGCAGGCTCCTCTTGCATCTCCCAAAACGTAGGGATGTCTGAATCCCCTGTGGAGACCACAGAGAAAGACCTAGTTCTCCGCCTCATCGCGACCGGAGGCCTCACATCTTTGAAAACTCGAGAGGTACGCGGAGATCAATGCTTCCAAAGGAGACGATGCCTGAGTCCTCTTGAAAATGGATAGGAGTCCCAGGATCCCTGTGGCACGTGGAAAGGGACCCTGGGTCTCCCGCCTCACGTGGAGACGCGTCCCAATTGCCATGCCAAGACTCGAGGAGAATCCCGAGGTGTCCCTCGCACCTAGGCAGGAGTCCTGACGTCGCTGAACAAACACGTGTCTGGAAGGGCTCTCTCCGTCGTAACTCGAGAATATACCCCAGGTTCTGGCCGCAACTCGAGAAAAACCATGAGACTTCCCCCTCGCCACGAGATGAGGCCCGATTCCCCTGCACTGCGTGCAGAGCAATTCCGTGTTCCACATCAAACGTGAAAGGAGCCTTGATTTCCTTGATGGCACTCCAGAGAAAACCCAAGATCACTGTCTCAAGTCTAGAGGGATCCTGAGGTCACTGTAGCAAAAATAAAGGGCTCCGTGGACCACAAATCAACTCGAGATGAGAGTTTAATCCCTGGCTTCGACTCAAGAGGAATACCAACTTTCCACAAGCACCTCAAGAGGAGGCTTCTCTCAGCTACAGGTATGTGAGAGGGACCCTGAGTTTGTGGCCTCAAGTGGAATGGACACCGAGATGATCGACTCGAAGTAAGGCCGGATAGCCATGCAGTGAATTGAATGGAGGCTCGTCTTGCATCTCCCAAGACGGAGGGATGTCTGAATCCCCTGTGGAGACCACAGAGAAAGACCTAGTTCTCTGCCTAATCGCGACCAGAGGCCTCACATCCTTTGAAAACTCGAGAGGTCCGCGGAGTTCAATGCTTCCAAAGGAGACGATGCCTGACTTCTCTTGAAAATGGATAGGAGTCCCAGGATCCCTGTGGCACGTGGAAAGGGACCCTGGGTCTCCCGCCTCACGTGGAGACGCGTCCCAGTTGCCATGCCAAGACTCGAGGAGAATCCCGAGGTGTCCCTCGCTCCTAGCAGGAGTGCTGACGTCGCTGAACAAACAACTGTCTGGAAGTGCCCTCCCCGTCATAACTCGAGAATATACCTCAGGTTCCGGCCGCAACTCGAGAAAAACCATGAGACTTTCCCCTCGCCGCGAGATGAGGCCCGATTCCACTGCACTGCGTGCAGAGGAATTCCGTGTTCCACATCAAACGGGAAAGGAGACTTGATTTCTTTGATGGCACTCCAGAGAAAACCCAAGATCACTGGCTCAAGTCTATAGGGATCCTGAGTTCACTGGAGCAACACTAAAGAGCTCCGTGGATGCCAAATCAACTCGAGATGAGTGCTTAGTCCCTGGCTTCGACTCAAGAGGAATACCACCTTTCCACAAGCACCTCAAGAGGAGGCTTCTCTCAGCTACAGGTATGTGAGAGGGACCCTGAGTTTGTGGCCTCAAGTGGAATAGACACCGAGATGCTCTGACTCGAAGTAAGGCCGGATATGCCTGCAGTGAATT
Organism: Dama dama; assembly: GCF_033118175.1. Lineage (NCBI taxonomy): Eukaryota > Metazoa > Chordata > Mammalia > Artiodactyla > Cervidae > Dama > Dama dama. Next base: position 1,820,685 of record NW_026870930.1, read on the forward strand.
GAATGCAGGCTCTTCTTGCATCTCCCAAGGTGAAGGGATGTCTGAATCCCCTGTGGAGACCACAGAGAAAGACCTAGTCCTCCGCCTCATCGCGACCGGCGGCCTCACATCCTTTGAAAACTCGAGATGTCCGCGGAGATCAATGCTTCCAAAGGAGACGATGCCTGACTCCTCTTGAAAATGGATAGGAGTCCCAGGATACCTGTGGCACGTGGAAAGGGACCCTGGGTATCCCGCCTCACGTGGAGACACGTCCCAATTGCCATGCCAAGACGCGAGGAGAATCCCGAGGTGTCCCTCGCACCTAGGCAGGAGTCCTGACGTCGCTGAACAAACACGTGTCTGGAAGGGCCCTCCCCGTCGTAACTCGAGAATATACCCCAGTTTCCGGCCGCAACTCGAGAAAAACCATGAGACTTCCCCCTCGCCGCGAGATGAGGCCCGATTCCCCTGCACTGCGTGCAGAGCAATTCCGTGTTCCACATCAAACGTGAAAGGAGCCTTGATTTCATTGATGGCACTCCAGAGAAAACCCAAGATCACTGTCTAAAGTCTAGAGGGATCCTGAGGTCACTGGAGCAACATGAAAGGGCTCCGTGGACCCAAATCAACTCGAGATGAGAGCTTAGTCCCGGGCTTCGACTCAAGAGGAATATCAACTTTCCACAAGCACCTCAAGAGGAGGCTTCTCTCAGCTACAGGTATGTGAGAGGTACCCTGAGTTTGTGGGCTCAAGTGGAATGGACACCGAGATGCTCTGACTCGAAGTAAGGCCGGATATCCCAACAGTGAATTGAATGCAGGCTCGTCTTCCATCTCCCAAGACGAAGGGATGTCTGAATCCCCTGTGGAGACAACAGAGAAATACCTAGTCCACCGCCTTATCGCGACAGGAGGCCTCACATCCTTTGAAAATTCGAGAGGTATGCGGAGATCAATGCTTCCAAAGGAGACGATGCCTGACTCCTCTTGAAAATGGATAGGAGTCCCAGGATCCCTGCGGCACGTGGAAAGGGACTCTGGGTCTCCCGCCTCATGTGGAGACGCGTCCCAATTGCCATGCCAAGACTCGAGGATAATCCCGAGGTGTCCCTCGCACCTAGGCAGGAGTCCTGACATCGCTGAACAAACACGTGTCTGGAAGGGCCCTCCCCGTCGTAAATAGAGAATATACCCCAGGATCCGGCCGCAACTCGAGAAAAACCATGAGATTTCCCCTTCGCCGCGAGATGAGGCCTGATTCCCCTGCAATGCGTGCAGAGCAATTCCGTGTTCCACATCAAACGTGAAAGGAGCCTTGATTTCCTTGATGGCACTCCAGAGAAAACCCAAGATCACTGTCTCAAGTCTAGAGGGATCCTGAGGTCACTGTAGCAGCATGAAAGGGCTCCGTGGACCCAAATCAACTCGAGATGAGAGCTTAGTACCTGGCTTCGACTCAAGAGGAATACCAACTTTCCACAAGCACCTCAAGAGGAGGCTTCTCTCAGCTACAGGTATGTGACAGGGACCCTGAGTTTGTGGCCTCAAGTGGAATGGACACCGAGATGCTCTGACTCGAAGTAAGGCCGGATATCCCTGCAGTGAATTGAATGCAGGCTCGTCTTGCATCTCCCAAGACGAAGGGTTGTCTGAATCCCCTGTGGAGACCACAGAGAAAGACCTAGTCCTCCGCCTCAACGCGACCGGAGGCCTCACATCCTTTGAAAACTCGAGAGGTCCGCGGAGATCAATGCTTCCAAAGGAGACGATGCCTGACTCTTCTTGAAAATGGATAGGAGTCCCAGGATCCCTGTGGCACGTGGAAAGGGACCCTGGGTCTCCCGCCTCACGTGGAGACGCGTCCAAATTGCCATGCCAAGACTCGAGGAGAATCCCGAGGTGTCCCTCGCCCCTAGGCAGGAGTCCTGAGGTCGCTGAACAAACACGTGTCTGGAAAGGCCCTCCCAGTCGTAACTCGAGAATATACCCCAGGTTCCGGCCGCAACTCGAGAAAAAGCATGCGACTTCCCGTCGCCACGAGATGAGGCCTGATTCCCCTGCACTGCGTGCAGAGCAATTCTGTGTTCCACATCAAACGTAAAAGGAGCCTTGATTTCCTTGATGGCACTCCAGAGAACACCCAAGATCACTATCTCAAGTCTAGAGGGTTCCTGAGGTCACTGTAGCAACACTAACGGGGTCCGTGGACCCGAAACCAAGTCGAGATGAGAGCTTCTTCCCTGGCTTCGACTCAAGAGGAATACTCACTTTCCAGAAGTACCTCAAGAGGAGGCTTCTCTCAGCTACAGGTATGAGAGAGGGACCCTGAGTTTGTGGCCTCAAGTGGAATGGACACCGAGATGCTCTGACTCGAAGGCAGTCAGGATATCCCTGCAGTGAATTGAATGCAGGCTCCTCTTGCATCTCCCACGACGAAGGGATGTCTGAATCCCCTGTGGAGACCACAGAGAAAGACCTAGTTCTCCGCCTCATCGCGACCGGAGGCCTCACGTCCTTTGAAAACTCGAGAGGTCCGCGGAGATCAATGCTTCCAAAGGAGACGATGCCTGACTCCTCTTGAAAATGGATAGGAGTCCCAGGATCCCTGTGGCACGTGGAAAGGGACCCTGGGTCTCCCGCCTCACCTGGAGACGCGTCCCAATGGCCATGCCAAGACTCGAGGAGAATCCCGAGGTGTCCCTCGCACCTAGGCAGGAGTCCTAACGTCGCTGAACAAACACGTGTCTGGAAGGGCCCTCCCCGCCGTAACTCGAGATTATACCCCAGGTTCCGGCCGCAACTCGAGAGAAACCATGAGACTTCCCCCTCGCCGCTAGATGAGGCCCGATTCCCCTGCACTGCGTGCAGAGCAATTCCGTGTTCCACATCAAACATGAAAGGAGCCTTGATTTCCTTGATGGCACTCCAGAGAACACCCAAGATCACTGTCTCAAGTCTAGAGGGATCCTGAGGTCACTGTAGCAACACGAAAGGGCTCCATGGACCGCAAATCAACTCGAGATGAGAGCTTCGTCCCTGGCTTCGACTCAAGAGGAATACCCACTTTCCACAAGCACCTCAGGAGAAGGCTACTTTCAGCTACAGGTATGTGAGAGGGACCCTGAGTTTGTGGCCTCAAGTGGAATGGACACCGAGATGCTCTGACTCGAAGGAAGGCCGGATATCCCTGCAGTGAATTGAATGCAGGCTCGTCTTGCATCTCCCATGACGAAGGATGTCTGAATCCCCTGTGGAGACCACAGAGAAAGACCTAGTTCTCCACCTCCTCGCGACCGGAGGCCTAACGTCCTTTGAAAACTCGAGAGGTCCGCGGAGATCAATGCTTCCAAAGGAGACAATGCCTGACTCCTCTTTAAAATGGATAGGAGTCCCAGGATCCCTGTAGCACGTGGAAAGGGACCCTGGGTCTCCCGCCTCACGTGGAGACGCGTCCCAATGGCCATGCCAAGACTCGAGGAGAATCTCGAGGTGTCCCTCACACCTAGGCCGGAGTCCTGACGTCGCTGAACAAACACGTGTCTGGAAGGGCCCTCCTCGACGTAACTCGAGAATATACCCCTGGTTCCGGCCGCAACTCGAGAGAAACCATGAGACTTCCCCCTCGCCGGGAGATGAGGCCCGATTCCCCTGCACTGCGTGCAGAGCAATTCCGTGTTCCACATCAAACATGAAAGGAGCCTTGATTTCCTTAATGGCACTCCAGAGAACACCCAAGATCACTGTCTCAATCTAGAGGGATCCTGAGGTCACTGTAGCAACACGAAAGGGCTTCGCGAACCCCAAATCAACTCGAGATGAGAGCTTCGTCCCTGGCTTCGACTCAAGAGGAATACCCACTTTCCACAAGCACCTCAAGAGGAGGCTACTCTCAGCTACAGGTATGTGAGAGGGACCCTGAGTTTGTGGCCTCAAGTGGAATGGACACCGAGATGCTCTGACTCGAAGGAAGGCCGGATATCCCTGCAGTGAATGAATGCAGGTTCGTCTTGCATCTCCCACGACGAAGGGATGTCTGAATCCCCTGTGGAGACCACAGAGAAAGACCGAGTTCTCTGCCTCATCGCGACCGGAGGCCTCAGGTCCTTTGAAACCTCGAGAGGTCCGCGGAGATCAGTGCTTCCAAAGGAGACGATGCCTTACTCCTCTTGAAAATGGATAGGAGTCCCAGGATCCCTGTGGCACGTGGAAAAGGACCCTGGGTCTCCCGCCTCACGTGGAGACTCGTCCCAATGGCCATGCCAAGACTCGAGGAGAATCCCGAGGTGTCCCTCGCACCTAGGCAGGAGTCCTGACGTCGCTGAAGAAACACGTGTCTGGAAGGGCCCTCCCCGTGGTAAGTCGAGAACATACCCCAGGTTCCGGCCGCAACTCGAGAAAAACCATGAGACTTCCCCCTCGCCGCGAGATGAGGCCCGATTCCCCTGCACTGCGTGCAGAGCAATTCCGTGTTCCACATCAAACATGAAAGGAGCCTTGATTTCCTTGATGGCACTCCAAAGAAAACCCAAGATCACTGTCTCAAGTCTAGAGGGATCCTGAGGTCACTGTAGCAACACGAAAGGGCTCCATGGACCGCAAATCAACTCGAGATGAGAGCTTCGTCCCTGGCTTCGACTCAAGAGGAATACCCACTTTAAACAAGCACCTCAGGAGGAGGCTACTCTCAGCTACAGGTATGTGAGAGGGACCCTGAGTTTGTGGCCTCAAGTGGAATGGACACCGAGATGCTCTGACTCGAAGGAAGGCCGGATATCCCTGCAGTGAATTGAATGCAGGCTCGTCTTGCATCTCCCATGACGAAGGATGTCTGAATCCCCTGTGGAGACCACAGAGAAAGACCTAGTTCTCCACCTCCTCGCGACCGGAGGCCTAACGTCCTTTGAAAACTCGAGAGGTCCGCGGAGATCAATGCTTCCAAAGGAGACAATGCCGGACTCCTCTTTAAAATGGATAGGAGTCCCAGGATCCCTGTGGCACGTGGAAAGGTACCCTGGGTCTCCCGCCTCACGTGGAGACGCGTCCCAATGGCCATGCCAAGACTCGAGGAGAATCCCGAGGTGTCCCTCACACCTAGGCCGGAGTCCTGACGTCGCTGAACAAACATGTGTCTGGAAGGGCCCTCCTCGACGTAACTCGAGAATATACGCCTGGTTCCGGCCGCAACTCGAGAGAAACCATGAGACTTCCCCCTCGCCGCGAGATGAGGCCCGATTCCCCTGCACTGCGTGCAGAGCAATTCCGTGTTCCACATCAAACATGAAAGGAGCCTTGATTTCCTTAATGGCACTCCAGAGAACACCCAAGATCACTGTCTCAATCTAGAGGGATCCTGAGGTCACTGTAGCAACACGAAAGGGCTTCGCGAACCCCAAATCAACTCGAGATGAGAGCTTCTTCCCTAGCTTCGACTCAAGAGGAATACCCACTTTCCACAAGCACCTCAAGAGGAGGCTTCTCTCAGCTACAGGTATGTGAGAGGGACCCTGAGTTTGTGGCCTCAAGTGGAATGGACACCGAGATGCTCTGACTCGAAGGAAGGCCGGATATCCCTGCAGTGAATTGAATGCAGGCTCGTCTTGCATCTCCCACGACGAAGGGATGTCTGAATCCCCTGTGGAGACCACAGAGAAAGACCTAGTTTTCTGCCTCATCGCGACGGGAGGCCTCACATCCTTTGAAAATTCGAGAGGTCCGCGGAGATCAATGGCTTCAAAGGAGACGATGCCTGACTCCTCTAGAAAATGGATAGGAGTCCCAGGATCCCTGTGGCACGTGGAAAGGGACCCTGGGTCTCCCGCCTCACGTGGAGACGCGTCCCAATGGACATGCCAAGACTCGAGGAGAATCCCGAGGTGTCCCTCGCATCTAGGCAGGAGTCCTGACATCGCTGAACAAACACGTGTCTTGAAGGGCCCTCCCCGTCGTAACTCGAGAATATACCCCAGGTTCCGGCCGCAACTCGAGAAAAACCATGAGACTTCCCCCTCGCCGGGAGATGAGGCCCGATTCCCCTGCACTGCTTGCAGAGCAATTCCGTGTTCCACATCAAACATGAAAGGAGCCTTGATTTCCTTGATGGCACTCCAGAGAACACCCAAGAACACTGTCTCAAGTCTAGAGGGATCCTGAGGTCACTGTGGCAACACGAAAGGGCTCCGTGGACCCCAAATCAACTCGAGATGAGAGATTCCTCCCTGGCTTCGACTCAAGAGGAATACCCACTTTCCACAAGCACCTCAAGAGGAGGCTTCTCTCAGCTACAGGTATGGGAGAGGGACCCTGAGTTTGTGGCCTCAAGTGGAATGGACACAGAGATGCTCTGACTCGAAGGAAGGCCGGATATCCCTGCAGTGAATTGAAACCAGGCTCTTCTTGCATCTCCCACGACGAAGGGATGTCTGAATCCCCTGTGGAGACCATAGAGAAAGACCTAGTTCTCCACCTCATCGCGACCGGAGGCCTCACGTCCTTTGAAAACTCGAGAGGTCTGCGGAGATCAATGCTTCCAAAGGAGACGATGCCTGAGTCCTCTTGAAAATGGATAGGAGTCCCAGGATCCCTGTGGCACTTGAAATGGACCCTGGGTCTCCCGCCTCACGTGGAGACGCGTCCCAATGGCCATGCCAATAGAAGAGGAGAATCCCGACATGTCCCTCGCACCTAGGCAGGAGTCCTGACGTCCCTGAACAAACACGTGTCTGGAAGGGCCCTCCCCGTCGTATTTCGAGAATATACCCCAGGTTCTGGCCGCAACTCGAGAGAAACCATGAGACTTCCCCCTCGCCGCGAGATGAGGCCTGATTCCCCTGCACTGCGTGCAGAGCAATTCCGTGTTCCACATCAAACATGAAAGGAGCCTTGATTTCCTTGATGGCACTCCAGAGAACACCCAAGATCACTGTCTCAAGTCTAGAGGGATCCTGAGGTCACTGTAGCAACACAAAAGGCCTCCGTGGACCCCAAATCAAATCGAGATGAGAGCTTCTTTCCTAGCTTCGACTCAAGAGGAATACCCACTTTCCACAAGCACCTCAAGAGGAGGCTTCTCTCAGCTACAGGTATGTGAGAGGGACCCTGAGTTTGTGGCCTCAAGTGGAATGGACACTGAGATGCTCTGACTCGAAGGAAGGCCGGATATCCCTGCAGTGAATTGAATGCAGGCTCGTCTTGCATCCTCCACGACGAAGGGATGTCTGAATCCCCTGTGGAGACAACAGAGAAAGACCTAGTTCTCTGCCTCATCGCGACCGGAGGCCTCACGTCCTTTGAAACCTCGAGAGGTCCGCGGAGATCAATACTTCCAAAGGAGACGATGCCTGAGTCCTCTTGAAAATGGATAGGAGTCCCAGGATCCCTGTGGCACGTGGAAAGGGACCCTGGGTCTCCCGCCTCACGTGGAGACGCGTCCCAATTGCCATGCCAAGACTCGAGGAGAATCCCGAGGTGTCCCTCGCACCTAGGCAGGAGTCCTGACGTCGCTGAAGAAACACGTGTCTGGAAGGGCCCTCCCCGTGGTAACTCGAGAATATACAACAGGTTCCGCCCGCAACTCGAGAAAAACCATGAGACTTCCCCTTCGCCGCGAGATGAGGCCCGATTCCCCTGCACTGCGTGCAGAGCAATTCCGTGTTCCACATCAAACATGAAAGGAGCCTTGATTTCCTTGATGGCACTCCAGAGAACACCCAAGATCACTGTCTCAAGTCTAGAGGGATCCTGAGGTCACTGTAGCAACACAAAAGGGCTCCGTGGACCCCAAATCAACTCGAGATGAGAGCTTCGTCCCTGGCTTCGACTCAAGAGGAATACCCACTTTCCACAAGCACCTCACGAGGAGGTTTCTCTCAGCTACAGGTATGTGAGAGGGACCCTGAGTTTGTGGCCTCAAGTGGAATGGACACCGAGATGCTCTGACTCGAAGGAAGGCCGGATATCCGTGCAGTGAATTGAATGCAGGCTCGTCTTGCATCTCCCAAGACGAAGGGATGTTTGAATCCCCTGTGGAGACCACAGAGAAAGACCTAGTTCTCCACCTCCTCGCGACCGGAGGCCTCACGTCCTTTGAAAACTCGAGAGGTCTGCGGAGATCAATGCTTCCAAAGGAGACGATGCCTGAGTCCTCTTTAAAATGGATAGGAGTCCCAGGATCCCTGTGGCACTTGAAAGGGACCCTGGGTCTCCCGCCTCACGTGGAGACGCGTCCCAATGGCCATGCCAATAGAAGAGGAGAATCCCGACATGTCCCTCGTACCTAGGCAGGAGTCCTGACGTCCCTGAACAAACACGTGTCTGGAAGAGCCCTCCCCGTCCTATTTCGAGAATATACCCCAGGTTCTGGCCGCAACTCGAGAGAAACCATGAGACTTCCCCCTCGCCGCGAGATGAGGCCCGATTCCCCTGCACTGCGTGCAGAGCAATTCCGTGTTCCACATCAAACATGAAAGGAGCCTTGATTTCCTTGATGGCACTCCAGAGAACACCCAAGATCACTGTCTCAAGTCTAGAGGGATCCTGAGGTCACTGTAGCAAGACAAAAGGCCTCCGTGGACCCCAAATCAAATCGAGATGAGAGCTTCTTCCCTAGCTTCGACTCAAGAGGAATACCCACTTTCCACAAGCACCTCAAGAGGAGGCTTCTCTCAGCTACAGGTATGTGAGAGGGACCCTGAGTTTGTGGCCTCAAGTGGAATGGACACTGAGATGCTCTGACTCGAAGGAAGGCCGGATATCCCTGCAGTGAATTGAATGCAGGCTCGTCTTGCATCCTCCACGACGAAGGGATGTCTGAATCCCCTGTGGAGACAACAGAGAAATACCTAGTTCTCTGCCTCATCGCGACCGGAGGCCTCACGTCCCTTGAAACCTCGAGAGGTCCGCGGAGATGAATACTTCCAAAGGAGACGATGCCTGAGTCCTCTTGAAAATGGATAGGAGTCCCAGGATCCCTGTGGCACGTGGAAAGGGACCCTGGGTCTCCCGCCTCACGTGGAGACGCGTCCCAATTGCCATGCCAAGACTCGAGGAGAATCCCGAAGTGTCCCTCGCACCTAGGCAGGAGTCCTGACGTCGCTGAAGAAACACGTGTCTGGAAGGGCCCTCCCCGTGGTAACTCGAGAATATACAACAGGTTCCGCCCGCAACTCGAGAAAAACCATGAGACTTCCCTTTGGCCGCGAGATGAGGCCCGATTCCCCTGCACTGCGTGCAGAGCAATTCCGTGTTCCACATCAAACATGAAAGGAGCCTTGATTTCCTTGATGGCACTCCAGAGAACACCCAAGATCACTGTCTCAAGTCTAGAGGGATCCTGAGGTCACTGTAGCAACACAAAAGTGCTCCGTGGACCCCAAATCAACTCGAGATGAGAGCTTCGTCCCTGGCTTCGACTCAAGAGGAATACCCACTTTCCACCAGCACCTCACGAGGAGGTTTCTCTCAGCTACAGGTATGTGAGAGGAACCCTGAGTTTGTGGCCTCAAGTGGAATACAGACCGAGATGCTCTGACTCGAAGGAAGGCCGGATATCCGTGCAGTGAATTGAATGCAGGCTCGTCTTGCATCTCCCAAGACGAAGGGATGTCTGAATACCCTGTGGAGACCACAGAGAAAGACCTAGTTCTCCACCTCCTCGCGACCGGAGGCCTCACGTCCTTTGAAAACTCGAGAGGTCCGCGGAGATCAATGCTTCCAAAGGAGACAATGCCTGACTACTCTTTAAAATGGATAGGAGTCCCAGGATCCCTGTGGCACGTGAAAAGGGACCCTGGGTCTCCCGCCTAACGTGGAGACGCGTCCCAATGGCCACACCAAGACTGGAGGAAAATCCCGAGCTGTCCCTCGCACCTAGGCAGGAGTCCTGACGTCGCTGAACAAACAGGTGTCTGGAAGGGCCCTCCCCGTCGTAACTCGAGAATATACCCCAGGTTCCGGCCGAAACTCGAGAAAAACAATGAGACTTCCCCCTCGCCGTGAGATGAGGCCCGATTCCCCTGCACTGCGTGCAGAGCAATTCCGTGTTCCACATCAAACGTGAAAGGAACCTTGACTTCCTTGATGGCACTCCAGAGAAAACCCAAGATCACTGTCTCAAGTCTAGAGGGATCCTGAGGTCACTGGAGTAACAGGAAAGGGCTCCGTGGACCACAAATCAACTCGAGATGAGAGCTTAGTCCCTGGCTTCGCCTCAAGAGGAATACCAACTTTCCACAAGCACCTCAAGAGGAGGCTTCTCTCAGCAACAGGTATGTGACAGGGACCCTGAGTTTGTGGCCTCAAATGGAATGGACACCAAGATGCTCTGACTCGAAATAAGACCGGATATCCCTGAAGTGAATTGAATGCAGGCTCGTCTTGCGTCTCCCAAGACGAAGGGATGTCTGAATCCCCTGTGGAGACCACAGAGAAAGACCTAGTTCTCCGCCTCATCGCGACCGGAATCCTCACATCCTTTGAAAACTCGAGAGGTGGGCGGAGATCAATGCTTCCAAAGGAGACGATGCCTGATTCCTCTGGAAAATGGATAGGAGTCCCAGGATCCCTGTGGCACGTGGAAAGGGACACTGGGTCTCCCGCCTCACGTGGAGACGCGTCCCAATTGCCATGCCAAGACCAGAGGAGAATCCCGAGGTGTCCCTCGCACCTAGGCAGGAGTCCTGACGTCGCTGAACAAATACATTTCGGGAAGGGCCCTCCCCATCGTAACTCGAGAATATAAACCAGTTTCCGGCCGCAACTCGAGAAAAACCATGAGACTTCCCCCTCGCCGCGAGATGATGCACGATTCCCCTGCATTGCGTGCAGAGCAATTCTGTGTTCCACATCAAACGTGAAAGGAGCCTTGATTTCCTTGATGGCACTCCAGAGAAAACCCAAGATCACTCTCTCAAGTCTAGAGGGATCCTGAGGTCACTGTAGCAACAAGAAAGGGCTCCGTGGACCCCAAATCAACTCGAGATAAGAGCTTAGTCCCTCACTTCGACTCATGAGGAATACCAACTTTCCACAAGCACCTCAAGAGGAGGCTTCTCTCAGCTACAGGTATGTGAGAGGGACCCTGAGTTTGTGGCCTCAAGTGGAATGGACACCGAGATGCTCTGACTCGAAGTAAGGCCGGATATCCCTGCAGTGAATTGAATGCAGGCTCGTCTTCCATCTCCCAAGACGAAGGGATATCTGAATCCCCTGTGGAGGCCACAGAGAAAGACCTAGTCCTCCGCCTCACCGCGACCGGAGGCCTCACAACCTTTGAAAACTAGAGAGGTCCGCGGAGATCAATGCTTCCAAAGGAGTCGATGCCTGACTCCTCTTGAAAATGGATAGAAGTCCCAGGATCCCTGTGGCATGTGGAAAGGGAACCTGGGTCTCCCGCCTCACGTGGAGACGCGTCCCAATTGCCATGCCAAGACTCGAGGAGAATCCCGAGGTGTCCCTCGCACCTAGGCAGGAGTCCTGATTTCGCTTAAAAAACACGTCTCTGGAAGGGCCCTCCCCGTCGTAACTCGAGAATATACCCCAGGTTCCGGCCGCAAATCGAGAAAAACCATGAGACTTCCCCCTCGCCGCGAGATGAGGCCCGATTCCCCTGCACTGCGCGCAGAGCAATTCCGTGTTCCTCATCAAACGTGAAAGGAGCCTTGATTTCCTTGATGGCACTCCAGAGAAAACCCAAGATCACTGTCTCAAGTCTAGAGGGATCCTGAGGTCACTGGAGCAACACGAAAGGGCTCCGTGGACCCCAAATCAACTCGAGATGAGAGCTTATTCCCTGGCTTCGACTCAAGAGGAATACCAACTTTCCACAAGCACCTCAAGAGGAGGCTTCTCTCAGCTGCAGGTATGTGAGAGGGACCCTGAGTTTGTGGCCTCAAGTGGAATGGACACTGAGATGCTTTGACTTGAACTAAGGCTGGATATCCGTGCAGTGAATTGAATGCAGGCTCGTCTTGCATCTCCCAAGACGAAGGGATGTCTGAATCCCCTGTGGAGACCACAGAGAAAGACCTAGTCCTCTGCCTCATCGCGACCGGAGGCCTCACATCCTTTGAAAACTCGAGAGGTCCGCGGAGATCAATGCTTCCAAAGGAGACGATGCCTGACTCCGCTTGAAAATTGATAGGAGTCCCAGGATCCCTGTGGCACGTGGAAAGGGACTCTGGGTCTCCCGCCTCACGTGGAGACGCGTCCCAATTGCCATGCCAAGACTCGAGGAGAATACCGAGGTGTCCCTCGCACCTAGGCAGGAGTCCTGACGTCGCTGTACAAACACGTGTCTGGAAGAGCCCTCCCCGTCGTAACTCGAGAATATACCCCAGGTTCCGGCCGCAACTCGAGAAAAACCATGAGACTTCCTCCTAGTCGCGAGATGAGGCCCGATTCCCCTGTAATGTGTGCAGAGCAATTCCGTGTTCCACATCAAACGTGAAAGGAGCCTTGATTTCCTTCATGGCACTCCAGAGAAAACCCAAGATCACTGTCTCAAGTCTAGAGGGATCCTGAGGTCACTGGAGCAACACGAAAGGGCTCCGTGGACCCCAAATCAACTCGAGATGAGAGCTTAGTCCTTGGCTTCGAGTCAAGATGAATACCAACTTTCCACAAGCACCTCAAGAGGTGGCTTCTCTCAGCTACAGGTATGTGAGAGGGACCCCGAGTTTGTGGCCTCAAGTGGAATGAACACCGAGATGCTCTGACTCGAAGTAAGGCCGGATATCCCTGCAGTGAATTGAATGCAGGCTCGTCTTGCATCTCCCAAGATGAAGGGATGTCTGAATCCACTGTGGAGATGACAGAGAAAGACCGAGTTCTCCGCCTCATCACGAGCGGTGGCCTCATATCCTTTGAAAATTCGAGAGGTGCGCGGGGATCAATGCTTCCAAAGGACACGATGCCTGACTCCTCTTGAAAATGGATAGGAGTCCCAGGATCCCTGTGGCACGTGGAAAGGGACCCTGGGTCTCCCGCCTCACGTGGAGACGCGTCCCAATTGCCATGCCAAGACTCGAGGAGAATCCCGAGGTGTCCCTCGCACCTAGGCAGGAGTCCTGACGTCGCTGAACAAACACGTGTCTGGAAGGGCCCTCCCCGTCGTAACTCGAGAATATACCCCAGGTTCCGGCCTCAACTCGAGAAAAACCATGAGACATCCCCCTCGGCGCGAGATGAGGCCCGATTCCCCTGCCCTGCGTGCAGAGCTATTCCGTTTTCCACATCAAACGTGAAAGGAGCCTTGATTTCCTTGATGGCACTCCAGAGAAAACCCAAGATCACTGTCTCAAGTGTAGAGGGATCCTGAGGTCACTGGAGCAACACGAAAGGGCTCCGTGGACCACAAATCAACTCGAGATGAGAGCTTAGTCCCTGGCTTCGACTCAAGAGGAATACCAACTTTCCACAAGCACCTCAAGAGGAGGCTTCTCTCAGCTACAGGTATGTGAGAGGGCCCCTGAGTTTGTGGCCTCAAGTGGAATGGACACCGAGATGCTCTGACTCGAAGTAAGGCAGGATATCTCTGCAGTGAATTGAATGCAGGCTCGTCTTGCATCTCCCAAGACGAAGGGTTGTCTGAATCCCCTGTGGAGACCACAGATAAAGGCCTTCCTCCACCTCAATGCAACCGGAAGCCTCATATCCTTTGGAAACTCGAGAGGTCTGCGGAGATCAGTACCTCCGAAGGAGACGATGCCTGACTCCTCTTGAAAATGGATAGGAGTCCTAGGATCCCTGTGGCACGTGGAAAGGGACCCTGAGTCTCCCGCCTCACGTGGAGACACGTCCCAATTGCCATGAAAAGACTCGAGGAGAATCCCGAGGTGTCCCTCGCACCTAGGCAGGAGTCCTGACGTCGCTGAACAAACACGTGTCTGGAAGGGCCCTCCCCGTCGTAACTCGAGAATATACCCCAGGTTCCGGCCGCAACTCGAGAGAAACCATGAGACTTCCCCCTCGCCGCGAGATGAGGCCCGATTCCCCTGCCCTGCGTGCAGAACTATTCCGTTTTCCACATCAAACGTGAAAGGAACCTTGATTTCCTTGATGGCACTCCAGAGAAAACCCAAGATCACTGTCTCAAGTCTAGAGGGATCCTGAGGTCACTGGAGCAACAAGAAAGGGCTCCGTGGACCACAAATCAACTCGAGATGAGAGCTTAGTTCCTGGCTTCGACTCAAGAGGAATAACAACTTTCCATAAGCACCTCAAGAGGAGGCTTCTCTCAGCTACAGGTATGTCAGAGGGACCCTGAATTTGTGGCCTCAAGTGTAATGGACACCGAGATGCTCTGACTCGAATTAAGGCCGGATATCCCTGCAGTGAATTGAATGCAGGCTCGTCTTGCATCTCCCAAGACGAAGGGATGTCTGAATCCCCTGTGGAGACGACAGAGAAAGAACTAGTCCTCCGCCTCATCGCGACCGGAGGCCTCACATCCTTTGAAATCTCGAGAGGTCCGCGGAGATCAATGCTTCCAAAGGAGACGATGCCTGATTCCTCTTGAAAATGGATAGGAGTCCCAGGATCCCTGTGGCACGTGGAAAGGGCCCCGGGTCTCCCGCCTCAGGTGGAGACGCGTCCCAATTGCCATGCCAAGACTCGAGGAGAATCCCGAGGTGTCCTCGCACCAAGGCAGGAGTCCTGACGTCGCTGAACAAACACGTGTCTGGAAGGGCCCTCTCCGTCGTAACTCGAGAATATACCCCAGGTTCCGGCCGCAAATCGAGAAAAACCATGAGATTACACCCTCGCCGCGAGTTGAGGCCCGATTCCCCTGCACTGCATGCAGAGCAATTCCGTGTTCCACATCAAACGTGAAAGGAGCCTTGATTTCCTTGATGGCACTCCAGAGAAAACCCAAGATCACTGTCTCAAGTCTAGAGGGATCCTGAGGTCACTCGACCATCAGGAAAGGGCTCCGTGGACCCCAAATCAACTCTAGATGAGAGCTTAGTCCCTGGCTTCGAGTCAAGAGGAATACCAACTTTCCACAAGCAACTCAAGAGGAGGCTTCTCTCAGCTACAGGTGTGTGAGAGGGACCCTGAGTTTGTGGCCTCACGTGGAATGGACACCGAGATGCTCTGACTCTAAGTAAGGCCGGAAATCCCTGCAGTGAATTGAATGCAGGCTCGTCTTGCATCTCCCAAGACGAAGGGATGTCTGAATCCCCTGTGGAGATGACAGAGAATGACCGAGTACTCCGCCTCATTGCGAGCGGAGGCCTCACATCCTTTGAAAACTCGAGAGGCCCGCGGAGATCAATGCTTCCAAAGGAGACGCAGCCAGACTCCTCTTCAAAATGGATAGGAGTCCCAGGATCCCTGTGGCACGTGGAAAGGGACCCTGGGTCTCCCGCCTCACGTGGAGATGCCTCCCAATTGCCATGCCAAGACTCGAGGAGTTTCCCGAGGTGTTCCTCACTCCTAGGCAGGAGTCCTGACGTCGCTGAACAACCACGTGTCTGGAAGGGCCCTCCCCGTCGTAACTCGAGAATATACCCCAGGTTCCGGCCGCAACTCGAGAAAAACCATGAGACTTCCTCCTCGCCGCGAGATGAGGCCCGATTCCCCTGCAATGCGTGCAGAGCAATTCCGTGTTCCACATCAAACGTGAAAGGAGCCTTGATTTCCTTGATGGCACTCCAGAGAAAACCCAAGATCACTATCTCAAGTCTAGAGGGATCTTGAGGTCACTGGAGCAACACGAAAGGGCTCCGTGGACCCCAAATCAACTCGAGATGAGAGCTTAGTCCCTGGCTTCGACTCAAGAGGAATACCAACTTTCCACAAGCACCTCAAGAGGAGGCTTCTCGCAGCTACAGGTATGTGAGAGGGACCCTGAGTTTGGGGCCTCAAGTGGAATGGACACCGAGATGCTCTGACTCGAAGTAAGGCCGGATATCCCTGCAGTGAATTGAATGCAGGCTCGTCTTGCATCTCCCAAGATGAAGGGATGTCTGAATCCCCTGTGGAGATGACAGAGAAAGACCGAGTACTCCGCCTCATCGCGAGCGGAGGCCTCACATCCTTTGAAAATTCGAGAGGTCCGCGGAGATCAATGCTTCCAAAGGAGACGATGCCTGACTCCTCTTGAAAATGGATAGGAGTCCCAGGATCCCTGTGGCACGTGGAAAGGGACCCTGGTCTCCCGCCTCACGTGGAGACGCGTCCCAATGGCCATGCCAAGACTCGAGGAGAATCCCGAGGTGTCCCTCGCACCTAGGCAGGAGTCCTGACGTCGCTGAACAAACACGTGTCTGGAAGGGCCCTCCCCGTCGTAACTCGAGAATATACCCCAGGTTCCGGCCGCAACTCGAGAAAAACCATGAGAATTCCCCCTCGCCGCGAGATGAGGCCCGATTCCCCTGCACTGCGTGCAGAGCAATTCCATGTTCCACATAAAACGTGAAAGGAGCCTTGATTTCCTTGATGGCACTCCAGAGAAAACACAAGATCACTATCTCAAGTCTAGAGGGATCCTGAGGTCACTGTAGCAACACTAACGGGCTCCGTGGACCCCAAACCAAGTCGAGATGAGAGCTTCTTCCCTGGCTTCGACTCAAGAGGAATACTCACTTTCCAGAAGTACCTCAAGAGGAGGCTTCTCTCAGCTACAGGTATGAGAGAGGGACCCTGAGTTTGTGGCCTCAAGTGGAATGGACACCGAGATGCTCTGACTCGAAGTAAGTCAGGATATCCCTGCAGTGAATTGAATGCAGGCTCTCTTGCATCTCCCAAGACGAAGGGATGTCTGAATCCCCACTGGAGACCACAGAGAAAGACCTATTTCTACGCCTCATCGCGACAGGAGGCCTCACGTCCTTTGAAAACTCGAGACGTCCGCGGAGATCAATGCTTACAAAGGAGACGATGCCTGAGTCCTCTTGAAAATGGATAGGAGTCCCAGGATCCCTGTGGCACGTGGAAAGAGACCCTGGGTCTCCCGCCTCACGTGGAGACGCGTCCCAATGGCCATGCCAAGACTCGAGGAGAATCCCGAGGTGTCCCTTGCAACTAGGCAGGAGTCCTCACGTCGCTGAACAAACACGTGTCTGGAAGGGCCCTCCCCGTCGTAACTCGAGAATATACCCCAGGTTCCGGCCGCAACTCGAGAAAAACCATGAGACTTCCCCCTCGCCGCGACATGAGGCCCGATTCCCTGTACTGTGTGCAGAGCAATTCCGTGTTCCAAATCGAACATGAAAGGAGCCTTGATTTCCTTGATGGCACTCAAGAGAACACCCAAGATCACTGTCTCAAGTCTAGAGGGATCCTGAGGTCACTGTAGCAACACAAAAGGGCTCCGTGGACCCCAAATCAACTCGAGATGAGAGCCACGTCCCTGGGTTCGACTCAAGAGGAATACCCACTTTCCACAAGCACCTCAAGAGGAGGCTTCTTTCAGCTACAGGTATGTGAGAGGGACCCTGAGTTTGTGACCTCAAGTGGAATGGACACCGAGATGCTCTGACTCGAAGGAAGGACGGATATCCCTGCAGTGAATTGAATGCAGGCTCGTCTTGCATCTCCCACGACGGAGGGATGTCTGCATCCCTTGTGGAGACCACAGAGAAAGACCTAGTTCTCTGCCTCATCACGACCGGAGGCCTCAGGTCCTTTGAAATCTCGAGAGGTCCGCGGAGATCAATGCTTCCAAAGGAGACGATGCCTGACTCCTCTTGAAAATGGATAGGAGTCCCAAGATCCCTGTGGCACGTGGAAAGGGACCCTGGGTCTCCCGCCTCACGTGGAGACGCGTCCCAGTTGCCATGCCAAGACTCGAGGAGAATCCCGAGGTGTCCCTCGCTCCTAGCAGGAGTGCTGACGTCGCTGAACAAACAACTGTCTGGAAGTGCCCTCCCCGTCATAACTCGAGAATATACCTCAGGTTCCCGCCGCAACTCGAGAAAAACCATGAGACTTTCCCCTCGCCGCGAGATGAGTCCCGATTCCACTGCACTGCGTGCAGAGGAATTCCGTGTTCCACATCAAACGGGAAAGGAGACTTGATTTCTTTGATGGCACTCCAGAGAAAACCCAAGATCACTGGCTCAAGTCTATAGGGATCCTGAGTTCACTGGAGCAACACTAAAGAGCTCCGTGGATGCCAAATCAACTCGAGATGAGTGCTTAGTCCCTGGCTTCGACTCAAGAGGAATACCACCTTTCCACAAGCACCTCAAGAGGAGGCTTCTCTCAGCTACAGGTATGTGAGAGGGACCCTGAGTTTGTGGCCTCAAGTGGAATAGACACCGAGATGCTCTGACTCGAAGTAAGGCCGGATATGCCTGCAGTGAATTGAATGCAGGCTCTTCTTGCATCTCCCAAGGTGAAGGGATGTCTGAATCCCCTGTGGAGACCACAGAGAAAGACCTAGTCCTCCGCCTCATCGCGACCGGCGGCCTCACATCCTTTGAAAACTCGAGATGTCCGCGGAGATCAATGCTTCCAAAGGAGACGATGCCTGACTCCTCTTGAAAATGGATAGGAGTCCCAGGATACCTGTGGCACGTGGAAAGGGACCCTGGGTATCCCGCCTCACGTGGAGACACGTCCCAATTGCCATGCCAAGACGCGAGGAGAATCCCGAGGTGTCCCTCGCACCTAGGCAGGAGTCCTGACGTCGCTGAACAAACACGTGTCTGGAAGGGCCCTCCCCGTCGTAACTCGAGAATATACCCCAGTTTCCGGCCGCAACTCGAGAAAAACCATGAGACTTCCCCCTCGCCGCGAGATGAGGCCCGATTCCCCTGCACTGCGTGCAGAGCAATTCCGTGTTCCACATCAAACGTGAAAGGAGCCTTGATTTCATTGATGGCACTCCAGAGAAAACCCAAGATCACTGTCTAAAGTCTAGAGGGATCCTGAGGTCACTGGAGCAACATGAAAGGGCTCCGTGGACCCAAATCAACTCGAGATGAGAGCTTAGTCCCGGGCTTCGACTCAAGAGGAATATCAACTTTCCACAAGCACCTCAAGAGGAGGCTTCTCTCAGCTACAGGTATGTGAGAGGTACCGTGAGTTTGTGGGCTCAAGTGGAATGGACACCGAGATGCTCTGACTCGAAGTAAGGCCGGATATCCCAACAGTGAATTGAATGCAGGCTCGTCTTCCATCTCCCAAGACGAAGGGATGTCTGAATCCCCTGTGGAGACAACAGAGAAATACCTAGTCCACCGCCTTATCGCGACAGGAGGCCTCACATCCTTTGAAAATTCGAGAGGTATGCGGAGATCAATGCTTCCAAAGGAGACGATGCCTGACTCCTCTTGAAAATGGATAGGAGTCCCAGGATCCCTGCGGCACGTGGAAAGGGACTCTGGGTCTCCCGCCTCATGTGGAGACGCGTCCCAATTGCCATGCCAAGACTCGAGGATAATCCCGAGGTGTCCCTCGCACCTAGGCAGGAGTCCTGACATCGCTGAACAAACACGTGTCTGGAAGGGCCCTCCCCGTCGTAAATAGAGAATATACCCCAGGATCCGGCCGCAACTCGAGAAAAACCATGAGATTTCCCCTTCGCCGCGAGATGAGGCCTGATTCCCCTGCAATGCGTGCAGAGCAATTCCGTGTTCCACATCAAACGTGAAAGGAGCCTTGATTTCCTTGATGGCACTCCAGAGAAAACCCAAGATCACTGTCTCAAGTCTAGAGGGATCCTGAGGTCACTGGAGCAACAAGAAAGGGCTCCGTGGACCCAAATCAACTCGAGATGAGAGCTTAGTACCTGGCTTCGACTCAAGAGGAATACCAACTTTCCACAAGCACCTCAAGAGGAGGCTTCTCTCAGCTACAGGTATGTGACAGGGACCCTGAGTTTGTGGCCTCAAGTGGAATGGACACCGAGATGCTCTGACTCGGGTAAGGCCGGATATCCCTGCAGTGAATTGAATGCAGGCTCGTCTTGCATCTCCCAAGACGAAGGGTTGTCTGAATCCCCTGTGGAGACCACAGAGAAAGACCTAGTCCTCCGCCTCAACGCGACCGGAGGCCTCACATCCTTTGAAAACTCGAGAGGTCCGCGGAGATCAATGCTTCCAAAGGAGACGATGCCTGACTCTTCTTGAAAATGGATAGGAGTCCCAGGATCCCTGTGGCACGTGGAAAGGGACCCTGGGTCTCCCGCCTCACGTGGAGACGCGTCCAAATTGCCATGCCAAGACTCGAGGAGAATCCCGAGGTGTCCCTCGCCCCTAGGCAGGAGTCCTGAGGTCGCTGAACAAACACGTGTCTGGAAAGGCCCTCCCAGTCGTAACTCGAGAATATACCCCAGGTTCCGGCCGCAACTCGAGAAAAAGCATGCGACTTCCCGTCGCCACGAGATGAGGCCTGATTCCCCTGCACTGCGTGCAGAGCAATTCTGTGTTCCACATCAAACGTAAAAGGAGCCTTGATTTCCTTGATGGCACTCCAGAGAACACCCAAGATCACTATCTCAAGTCTAGAGGGATCCTGAGGTCACTGTAGCAACACTAACGGGGTCCGTGGACCCGAAACCAAGTCGAGATGAGAGCTTCTTCCCTGGCTTCGACTCAAGAGGAATACTCACTTTCCAGAAGTACCTCAAGAGGAGGCTTCTCTCAGCTACAGGTATGAGAGAGGGACCCTGAGTTTGTGGCCTCAAGTGGAATGGACACCGAGATGCTCTGACTCGAAGGCAGTCAGGATATCCCTGCAGTGAATTGAATGCAGGCTCCTCTTGCATCTCCCACGACGAAGGGATGTCTGAATCCCCTGTGGAGACCACAGAGAAAGACCTAGTTCTCCGCCTCATCGCGACCGGAGGCCTCACGTCCTTTGAAAACTCGAGAGGTCCGCGGAGATCAATGCTTCCAAAGGAGACGATGCCTGACTCCTCTTGAAAATGGATAGGAGTCCCAGGATCCCTGTGGCACGTGGAAAGGGACCCTGGGTCTCCCGCCTCACCTGGAGACGCGTCCCAATGGCCATGCCAAGACTCGAGGAGAATCCCGAGGTGTCCCTCGCACCTAGGCAGGAGTCCTAACGTCGCTGAACAAACACGTGTCTGGAAGGGCCCTCCCCGCCGTAACTCGAGATTATACCCCAGGTTCCGGCCGCAACTCGAGAGAAACCATGAGACTTCCCCCTCGCCGCTAGATGAGGCCCGATTCCCCTGCACTGCGTGCAGAGCAATTCCGTGTTCCACATCAAACATGAAAGGAGCCTTGATTTCCTTGATGGCACTCCAGAGAACACCCAAGATCACTGTCTCAAGTCTAGAGGGATCCTGAGGTCACTGTAGCAACACGAAAGGGCTCCATGGACCGCAAATCAACTCGAGATGAGAGCTTCGTCCCTGGCTTCGACTCAAGAGGAATACCCACTTTCCACAAGCACCTCAGGAGAAGGCTACTCTCAGCTACAGGTATGTGAGAGGGACCCTGAGTTTGTGGCCTCAAGTGGAATGGACACCGAGATGCTCTGACTCGAAGGAAGGCCGGATATCCCTGCAGTGAATTGAATGCAGGCTCGTCTTGCATCTCCCATGACGAAGGATGTCTGAATCCCCTGTGGAGACCACAGAGAAAGACCTAGTTCTCCACCTCCTCGCGACCGGAGGCCTAACGTCCTTTGAAAACTCGAGAGGTCCGCGGAGATCAATGCTTCCAAAGGAGACAATGCCTGACTCCTCTTTAAAATGGATAGGAGTCCCAGGATCCCTGTAGCACGTGGAAAGGGACCCTGGGTCTCCCGCCTCACGTGGAGACGCGTCCCAATGGCCATGCCAAGACTCGAGGAGAATCTCGAGGTGTCCCTCACACCTAGGCCGGAGTCCTGACGTCGCTGAACAAACACGTGTCTGGAAGGGCCCTCCTCGACGTAACTCGAGAATATACCCCTGGTTCCGGCCGCAACTCGAGAGAAACCATGAGACTTCCCCCTCGCCGGGAGATGAGGCCCGATTCCCCTGCACTGCGTGCAGAGCAATTCCGTGTTCCACATCAAACATGAAAGGAGCCTTGATTTTCTTAATGGCACTCCAGAGAACACCCAAGATCACTGTCTCAATCTAGAGGGATCCTGAGGTCACTGTAGCAACACGAAAGGGCTTCGCGAACCCCAAATCAACTCGAGATGAGAGCTTCGTCCCTGGCTTCGACTCAAGAGGAATACCCACTTTCCACAAGCACCTCAAGAGGAGGCTACTCTCAGCTACAGGTATGTGAGAGGGACCCTGAGTTTGTGGCCTCAAGTGGAATGGACACCGAGATGCTCTGACTCGAAGGAAGGCCGGATATCCCTGCAGTGAATGAATGCAGGTTCGTCTTGCATCTCCCACGACGAAGGGATGTCTGAATCCCCTGTGGAGACCACAGAGAAAGACCTAGTTCTCTGCCTCATCGCGACCGGAGGCCTCAGGTCCTTTGAAACCTCGAGAGGTCCGCGGAGATCAATGCTTCCAAAGGAGACGATGCCTTACTCCTCTTGAAAATGGATAGGAGTCCCAGGATCCCTGTGGCACGTGGAAAAGGACCCTGGGTCTCCCGCCTCACGTGGAGACTCGTCCCAATGGAAATGCCAAGACTCGAGGAGAATCCCGAGGTGTCCCTCGCACCTAGGCAGGAGTCCTGACGTCGCTGAAGAAACACGTGTCTGGAAGGGCCCTCCCCGTGGTAAGTCGAGAACATACCCCAGGTTCCGGCCGCAACTCGAGAAAAACCATGAGACTTCCCCCTCGCCGCGAGATGAGGCCCGATTCCCCTGCACTGCGTGCAGAGCAATTCCGTGTTCCACATCAAACATGAAAGGAGCCTTGATTTCCTTGATGGCACTCCAAAGAAAACCCAAGATCACTGTCTCAAGTCTAGAGGGATCCTGAGGTCACTGTAGCAACACGAAAGGGCTCCATGGACCGCAAATCAACTCGAGATGAGAGCTTCGTCCCTGGCTTCGACTCAAGAGGAATACCCACTTTAAACAAGCACCTCAGGAGGAGGCTACTCTCAGCTACAGGTATGTGAGAGGGACCCTGAGTTTGTGGCCTCAAGTGGAATGGACACCGAGATGCTCTGACTCGAAGGAAGGCCGGATATCCCTGCAGTGAATTGAATGCAGGCTCGTCTTGCATCTCCCATGACGAAGGATGTCTGAATCCCCTGTGGAGACCACAGAGAAAGACCTAGTTCTCCACCTCCTCGCGACCGGAGGCCTAACGTCCTTTGAAAACTCGAGAGGTCCACGGAGATCAATGCTTCCAAAGGAGACAATGCCGGACTCCTCTTTAAAATGGATAGGAGTCCCAGGATCCCTGTGGCACGTGGAAAGGTACCCTGGGTCTCCCGCCTCACGTGGAGACGCGTCCCAATGGCCATGCCAAGACTCGAGGAGAATCCCGAGGTGTCCCTCACACCTAGGCCGGAGTCCTGACGTCGCTGAACAAACATGTGTCTGGAAGGGCCCTCCTCGACGTAACTCGAGAATATACCCCTGGTTCCGGCCGCAACTCGAGAGAAACCATGAGACTTCCCCCTCGCCGCGAGATGAGGCCCGATTCCCCTGCACTGCGTGCAGAGCAATTCCGTGTTCCACATCAAACATGAAAGGAGCCTTGATTTCCTTAATGGCACTCCAGAGAACACCCAAGATCACTGTCTCAATCTAGAGGGATCCTGAGGTCACTGTAGCAACACGAAAGGGCTTCGCGAACCCCAAATCAACTTGAGATGAGAGCTTCTTCCCTAGCTTCGACTCAAGAGGAATACCCACTTTCCACAAGCACCTCAAGAGGAGGCTTCTCTCAGCTACAGGTATGTGAGAGGGACCCTGAGTTTGTGGCCTCAAGTGGAATGGACACCGAGATGCTCTGACTCGAAGGAAGGCCGGATATCCCTGCAGTGAATTGAATGCAGGCTCGTCTTGCATCTCCCACGACGAAGGGATGTCTGAATCCCCTGTGGAGACCACAGAGAAAGACCTAGTTTTCTGCCTCATCGCGACGGGAGGCCTCACATCCTTTGAAAATTCGAGAGGTCCGCGGAGATCAATGGCTTCAAAGGAGACGATGCCTGACTCCTCTAGAAAATGGATAGGAGTCCCAGGATCCCTGTGGCACGTGGAAAGGGACCCTGGGTCTCCCGCCTCACGTGGAGACGCGTCCCAATGGACATGCCAAGACTCGAGGAGAATCCCGAGGTGTCCCTCGCATCTAGGCAGGAGTCCTGACATCGCTGAACAAACACGTGTCTTGAAGGGCCCTCCCCGTCGTAACTCGAGAATATACCCCAGGTTCCGGCCGCAACTCGAGAAAAACCATGAGACTTCCCCCTCGCCGGGAGATGAGGCCCGATTCCCCTGCACTGCTTGCAGAGCAATTCCGTGTTCCACATCAAACATGAAAGGAGCCTTGATTTCCTTGATGGCACTCCAGAGAACACCCAAGAACACTGTCTCAAGTCTAGAGGGATCCTGAGGTCACTGTGGCAACACGAAAGGGCTCCGTGGACCCCAAATCAACTCGAGATGAGAGATTCCTCCCTGGCTTCGACTCAAGAGGAATACCCACTTTCCACAAGCACCTCAAGAGGAGGCTTCTCTCAGCTACAGGTATGGGAGAGGGACCCTGAGTTTGTGGCCTCAAGTGGAATGGACACAGAGATGCTCTGACTCGAAGGAAGGCCGGATATCCCTGCAGTGAATTGAAACCAGGCTCTTCTTGCATCTCCCACGACGAAGGGATGTCTGAATCCCCTGTGGAGACCATAGAGAAAGACCTAGTTCTCCACCTCATCGCGACCGGAGGCCTCACGTCCTTTGAAAACTCGAGAGGTCTGCGGAGATCAATGCTTCCAAAGGAGACGATGCCTGAGTCCTCTTGAAAATGGATAGGAGTCCCAGGATCCCTGTGGCACTTGAAATGGACCCTGGGTCTCCCGCCTCACGTGGAGACGCGTCCCAATGGCCATGCCAATAGAAGAGGAGAATCCCGACATGTCCCTCGCACCTAGGCAGGAGTCCTGACGTCCCTGAACAAACACGTGTCTGGAAGGGCCCTCCCCGTCGTATTTCGAGAATATACCCCAGGTTCTGGCCGCAACTCGAGAGAAACCATGAGACTTCCCCCTCGCCGCGAGATGAGGCCCGATTCCCCTGCACTGCGTGCAGAGCAATTCCGTGTTCCACATCAAACATGAAAGGAGCCTTGATTTCCTTGATGGCACTCCAGAGAACACCCAAGATCACTGTCTCAAGTCTAGAGGGATCCTGAGGTCACTGTAGCAACACAAAAGGCCTCCGTGGACCCCAAATCAAAACGAGATGAGAGCTTCTTTCCTAGCTTCGACTCAAGAGGAATACCCACTTTCCACAAGCACCTCAAGAGGAGGCTTCTCTCAGCTACAGGTATGTGAGAGGGACCCTGAGTTTGTGGCCTCAAGTGGAATGGACACTGAGATGCTCTGACTCGAAGGAAGGCCGGATATCCCTGCAGTGAATTGAATGCAGGCTCGTCTTGCATCCTCCACGACGAAGGGATGTCTGAATCCCCTGTGGAGACAACAGAGAAAGACCTAGTTCTCTGCCTCATCGCGACCGGAGGCCTCACGTCCTTTGAAACCTCGAGAGGTCCGCGGAGATCAATACTTCCAAAGGAGACGATGCCTGAGTCCTCTTGAAAATGGATAGGAGTCCCAGGATCCCTGTGGCACGTGGAAAGGGACCCTGGGTCTCCCGCCTCACGTGGAGACGCGTCCCAATTGCCATGCCAAGACTCGAGGAGAATCCCGAGGTGTCCCTCGCACCTAGGCAGGAGTCCTGACGTCGCTGAAGAAACACGTGTCTGGAAGGGCCCTCCCCGTGGTAACTCGAGAATATACAACAGGTTCCGCCCGCAACTCGAGAAAAACCATGAGACTTCCCCTTCGCCGCGAGATGAGGCCCGATTCCCCTGCACTGCGTGCAGAGCAATTCCGTGTTCCACATCAAACATGAAAGGAGCCTTGATTTCCTTGATGGCACTCCAGAGAACACCCAAGATCACTGTCTCAAGTCTAGAGGGATCCTGAGGTCACTGTAGCAACACAAAAGTGCTCCGTGGACCCCAAATCAACTCGAAATGAGAGCTTCGTCCCTGGCTTCGACTCAAGAGGAATACCCACTTTCCACAAGCACCTCACGAGGAGGTTTCTCTCAGCTACAGGTATGTGAGAGGGACCCTGAGTTTGTGGCCTCAAGTGGAATGGACACCGAGATGCTCTGACTCGAAGGAAGGCCGGATATCCGTGCAGTGAATTGAATGCAGGCTCGTCTTGCATCTCCCAAGACGAAGGGATGTCTGAATCCCCTGTGGAGACCACAGAGAAAGACCTAGTTCTCCACCTCCTCGCGACCGGAGGCCTCACGTCCTTTGAAAACTCGAGAGGTCTGCGGAGATCAATGCTTCCAAAGGAGACGATGCCTGAGTCCTCTTTAAAATGGATAGGAGTCCCAGGATCCCTGTGGCACTTGAAAGGGACCCTGGGTCTCCCGCCTCACGTGGAGACGCGTCCCAATGGCCATGCCAATAGAAGAGGAGAATCCCGACATGTCCCTCGTACCTAGGCAGGAGTCCTGACGTCCCTGAACAAACACGTGTCTGGAAGAGCCCTCCCCGTCCTATTTCGAGAATATACCCCAGGTTCTGGCCGCAACTCGAGAGAAACCATGAGACTTCCCCCTCGCCGCGAGATGAGGCCCGATTCCCCTGCACTGCGTGCAGAGCAATTCCGTGTTCCACATCAAACATGAAAGGAGCCTTGATTTCCTTGATGGCACTCCAGAGAACACCCAAGATCACTGTCTCAAGTCTAGAGGGATCCTGAGGTCACTGTAGCAAGACAAAAGGCCTCCGTGGACCCCAAATCAAATCGAGATGAGAGCTTCTTCCCTAGCTTCGACTCAAGAGGAATACCCACTTTCCACAAGCACCTCAAGAGGAGGCTTCTCTCAGCTACAGGTATGTGAGAGGGACCCTGAGTTTGTGGCCTCAAGTGGAATGGACACTGAGATGCTCTGACTCGAAGGAAGGCCGGATATCCCTGCAGTGAATTGAATGCAGGCTCGTCTTGCATCCTCCACGACGAAGGGATGTCTGAATCCCCTGTGGAGACAACAGAGAAATACCTAGTTCTCTGCCTCATCGCGAACGGAGGCCTCACGTCCCTTGAAACCTCGAGAGGTCCGCGGAGATGAATACTTCCAAAGGAGACGATGCCTGAGTCCTCTTGAAAATGGATAGGAGTCCCAGGATCCCTGTGGCACGTGGAAAGGGACCCTGGGTCTCCCGCCTCACGTGGAGACGCGTCCCAATTGCCATGCCAAGACTCGAGGAGAATCCCGAAGTGTCCCTCGCACCTAGGCAGGAGTCCTGACGTCGCTGAAGAAACACGTGTCTGGAAGGGCCCTCCCCGTGGTAACTCGAGAATATACAACAGGTTCCGCCCGCAACTCGAGAAAAACCATGAGACTTCCCCTTCGCCGCGAGATGAGGCCCGATTCCCCTGCACTGCGTGCAGAGCAATTCCGTGTTCCACATCAAACATGAAAGGAGCCTTGATTTCCTTGATGGCACTCCAGAGAACACCCAAGATCACTGTCTCAAGTCTAGAGGGATCCTGAGGTCACTGTAGCAACACAAAAGGGCTCCGTGGACCCCAAATCAACTCGAGATGAGAGCTTCGTCCCTGGCTTCGACTCAAGAGGAATACCCAGTTTCCACAAGCACCTCACGAGGAGGTTTCTCTCAGCTACAGGTATGTGAGAGGGACCCTGAGTTTGTGGCCTCAAGTGGAATGGACACCGAGATGCTCTGACTCGAAGGAAGGCCGGATATCCGTGCAGTGAATTGAATGCAGGCTCGTCTTGCATCTCCCAAGACGAAGGGATGTCTGAATACCCTGTGGAGACCACAGAGAAAGACCTAGTTCTCCACCTCCTCGCGACCGGAGGCCTCACGTCCTTTGAAAACTCGAGAGGTCCGCGGAGATCAATGCTTCCAAAGGAGACAATGCCTGACTACTCTTTAAAATGGATAGGAGTCCCAGGATCCCTGTGGCACGTGAAAAGGGACCCTGGGTCTCCCGCCTAACGTGGAGACGCGTCCCAATGGCCACACCAAGACTGGAGGAAAATCCCGAGCTGTCCCTCGCACCTAGGCAGGAGTCCTGACGTCGCTGAACAAACAGGTGTCTGGAAGGGCCCTCCCCGTCGTAACTCGAGAATATACCCCAGGTTCCGGCCGAAACTCGAGAAAAACAATGAGACTTCCCCCTCGCCGTGAGATGAGGCCCGATTCCCCTGCACTGCGTGCAGAGCAATTCCGTGTTCCACATCAAACGTGAAAGGAACCTTGACTTCCTTGATGGCACTCCAGAGAAAACCCAAGATCACTGTCTCAAGTCTAGAGGGATCCTGAGGTCACTGGAGTAACAGGAAAGGGCTCCGTGGACCACAAATCAACTCGAGATGAGAGCTTAGTCCCTGGCTTCGCCTCAAGAGGAATACCAACTTTCCACAAGCACCTCAAGAGGAGGCTTCTCTCAGCAACAGGTATGTGACAGGGACCCTGAGTTTGTGGCCTCAAATGGAATGGACACCAAGATGCTCTGACTCGAAATAAGACCGGATATCCCTGAAGTGAATTGAATGCAGGCTCGTCTTGCGTCTCCCAAGAGGAAGGGATGTCTGAATCCCCTGTGGAGACCACAGAGAAAGACCTAGTTCTCCGCCTCATCGCGACCGGAATCCTCACATCCTTTGAAAACTCGAGAGGTGGGCGGAGATCAATGCTTCCAAAGGAGACGATGCCTGATTCCTCTGGAAAATGGATAGGAGTCCCAGGATCCCTGTGGCACGTGGAAAGGGACACTGGGTCTCCCGCCTCACGTGGAGACGCGTCCCAATTGCCATGCCAAGACCAGAGGAGAATCCCGAGGTGTCCCTCGCACCTAGGCAGGAGTCCTGACGTCGCTGAACAAATACATTTCGGGAAGGGCCCTCCCCATCGTAACTCGAGAATATAAACCAGTTTCCGGCCGCAACTCGAGAAAAACCATGAGACTTCCCCCTCGCCGCGAGATGATGCACGATTCCCCTGCATTGCGTGCAGAGCAATTCTGTGTTCCACATCAAACGTGAAAGGAGCCTTGATTTCCTTGATGGCACTCCAGAGAAAACCCAAGATCACTCTCTCAAGTCTAGAGGGATCCTGAGGTCACTGTAGCAACAAGAAAGGGCTCCGTGGACCCCAAATCAACTCGAGATAAGAGCTTAGTCCCTCACTTCGACTCATGAGGAATACCAACTTTCCACAAGCACCTCAAGAGGAGGCTTCTCTCAGCTACAGGTATGTGAGAGGGACCCTGAGTTTGTGGCCTCAAGTGGAATGGACACCGAGATGCTCTGACTCGAAGTAAGGCCGGATATCCCTGCAGTGAATTGAATGCAGGCTCGTCTTCCATCTCCCAAGACGAAGGGATATCTGAATCCCCTGTGGAGGCCACAGAGAAAGACCTAGTCCTCCGCCTCACCGCGACCGGAGGCCTCACAACCTTTGAAAACTAGAGAGGTCCGCGGAGATCAATGCTTCCAAAGGAGTCGATGCCTGACTCCTCTTGAAAATGGATAGAAGTCCCAGGATCCCTGTGGCATGTGGAAAGGGAACCTGGGTCTCCCGCCTCACGTGGAGACGCATCCCAATTGCCATGCCAAGACTCGAGGAGAATCCCGAGGTGTCCCTCGCACCTAGGCAGGAGTCCTGATGTCGCTTAAAAAACACGTCTCTGGAAGGGCCCTCCCCGTCGTAACTCGAGAATATACCCCAGGTTCCGGCCGCAAATCGAGAAAAACCATGAGACTTCCCCCTCGCCGCGAGATGAGGCCCGATTCCCCTGCACTGCGCGCAGAGCAATTCCGTGTTCCTCATCAAACGTGAAAGGAGCCTTGATTTCCTTGATGGCACTCCAGAGAAAACCCAAGATCACTGTCTCAAGTCTAGAGGGATCCTGAGGTCACTGGAGCAACACGAAAGGGCTCCGTGGACCCCAAATCAACTCGAGATGAGAGCTTATTCCCTGGCTTCGACTCAAGAGGAATACCAACTTTCCACAAGCACCTCAAGAGGAGGCTTCTCTCAGCTGCAGGTATGTGAGAGGGACCCTGAGTTTGTGGCCTCAAGTGGAATGGACACTGAGATGCTTTGACTTGAACTAAGGCTGGATATCCGTGCAGTGAATTGAATGCAGGCTCGTCTTGCATCTCCCAAGACGAAGGGATGTCTGAATCCCCTGTGGAGACCACAGAGAAAGACCTAGTCCTCTGCCTCATCGCGACCGGAGGCCTCACATCCTTTGAAAACTCGAGAGGTCCGCGGAGATCAATGCTTCCAAAGGAGACGATGCCTGACTCCGCTTGAAAATTGATAGGAGTCCCAGGATCCCTGTGGCACGTGGAAAGGGACTCTGGGTCTCCCGCCTCACGTGGAGACGCGTCCCAATTGCCATGCCAAGACTCGAGGAGAATACCGAGGTGTCCCTCGCACCTAGGCAGGAGTCCTGACGTCGCTGAACAAACACGTGTCTGGAAGAGCCCTCCCCGTCGTAACTCGAGAATATACCCCAGGTTCCGGCCGCAACTCGAGAAAAACCATGAGACTTCCTCCTAGCCGCGAGATGAGGCCCGATTCCCCTGTAATGTGTGCAGAGCAATTCCGTGTTCCACATCAAACGTGAAAGGAGCCTTGATTTCCTTCATGGCACTCCAGAGAAAACCCAAGATCACTGTCTCAAGTCTAGAGGGATCCTGAGGTCACTGGAGCAACACGAAAGGGCTCCGTGGACCCCAAATCAACTCGAGATGAGAGCTTAGTCCTTGGCTTCGAGTCAAGATGAATACCAACTTTCCACAAGCACCTCAAGAGGTGGCTTCTCTCAGCTACAGGTATGTGAGAGGGACCCCGAGTTTGTGGCCTCAAGTGGAATGGACACCGAGATGCTCTGACTCGAAGTAAGGCCGGATATCCCTGCAGTGAATTGAATGCAGGCTCGTCTTGCATCTCCCAAGATGAAGGGATGTCTGAATCCACTGTGGAGATGACAGAGAAAGACCGAGTTCTCCGCCTCATCACGAGCGGTGGCCTCATATCCTTTGAAAATTCGAGAGGTGCGCGGGGATCAATGCTTCCAAAGGACACGATGCCTGACTCCTCTTGAAAATGGATAGGAGTCCCAGGATCCCTGTGGCACGTGGAAAGGGACCCTGGGTCTCCCGCCTCACGTGGAGACGCGTCCCAATTGCCATGCCAAGACTCGAGGAGAATCCCGAGGTGTCCCTCGCACCTAGGCAGGAGTCCTGACGTCGCTGAACAAACACGTGTCTGGAAGGGCCCTCCCCGTCGTAACTCGAGAATATACCCCAGGTTCCGGCCTCAACTCGAGAAAAACCATGAGACATCCCCCTCGGCGCGAGATGAGGCCCGATTCCCCTGCCCTGCGTGCAGAGCTATTCCGTTTTCCACATCAAACGTGAAAGGAGCCTTGATTTCCTTGATGGCACTCCAGAGAAAACCCAAGATCACTGTCTCAAGTGTAGAGGGATCCTGAGTTCACTGGAGCAACACGAAAGGGCTCCGTGGACCACAAATCAACTCGAGATGAGAGCTTAGTCCCTGGCTTCGACTCAAGAGGAATACCAACTTTCCACAAGCACCTCAAGAGGAGGCTTCTCTCAGCTACAGGTATGTGAGAGGGCCCCTGAGTTTGTGGCCTCAAGTGGAATGGACACCGAGATGCTCTGACTCGAAGGAAGGCCGGATATCCGTGCAGTGAATTGAATGCAGGCTCGTCTTGCATCTCCCAAGACGAAGGGTTGTCTGAATCCCCTGTGGAGACCACAGATAAAGGCCTTCCTCCACCTCAATGCAACCGGAGGCCTCATATCCTTTGGAAACTCGAGAGGTCTGCGGAGATCAGTACCTCCGAAGGAGACGATGCCTGACTCCTCTTGAAAATGGATAGGAGTCCTAGGATCCCTGTGGCACGTGGAAAGGGACCCTGAGTCTCCCGCCTCACGTGGAGACACGTCCCAATTGCCATGAAAAGACTCGAGGAGAATCCCGAGGTGTCCCTCGCACCTAGGCAGGAGTCCTGACGTTGCTGAACAAACACGTGTCTGGAAGGGCCCTCCCCGTCGTAACTCGAGAATATACCCCAGGTTCCGGCCGCAACTCGAGAGAAACCATGAGACTTCCCCCTCGCCGCGAGATGAGGCCCGATTCCCCTGCCCTGCGTGCAGAACTATTCCGTTTTCCACATCAAACGTGAAAGGAACCTTGATTTCCTTGATGGCACTCCAGAGAAAACCCAAGATCACTGTCTCAAGTCTAGAGGGATCCTGAGGTCACTGGAGCAACAAGAAAGGGCTCCGTGGACCACAAATCAACTCGAGATGAGAGCTTAGTTCCTGGCTTCGACTCAAGAGGAATAACAACTTTCCATAAGCACCTCAAGAGGAGGCTTCTCTCAGCTACAGGTATGTCAGAGGGACCCTGAATTTGTGGCCTCAAGTGTAATGGACACCGAGATGCTCTGACTCGAATTAAGGCCGGATATCCCTGCAGTGAATTGAATGCAGGCTCGTCTTGCATCTCCCAAGACGAAGGGATGTCTGAATCCCCTGTGGAGACGACAGAGAAAGAACTAGTCCTCCGCCTCATCGCGACCGGAGGCCTCACATCCTTTGAAATCTCGAGAGGTCCGCGGCGATCAATGCTTCCAAAGGAGACGATGCCTGATTCCTCTTGAAAATGGATAGGAGTCCCAGGATCCCTGTGGCACGTGGAAAGGGCCCCGGGTCTCCCGCCTCAGGTGGAGACGCGTCCCAATTGCCATGCCAAGACTCGAGGAGAATCCCGAGGTGTCCTCGCACCAAGGCAGGAGTCCTGACGTCGCTGAACAAACACGTGTCTGGAAGGGCCCTCTCCGTCGTAACTCGAGAATATACCCCAGGTTCCGGCCGCAAATCGAGAAAAACCATGAGATTACCCCCTCGCCGCGAGTTGAGGCCCGATTCCCCTGCACTGCATGCAGAGCAATTCCGTGTTCCACATCAAACGTGAAAGGAGCCTTGATTTCCTTGATGGCACTCCAGAGAAAACCCAAGATCACTGTCTCAAGTCTAGAGGGATCCTGAGGTCACTCGACCATCAGGAAAGGGCTCCGTGGACCCCAAATCAACTCTAGATGAGAGCTTAGTCCCTGGCTTCGAGTCAAGAGGAATACCAACTTTCCACAAGCAACTCAAGAGGAGGCTTCTCTCAGCTACAGGTGTGTGAGAGGGACCCTGAGTTTGTGGCCTCACGTGGAATGGACACCGAGATGCTCTGACTCTAAGTAAGGCCGGAAATCCCTGCAGTGAATTGAATGCAGGCTCGTCTTGCATCTCCCAAGACGAAGGGATGTCTGAATCCCCTGTGGAGATGACAGAGAATGACCGAGTACTCCGCCTCATTGCGAGCGGAGGCCTCACATCCTTTGAAAACTCGAGAGGTCCGCGGAGATCAATGCTTCCAAAGGAGACGCAGCCAGACTCCTCTTCAAAATGGATAGGAGTCCCAGGATCCCTGTAGCACGTGGAAAGGGACCCTGGGTCTCCCGCCTCACGTGGAGATGCCTCCCAATTGCCATGCCAAGACTCGAGGAGTTTCCCGAGGTGTTCCTCACTCCTAGGCAGGAGTCCTGACGTCGCTGAACAACCACGTGTCTGGAAGGGCCCTCCCCGTCGTAACTCGAGAATATACCCCAGGTTCCGGCCGCAACTCGAGAAAAACCATGAGACTTCCTCCTCGCCGCGAGATGAGGCCCGATTCCCCTGCAATGCGTGCAGAGCAATTCCGTGTTCCACATCAAACGTGAAAGGAGCCTTGATTTCCTTGATGGCACTCCAGAGAAAACCCAAGATCACTATCTCAAGTCTAGAGGGATCTTGAGGTCACTGGAGCAACACGAAAGGGCTCCGTGGACCCCAAATCAACTCGAGATGAGAGCTTAGTCCCTGGCTTCGACTCAAGAGGAATACCAAATTTCCACAAGCACCTCAAGAGGAGGCTTCTCGCAGCTACAGGTATGTGAGAGGGACCCTGAGTTTGGGGCCTCAAGTGGAATGGACACCGAGATGCTCTGACTCGAAGTAAGGCCGGATATCCCTGCAGTGAATTGAATGCAGGCTCGTCTTGCATCTCCCAAGACGAAGGGATGTCTGAATCCCCTGTGGAGATGACAGAGAAAGACCGAGTACTCCGCCTCATCGCGAGCGGAGGCCTCACATCCTTTGAAAATTCGAGAGGTCCGCGGAGATCAATGCTTCCAAAGGAGACGATGCCTGACTCCTCTTGAAAATGGATAGGAGTCCCAGGATCCCTGTGGCACGTGGAAAGGGACCCTGGTCTCCCGCCTCACGTGGAGACGCGTCCCAATGGCCATGCCAAGACTCGAGGAGAATCCCGAGGTGTCCCTCGCACCTAGGCAGGAGTCCTGACGTCGCTGAACAAACACGTGTCTGGAAGGGCCCTCCCCGTCGTAACTCGAGAATATACCCCAGGTTCCGGCCGCAACTCGAGAAAAACCATGAGAATTCCCCCTCGCCGCGAGATGAGGCCCGATTCCCCTGCACTGCGTGCAGAGCAATTCCATGTTCCACATAAAACGTGAAAGGAGCCTTGATTTCCTTGATGGCACTCCAGAGAAAACACAAGATCACTATCTCAAGTCTAGAGGGATCCTGAGGTCACTGTAGCAACACTAACGGGCTCCGTGGACCCCAAACCAAGTCGAGATGAGAGCTTCTTCCCTGGCTTCGACTCAAGAGGAATACTCACTTTCCAGAAGTACCTCAAGAGGAGGCTTCTCTCAGCTACAGGTATGAGAGAGGGACCCTGAGTTTGTGGCCTCAAGTGGAATGGACACCGAGATGCTCTGACTCGAAGTAAGTCAGGATATCCCTGCAGTGAATTGAATGCAGGCTCTCTTGCATCTCCCAAGACGAAGGGATGTCTGAATCCCCACTGGAGACCACAGAGAAAGACCTATTTCTACGCCTCATCGCGACAGGAGGCCTCACGTCCTTTGAAAACTCGAGACGTCCGCGAAGATCAATGCTTACAAAGGAGACGATGCCTGAGTCCTCTTGAAAATGGATAGGAGTCCCAGGATCCCTGTGGCACTTGGAAAGGGACCCTGGGTCTCCCGCCTCACGTGGAGACGAGTCCCAATGGCCATGCCAAGACTCGAGGAGAATCCCGACGTGTCCCTCGCACCTAGGCAGGAGTCCTGACGTCCCTGAACAAACACGTGTCTGGAAGGGCCCTCCCCGTCGAAACGCGAGAATATACCCCAGGTTCCGGCCGCAACTTGAGAAAAACCATGAGACTTCCCCCTCTCTGCGAGATGAGGCCCGATTCCCCTGCACTGCGTGCAGAGCAATTCAGTGTTCCACATCAAACATGAAAGGAGCCTTGATTTCCTTAATGGCACTCCAGAGAACACCCAAGATCCCTGTCTCAATCTAGAGGGATCCTGAGGTCACTGTAGCAACACGAATGGGCTGCGTGAACCCCAAATCAACTCGAGATGACAGCTTCTTCCCTAGCTTCGACTCAAGAGGAATACCCACTTTCCACAAGCACCTCAAGAGGAGGCTTCTCTCAGCTAAAGGTATGTGAGAGGGACCCTGAGTTTGTGGCCTCAAGGGGTATGGACACCGAGATGATCTGACTCGAAGGAAGGCCGGATATCCCTGCAGTGAATTGAATGCAGGCTCGTCTTGCATCTCCCACGAAGAAGGGATGTCTGAATCCCCTGTGGAGACCACAGAGAAAGACCTAGTTCTCCACCTCATCGCGCCCGGAGGCCTCACGTCCTTTGAAAACTCGAGAGTTCCGCGGAGATCAATGCTTCCAAAGGAGACGATGCCTGACTCCTCTTGAAAATGGATAGGAGTCCCAGGATCCCTGTGGCACGTGGAAAGGGACACTATGTCTCCCGCCTCACGTGGAGACCCGTCCCAATGGCCATGCCAAGACTCGAGGAGAATCCCGAGGTGTCCCTCGCACCTAGGCAGGAGTCCTGACTTCGCTGAACAAACACGTGTCTGGAAGGGCCCTCCCCGTCGTAACTCGAGAATATACCCCAGGTTCCGGCCGCAACTCGAGAAAAACCATGAGACTTCCCCCTCGCCGCGAGATGAGGCCCGATTCCCCTGCACTGCGTGCAGAGCAATTCCGTGTTCCACATCAAACATGAAAGGAGCCTTGATTTCCTTAACGGCACTCCAGAGAACACCCAAGATCCCTGTCTCAATCTAGAGGGATCCTGAGGTCACTGTAGCAACACAAATGGGCTCCGTGAACCCCAAATCAACTCGAGATGAGAGCTTCTTCCCTAGCTTCGACTCAAGAGGAATACCCACTTTCCACAAGCACCTCAAGAGGAGGCTTCTCTCAGCTACAGGTATGTGAGAGTGACCCTGAGTTTGTGGCCTCAAGTGGAATGGACACCGAGATGCTCTGACTCGAAGGAAGGCCGGATATCCCTGCAGTGAATTGAATGCAGGCTCGTCTTGCATCTCCCACGACGAAGGGATGTCTGAATCCCCTGTGGAGACCACAGAGAAAGACCTAGTTCTCCACCTCATCGCGCCCGGAGGCCTCACGTCCTTTGAAAACTCGAGAGTTCCGCGTAGATCAATGCTTCCAAAGGAGATGATGCCTGACTCCTCTTGAAAATGGATAGGAGTCCCAGGATCCCTGTGGCACGTGGAAAGGGACACTATGTCTCCTGCCTCACGTGGAGACCCGTCCCAATGGCCATGCCAAGACTCGAGGAGAATCCCAAGTTGTCCCTCGCACCTAGGCAGGAGTCCTGACGTCGCTGAACAAACACGTGTCTGGAAGGGCCCTCCCCGTCGTAACTCGAGAATATACCCCAGGTTCCGGCCGCAACTCGAGAAAAACCATGAGACTTCCCCCTCGCCGCGAGATGAGGCCCGATTCCCCTGGACTGCGTGTAGAGCAATTCCGTGTTCCACATCAAACGTGAAAGGAGCCTTGATTTCCTTGATGGCACTCCAGAGAACACCCAAGATCACTGTCTGAAGTCTAGAGGGATCCTGAGGTCACTGTAGCAACACAAAAGTGCTCCGTGGACCCCAAATCAACTCGAGATGAGAGCCACATCCCTGGCTTCGACTCAAGAGGAATACCCACTTTCCACAATCACCTCAGGAGGAGGCTACTCTCAGCTACAAGTATGTGAGAGGGACCCTGAGTTTGTGGCCTCAAGTGGAACGGACACGGAGATGCTCTGACTCGAAGGAAGGCCGGATATCCCTGCAGTGAATTGAATGCAGGCTCGTCTTGCATCTCCCACGACGAAGGGATGTCTGAATCCCCTGTGGAGACCACAGAGAAACACCTAGTTCTCCGACTCATCCCGACCGGAGGCCTCACGTCCTTTGAAAACTCGAGAGGTCTGCGGAGATCAATGCTTCCAAAGGAGACGATGCCTGAGTCCCCTTGAAAATGGATAGGAGTCCCAGGATCCCTGTGGCATGTGGAAAGGGACCCTGGGTCTCCCGCCTTACGTGGAGACGCGTCCCAATGGCCATGCCAAGACTCGAGGAGAATCCTGAGGTGTCCCTCGCACCTAGGCAGGAGTCCTGACATCGCTGAACAAACACGTGTCTGGAAGGGCCCTCCCCGTCGTAACTCGAGAATATACCCCAGGTTCCGGCCGCAACTCGAGAAAAACCATGAGACTTTCCCCTCGCCGCGAGATGAGGCCCGATTCCCCTGCACTGCGTGCAGAGCAATTCCGTGTTCCACATCAAACATGAAAGGAGCCTTGATTTCCTTGATGGCACTCCAGAGAACACCCAAGATCACTGTCTCAAGTCTAGAGGGATCCTGAGGTCACTGTAGCAACACGAAAGGGCTCCATGGACCCCAAATCAACTCGAGATGAGAGCTTCGTCCCTGGCTTCGACTCAAGAGGAATACCCACTTTCCACAAGCACCTCAGGAGGAGGCTACTCTCAGCTACAGGTATGTGAGAGGGACCCTGAGTTTGTGGCCTCAAGTGGAATGGACACCGAGATGCTCTGACTCGAAGTAAGGCCGGATATCCCTGCAGTGAATTGAAAGTAGGCTCTTCTTGCATCTCCCACGACGAAGGGATGTCTGAATCCCCTGTGGAGACCACAGAGAAAGACCTAGTTCTCCGCCTCATCGCGACCGGAGGCCTCACGTCCTTTGAAAACTCGAGAGGTTGGCGGACATCAATGCTTCCAAAGGAGACGATGCCTGACTCCTCTTGAAAATGGATAGGAGTCCCAGGATCCCTGTGGCACGTGGAAAGGGACCCTGGGTCTCCCGCCTCACCTGGAGACGCGTCCCAATGGCCATGCCAAGACTCGAGGAGAATCCCGAGGTGTCCCTCGCACCTAGGCAGGAGTCCTGTCGTCGCTGAACAAACACGTGTCTGGAAGGGCCCTCCCCGTCGTAACTCGAGAATATACCCCAGGTTCCGGCCGCAACTCGAGAAAAACCATGAGACTTCCCCCTCGCCGCGAGATGAGGCCCGATTCCCCTGCACTGCGTGCAGAGCAATTCCTTGTTCCACATCAAACATGAAAGGAGCCTTGATTTCCTTAAAGGCACTCCAGAGAACACCCAAGATCCCTGTCTCAATCTAGAGGGATCCTGAGGTCACTGTAGCAACACAAAAGGGCTCCGTGAACCCCAAATCAACTCGAGATGAGAGCTTCTTCCCTAGCTTCGACTCAAGAGGAATACCCACTTTCCACAAGCACCTCAAGAGGAGGCTTCTCTCAGCTGCAGGTATGTGAGAGTGACCCTGAGTTTGTGGCCTCAAGTGGAATGGACACCGAGATGCTCTGACTCGAAGGAAGGCCGGATATCCCTGCAGTGAATTGAATGCAGGCTCGTCTTGCATCTCCCACGTCGGAGGGATGTCTGAATCCCTTGTGGAGACCACAGAGAAAGACCTCTGCCTCATTGCGACCGGAGGCCTCGCGTCCTTTGAAACCTCGAGAGGTCAGCGGAGATCAATGCTTCCAAAGGAGATGATGCCTGAGTCCTCTTGAAAATGGATAGGAGTCCCAGGATCCCTGTGGCACGTGGAAAGGGACCCTGGGTCTCCCGCCTCACGTGGAGACGCGTCCCAATGGCCATGCCAAGACTCGAGGAGAATCCCGAGGTGTCCCTTGCAACTAGGCAGGAGTCCTCACGTCGCTGAACAAACACGTGTCTGGAAGGGCCCTCCCCGTCGTAACTCGAGAATATACCCCAGGTTCCGGCCGCAACTCGAGAAAAACCATGAGACTTCCCCCTCGCCGCGACATGAGGCCCGATTCCCCTGTACTGTGTGCAGAGCAATTCCGTGTTCCAAATCAAACATGAAAGGAGCCTTGATTTCCTTGATGGCACTCAAGAGAACACCCAAGATCACTGTCTCAAGTCTAGAGGGATCCTGAGGTCACTGTAGCAACACAAAAGGGCTCCGTGGACCCCAAATCAACTCGAGATGAGAGCCACGTCCCTGGGTTCGACTCAAGAGGAATACCCACTTTCCACAAGCACCTCAAGAGGAGGCTTCTTTCAGCTACAGGTATGTGAGAGGGACCCTGAGTTTGTGACCTCAAGTGGAATGGACACCGAGATGCTCTGACTCGAAGGAAGGACGGATATCCCTGCAGTGAATTGAATGCAGGCTCGTCTTGCATCTCCCACGACGGAGGGATGTCTGCATCCCTTGTGGAGACCACAGAGAAAGACCTAGTTCTCTGCCTCATCACGACCGGAGGCCTCAGGTCCTTTGAAACCTCGAGAGGTCCGCGGAGATCAATGCTTCCAAAGGAGACGATGCCTGACTCCTCTTGAAAATGGATAGGAGTCCCAAGATCCCTGTGGCACGTGGAAAGGGACCCTGGGTCTCCCGCCTCACTTGGAGACGCGTCCCAATTGCCTTGACAAGACTCGAGGAGAATCCCGAGGTGTCCCTCGCACCTTGGCAGGAGTCCTGACGTCGCTGAACAAACACGTGTCTGGAAGGGCCCTCCCTGTCGTAACTCGAGAATATACCCCAGGTTCCGGCCGCAACTCGAGAAAAACCATGAGACTTCCCCCTCGCCGCGAGATGAGGCCCGATTCCCCTGCACTGCGTGCAGAGCAATTCCGTGTTCCACATCAAACATGAAAGGAGCCTGATTTCCTTAACGGCACTCCAGAGAACACCCAAGATCCCTGTCTCAATCTAGAGGGATCCTGAGGTCACTGTAGCAACACAAAAGGGCTCCGTGAACCCCAAATCAACTCGAGATGAGAGCTTTTCCCTAGCTTCGACTCAAGAGGAATACCCACTTTCCACAAGCACCTCAAGAGGAGGCTTCTCTCAGCTACAGGTATGTGAGAGGGACCCTGAGTTTGTGGCCTCAAGTGGAATGGACACCGAGATGCTCTGACTCGAAGGAAGGCCGGATATCCCTGCAGTGAATTGAATGCAGGCTCGTCTTGCATCTCCCACGTCGGAGGGATGTCTGAATCCCTTGTGGAGACCACAGAGAAAGAACT
This sequence comes from Dama dama, assembly GCF_033118175.1. Lineage (NCBI taxonomy): Eukaryota > Metazoa > Chordata > Mammalia > Artiodactyla > Cervidae > Dama > Dama dama. The sequence goes on from NW_026870930.1 coordinate 1,861,309, forward strand.
CTGCCTCATTGCGACCGGAGGCCTCGCGTCCTTTGAAACCTCGAGAGGTCCGCGGAGATCAATGCTTCCAAAGGAGATGATGCCTGAGTCCTCTTGAAAATGGATAGGAGTCCCAGGATCCCTGTGGCACGTGGAAAGGGACCCTGGGTCTCCCGCCTCACGTGGAGACGCGTCCCAATGGCCATGCCAAGACTCGAGGAGAATCCCGAGGTGTCCCTCGCACCTAGGCAGGAGTCCTGACGTCGCTGAAGAAACACGTGTCTGGAAGGGCCCTCCCCGTCGTAACTCGAGAATATACCCCAGGTTCCGGCCGCAACTCGAGAAAAACCATGAGACTTCCCCCTCGCCGCGACATGAGGCCCGATTCCCCTGTACTGTGTGCAGAGCAATTCCGTGTTTCACATCAAACATGAAAGGAGCCTTGATTTCCTTGATGGTACTCCAGAGAACACCCAAGATCACTGTCTCAAGTCTAGAGGGATCCTGAGGTCACTGTAGCAACACAAAAGGGCTCCGTGGACCCCAAATCAACTCGAGATGAGAGCCACGTCCCTGGGTTCGACTCAAGAGGAATACCCACTTTCCACAAGCACCTCAAGAGGAGGCTTCTTTCAGCTACAGGTATGTGAGAGGGACCCTGAGTTTGTGACCTAAAGTGGAATGGACACCGAGATGCTCTGACTCGAAGGAAGGCCGGATATCCCTGCAGTGAATTGAATGCAGGCTCGTCTTGCATCTCCCACGACGGAGGGATGTCTGCATCCCTTGTGGAGACCACAGAGAAAGACCTAGTTCTCTGCCTCATCACGACCGGAGGCCTCAGGTCCTTTGAAACCTCGAGAGGTCCGCGGAGATCAATGCTTCCAAAGGAGACGATGCCTGACTCCTCTTGAAAATGGATAGGAGTCCCAGGATCCCTGTGGCACGTGGAAAGGGACCCTGGGTCTCCCGCCTCACCTGGAGACGCGTCCCAATGGCCATGCCAAGACTCGAGGAGAATCCCGAGGTGTCCCTCGCACCTAGGCAGGAGTCCTGTGGTCGCTGAACAAACACGTGTCTGGAAGGGCCCTCCCCGTCGTAACTCGAGAATATACCCCAGGTTCCGGCCGCAACTCGAGAAAAACCATGAGACTTCCCCCTCGCCGCGAGATGAGGCCCGATTCCCCTGCACTGCGTGCAGAGCAATTCCGTGTTCCACATCAAACATGAAAGGAGCCTTGATTTCCTTAACGGCACTCCAGAGAACACCCAAGATCCCTGTCTCAATCTAGAGGGATCCTGAGGTCACTGTAGCAACACAAAAGGGCTCCGTGAACCCCAAATCAACTCGAGATGAGAGCTTCTTCCCTAGCTTCGACTCAAGAGGAATACCCACTTTCCACAAGCACCTCAAGAGGAGGCTTCTCTCAGCTACAGGTATGTGAGAGTGACCCTGAGTTTGTGGCCTCAAGTGGAATGGACACCGAGATGCTCTGACTCGAAGGAAGGACGGATATCCCTGCAGTGAATTGAATGCAGGCTCGTCTTGCATCTCCCACGTCGGAGGGATGTCTGAATCCCTTGTGGAGACCACAGAGAAAGACCTCTGCCTCATTGCGACCAGAGGCCTCGCGTCCTTTGAAACCTCGAGAGGTCCGCGGAGATCAATGCTTCCAAAGGAGACGATGCCTGACTCCTCTTGAAAATGGATAGGAGTCCCAGGATCCCTGTGGCACGTGGAAAGGGACCCTGGGTCTCCCGCCTCACGTGGAGACGCGTCCCAATTGCCATGACAAGACTCGAGGAGAATCCCGAGGTGTCCCTCGCACCTAGGCAGGAGTCCTGACGTCGCTGAACAAACACGTGTCTGGAAGGGCCCTCCCCGTCGTAACTCGAGAATATACCCCAGGTTCCGGCCGCAACTCGAGAAAAACCATGAGACTTCCCCCTCGCCGCGAGATGAGGCCCGATTCCCCTGCACTGCGTGCAGAGCAATTCCGTGTTCCACATCAAACATGAAAGGAGCCTTGATTTCCTTAATGGCACTCCAGAGAACACCCAAGATCACTGTCTCAATCTAGAGGGATCCTGAGGTCACTGTAGCAACACGAATGGGCTGCGTGAACCTCAAATCAACTCGAGATGAGAGCTTCTTCCCTAGCTTCGACTCAAGAGGAATACCCACTATTCACAAGCACCTCAAGAGGAGGCTTCTCTCAGCTAAAGGTATGTGAGAGGGACCCTGAGTTTGTGGCCTCAAGTGGAATGGACACCGAGATGATCTGACTCGAAGGAAGGCCGGATATCCCCGCAGTGAATTGAATGCAGGCTCGTCTTGCATCTCCCACGACGAAGGGATGTCTGAATCCCCTGTGGAGACCACAGAGAAAGACCTAGTTCTCCACCTCATCGCGCCCGGAGGCCTCACGTCCTTTGAAAACTCGAGAGTTCCGCGTAGATCAATGCTTCCAAAGGAGATGATGCCTGACTCCTCTTGAAAATGGATAGGAGTCCCAGGATCCCTGTGGCACGTGGAAAGGGACACTATGTCTCCTGCCTCACGTGGAGACCCGTCCCAATGGCCATGCCAAGACTCGAGGAGAATCCCAAGTTGTCCCTCGCACCTAGGCAGGAGTCCTGACGTCGCTGAACAAACACGTGTCTGGAAGGGCCCTCCCCGTCGTAACTCGAGAATATACCCCAGGTTCCGGCCGCAACTCGAGAAAAACCATGAGACTTCCCCCTCGCCGCGAGATGAGGCCCGATTCCCCTGGACTGCGTGTAGAGCAATTCCGTGTTCCACATCAAACGTGAAAGGAGCCTTGATTTCCTTGATGGCACTCCAGAGAACACCCAAGATCACTGTCTGAAGTCTAGAGGGATCCTGAGGTCACTGTAGCAACACAAAAGTGCTCCGTGGACCCCAAATCAACTCGAGATGAGAGCCACATCCCTGGCTTCGACTCAAGAGGAATACCCACTTTCCACAATCACCTCAGGAGGAGGCTACTCTCAGCTACAAGTATGTGAGAGGGACCCTGAGTTTGTGGCCTCAAGTGGAACGGACACGGAGATGCTCTGACTCGAAGGAAGGCCGGATATCCCTGCAGTGAATTGAATGCAGGCTCGTCTTGCATCTCCCACGACGAAGGGATGTCTGAATCCCCTGTGGAGACCACAGAGAAACACCTAGTTCTCCGACTCATCGCGACCGGAGGCCTCACGTCCTTTGAAAACTCGAGAGGTCTGCGGAGATCAATGCTTCCAAAGGAGACGATGCCTGAGTCCCCTTGAAAATGGATAGGAGTCCCAGGATCCCTGTGGCATGTGGAAAGGGACCCTGGGTCTCCCGCCTTACGTGGAGACGCGTCCCAATGGCCATGCCAAGACTCGAGGAGAATCCTGAGGTGTCCCTCGCACCTAGGCAGGAGTCCTGACATCGCTGAACAAACACGTGTCTGGAAGGGCCCTCCCCGTCGTAACTCGAGAATATACCCCAGGTTCCGGCCGCAACTCGAGAAAAACCATGAGACTTTCCCCTCGCCGCGAGATGAGGCCCGATTCCCCTGCACTGCGTGCAGAGCAATTCCGTGTTCCACATCAAACATGAAAGGAGCCTTGATTTCCTTGATGGCACTCCAGAGAACACCCAAGATCACTGTCTCAAGTCTAGAGGGATCCTGAGGTCACTGTAGCAACACGAAAGGGCTCCATGGACCCCAAATCAACTCGAGATGAGAGCTTCGTCCCTGGCTTCGACTCATGAGGAATACCCACTTTCCACAAGCACCTCAGGAGGAGGCTACTCTCAGCTACAGGTATGTGAGAGGGACCCTGAGTTTGTGGCCTCAAGTGGAATGGACACCGAGATGCTCTGACTCGAAGTAAGGCCGGATATCCCTGCAGTGAATTGAAAGTAGGCTCTTCTTGCATCTCCCACGACGAAGGGATGTCTGAATCCCCTGTGGAGACCACAGAGAAAGACCTAGTTCTCCGCCTCATCGCGACCGGAGGCCTCACGTCCTTTGAAAACTCGAGAGGTTGGCGGACATCAATGCTTCCAAAGGAGACGATGCCTGACTCCTCTTGAAAATGGATAGGAGTCCCAGGATCCCTGTGGCACGTGGAAAGGGACCCTGGGTCTCGCGCCTCACCTGGAGACGCGTCCCAATGGCCATGCCAAGACTCGAGGAGAATCCCGAGGTGTCCCTCGCACCTAGGCAGGAGTCCTGTCGTCGCTGAACAAACACGTGTCTGGAAGGGCCCTCCCCGTCGTAACTCGAGAATATACCCCAGGTTCCGGCCGCAACTCGAGAAAAACCATGAGACTTCCCCCTCGCCGCGAGATGAGGCCCGATTCCCCTGCACTGCGTGCAGAGCAATTCCGTGTTCCACATCAAACATGAAAGGAGCCTTGATTTCCTTAATGGCACTCCAGAGAACACCCAAGATCACTGTCTCAATCTAGAGGGATCCTGAGGTCACTGTAGCAACACGAATGGGCTGCGTGAACCTCAAATCAACTCGAGATGAGAGCTTCTTCCCTAGCTTCGACTCAAGAGGAATACCCACTATTCACAAGCACCTCAAGAGGAGGCTTCTCTCAGCTAAAGGTATGTGAGAGGGACCCTGAGTTTGTGGCCTCAAGTGGAATGGACACCGAGATGATCTGACTCGAAGGAAGGCCGGATATCCCCGCAGTGAATTGAATGCAGGCTCGTCTTGCATCTCCCACGACGAAGGGATGTCTGAATCCCCTGTGGAGACCACAGAGAAAGACCTAGTTCTCCACCTCATCGTGACAGGAGACCTCACGTCCTTTGAAAACTCGAGAGTTCCGCGGAGATCAATGCTTCCAAAGGAGACGATGCCTGACTCCTCTTGAAAATGGATAGGAGTCCCAGGATCCCTGTGGCACGTGGAAAGGGACACTAGGTCTCCCGCCTCACATGGAGACCCGTCCCAATGGCCATGCCAAGACTCGAGGAGAATCCCGAGGTGTCCCTCGCACCTAGGCAGGAGTCCTGTCGTCGCTGAACAAACACGTGTCTGGAAGGGCCCTCCCCGTCGTAACTCGAGAATATACCCCAGGTTCCGGCCGCAACTCGAGAAAAACCATGAGACTTCCCCCTCGCCGCGAGATGAGGCCCGATTCCCCTGCACTGCGTGCAGAGCAATTCCGTGTTCCACATCAAACATGAAAGGAGCCTTGATTTCCTTAACGGCACTCCAGAGAACACCCAAGATCCCTGTCTCAATCTAGAGGGATCCTGAGGTCACTGTAGCAACACAAACGGGCTCCGTGAACCCCAAATCAACTCGAGATGAGAGCTTCTTCCCTAGCTTCGACTCAAGAGGAATACCCACTTTCCACAAGCACCTCAAGAGGAGGCTTCTCTCAGCTACAGGTATGTGAGAGTGACCCTGAGTTTGTGGCCTCAAGTGGAATGGACACCGAGATGCTCTGACTCGAAGGAAGGCCGGATATCCCTGCAGTGAATTGAATGCAGGCTCGTCTTGCATCTCCCACGTCGGAGGGATGTCTGAATCCTTTGTGGAGACCACAGAGAAAGACCTCTGCCTCATTGCGACCGGAGGCCTCGCGTCCTTTGAAACCTCGAGAGGTCCGCGGAGATCAATGCTTCCAAAGGAGATGATGCCTGAGTCCTCTTGAAAATGGATAGGAGTCCCAGGATCCCTGTGGCACGTGGAAAGGGACCCTGGGTCTCCCGCCTCACGTGGAGACGCGTCCCAATGGCCATGCCAAGACTCGAGGAGAATCCCGAGGTGTACCTCGCACCTAGGCAGGAGTCCTGACGTCGCTGAAGAAACACGTGTCTGGAAGGGCCCTCCCCGTCGTAACTCGAGAATATACCCCAGGTTCCGGCCGCAACTTGAGAAAAACCATGAAACTTCCCCCTCGCCGCGACATGAGGCCCGATTCCCCTGTACTGTGTGCAGAGCAATTCCGTGTTCCACATCAAACCTGAAAGGATCCTTGATTTCCTTGATGGCACTCCAGAGAACACCCAAGATCACTGTCTCAAGTCTAGAGGGATCCTGAGGACACTGTAGCAACACAAAAGGACTCCGTGGACCCCAAATCAACTCGAGATGAGAGCCACGTCCCTGGGTTCGACTCAAGAGGAATACCCACCCATAAGCACCTCAAGAGGAGGCTTCTTTCAGCTACAGGTATGTGAGAGGGAACCTGAGTTTGTGACCTCAAGTGGAATGGACACCGAGATGCTCTGACTCGAAGGAAGGACGGATATCCCTGCAGTGAATTGAATGCAGGCTCGTCTTGCATCTCCCACGACGGAGGGATGTCTGCATCCCTTGTGGAGACCACAGAGAAAGACCTAGTTCTCTGCCTCATCACGACCGGAGGCCTCACGTCCTTTGAAACCTCGAGAGGTCCGCGGAGATCAATGCTTCCAAAGGAGACGATGCCTGACTCCTCTTGAAAATGGATAGGAGTCCCAGGATCCCTGTGGCACGTGGAAAGGGACCCTGGGTCTCCCGCCTCACGTGGAGACGCGTCCCAATTGCCATGCCAAGACTCGAGGAGAATCCCGACGTGTCCCTCACACCTAGGCAGGAGTCCTGACGTCGCGGAACAAACACGTGTCTGGAAGGGCCCTCCCCGTCGTAACTCGAGATATACCCCAGGTTCCGCCCGCAACTCGAGAAAAACCATGAGAATTCCCCCTCGTCGCGAGATGAGGCCCGTTTCCCCTGCACTGCGTGCAGAGCAATTCCGTGTTCCACATCAAACGTGAAAGGAGCCTTGATTTCCTTGATGGCACTCCAGAGAAAACCCAAGATCACTGTCTCAAGTCTAGAGGGATCCTGAGGTCACTGGAGCAACACGAAAGGGCTCCGTGGACTCCAAATGAAGTCGAGATGAGAGCTTAGTCCCTGGCTTCGACTCAAGAGGAATACAAACTTTCCACAAGCACCTCAAGATAACGCTTCTCTCATCAACAGGTATGTGAGAGGGACCCTGAGTTTGTGGCCTCAAGTGGAATGGACACCGAGATGCTCTGACTCGAAGTAAGGCCAGATATCCCTGCAGTGAATTGAATGCACGCTCGTCTTGCATAACCCAAAACGAAGGGATGTCTGAATCCCGTGTGGAGACCACAGAGAAAGACCTAGTCCTCCGCCTCCTCGTGACCGGAGTCCTCATATCCTTTGAAAACTCGAGAGGTCCGCTGAGATCAATACTTCCGAAGGAGACGATGCCTGACTCCTCTTGAAAATGGATAGGAGTCCCAGGATATCTGTGGCACATGGAAAGGGACCCTGGGTCTCCCGCCTCACATGGAGACGTGTACAAATTGCAATGCAAAGACTCGAGGAGAATCCCGAGGTGTCCCTCGCACCTAGGCAGGGGTCCTGACGTCGCTGAACAAACACGTGTCTGGAAGGGCCCTCCCCGTCGTAACTCGAGAATATACCCCAGGTTCCGGCCGCAACTCGAGAAAAACCATGAGACTTCCCCCTCGCCGCGAGATGAGGCCCGATTCCCCTGCACTGCGTGCAGAGCAATTCCGTGTTCCACATCAAACGTTAACGGAGCCTTGATTTCCTTTATGACACTCCAGAGAAAACCCAAGATCACTGTCTCAAGCCTAGAGGGATCCTGAGGTCACTGGAAGAACACGAAAGGGCTCTGTGGACCCCTAGTCAACTCGAGATGAGAGCTTCGTTGCTGGCTTCGACTCAAGAGGAATACCAACTTTCCAAAGCACCTCAAGAGGAGGTTTCTCTCAGCTACAGGTATGTGAGAGGTACCCTGAGTTCGTGGCCTCAAGTGGAATGGACAAAGAGATGCTCTGACTCGAAGTAAAGCCGAATATCCCTGCAGTGAATTGAATGCAGGCTTGTCTTGTATCTCCCAAGACGAAGGGATGTCTGAATCCCCTGTGGAGACCACAGAGAAAGACCTAGTTCTCCGCCTCATCGCAACCGGAGGCCTCACATCCTTTGAAAACTCGAGAGGTCCGCGGAGATCAATGCTTCCAAAGGAGACTATGCCTGACTCCTCTTGAAAATGAATAGGAGTCCCAGGATCCCTGTGGCACGTGGAAAGGGACCCTGGGTCTCCCGCCTCACGTGGAGACGCCTCCCAATTGCCATGCCAAGACTCGAGGAGAATCCCGAAGTGTCCATCCCACCTAAGCAGGAGTCCTGACGTCGCTGAACAAACACGTGTCTGGAAGGGCCTCCCCGTCGTAACTTGAGAATATACCCCAGGTTCCGGCCGCACCTCGAGAAAAACAATGAGACTTCCCCGTCGCTGCAAGATGAGGCCCGATTCCCCTGCACTGCGTGCAGAGCAATTCCGTGTTCCATATCAAACGTGAAAGGAGCCTTGATTTCCTTGATGGCACTCCAGAGAAAACCCAAGATCACTGTCTCAAGTCTAGAGGGATCCTGGGTCACTGTAGCAATACGAAAGGGCTCCGTGGACCCCAAATCAACTCGAGATGAGAGCTTAGTCCCTGGCTTCGACTCAAGAGGAATAGCAACTTTCCACAAGCACCTCAAGAGGAGGCTTCTCTCAGCTACAGGTATGTGAGAGGGACCCTGAGTTTGTGGCCTCAAGTGGAATGGACACCGAGATGCTCTGACTCGAAGTAAGCCCGGATATCCCTGCAGTGAATTGAATGCAGGCTCGTCTTGCATCTCCCAAGAAGAAGGGATGTCTGAATCCCCTGTGGAGACGACAGAGAAAGACCTAGTCCTCCGCCTCATCGATACCGGAGGCATCACATCCTTTGAAAACTCGAGAGGTCTGCGGAGATCAATGCTTCCAAAGGAGACGATGCCTGACTTCTCTTGAAAATGGATAGGAGTCCCAGGAACCCTGTGGCACGTGGAAAGGGACCCTGGGAATCCCGCCTCACGTGGAGTCGCGTGCCTATTGCCATGCCAAGACTCGAGGAGAATCCCGAGGTGTCCCTCGCACCTAGGCAGGAGTCCTGACTTCGCTGAACAAACACGTGTCTGGAAGGGCCCTCCCCATCGTAACTCGAGAATGTAACCCAGGTTCATGTCACAACTCTAGAAAAACCATGAGACTTCCGCCTCCCCGCGAGATGAGGCCCGATTCCCCTGCACTGCGTGCAGAGCAATTCCGTGTTCCACATCAGACGTGAAAGGAGCTTTGATTTCCTTGATGGCACTCCAGAGAAAACCCAAAGTCACTGTCTCTAGTCTAGAGGGATCCTGAGGTCACTGTTGCAAAATGAAATGTCTCCGTGGACTCCAAATCTTCTCGAGATGAGAGCTTAGTCCCTGGCTTCGACTCAAGAGGAATACCAACTTTCCACAAGCACCTCAAGAGAAGCCTTCTCTCAGGTGCAAGTATGTGAGAGAGACCCTGAGTTTGTGGCCTCAAGTGGAATGGACACGGAGATGCTATGACTCGAAGTAAGGCCGGATATAACTGCAGTGAATTGAATGCAGGCTCGTCTTGCATCTCCCAAGACGAAGGGATGTCTGAAACCCCTGTGGAGACCACAGAGAAAGACCTAGTCCTCCACCTCAATGCGATAGGAGGCCTCACTTCCTTTGAAAACTCGAGAGGTCCGCGGAGATCAATGCTTCCAAAGGAGACGATGCCTGACTCCTCTTGAAAATGGATAGGAGTCCGAGGATCCCTGTGGCACATGGAAAGGGACCCTGGGTCTCCCGCGTCAAGTGGAGATGCGTCCCAATTGCCATGCCATGACTTGAGGAGAATCCCGAGGTGTCCCTCGCACCTAGGCAGGAGTCCTGACGTCGCTGAAAAAACACGTGTCTGGAAGGGCCCTCCCCGTCGTAACTCGACAATATTCCACAGGTTCCGGCCGCAACTCGAGAAAAACCATGAGACTTCCCCCTCGCCGCGAGATGAGGCCCGATTCCCCTGCACTGCATGCAGAGCAATTCCGTGTTCCACATCAAACGTGAAAGGAGCCTTGATTTCCTTGATGGCACTCCAGAGAAAACCAAAGATCACTGTCTCAAGTCTAGAGGGATCCTGAGGTCATTGGAGCAACACGAAAGGGATCCATGGACCCCAAATCAACTCGAGATGAGAGCTTAGTCCCTGGCTTCGACTCAAGAGGAATACCCACTTTCCACAAGCACCTCAAGAGGAGGCTTCTCTCAGCTACAGGTATGTGAGAGGGACCCTGAGTTTGTGGCCTCAAGTGGAATGGACACCGAGATGCTGTGACTGGAAGTAAGGCCGGATATCCCTGCAGTGAATTGAATGCAGGTTCGTCTTGCATCTCACAAGAAGAAGGGATGTCTGAATCCCCTGTGGAGACCACAGAGGAAGACCTAGTCCTCCGCCTCAAGGCGACCGGAGTCCTCACATCCTTTGAAAACTCGAGAGGCCGGCGGAGATCAATGCTTCCAAAGGAGACGATGCCTGACTCCTCTTGAAAATGGATAGGAGTCCCAGGATCCCTGTGGCACGTGGAAAGGCACCCTGGGTTCCCTCCTCACGTGGAGACGCGTCCCAATTGCCATGCCAAGACTCGAGGAGAATCCCGAGGTGTCCCTCGCACCTAGGCAGGAGTCCTTACTTCGCTGAACAAACACTTGTATGGAAGGGCCCTCCCCGTCGTAACTCGAGAATATACCCCAGGTTCCGGCCGCAACTCGAGAAAAACCATGAGACTATCCCCTCGCCGCGAGATGAGGCCCGATTCCCCAGCACTGCGTGCAGAGCAATTCCGTGTTCCACATCAAACGTGAAAGGAGCCTTGATTTCCTTGATGGCACTCCAGAGAAAAAGCAAGATCACTGTCTCAAGTCTAAAGGGATCCTGAGGTCACTGTAGAAACACGAAAGCGCTCCGTGGACCCCAATTCAACTCGAGATGAGAGCTTAGTCCCTGGCTTCAACTCAAGAGGCATACCACCTTTCCACAAGCACCTCAAGAGGAGGCTTCTCTCAGCTACAGGTATGTGAGAGGGACCCTGAGTTTGTGGCCTCAAGTGGAATGGACACCGAGATGCTCTGACTCGAAGTAAGGCTGTATATCCCTGCAGTGAATTGAATGCAGGCTCGTCTTGCATCTCCCAAGACGAAGGGATGTCTGAATCCCCTGTGTAGACCACAGAGAAAGACCTAGTTCTCCGCCTCATCGCGACCGGAGGCCTCACATCCTTTGAAAACTCGAGAGGTCCACGGAGATCAATGCTTCCAAAGGAGACGATGCCTGACTCCTCTTGAAAATGGATAGGAGTCCCAGGATCCCTGTGACACGTGGAAAGGGACACTTGGTCTCCCGCCTCACGTGGAGACGCGTCCCAATTGCCATGCCAAGACTCGAGGAGAATCCCGAGGTGTCCCTCTCACCTAGTCAGGAGTCCTGAGGTCGCTGAACAAACACGTGTCTGGAAGGGCCCTCCCCGTCGTAAGTCGAGAATATACCCCAGGTTCCAGCCGCAACTCGAGCAAAACCATGATACTTCCCCCTCGCCGCGAGATGAGGCCCGATTTCCCTGCACTGTGTGCAGAGCAATTCCGTGATCCACATGAAACAGGAAAGGAGGCTTGATTTCCTTGATGGCACTCCAGACAAAAAGCAAGATCACTGTCTCAAGTCTAGAGGGATCCTGAGGTCACTGTAGAAATGCGAAAGGGCTCCGTGGACCCCAAATCAACTCGAGATGAGAGGTTAGTCCCTGGCTTCGACTCAAGAGGAATACCAACTTTCCACAAGCACCTCAAGAGGAGGCTTCTCTCAGCTACAGGTATGTGAGAGGGACCCTGAGTTTGTGGCCTCAACTGAAAAGGACACCGAAATGCTCTGACTCGAAGTAAGGCCAGATATCCCTGCAGTGAATTGAATGCAGGCTCGTCTTGCATCTCCCAATACGAAGGGATGTCTGAACCCCTGTGGAGACCACAGAGAAAGACCTAGTTCTCCGCCTCTTCGGGACCGGAGGCCTGACATCCTTTGAAAACTCGAGAGCTCCGCGGAGATCAATGCTTCCAAAGGAGATGATGCCTGACTCCTCTTGAAAATGGATAGGAGTCCCAGGATCCCTGTGGCACGTGGAAACGGACCCTGGGTCTCCAGCCTCAAGGCGAGACGCGTCCCAATTGCCATGTCAAGACTCGAGGAGAATCCCGGGTGTCCATCCCACCTAGGCAGGAGTCCTGACGTCGCTGAACAAACACGTGTCTGGAAGGGCCCTCCCCATCGTAACTCGAGAATATACCCCAGGTTCGGTCCGCAACTCGAGAAAAACCATGAGACTTCCCCCTCGCCGCGAGATGAGGCCCGATTCCCCTGCACTGTGTGCAGAGCAGTTCCGTGTTCCACATCATACGTGAAAGGAGCCTGGATTTCCTTGATGGCACTCCAGAGAAAACCCAAGATCACTGTCTCAAGTCTAGACGGATACTGAGGTCACTGGACCAACAGGAAAGGGCTCCGTGGACCCCAAATCAACTCGAGATGAGAGCTTAGTCCCTGGCTTCGACTCAAGAGGAATACCAACTTTCCACAAGCACCTCAAGAGGAGGCTTCTCTCAGCTACAGGTATGTGAGACGGACCCTGAGTTTGTGGCCTCAAGTGGAATGGACACCGAGATGCTCTGATTCGAAGTAAGGCCGGATATCCCTGCAGTGAATTGAATGCAGGCTCGTCTTCCATCTCCCAAGGCGAAGGGATGTCTGAATCCCCTGTGGAGACCGCAGAGAAAGACCGAGTTCTCCGCCTCATCGCGACCGGAGGCCTCACATCCTTTGAAAACTCGAGAGGTCCGCGGAGATCAATGCTTCCAAAGGAGACGATGCCTGACTCCTCTTGAAAATGGATAGGAGTCCCAGGATCCCTGTGGCACGTGGAAAGGGAGCCTGGGTCTCCAGCCTCACGTGGAGACCCGTCCCAATTTCCATGCCAAGACTCGAGGAGAATCCCGAAGTGTCCCTCCCACCTAGGCAGGAGTCCTGACGTCGCTGAACAAACACGTGTCTGGCAGGGCCCTCCCCGTCGTAACTCCCGAATATACCCCAGGTTCTGGCCGCAACTCGAGAAAAACCATGAGACTTCCCCCACGCCGCGAGATGAGGCCCGATTCCCCTGCACTGCATGCAGAGCAATTCCGTGTTCCACATCAAATGTGAAAGGAGCCTTGATTTCCTTGATGGCACTCCAGAGAAAACTCAAGATCACTGTCTCAACTCTAGAGGGATCCTGAGGTCACTGGAGTAACACGAAATTTCCCCTTGGACCCCAAATCAACTCGAGATGAGAGCTTAGTCCCTGGCTTCGACTCAAGAGGAATACCAACATTCCATAAGCACATCAAGAGGAGGCTTCTCTCAGCTACAGGTATGTGAGAGGGACCCTGAGTTTGTGGCCTCAAGTGGAAAGGACACCGAGATTCTCTGACTCGAAGTAAGGCCGGATATCCCTGCAGTGAATTGAATGCAGGCTCGTCTTGCATCTCCCAAGACGAAGGGTTGTCTGAATCCCCTGTGGAGACCACAGGGAAAGACCTAGTTCTCCGCCTCAACGCGACCAGAGGCCTCACATCCTTTGAAAACTCGAGAGGTCCGCGGAGATCAATGCTTCCAAAGGAGACGATGCCTGACTCCTCTTGAAAATGGATAGGAGTCTCAGGATTCCTGTGGCACGGGGAAAGGGACCCTGGGTCTCCCGCCTCACTTGGAGACGCGTCCCAATTGCCATGCCAAGACTCGAGGAGAATCCCGAGGTGTCCCTCGCACCTAAGCAGGAGTCCTGACGTCGCTGAACAAACACGTGTCTGGAAGGGCCCTCCCCCTCGTAACTCGAGAATATACCCCAGGTTCCGGCCGCTACTTAGAAAAACAATGAGACATCCTCCTTGCCGCGAGATGAGGCCCGATTCCCCTGCACTGTGTGCAGAGCAATTCCATGTTCCACATCAAACGTGAAAGGAGCCTTGATTTCCTTGATGGCACTCCAGAGAAAACCCAAGATCACTGTCTCAAGTCTAGACGGATACTGAGGTCACTGGACCAACAGGAAAGGGCTCCATGGACCCCAAATCAACTCGAGATGAGAGCTTAGTCCCTGGCTTCGACTCAAGAGGAATACCAACTTTCCACAAGCACCTCAAGAGGAGGCTTCTCTCAGCTACAGGTATGTGAGACGGACCCTGAGTTTGTGGCCTCAAGTGGAATGGACACCGAGATGCTCTGATTCGAAGTAAGGCCGGATATCCCTGCAGTGAATTGAATGCAGGCTCGTCTTCCATCTCCCAAGGCGAAGGGATGTCTGAATCCCCTGTGGAGACCGCAGAGAAAGACCGAGTTCTCCGCCTCATCGCGACCGGAGGCCTCACATCCTTTGAAAACTCGAGAGGTCCGCGGAGATCAATGCTTCCAAAGGAGACGATGCCTGACTCCTCTTGAAAATGGATAGGAGTCCCAGGATCCCTGTGGCACGTGGAAAGGGAGCCTGGGTCTCCAGCCTCACGTGGAGACCCGTCCCAATTTCCATGCCAAGACTCGAGGAGAATCCCGAAGTGTCCCTCCCACCTAGGCAGGAGTCCTGACGTCGCTGAACAAACACGTGTCTGGCAGGGCCCTCCCCGTCGTAACTCCCGAATATACCCCAGGTTCCGGCCGCAACTCGAGAAAAACCATGAGACTTCCCCCACGCCGCGAGATGAGGCCCGATTCCCCTGCACTGCGTGCAGAGCAATTCCGTGTTCCACATGAAAAGTGAAAGGAGCCTTGAATTCCTTGATGGCACTCCAGAGAAAAGCCAAGATCACTGTCTCAAGTCTAGAGCGATCCTGAGGTCACTGGAGCAACACAAAAGGGCTCCGTGGACCCTAAATCAACTCGAGATGAGAGCTTAGTCCTTGGCTTCGACTCAAGTGGAATACCAACTTTCCATAAGCCCCTCAAGAGGAGGCTTCTCTCAGCTACAGGTATGTGAGAGGGACCCTGAGTTTGTGGACTCAAATCGAATGGACACCGAGATGCTCTGACTCGAAGTAAGGCCGGATATCCCTGCAGTGAAGTTAATGCAGGCTCGACTTGCATCTCCCAAGACGAAGGGATGTCTGAATCCCCTGTGGAGACCACAAAGAAAGACCCAGTCCTCCGCCTCATCGCGACCGGAGGCCTCACATCCTTTGAAAACTCGAGAGTTCCGCGGAGATCAATGCTTCCAAAGGAGACGATGCCTGACTCCTCTTGAAAATGGATCGGAGCCCCAGGATCACTGTGGCACGTGGAAAGGGACCCTGGGTCTCCCACCTCATGTGGAGACGCGTCCCAATTGCCATGCCAGGAATCGTGGAGAATCCCAAGGTGTCCCTCGCACCTAGGCCGGAGTCCTGACGTCGCTGAACAAACACGTGTCTGGAAGGGCCCTCCCCGTCGTAACTCGAGAATATACCCCAGGTTCCGGCCGCAACTCGAGAAAAAACATGAGACTTCCCCCTCGCCGCGAGATGAGGCCCGATTCCCTGCACTGAGGCAGAGCAATTCCGTGTTCCACATCAAACGTGAAAGGAGCCTTGATTTCCTTGATGCCACTCCAGAGAAAACCCAAAGTCACTGTCTCAAGTCTAGAGGGATCCTGAGGTCACTGGAGCAACACGAAAGGGCTCCGTGGACCCCAAATCAACTCGAGATGAGAGTTTAGTCTCTGGCTTCGACTCAAGAGGAATACCAAGTTTCCACAAGCACCTCAAGAGGCGGCTTCTCTCAGCTACATGTATGTGAGAGGTACCCTGAAATTGTGGCCTCAAGTGGAATGGACACCGAGATGCTCTGACTCGAAGTAAGGCCGGATATCCCTGCAGTGAATTGAATGCAAGCTCGCCTTGCATCTCCCAAGACGAAGGGATGTCTGAATCCCTTGTGGAGACCACAGAGAAAGACCTAGTTCTCCGCCTCATCGCGACCGGAGGCCTCACATCCTTTGAAAACTCGAGAGGTCCACGGATATCAATGCTTCCAAAGGAGACGATGCCTGACTCCTCTTGAAAATGGTTAGGAGTCCCAGGATCCCTGTCCACATGGACAGGGACCCTGGGTCTCCCGCCTCACGTGGAGACGCGTCCCAATTTCCATGCCAAGACTCGAGGAGAATACCGAGGTGTCCCTCGCACCTAGGCAGGAGTCCTGAAGTCGCTGAACAAACACGTGTCTGGAAGGGCCCTCCCCGTCGTAACTCGAGAATATACCCCAGGTTCGGGCCGCAACTCGAGAAAAACCATGAGACTTCCCCCTCGCCGAGAGATGAGGCCCGATTCCCCTGCACTGAGGCAGAGCAATTCCGTGTTCCACATCAAACGTGAAAGGAGCCTTGATTTCCTTGATGCCACTCCAGAGAAAACCCAAAGTCACTGTCTCAAGTCTAGAGGGATCCTGAGGTCACTGGAGCAACACGAAAGGGCTCCGTGGTCCCCAAATCAACTCGAGATGAGAGCTTAGTCCTTGGCTTCGACTCAAGAGGAATACCAAGTTTCCACAAGCACCTCAAGAGGAGGCTTCTCTCAGCTACAGGTATGTGAGAGGGACCCTGAGTTTGTGGCCTCAAGTGGAATGGACACGGAGATGCTCTGACTCGAAGTAAGGCCGGATATCCCTGCAGTGAATTGAATGCAGGCTCGTCTTGCATCGCCCAAGACGAAGGGATGTCTGAATCCCCTGTGGAGACCACAGAGAAAGACCTAGTCCTCCGCCTCAATGCGACCGGAGGCCTCACATCCTTTGAAAACTCGAGAGGTCCGCGGAGTTCCATGGTTCCAAAAGAGACGATGCCTGATTCCTCTTGAAAATGGATAGGAGTCCCAGGATCCCTGTGGCACGTGGAAAGGGACCCTGGGTCCCCGCCTCACGTGAAGACGCGTCCCAATTGCCATGCCAAGACTCGAGGAGAATCCCGAGGTGTCCCTCGCACCTAGGCAGAAGTCCTGATGTCGCTGAACAAACAAGTGTATGGAAGGGCCCTCCCCATCGTAACTCGAGAATATACCCCAGGTTCCGGCCGCAACTCGAGAAAAACCATAGGACTTCCCCTCCCCGCGAGATGAGGCCCGATTCCCCTGCACTGCATGCAGAGCAATTCCGTGATCCACATCAAACTTGAAAGGAGCCTTGACTTCCTTGATGGCACTCCAGAGAAAACCCAAGATCACTGTCTCAAGTCTAGAGGGATCCTAAGGTCACTGGAGCAACACGAAAGGGCTCCGTGGACCCCAAATCAACTCGAGATGAGAGCTTAGTCCCTGGCTTCGATTCAAGAGGAATACCAACTTTCCACAAGCACCTCAAGAGGAGGCTTCTCTCAGCTCCAGGTATGTGAGAGGGACCCTGAGTTTGTGGCCTCAAGTGGAATGGACACCGAGATGCTCTGACTCAAAGTAAGGCCTGATATCCCTGTAGTGAATAGAAAGTAGGCTCGTCTTGCATCTCCCAAGACAAAGGGATATCTGAATACCCTGTGGAGACCACAGAGAAATACGTAGTCCTCCGCCTCAAGGCGAACTGAGGCCTCACATCCTTTGAAAACTCGAGAGGTTCGCTGAGATCAATGCTTCCAAAGGAGACGATGCCTGACTCCTCTTGAAAATGGATAGGAGGCCCAGGATCCCTGTGGCACGTGGAAAGGGACACTGAGTCTCCCGCCTCACGTGGAGACGCGTCCCAATTGCCATGCCAAGACTCGAGGAGAATCCCGAGGTGTCCCTCGCACCTAGGCAGGAGTCCTGACGTCGCTGAACAAACACGTGTCTGGAAGGGCCCTCCCCGTCGTAACTCGAGAATATACCCCAGGTTCCGGCCGCAACTCGAGAAAAACCATGAGACTTCCCCCTCGCCGCGAGATGAGGCCCGATTCCCCTTCACTGTGTGCAGAGCAATTCCGTGTTCCACATCAAACGTGAAAGGAGCCTTGATTTCCATGATGGCACTCCAGAGAAAACCCAAGATCACTGTCTCAAGTCTAGAGGGATCCTGAGGTCACTGGAGCAACACGAAAGGGCTCCGTGGACCCCAAATCAACTCGAGATGAGAGCTTAGTCCCTGGCTTCGACTCAAGAGGAATACCAACTTTCCACAAGCACCTCAAGAGGAGGCTTCTATCAGCTACAGGTATGTGAGAGGGATCCTGAGTTTGTGGCCTCAAGTGGAATGGACACCGAGATGCTCTGACTCGAAGTAAGGCCGGATATCCCTGCAGTGAATTTAATGCAGGCTCGTCTTGCAATTCCCAAGATGAAGGGATGTCTGAATCCCCTGTGGAGACCACAGAGAAAGACCTAGTTCTCCACCTCTTCGCGACCGGAGGCCTCACATCCTTTGAAAACTCGAGAGGTCCGCGGAGATCAATGCTTCCAAAGGAGACGATGCCTGACTCCTCTTGAAAATGGTTAGGAGTCCCAGGATCCCTGTCCACATGGACAGGGACCCTGGTTCTCCCGCCTCACGTGGAGACGCGTCCCAATTTCCATGCCAAGACTCGAGGAGAATCCCGAGGTGTCCCTCGCACCTAGGCAGGAGTCCTGATGTCGCTGAACAAACACGTGTCTGGAAGGGCCCTCCCCGTCGTAACTCGAGAATATATCCCAGGTTCCGGCCGCAACTCGAGAAAAACCATGAGAATTCCCCCTCTTCGCGAGATGAGGCCCGATTCCCCTGCACTGAGTGAGGAGCAATTCCGTGTTCCATATCAAACGTGAAAGGAGCCTTGATTTCCTTGATGGCACTCCAGAGAAAACGCAAGATCACTGTCTCAAGTCTAGAGGGATCCTGAGGTCACTGAAGCAACACGAAAGGGCTCCGTGGTCCCCAAATCAACTCGAGATGAGAGCTTAGTCCTTGGCTTCGACTCAAGAGGAATACCAAGTTTCCACAAGCACCTCAAGAGGAGGCTTCTCTCAGCTACAGTTATGTGAGAGGGACCCTGAGTTTGTGGCCTCAAGTGGAATGGACACGGAGATGCTCTGACTCGAAGTAAGGCCGGATATCCCTGTAGTGAATTGAATGCAGGCTCGTGTTGCATCTCCCAAGACGAAGGGATGTCTGAATCCCCTGTGGAGACCACAGTGAAAGACCTAGTTCTCCGCCTCATTGCGACCGGAGGCCTCACATCCTTTGAAAACTCGAGAGGTCCGCGGAGATCAATACTTCCAAAGGAGACGATGCCTGACTCCTCTTGAAAATGGATAGGAGTCCCAGGATCCCTGTGGCACGTGGAAAGGGACCCTGGTTCTCCCGCCTCACGTGGAGATGCGTCCCAATTGCTATGCCAAGACTCGAGGAGAATCCCGAAGTTTCCTTCGCACCTAGGCAGGAGTCCTGACGTCGCTGAACAAACACGTGTCTGGAAGGGACCTAACCGTCGTAACTCGAGAATATACCCCAGGTTCCGGCCGCAACTCAAGAAAAACCATGAGACTTCCCCCTCGCCATGAGATGAGGCCCGATTCCCCTGCACGGCGTGCAGAGCAATTCCGTGTTCCACATCAAACGTGAAAGGAGCCTTGATTTCCTTGATGGCACTCCAGAGAAAACCCAAGATCACTGTCTCAAGTCTAGAGGGATCCTGAGGTCACTGGAGCAACACGAAAGGGCTCCGTGGACCCCAAATCAACTCGAGATGAGAGCTTAGTCCTTCGCTTCGACTCAAGAGGAATATCAAGTTTCCAAAAGCACCTCAAGAGGAGGCTTCTCTCAGCTACAGGTATGTGAGAGGGACCCTGAGTTTGTGGCCTCAAGTGGAATGGACACCGAGATGTTCTGACTCGAAGTAAGGCCAGATATTCCTGCAGTGAATTGAATGCAGGCTCGTCTTGCATCTCCCAAGATGAAGGGATGTCTGAATCCACTGTGGAGACCACAGAGAAAGTTTTAGTCCTCTGCCTCATCACGACCGGAGGCCTCACATCCTTTGAAAACTCGAGAGGTCCGCGGAGATCAATGCTTCCAAAGGAGACGATGCCTGACTCCTCTTGAAAATGGATAGGAGTGCCAGGATCCCTGTGGCACGTGGAAAGGGACCCTCGGTCTTCCAGTCACGTGGAGACGCGTCTCAATTGCCATGCCAAGACTCGAGGAGAATCCCGAGGTGTCCCTCGCACCTAGGCAGGAGTCCTGACGTCGCTGAACAAACACGTGTCTGGAAGGGCCTTCCCTGTCATAACTCCAGAATATACCCCGGGTTCCGGCCGCAACTCGAGAAAAACCATGAGACTTCCCCCTCGCCGCGAGATGAGGCCCGATTCCCCTGCACTGCGTGCAGAGCAATTCCGTGTTCCACATCAAACGTGAAAGGAGCCTTGATTTCCATGATGGTACTCCAGAGAAAACCCAAAGTCACTGTCTCAAGTCTAGAGGGATCCTGAGGCCACTGTAGCAACACGAAAGGGCTCCGTGGTACCCAAATCAACTCGAGATGAGAGCTTAGTCCCTGGCTTCGACTCAAGAGAAAAACCAACTTTCCACAAGCACCTCAAGAGGAGGCTTCTCTCAGCTACAGGTATGTGAGACGGACCCTGAGTTTGCGGCCTCAAGTTGAATGGACACCGAGATGCTCTGACTCGAAGTAAGGCCGGATATCCCTGCAGTGAATTGAATGCAGGCTCGTCTAGCATCTCCCAAGACGAAGGGATGTCTGAATCCCCTGTGGAGACCACAGAGAAAGACCTAGTTCTCCGCCTAATCGCGACCGGAGGCCTCACATCCTTTGAAAACTCGAGAGGTCCGCGGAGATCAATGCTTCCAAAGAACACGATTCCTGACTCCTCTTGAAAATGGATAGGAGTCCCAGGATCCCTGTGGCACGTGGAAAGGGAACCTGGGTCTCCCGCCTCAGGTGGAGACGCGCCCCAATTGCCATGCCAAGACTCGAGGAGAATCACGAGTTGTCCCTCGCACCTAGGCAGGTGTCCTGACGTCGCTGAACAAACACGTGTCTGGAAGGGCCCTCCCCGTCATAACTCGAGAATATACCCCAGGTTCTGGCCGCAACTCGAGAAAAACCATGAGACTTCCCCCTCGCCGGGAGATGAGGCCCGATTCCCCTGCACTGCGTGCAGAGCACTTCCGTGTTCCACATCAAACGTGAAAGGAGCCTTGATTTCCATGATGGCACTCCAGAGAAAACCCAAAGTCACTGTCTCAAGTCTAGAGGGATCCTGAGGTCACTGGAGCAACACGAAAGGGCTCCGTGGAACCCAAATCAACTCGAGATGAGAGCTTAGTCCCTGGCTTCGACTTAAGAGGAAAACCAACTTTTCAAAAGCACCTCAAGAGGAGGCTTCTCTCAGCTACAGGTATGTGAGAGGGACCCTGAGTTTGTGGCCTCAAGTGGAATGGACACCGAGATGCTCTGACTCGAAGTAAGGCCGGATATCCCTGCAGTGAATTGAATGCAGGCTCGTCTTGCATCTCCCAAGACGAAGGGATGTCTGAATCCCCTGTGGAGACCACAGAGAAAAACCTAGTTCTCCGCCTCATTGCGACCGGAGGCCTCACATCCTTTGAAAACTCAAGGGTCCGCGGAGATCAATGCTTCCAAAGGAGACGATGCCTGACTCCTCTTGAAAAAGGATAGGAGTCCCAGGATCCCTGTGGCACGTGGAAAGGGACACTGGGTCTCCCGCCTCACGTGGAGACGCGTCCCAATTGCCATGCCAAGACTCGAGGAGAATCCCGAGGTGTCCCTCGCACCTAGGCAGAAGTCGTGATGTCGCTGAACAAACACGTGTATGGAAGGGCCCTCCCCATCGTAACTCGAGAATATACCCCAGGTTCCGGCCGCAACTCGAGAAAAACCATAGGACTTCCCCCTCCCCGCGAGATGAGGCCCGATTCCCCTGCACTGCATGCAGAGCAATTCCGTGTTCCACATCAAACGTGAAAGGAGCCTTGATTTCCTTGATGGCACTCCAGATAAAACCCAAGATCACTGTCTGAAGTCTAGAGGGATCCTGAGGTCACTGGAGCAACATGAAAAGCCTCCGTGGAACCCAAATCAACTCGAGATGAGAGCTTAGTCCCTGGCTTCGGCTCAAGAGGAATACCAACTTTCAATAAGCACCTCGAGAGGAGGCTTCTCTCAGCAACAAGTATGTGAGAGGGACGTTGAGTTTGTGGCCTCAAGTGGAATGGACACCGAGATGCTCTGACTCGAAGTAAGGCCGGATATCCCTGCAGTGAATTGAATGCAGGCTCGTCGTGCATCTCCCAAGACGAAAGGATGTCTGAATCCCCTGTGGAGACCACAGAGAAAGACCTAGTCCTCCGCCTCAACACGAACGGAGGCCTCACATCCTTTGAAAATTCGAGAGGTCCGCGGAGATCAATGCTTCCAAAGGAGCCGATTCCTAACTCCTCTTGCAAATGGATAGGAGTCCCAGGATCCCTGAGGCACGTGGAAAGGGCCCCTGGGTCTCGCGCCTCACGTGGAGACGCATCCCAATTGCCATTCCAAGACTCGAAGAGAATCCTGAGGTGTCCCTCGCACCTAGGCAGGAGTCCTGACGTCGCTGAACAAACACTTGTATGGAAGTTCCCTCCCCGTCGTAACTCGAGAATATACCCCAGGTTCCGGCCCAACTCGAGAAAAACCATGAGACTTCCCCCTCCCCGCAGGATGAGGCCCGATTCCCCTGCACTGCGTGCAGAGCAATTCCGTGTTCCACATCAACCTTGAAAGGAGCCTTGATTTCCTTAATGGCACTCCAGAGAAAACCCAAGATCACTGACTCAAGTCTAGAGGGATCCTGAGGTCACTGGAGCAACACGAAAGGGCTGCGTGGACCCCAAATTAACTCGAGATGAGAGCTTAGTCCCTGGCTTCGACTCAAGAGGAATACCAACTTTCCACAAGTACCTCAAGAGGAGGCTTCTCTCAGCTACAGGTATGTGAGAGGGACACTGAATTTGTGGCCTCAAGTGGAATGGACACCGAGATGATCTGACTCGAAGTAAGGCCGGATATCCCTGCAGTGTATTGAATGCAGGCTCGTCTTCCATCTCCCAAGATGAAGGGATGTCTGAATCCCCTGTGGAGACCACAGAGAAGACCTAGTTCTCCACCTCTTCACGACTGGAGGCCTCACATCCTTTGAAAACTCGAGATGTCCGCGGAGATCAATGCTTCCAAAGGAGATGATGACTGACTCCTCTTGAAAATGCATAGGAGTCCCAGGATCCCTGTGGCACGTGGAAAGGAACCCTGGGTCTCCCGCCTCACGTGGAGACGCGTCCCAATTGCCAGGCCAAGACTCGAGGAAAATACCGAGTTGTCCCTCGCACCTAGGCAGGAGTCCTGACGTCGCTGAATAAACACGTGTCTGGAAGGGCCCTCCCCGTCGTAACTCGAGAATATACCCCAGGTTCCGGCCGCAACTCGAGAAAAACAATGAGACTTCCCCCTCGCCGCGAGATGAGGCCCGATTCCCCTGCACTGCGTGCTGAGCAATTCTGTGTTCCACATCAAACGTGAAAGGAGCCTTGATTTCCTTGATGGCACTCCAGAGAAAACCCAAGATCACTGTCTCAAGTCTAGAGGGATCCTGAGGTCACTGGAGCAAAATGAAAGGGCTCCGTGGACCCCAAATCAACTCGAGATGAGAGCTTAGTCCCTGGCTTCGACTCAAGAGGAATACCAACTTTCCACAAGCACCTCAAGAGGAGGCTTCTCTCAGCAACAGGTATGTGAGAGCGACCCTGAGTTTGTGGCCTCAAGTTGAATGGACACCGAGATGCTCTGACTCGAAGTAAGGCCGGATATCCCTGTAGTGAATTGAATGCAGGCTCGTCTTGCATCTCCCAAGACGAAGGGATGACTGAATCCCCTGTGGAGACCACAGAGAAAGACCTAGTCCTCCGGCTCAATGCGAACGGAGGCCTCACATCCTTTGAAAACTCGAGAGGTCCGCTGAGATCAATGCTTCCAAAGGAGACGATGAATGACTCCTCTTGCAAATGGATAGGAGTCCCAGGATCCCTGAGGCACGTGGAAAGAGACCCTGAGTCTCGCGCCTCACGTGGAGCCGCGTCCCAATTGCCATGCAAAGACTCGAGGAGAATCCCGAGGTGTCCCTCGCACCTAGGCAGGAGTCTTGACCTTGCTGTACAAACACGTGTATGGAAGCGCCCTCCCCGTCGTAACTCGAGAATATACCCCAGGTTCCGGCCGCAACTCGAGAAAAACCATGAGACTTCCCCCTCGGCGCGAGATGAGGCCCGATTCCCCTGCACTGCGTGCAGAGCAATTCCGTGTTCCACATCAAACGTGAAAGGAGCCTTGATTTCCTTGTTGTAAATCCAGAGAAAACCCAAGATCACTGTCTCAAGTCTAGAGGGATCCTGAAGTCACTGTAGCAACACAAAAGGGCTCCGTGGACCCCAAATCAACTCGAGATGAGAGCTTAGTCCCTGGCTTCAACTCAAGAGGAATACCAACTTTCGAAGCACATCAAGAGGAGGCTTCTCTCAGCTACAGGTATGTGAGAGGGACCCTGAAATTGTGGCCTCAAGAGGAATATACACCGAGATGCTCTGATTCGAAGTAAGGCCAGATATCCCTGCAGTGAATTGAATGCAGGCTCGTCTTACATCTCCCAAGACGAAGGCATGTCTGAATCCCCTGTGGAGACCGCAGAGAAAGACCTAGTTCTCACCTCATCGCGACCGGAGGCCTCACATCCTTTGAAAACTCGAGAGGTCCGCGGAGATCAAGGCTTCCAAAGGAGACGATGCCAGACTCCTCTTGAAAATTGATAGGAGTCCCAGGATCCCTTTGACACGTGGAAAGGGACCCTGGGTCTCCCGCCTCACGTGGAGACGCCTCGCAATTGCCATGCCAAGACTCGAGGAGAATCCCGAGGTGTCCCTCGCACCTAGGCAGGAGTCCTGACGTCGCTGAACAAACACGTGTCTGGAAGGGCCCTCCCCGTCGTAACTCGAGAATATACCCCAGGTTCCGGCCGCAACTCCAGAAAAACCATGAGACTTCCCCCTCGCCGCGACATGAGGCCCGATTCCCCTGCACTGCGTGCAGAGCAATTCCGTGTTCCACATCAAACGTGAAAGGAGCCTTGATTTCCTTGATGGCACTCCAGAGAAAACCCAAGATCACTGTCTCAAGTCTATAGGGATCCTGAGGTCACTGGAGCAACACGAAAGGGCTCCGTGGACCCCAAATCAACTCGAGATGAGAGCTTAGTCCCTGGCTTCGACTCAAGAGGAATACCAACTTTCCACAAGCAGCTCAAGAGGAGGCTTCTCTCAACTGCAGGTATGTGAGAGGGACCCTGAGTTTGTGGCCTGAAGTGGAATGGACATCGCGAAGCTCTGACTCGAAATAAGGCCAGATATCCCTGCAGTGAATTGAATGCAGGCTCTTCTTGCATCTCGCAAAACGAAGTGATGTCTGAATCCACTGTGGAGACCACAGACAAAGACCTAGTTCTCCGCCTCATCGCGACCGGAGGCCTCACATCCTTTGAAAACTCGAGAGGTCCGCGGAGATCAATGCTTCCAAAGGAGACGATGCCTGACTCCTCTTGAAAATGGATAGGAGTCCCAGGATCCCTGTGGCACGTGGAAATGAACCCTGGGGCTCCCGCCTCACGTGGAGACGCGTCCCACTTGCCATGCAAAGACTCGAGGAGAATCCCGAGGTGTCCCTCGCACATAGGCAGTAGTGCTGACGTCGCTGAAAAAACACGTGTCTGGAAGGGCCCTCCCCGTCATAACTCGTGAATATACCCCAGGTTCCGGCCGCAACTCGAGAAAAACCATGAGACTTCCCCCTCGGCGCGAGATGAGGCCCGATTCCCCTGCACTGCATGCAGAGCAATTCCGTATTCCACATCAAACGTGAAAGGAGCCTTGATTTCCTATTTGTAACTCAAGAGAAAACCCAAGATCACTGTCTGAAGTCTAGAGGGATCCTGAAGTCACTGTAGCAACACAAAAGGGCTCCGTGGACCCCAAATCAACTCGAGATGAGAGCTTAGTCCCTGGCTTCGACTCAAGAGGAATACCAACTTTCGAAGCACCTCAAGAGGAGGCTTCTCTCAGCTACAGGTATGTGAGAGAGACCCTGAGTTTGTGGCCTCAAGTGGAATGGACACCGAGATGCTCTGACTCGAAGTAAGGCCGGATATCCCTGCAGTGAATTGAATGCAGGCTCGTCTTGCATCTCCCAAGACGAAGGGATGTCTGAATCCAATGTGGAGACGACAGAGAAAGACCTAGTCCTCCGCCTCAACGCGACCGGAGGCCTCACATCCTTTGAAAACTCCAGAGGTCCGCAGAGATCAATGCTTCCAAAGGAGACGATGCCTGACTCCTCTTGAAAATGGATAGGAGTCCCAGGATCCCTGTGGCACGTTGGAAGGGACCCTGGGTCTCCCGCCTCACGCGGAGACGAGTCCCAATTGCCATGCCAAGACTCGAGGAGAATCCAGAGGTGTCCCTCGCACCTAGGCAGGAGTCCTGACGTCGCTGAACAAACACGTGTCTGGAAGGGCCCTCCCCGTCGTAACTCGAGAATATACCCCAGGTTCCGGCCGCAACTCGAGAAAAACCATGAGACTTCCCCCTCGCCCAGAGATGAGGCCCGATTCCCCTGCACTGCGTGCAGAGCAATTCCGTGTTCCACATCAAACGTGAAAGGAGCCTTGATTTCCTTGATGGCACTCCAGAGAAAACCCAAGATCACTGTCTCAAGTCTAGAGGGATCCTGAGGTCACTGGAGCAACACGAAAGGGCTGCGTGGACCCCAAATCAACTCAAGATGAGAGCATAGTCCCTGGCTTCGACTCAAGAGGAATACCAACTTTCCACAAGCACCTCAAGAGGAGGCTTCTCTCAGCTACAGGTGTGAGAGGGACCCTGAGTTTGTGGCCTCAAGTGGAATGGACAATGAGATGCTCTGACTCGAAGGAAGGCCGGATATCCCTGCAGTGAATTGAATGCAGGCTCGTCTTGCATCTCCCAAGATGAAGGGATGTCTGAATCCCCTGTAGAGACCACAGAGAAAGACCTAGTCCTCCGCCTCATCGCAACCGGAGGCCTCACATCCTTTGAAAACTAGAGATGTCCGCGGAGATCAATGCTTCCAAAGGAGACGATGCCTGACTCCTCTTGAAAATGGATAGGAGTCCCAGGATCCCTGTGGCACGTGGAAAGGGACCCTGGGTCTCCCGCCTCACGTGGAGACACGTCCCAATTGCCATGCCAAGACTCGAGGAGAATCCCGAGGTGTCCCTCGCACCTAGGCAGGAGTCCTGACGTCGCTGAACAAACACGTGTCTGGAAGGGCCCTCCCCGTCGTAACTCGAGAATATACCCCAGGTTCCGGCCGCAACTCGGTAAAAACCATGAGACTTCCCCCTCGCCGCGAGATGAGGCCCGATTCCCCTGCACTGCGTGCAGAGCAATTGCGTGTTCCACATCAAACGTGAAAGGAGCCTTGATTTCCTTAATGGCACTCCAGAGAAAACCCAAGATCACTGTCTCAAGTCTAGAGGGATCCTGAGGTCACTGGAGCAACACGAAAGGGCTGCGTGGACCCCAAATTAACTCGAGATGAGAGCACAGTCCCTGGCTTCGACTCAAGAGGAATACCAACTTTCCACAAGTACCTCAAGAGGAGGCTTCTCTCAGCTACAGGTATGTGAGAGGGACCCTGAATTTGTGGCCTCAAGTGGAATGGACACCGAGATGATCTGACTCGAAGTAAGGCCGGATATCCCTGCAGTGTATTGAATGCAGGCTCGTCTTCCATCTCCCAAGATGAAGGGATGTGTGAATCCCCTGTGGAGACCACATAGAAGACCTAGTTCTCCACCTCTTCACGACTGGAGGCCTCACATCCTTTGAAAACTCGAGATGTCCGCGGAGATCAAGGCTTCCAAAGGAGACGATGCCTGACGCCTCTTGAAAATGGATAGGAGTCCCAGGATCCCTGTGGCACGTGGAAAGGGACCCTGGGTCTCCCGCCTCACGTGGAGACGCGAACCAATTGCCATGTCAAGACTCGAGAAGAATCCCGAGGTGTCCCTCGCACCTAGGCAGGAGTCCTGACGTCGCTGAACAAACACGTGTCTGGAAGGGCCCTCCCCGTCGTAACTCGAGAATATACCCCAGGTTCTGGCCGCAACTCGAGAAAAACCATGAGACTTCCCCCTCGCCGCGAGATGAGGCCCGATTCCCCTGCACTGCATGCAGAGCAATTCCGTGTTCCACATCAAAAGGGAAAGGAGCCTTGATTTCCTTGATGGCACTCCAGAGAAAACCCAAGATCACTGTCTCAAGTCTAGAGGGATCCTGAGGTCACTGGAGCAACACGAAAGGGCTCCGTGGACCCCAAATCAACTCGAGATGAGAGCTTCATCCCTGGCTTCGACTCAAGAGGAATACCAACTTTCCATAAGCACCTCAAGAGCAGGCTTCTCTCAGCTACAGGTATGTGAGAGGGACCCTGAGTTTGTGGCCTCAAGTGGAATGGACACCGAGATGCTCTGACTCGAAGTGAGGCCGGATATCCCTGCAGTGAATTGAATGCACGCTCGTCTTGCATTTCCCAAGACTAAAGGCTGTCTGGATCCCCTGTGGAGACCACAGAGAAAGACCTAGTTCTCCGCCTCATCGCGACCGGAGTCCTCACATCCTTTGAAAACTCGAGAGGTCCGCGAAGATCAATGCTTCTGAAGGAGACGATGCCTGAATCCTGTTGAAATTGGATAGGAGTCCCAGGATCCCTGTGGCACGTGGAAAGGGACGCTGGGTCTCCCGCCTCACGTGGAGACGCGTCCCAATTTCCATGCCAAGACTCGAGGAGAATCCCGAGGTGTCCCTCGCACCTAGGCAGGAGTCCTGACGTCGCTGAACAAACACGTGTCTGGAAGGGCCCTCCCCGTCGTAACTCGAGAATATACCCCAGGTTCTGGCCTCAACTCGAGAAAAAACATGAGACTTACCCTCGCCGCGAGATGAGGCCCGATTCCCCTGCAGTGCGTGCAGAGCAATTCTGTGTTCCACATCAAACACGAAAGGAGCCTTGATTTCCTTGATGGCACTCCAGAGAAAACCCAAGATCACTGTCTCAAGTCTAGAGGGATCCTGAGGTCACTGGAGCAACAAGAAAGGGCTCCGTGGACCCCAAATCAACTCGAGATGAGAGCTTAGTTCCTGGCTTCGACTCAAGAGGAATACCAACTTCCCATTATCACCTCAAGAGGAGGCTTCTCTCAGCTACAGGTATGTCAGAGGGACCCTGAATTTGTGGCCTCAAGTGTAATGGACACCGAGATGCTCTGACTCGAATTAAGGCCGGATATCCCTGCAGTGAATTGAATGCAGGCTCGTCTTGCATCTCCCAAGACGAAGGGATGTCTGAATCCCCTGTGGAGACGACAGAGAAAGAACTAGTCCTCCGCCTCATCGCGACCGGAGGCCTCACATCCTTTGAAAACTCGAGAGGTCTGCGGAGATCAATGCTTCCCAAGGAGACGAGGCCTGACTCCTCTTTAAAATGGATAGGAGTCCCAGGATCCCTGTGGCACGTGGAAAGGGACACTGGGTCTCCCGCCTCAAGTGGAGACGCGTCCCAATTGCCATGCCAAGACTCGAGGAGAATCCCGAGGTGTCCCTCGCACCTAGGCAGGAGTCCTGACGTCGCTGAACAAACACGTGTCTGGAAGGGCCCTCCCCGTCGTAACTCGAGATTATACCCCAGGTTCTGGCCGCAACTCGAGAAAAACCATGAGACTTCCCCCTCGCCGCGAGATGAGGCCCGATTCCCATGAACTGCATGCAGAACAATTCCGTGTTCCACATCAAACGTGAAAGGAGCCTTGATTTCCTTGATGGCACTCTAGAGAAAACCCAAGATCACTGTCTCAAGTCTAGAGGGATCCTGAGGTCTCTGAAGCAACACGAAAGGTCTGCGTGGACCCCAAATCAACTCGAGATGAGAGCTTAGTCCCTGGCTTCGACTCAAGAGGAATACCAACTTTCCACAAGCACCTCAAGAGGAGGCTTCTCTCAGCTACAGGTATGTGAGAGGGACCCTGAGTTTGTGGCCTCAAGTGGAATGGACACCGAGATGCTCTGACTCGAAGTAAGGCCGGATATCCCTGCAGTGAATTGAAAGCAGGCTTTTCTTTTATCTCCCAAGAAGAAGGGATGTCTGAATACCCTTTGGAGACCACAGAGAAAGACCTAGTTCTCCGCCTCATCGCGACCAGAGGCCTCACATCCTTTGAAAACTCGAGAGGTCCGCGGAGATCAATGCTTCCAAAGGAGACGATGCCTGACTCCTCTTGAAAATGGATAGGAGTCCCAGGATCCCTGTGGCACGTGGAAAGGGCCCCGGGTCTCCCGCCTCACGTGGAGACGCGTCACAATTGCCATGCCAAGACTCGAGGAGAATCCCGAGGTGTCCTCGCACCAAGGCAGGAGTCCTGACGTCGCTGAACAAACACGTGTCTGGAAGGATCCTCCCAATCGTAACTCAAGAATATACCCCAGGTTCCGGCCGCAAATCGAGAAAAACCATGAGATTACCCCCTCGCCGCGAGTTGAGGCCCGATTCCCCTGCACTGCATGCAGAGCAATTCCGTGGTCCACATCAAACGTGAAAGGAGCCTTGATTTCCTTGATGGCACTCCAGAGAAAACCCAAGATCACTGTCTCAAGTCTAGAGGGATCCTGAGGTCACTCGACCAACAGGAAAGGGTTCCGTGGACCCCAAATCAACTCTAGATGAGAGCTTCGTCCCTGGCTTCGAGTCAAGAGGAATACCAACTTTCCACAAGCAACTCAAGAGGAGGCTTCTCTCAGCTACAGGTGTGTGAGAGGGACCCTGAGTTTGTGGCCTCACGTGGAATGGACACCGAGATGCTCTGACTCGAAGTAAGGCCGGATATCCCTGCAGTGAATTGAATGCAGGCTCGTCTTGCATCTCCCAAGACGAAGGGATGTCTGAATCCCCTGTGGAGATGACAGAGAAAGACCGAGTTTTCCGCCTCATTGCGAGCGGAGGCCTCACATCCTTGAAAACTCGAGAGGTCCGCGGAGATCAATGCTTCCAAAGGAGACGATGCCAGACTCCTCTTCAAAATGGATAGGAGTCCCAGGATCACTGTGGAACGTGGAAAGGAACCCTGGGTCTCCCGCCTCACGTGGAGATGCCTCCCAATTGCCATGCCAAGACTCGAGGAGTATCCCGAGGTGTTCCTCACTCCTAGGCAGGAGTCCTGACGTCGCTGAACAACCACGTGTCTGGAAGGGCCCTCCCCGTCGTAACTCGAGAATATACCCCAGGTTCCGGCCGCAACTCGAGAAAAACCATGAGACTTCCTCCTCGCCGCGAGATGAGGCCCGATTCCCCTGCAATGTGTGCAGAGCAATTCCGTGTTCCACATCAAACGTGAAAGGAGCCTTGATTTCCTTCATGGCACTCCAGAGAAAACCCAAGATCACTGTCTCAAGTCTAGAGGGATCCTGAGGTCACTGGAGCAACACGAAAGGGCTCCGTGGACCCCAAATCAACTCGAGATGAGAGCTTAGTCCCTGGCTTCGAGTCAAGAGGAATACCAACTTTCCACAAGCACCTCAAGAGGTGGCTTCTCTCAGCTACAGGTATGTGAGAGGGACCCTGAGTTTGTGGCCTCAAGTGGAATGGACACCGAGATGCTCTGACTCGAAGTAAGGCCGGATATCCCTGCAGTGAATTTAATGCAGGCTCGTCTTGCATCTCCCAAGATGAAGGGATGTCTGAATCCCCTGTGGAGATGACAGAGAAAGACCAAGTTCTCCGCCTCATCACGAGCGGTGGCCTCATATCCTTTGAAAATTCGAGAGGTCCGCGGAGATCAATGCTTCCAAAGGACACGATGCCTGACTACTCTTGAAAATGGATAGGAGTCCCAGGATCCCTGTGGCACGTGGAAAGGGACCCTGGGTCTCCCACCTCACGTGGAGACACGTCCCAATTGCCATGCCAAGACTCGAGGAGAATCCCGAGTTGTCCCTCGCACCTAGGCAGGAGTCCTGACGTCGCTGAACAAACACGTGTCTGGAAGGGCCCTCCCCGTCGTAACTCGAGAATATACCCCAGGTTCCGGCCTCAACTCGAGAAAAACCATGAGACATCCCCCTCGGCGCGAGATGAGGCCCGATTCCCCTGCCCTGCGTGCAGAGATATTCCGTTTTCCACATCAAACGTGAAAGGAGCCTTGATTTCCTTGATGGCACTCCAGAGAAAACCCAAGATCACTGTCTCAAGTGTAGAGGGATCCTGAGGTCACTGGAGCAACACGAAAGGGCTCCGTGGACCACAAATCAACTCGAGATGAGAGCTTAGTCCCTGGCTTCGACTCAAGAGGAATACCAACTTTCCACAAGCACCTCAAGAGGAGGCTTCTCTCAGCTACAGGTATGTGAGAGGGCCCCTGAGTTTGTGGCCTCCAGTGGAATGGACACCGAGATGCTCTGACTCGAAGTAAGGCAGGATATCTCTGCAGTGAATTGAATGCAGGCTCGTCTTGCATATCCCAAGACGAAGGGTTGTCTGAATCCCCTGTGGAGACCACAGAGAAAGGCCTTCCTCCACCTCAATGCAACCGGAGGCCTCATATCTTTTGGAAAGTCGAGAGGTCTGCAGAGATCAGTACCTCCGAAGGAGACGATGCCTGACTCCTCTTGAAAATGGATAGGTGTCCTAGGATCACTTTGGCACGTGGAAAGGGACCCTGGGTCTCCCGCCTCACGTGGAAACACGTCCCAATTGCCATGAAAAGACTCGAGGAGATTCCCGAGGTGTCCCTCGCACCTAGGCAGGAGTCCTGAAGTCGCTGAACAAAGACGTGTCTGGAAGGGCCCTCCCCGTCGTAACTCGAGAATATACCCCAGGTTCTGGCCGCAACTCGAGAAAAACCATGAGACTTCCCCCTCGCCGCGAGATGAGGCCCGATTCCCCTGCCCTGCGTGCAGAACTATTCCGTTTTCCACATCAAACGTGAAAGGAACCTTGATTTCCTTGATGGCACTCCAGAGAAAACCCAAGTTCACTGTCTCAAGTGTAGAGGGATCCTGAGGTCACTGGAGCAACACGAAAGGGCTCCGTGGACCCCAAATCAACTCGAGATGAGAGCTTAGTCCCTGGCTTCGACTCAAGAGGAATACCAACTTTCCACAAGCACCTCAAGAGGAGGCTTCTCTCACCTACAGGTATGTGAGAGGGCCCCTGAGTTTGTTGCCTCAAGTGGAATGGACACCGAGATGCTCTGACTCGAAGTAAGGCCGGATATCTCTGCAATGAATTGAATGCAGGCTCGTCTTGCATCTCCCAAGACGAAGGGATGTCTGAATCCCCTGTGGAGATGACAGAGAAAGACCGAGTTCTCCGCCTCATCACGAGCGGAGGCCTCACATCCTTTGAAAACTCGAGAGGTCCGCGGAGATCAATGCTTCCAAAGGAGACGATGCCTGACTCCTCTTGAAAATGGATAGGAGTCCCAGGATCCCTGTGGAACGTGGAAAGGGACCCTGGGTCTCCGCCTCACGTGGAGATGCCTCCCAATTGCCATGCCAAGAATCGAGGAGAATCCCGAGGTGTCCCTCGCACCTAGGCAGGAGTCCTGACGTCGCGGAACAAACACTTGTCTGGAAGGGCCCTCCCCGTCGTAACTCGAGAATATACCCCAGGTTCCGGCCGCAACTCGAGAAAAACCATGAGACTTCCCCCTCGCCGCGACATGAGGCCAGATTCCCCTGGACTGCGTGCGGAGGAATTCCGTGTTGCACATCAAACGTGAAAGGAGCCTTGATTTCCTTGATGGCACTCCAGAGAAAACCCAAGATCACTGTCTAAAGTCTAGAGGGATCCTGAGGTCTCTGAAGCAACACGAAAGGTCTGCGTGGACCCCAAATCAACTCGAGATGAGAGCTTAGTCCCTGGCTTCGACTCAAGAGGAATACCAACTTTCCACAAGCACCTCAAGAGGAGGCTTCTCTCAGCTACAGGTATGTGAGAGGGACCCTGAGTTTGTGGCCTCTAGTGGAATGGACACCGAGATGCTCTGACTCGAAGTAAGGCCGGATATCCCTGCAGTGAATTGAAAACAGGCTTTTCTTGTATCTACCAAGAAGAAGGGATGTCTGAATCCCCTTTGGAGACCACAGAGAAAGACCTAGTTCTCCGCCTCATCGCGACCAGAGGCCTCACATCCTTTGAAAACTCGAGAGGTCCGCGGAGATCAATGCTTCCAAAGGAGACGATGCCTGACTCCTCTTGAAAATGGATAGGAGTCCCAGGATCCCTGTGCCACGTGGAAAGGGCCCCGGGTCTCCCGCCTCACGTGGAGACGCGTCCCAATTACCATGCCAAGACTCGAGGAGAATCCAGAGGTGTCCTCGCACCAAGGCAGGAGTCCTGACGTCACTGAACAAACACGTGTCTGGAAGGATCCTCCCAATCGTAACTCGAGAATATACCCCAGGTTCCGGCCACAAATCGAGAAAAACCATGAGATTACCCCCTCGCCGCGAGTTGAGGCCCGATTCCCCTGCACTGCATGCAGAGCAATTTCGTGTTCCACATCAAACGTGAAAGGAGCCTTGATTTCCTTGATGGCACTCCAGAGAAAACCCAAGATCACTGTCTCAAGTCTAGAGGGATCCTGAGGTCACTCGACCAACAGGAAAGGGCTCCGTGGACCCCAAATCAACTCTAGCTGAGAGCTTAGTCCCTGGCTTCGAGTCAAGAGGAATACCAACTTTCCACAAGCACCTCAAGAGGAAGCTTCTCTCAGCTACAGGTATGTGAGAGGGCCCCTGAGTTTGTTGCCTCAAGTGGAATGGACACCGAGATGCTCTGACTCGAAGTAAGGCCGGATATCTCTGCAATGAATTGAATGCAGGCTCGTCTTGCATCTCCCAAGACGAAGGGATGTCTGAATCCCCTGTGGAGATGACAGAGAAAGACCGATTTCTCCGCCTCATCGCGAGCGGAGGCCTCACATCTTTTGAAAACTCGAGAGGTCCGCGGAGATCAATGCTTCAAAAGGAGACGATGCCTGACTCCTCTTGAAAATGGATAGGAGTCCCAGGATCCCTGTGGCACGTGGAAAGGGACCCTTCATCTCCCGCCTCACGTGGAGACACGTCCCAATTGCCATGCCAAGACTCGAGGAGAATCCCGAGGTGTCCCTCGCACCTAGGCAGGAGTCCTGACGTCGCTGAACAAACACGTGTCTGGAAGGGCCCTCCCCGTCGTAACTCGAGAATATACCCCAGGTTCCGGCCGCAACTCGAGAAAAACCATGAGACTTCCCCCTCGCCGCGAGATGAGGCCCGATTCCCCTGCCCTGCGTGCAGAACTATTCCGTTTTCCACATCAAACGTGAAAGGAACCTTGATTTCCTTGATGGCACTCCAGAGAAAACCCAAGTTCACTGTCTCAAATGTAGAGGGATCCTGAGGTCACTGGAGCAACACGAAAGGGCTCCGTGGACCACAAATCAACTAGAGATGAGAGATTAGTCCCTGGCTTCGACTCAAGAGGAATACCAACTTTCCACAAGCACCTCAAGAGGAGGCTTCTCTCAGCTACAGGTATGTGAGAGGGCCCCTGAGTTTGTTGCCTCAAGTGGAATGGACACCGAGATGCTCTGACTCGAAGTAAGGCCAGATATCTCTGCAATGAATTGAATGCAGGCTCGTCTTGCATCTCCCAAGACGAAGGGATGTCTGAATCCCCTGTGGAGATGACAGAGAAAGACCGAGTTCTCCGCCTCATCGCGAGCGGAGGCCTCACATCCTTTGAAAACTCGAGAGGTCCGCGGAGATCAATGCTTCCAAAGGAGACGATGCCTGACTCCTCTTGAAAATGGATAGGAGTCCCAGGATCCCTGTGGAACGTGGAAAGGGACCCTGGGTCTCCCGCCTCACGTGGAGATGCCTCCCAATTGCCATGCCAAGAATCGAGGAGAATCCCGAGGTGTCCCTCGCACCTAGGCAGGAGTCCTGACGTCGCGGAACAAACACTTGTCTGGAAGGGCCCTCCCCGTCGTAACTCGAGAATATACCCCAGGTTCCGGCCGCAACTCGAGAAAAACCATGAGACTTCCCCCTCGCCGCGACATGAGGCCAGATTCCCCTGGACTGCGGGCGGAGCAATTCCGTGTTCCACATCAAACGTGAAAGGAGCCTTGATTTCCTTGATGGCACTCCAGAGAAAACCCAAGATCACTGTCTCAAGTCTAGAGGGATCCTGAGGTCACTGGAGCAACACGAAAGGGCTCCGTGGCAACAAATCAACTCGAGATGAGAGCTTAGTCCCTGACTTCGACTCAAGAGGAATACCAACTTTCCACAAGCACCTCAAGAGAAGGCTTCTCTCAGCCACAGGTACGTGAGAGGGACCCTGAGTTTGTGGCCTCAAGTGGAATGGACACCGAGATGCTCTGACTCGAAGTAAGGCCGGATATCCCTGCAGTGAATTGAATGCAGGCTCGTCTTGCATCTCCCACGACGAAGGGATGTCTGAATCCCCTGTGGAGATGACAGAGAAAGACCGAGTACTCCGCCTCATCGCGAGCGGAGGCCTCACATCCTTTGATAACTCGAGAGGTCCGCGGAGATCAATGCTTCCAAAGGAGACGATGCCTGACTCCTCTTGAAAATGGATAGGAGTCCCAGGATCCCTGTGTAACGTGGAAAGGGACCCTGGGACTCCCGCCTCATGTGGAGATGCTTCCCAATTGACATGCCAAGACTCGAGGAGAATCCTGAGGTGTTCCTCGCTCCTGGGCAGGAGTCCTGACGTCGCTGAACAAACACGTGTCTGGAAGGGCCCTCCCCGTCCTAACTCTAGAATATACCCCAGGTTCCGGCCGCAACTCGAGAAAAACCATGAGACTTCCCCCTCGCCGCGAGATGAGGCCCGATTCCCCTGCACTGCGTGCAGAGCAATTCCGTGTTCCACATCAAACATGAAAGGAGCCTTGATTTCCTTAATGGCACTCCAGAGAACACCCAAGATCACTGTCTCAATCTAGAGGGATCGTGAGGTCACTGTAGCAACACGAATGGGCTGCGTGAACCCCAAATCAACTCGAGATGAGAGCTTCTTCCCTAGCTTCGACTCAAGAGGAATACCCACCTTTCACAAGCACCTCAAGAGGAGGCTTCTCTCAGCTAAAGGTTTGTGAGAGGGACCCTGAGTTTGTGGCCTCAAGTGGAATGGACACCGAGATGATCTGACTCGAAGGAAGGCCGGATATCCCTGCAGTGTATTGAATGCAGGCTCGTCTTGCATCTCCCACGACGAAGGGATGTCTGAATCCCCTGTGGAGACCACAGAGAAAGACCTAGTTCTCCACCTCATCGTGACCGGAGACCTCACGTCCTTTGAAAACTCGAGAGTTCCGCGGAGATCAATGCTTCCAAAGGAGACGATGCCTGACTCCTCTTGAAAATGGATAGGAGTCCCAGGATCCCTGTGGCACGTGGAAAGGGACACTAGGTCTCCCGCCTCACGTGGAGACCCGTCCCAATGGCCATGCCAAGACTCGAGGAGAATCCCAAGGTGTCCCTTGCAACTAGGCAGGAGTCCTGACGTCGCTGAACAAACACGTGTCTGGAAGGGCCCTCCCCGTCGTAACTCGAGAATATACCCCAGGTTCCGGCCGCAACTCGAGAAAAACCATGAGACTTCCCCCTCGCCGCGAGATGAGGCCCGATTCCCCTGGACTGCGTGCAGAGCAATTCCGTGTTCCACATCAAACATGAAAGGAGCCTTGATTTCCTTGATGGCACTCCAGAGAACACCCAAGATCACTGTCTGAAGTCGAGAGGGATCCTGAGGTCACTGTAGCAACACAAAAGGGCTCCGTGGACCCCAAATCAACTCGAGATGAGAGCCACATCCCTGGCTTCGACTCAAGAGGAATACCCATTTTCCACAATCACCTCAGGAGGAGGCTACTCTCAGGTACACGTATGTGAGAGGGACCCTGAGTTTGTGGCCTCAAGTGGAACGGACACGGAGATGCTCTGACTGGAAGGAAGGCCGGATATCCCTGCAGTGAATTGAATGCAGGCTCTTCTTGCATCTCCCACGACGAAGGGATGTCTGAATCCCCTGTGGAGACCACAGAGAAAGACCTAGTTCTCCGCCTCATCGCGACCGGAGGCCTCACGTCCTTTGAAAACTCGAGAGGTCCGCGGAGATCAATGCTTCCAAAGGAGACGATGCCTGACTCCTCTTGAAAATGGATAGGAGTCCCAGGATCCCTGTGGCACGTGGAAAGGGACCCTGGGTCTCCCGCCTCACGTGGAGACGCGTCCCAATGGCCATGCCAAGACTCGAGGAGAATCCCGAGGTGTCCCTCGCACCTAGGCAGGAGTCCAGACGTCGCTGAAGAAACACGTGTCTGGAAGGGCCCTCCCCGTCGTAACTCGAGAATATACCCCAGGTTCCGGCGGCAACTCGAGAAAAACCATGAGACTTCCCCCTCGCCGCGACATGAGGCCCGATTCCCCTGTACTGTGTGCAGAGCAATTCCGTGTTCCAAATCAAACATGAAAGGAGCCTTGATTTCCTTGATGGCACTCCAGAGAACACCCAAGATCACTGTCTCAAGTCTAGAGGGATCCTGAGGTCACTGTAGCAACACAAAAGGGCTCCGTGGACCCCAAATCAACTCGAGATGAGAGCCACGTCCCTGGGTTCGACTCAAGAGGAATACCCACTTTCCACAAGCACCTCAAGAGGAGGCTTCTTTCAGCTACAGGTATGTGAGAGGGACCCTGAGTTTGTGACCTCAAGTGGAATGGACACCGAGATGCTCTGACTCGAAGGAAGGACGGATATCCCTGCAGTGAATTGAATGCAGGCTCGTCTTGCATCTCCCACGACGGAGGGATGTCTGCATCCTTGTGGAGACCACAGAGAAAGACCTAGTTCTCTGCCTCATCACGACCGGAGGCCTCACGTCCTTTGAAACCTCGATAGGTCCGCGGAGATCAATGCTTCCAAAGGAGACGATGCCTGACTCCTCTTGAAAATGGATAGGAGTCCCAGGATCCCTGTGGCACGTGGAAAGGGACCCTGGGTCTCCCGCCTCACGTGGAGACGCGTCCCAATTGCCATGACAAGACTCGAGGAGAATCCCGAGGTGTCCCTCGCACCTAGGCAGGAGTCCTGACGTCGCTGAACAAACACGTGTCTGGAAGGGCCCTCCCCGTCGTAACTCGAGAATATACCCCAGGTTCCGGCCGCAACTCGAGAAAAACCATGAGACTTCCCCCTCGCCGCGAGATGAGGCCCGATTCCCCTGCACTGCGTGCAGAGCAATTCCGTGTTCCACATCAAACATGAAAGGAGCCTTGATTTCCTTAATGGTACTCCAGAGAACACCCAAGATCACTGTCTCAATCTAGAGGGATCCTGAGGTCACTGTAGCAACACGAATGGGCTGCGTGAACTCCAAATCAACTCGAGATGAGAGCTTCTTCCCTAGCTTCGACTCAAGAGGAATACCCACTATTCACAAGCACCTCAAGAGGAGGCTTCTCTCAGCTAAAGGTATGTGGGAGGGACCCTGAGTTTGTGGCCTCAAGTGGAATGGACACCGAGATGATCTGACTCGAAGGAAGGCCGGATATCCCTGCAGTGATTTGAATGCAGGCTCGTCTTGCATCTCCCACGACGAAGGGATGTCTGAATCCCCTGTGGAGACCACAGAGAAAGACCTAGTTCTCCACCTCATCGTGACCGGAGACCTCACGTCCTTTGAAAACTCGAGAGTTCCGCGGAGATCAATGCTTCCAAAGGAGACGATGCCTGACTCCTCTTGAAAATGGATAGGAGTCCCAGGATCCCTGTGGCACGTGGAAAGGGACCCTGGGTCTCCCGCCTCACGTGGAGACGCGTCCCAATGGCCATGCCAAGACTCGAGGAGAATCCCGAGGTGTCCCTCGCACCTAGGCAGGAGTCCTGACGTCGCTGAACAAACACGTGTCTGTAAGGGCCCTCCCCGTCGTAACTCGAAATATACCCCAGGTTCCGGTCGCAACTCGAGAAAAACCATGAGACTTTCCCCTCGCCGCGAGATGAGGCCCGATTCCCCTGCACTGCGTGCAGAGCAATTCCGTGTTCCACATCAAACATGAAAGGAGCCTTGATTTCCTTGATGGCACTCCAGAGAACACGTAAGATCACTGTCTCAAGTCTAGAGGGATCCTGAGGTCACTGTAGCAACACGAAAGGGCTCCGTGGACCCCAAATCAACTCGAGATGAGAGCTTCTTCCCTAGCTTCGACTCAAGAGGAATACCCACTTTCCACAAGCACCTCAAGAGGAGGCTTCTCTCAGCTACAGGTATGTGAGAGGGACCCTGAGTTTGTGGCCTCAAGTGGAATGGACACCGAGATGCTCTGACTCGAAGGAAGGCCGGATATCCCTGCAGTGAATTGAATGCAGGCTCGTCTTGCATCTCCCACGACGAAGGGATGTCTGAATCCACTGTGAGACCACAGAGAAAGACCTAGTTCTCCGCCTCATCGTGACCGGAGGCCTCACATCCTTTGAAAACTCGAGAGGTCCGTGGAGACGAATGCTTCCAAAGGAGACGATGCCTGACTCCTCTAGAAAATGGATAGAGGTCCCAGAATCCCTGTGGCACGTGAAAAGCGACTCTGGGACTCCCACCTCACGTGGAGACGCGTCCCAAGGGCCATGCCAAGACTCGAGGAGAATCCCGAGGTGTCCTTCGCACCCAGGCAGGAGTCCTGACATCCCTGAACAAACACGTGTCTGGAAGGGCCCTCCTCGTCGTAACTCGAGAATATACCCCATGTTCCGCCCGCAACTCGAGAAAAACCATGAGACTTCCCTCTCGCCGCGACATGAGGCCCGATTACCCTGCACTGCATGCAGAGCAATTCCGTGTTCCACATCAAACATGAAAGGAGGCTTGATTTCCTTGATGGCACTCCAGAGAACACCCAGGATCACTGTCTCAAGTCTAGAGGGATCCTGAGGTCACTGTAGCAACACGAAAGGGCTCCGTGGACCCCAAATCAACTCGAGATGAGAGATTCCTCCCTGGCTTCGACTCAAGAGGAATACCCACTTTCCACAAGCACCTCAAGAGGAGGCTTCTCTCAGCTACAGGTATGTGAGAGGGACCCTGAGTTTGTGGCCTCAAGTGGAATGGACACCGTGATGCTCTGACTCGAAGGAAGGCCGGATATCCCTGCAGTGAATTGAATGCAGGCTCGTCTTGCATCTCCCACGACGAAGGGATGTCTGAATCCCCTGTGGAGACCACAGAGAAAGACCTAGTTCTCCACCTCATTGCGACCGGAGGCCTCACGTCCTTTGAAAACTCGAGAGGTCCGCGGAGATCAATGCTTCCAAAGGAGACGATGCCTGACTCCTCTTGAAAATGGATAGGAGTCCCAGGATCCCTGTGGCACGTGGAAAGGGACCCTGGGTCTCCCGCCTCACGTGGAGACGCGTCCCAATGGCCATGCCAAGACTCGAGGAGAATCCCGAGGTGTCCCTCGCACCTAGGCAGGAGTCCTGACGTCGCTGAAGAAACACGTGTCTGGAAGGGCCCTCCCCGTCGTAACTCGAGAATATACCCCAGGTTCCGGCCGCAACTCGAGAAAAACCATGAGACTTCCCCCTCGCCGCGAGATGAGGCCCGATTCCCCTGCACTGCGTGCAGAGCAATTCCGTGTTCCACATCAAACATGAAAGGAGCCTTGATTTCCTTGATGGCACTCCAGAGAACACCCAAGATCACTGTCTCAAGTCTAGAGGGATCCTGAGGTCACTGTAGCAACACGAAAGGGCTCCGTGGACCCCAAATTAACTCGAGATTAGAGCTTCTTCCCTAGCTTCGACTCAAGAGGAATACCCACTTTCCACAAGCAACTCAAGAGGAGGCTTCTCTCAGCTACAGGTATGTGAGAGGGACCCTGAGTTTGTGGCCTCAAGTGGAATGGACACCGAGATGCTCTGACTCGAAGGAAGGCCGGATATCCCTGCAGTGAATTGAATGCAGGCTCGTCATGCAAATCCAACGACGAAGGGATGTCTGAATCCCCTGTGGAGACCACAGAGAAAGACCTAGTTCTCTGCCTCATCGCGACCGGAGGCCTCAGGTCTTTTGAAACCCCGAGAGGTCCGCGAAGATCAATGCTTCCAAAGGAGATGATGCCTAACTCCTCTAAATGGATAGGAGTCCCAGGATCCCTGTGGCACGTAGAAAGGGACCATGGGTCTCCCGCCTCACGTGGAGACGCGTCCCAATGGCCATGCCAAGACTCGAGGAGAATCCCGAGTTGTCCCTCGCACCTAGGCAGGAGTCCTGACGTCCCTGAACAAACACATGTCTGGAAGGGCCCTCCCAGTCGTAACTCGAGAATATACCCCAGGTTCTGGCCGCAACTCGAGAAAAACCATGAGACTTCCCCCTCGCCGCGAGATGAGGCCCGATTCCCCTGCACTGCGTGCAGAGCAATTCCATGTTCCACATCAAACATGAAAGGAGCCTTGATTTCCTTGATGGCACTCCAGAGAACACCCAAGATCACTGTCTCAATTCTAGAGGGATCCTGAGGACACTGTAGCAACATTAAAGTGCTCCGTGGACCACAAATCATCTCGAGATGATAGCTTCGTCCCTGGTTTCGACTCAAGAGGAATACCCACTTTCCACAAGCACCTCAAGAGGAGGCTTCTCTCAGCTACAGATATGTGAGAGGGACCCTGAGTTTGTGGCCTCAAGTGGAATGGACACCGAGATGCTCTGACTCGAAAGAAGGGCGGATATCCCTGCAGTGAATTGAATGCAGGCTCGTCTTGCATCTCCCACGACGAAGGGATGTCTGAATCCCCTGTGGAGACCATAGAGAATAACCTAGTTCTCCTCCTCATCGTGACCGGAGGCCTCACGTCCTTTGAAAACTCGAGAAGTCCGCGGAGATCAATGCTTCCAAAGGAGACGATGCCTGACTCCTCTAGAAAATGGATAGGAGTCCCAGGATCCCTGTGGAACGTGGAAAGCGACCCTGGGTCTCCCGCCTCACGTGGAGACGCGTC
Source organism: Dama dama (assembly GCF_033118175.1). Classification (NCBI taxonomy): domain Eukaryota; kingdom Metazoa; phylum Chordata; class Mammalia; order Artiodactyla; family Cervidae; genus Dama; species Dama dama. Next base: position 1,904,403 of record NW_026870930.1, read on the forward strand.
CCAATGGCCATGCCAAGACTCGAGGAGAATCCCGAGCTGTCCCTCGCACCTAGGCAAGAGTCCTGACGTCGCTGAAGAAACACGTGTCTGGAAGGGCCCTCCCCGTCGTAACTCGAGAATATACACCAGGTTCCGGCCGCAACTCGAGAAAAACCATGAGAATTCCCCCTCGCCACGAGATGAGGCCGATTCCCCTGCACTGCGTGCAGAGCAATTCCGTGTTCCACATCAAACATGAAAGGAGCCTTTATTTCCTTAAAGGCACTCCAGAGAACACTCAAGATCACTGTCTCAAGTCTAGAGGGCTCCTGAGGTCACTGTAGCAACACGAAAGGGCTCCTTGGACCCCAAATCAACTCGAGATGATAGCTTCTTCCCTGGCTTCGACTCAAGAGGAATACCCACTTCCAAAGGAGACGATGCCTGACTCCTCTTGAAAATGGATAGGAGTCCCAGGATCCCTGTGGCACGTGGAAAGGGACCCTGGGTCTCCCGCCTCACGTGGAGACGCGTCCCAATTGCCATGCCAAGACTCGAGGAGAATCCCGAGGTGTCCCTTGCACCTAGGCAGGAGTCCTGACGACGCTTAAAAAACACGTGTCTGGAAGGGCCCTCCCCGTCGTAACTCGAGAATATACCCCAGGTTCCGGCCGCAACTCGAGAAAAACCATGAGACTTCCCCCTCGCCGCGAGATGAGGCCCGATTCCCCTGCACTGCGTGCAGAGCAATTCCGTGTTCCACATCAAACCTGAAAGGAGCCTTGATTTCCTTAATGGCACTCCAGAGAACACCCAAGATCACTGTCTCAAGTCTAGAGGGATTCTGAGGTCACTGTAGCAACACGAAAGGGCTCCATGGACCCCAAATCAATTCGAGATGATAGCTTCTTCCCTGGCTTCGACTCAAGAGGAATACCCACTTTCCACAAGCACCTCAAGAGGAGGCTTCTCTCAGCTACAGGTATGTGAGAGGGACCCTGAGTTTGTGGCCTCAAGTGGAATGGACACCGAGATGCTCTGACACGAAGGAAGGCCGGATATCCGTGCAGTGAATTGAATGCCGGCTCGTCTTGCATCTCCCACGACGAAGGGATGTCTGAATCCCCTGTGGAGACCACAGAGAAAGACCTAGTTCTCCTCCTCATTGCGACCGGAGGCCTCACATCCTTTGAAAACTCGAGAGGTCCGCGGAGATCAATGCTTCCAAAGGAGACGATGCCTGAATCCTCTTGAAAATGGATAGGAGTCCCAGGATCCCTGTGGCACGTGGAAAGGGACCCTGGGTCTCCCGCCTCACGTGGAGACGCGTCCCAATGGCCATGCCAAGACTCGAGGAGAATCCCGAGGTGTCCCTCGCACCTAGGCAGGAGTCCTGACGTCGCTGAACAAACACGTGTCTGGAAGGGCCCTCCCCGTCGTAACTCGAGAATATACCCCAGGTTCCGGCCGCAAATCGAGAAAAACCATGAGACTTTCCCCTTGCCGCGAGATGAGGCCCGATTCCCCTGCACTGCGTGCAGAGCAATTCCGTGTTCCACATCAAACATGAAAGGAGCCTTGATTTCCTTGATGGCACTCCAGAGAACACGTAAGATCACTGTCTCAAGTCTAGAGGGATCCTGAGGTCACTGTAGCAACACCAAAGGGCTCCATGGACCCCAAATCAACTCGAGATGAGAGCTTCTTCCCTAGCTTCGACTCAAGAGGAATACCCACTTTCCACAAGCACCTCAAGAGGAGGCTTCTCTCAGCTACAGGTATGTGAGAGGGACCCTGAGTTTGTGGCCTCAAGTGGAATGGACACCGAGATGCTCTGACTCGAAGGAAGGCCGGATATCCCTGCAGTGAATTGAATGCAGGCTCGTCCTGCATCTCCCACGACGAAGGGATGTCTGAATCCACTGTGAGACCACAGAGAAAGACCTAGTTCTCCGCCTCATCGTGACCGGAGGCCTCACATCCTTTGAAAACTCGAGAGGTCCGTGGAGACGAATGCTTCCAAAGGAGACGATGCCTGACTCCTCTAGAAAATGGATAGAGGTCCCAGAATCCCTGTGGCACGTGAAAAGCGACTCTGGGACTCCCACCTCACGTGGAGACGCGTCCCAAGGGCCATGCCAAGACTCGAGGAGAATCCCGAGGTGTCCCTCGCACCCAGGCAGGAGTCCTGACATCCCTGAACAAACACGTGTCTGGAAGGGCCCTCCTCGTCGTAACTCGAGAATATACCCCATGTTCCGCCCGCAACTCGAGAAAAACCATGAGACTTCCCCCTCGCCGCGACATGAGGCCCGATTACCCTGCACTGCATGCAGAGCAATTCCGTGTTCCACATCAAACATGAAAGGAGGCTTGATTTCCTTGATGGCACTCCAGAGAACACCCAGGATCACTGTCTCAAGTCTAGAGGGATCCTGAGGTCACTGTAGCAACACGAAAGGGCTCCGTGGACCCCAAATCAACTCGAGATGAGAGATTCCTCCCTGGCTTCAACTCAAGAGGAATACCCACTTTCCACAAGCACCTCAAGAGGAGGCTTCTCTCAGCTACAGGTATGTGAGAGGGACCCTGAGTTTGTGGCCTCAAGTGGAATGGACACCGTGATGCTCTGACTCGAAGGAAGGCCGGATATCCCTGCAGTGAATTGAATGCAGGCTCGTCTTGCATCTCCCACGACGAAGGGATGTCTGAATCCCCTGTGGAGACCACAGAGAAAGACCTAGTTCTCCACCTCATTGCGACCGGAGGCCTCACGTCCTTTGAAAACTCGAGAGGTCCGCGGAGATCAATGCTTCCAAAGGAGACGATGCCTGACTCCTCTTGAAAATGGATAGGAGTCCCAGGATCCCTGTGGCACGTGGAAAGGGACCCTGGGTCTCCCGCCTCACGTGGAGACGCGTCCCAATGGCCATGCCAAGACTCGAGGAGAATCCCGAGGTGTCCCTCGCACCTAGGCAGGAGTCCTGACGTCGCTGAAGAAACACGTGTCTGGAAGGGCCCTCCCCGTCGTAACTCGAGAATATACCCCAGGTTCCGGCCGCAACTCGAGAAAAACCATGAGACTTCCCCCTCGCCGCGAGATGAGGCCCGATTCCCCTGCACTGCGTGCAGAGCAATTCCGTGTTCCACATCAAACATGAAAGGAGCCTTGATTTCCTTGATGGCACTCCAGAGAACACCCAAGATCACTGTCTCAAGTCTAGAGGGATCCTGAGGTCACTGTAGCAACACGAAAGGGCTCCGTGGACCCCAAATTAACTCGAGATGAGAGCTTCTTCCCTAGCTTCGACTCAAGAGGAATACCCACTTTCCACAAGCACCTCAAGAGGAGGCTTCTCTCAGCTACAGGTATGTGAGAGGGACCCTGAGTTTGTGGCCTCAAGTGGAATGGACACCGAGATGCTCTGACTCGAAGGAAGGCCGGATATCCCTGCAGTGAATTGAATGCAGGCTCGTCATGCAAATCCAACGACGAAGGGATGTCTGAATCCCCTGTGGAGACCACAGAGAAAGACCTAGTCCTCCGCCTCATCGCGACCGGAGGCCTCACATCCTTTGAAAACTCGAGAGGTCCGCGGAGATCAATGCTTCCAAAGGAGACGATGCCTGACTCCGCTTGAAAATTGATAGGAGTCCCAGGATCCCTGTGTCCCGTGGAAAGGGACTCTGGGTCTCCCGCCTCACGTGGAGACGCGTCCCAATTGCCATGCCAAGACTCGAGGAGAATACCGAGGTGTCCCTCGCACCTAGGCAGGAGTCCTGACGTCGCTGAACAAACACGTGTCTGGAAGAGCCCTCCCCGTCGTAACTTGAGAATATACCCAAGGTTCCGGCGGCAACTCGAGAAAAACCATGAGACTTACCCCTCGCCACGAGATGAGGCTCGATTTCCCTGCACTGCGTGCAGAGCAATTCCGTGTTCCACATCAAGCCTGAAAGGAGCCTTGATTTCCTTGATGCCACTTCAGAGAAAACCCAAAGTCACTCTCTCAAGTCTAGAGGGATCCTGAGGTCACTGGAGCAAAACGAAAGGGCTCCGTGGACCCCAAATCAACTCAAGATGAGAGCTTAGTCCCTGGCTTTGACTCAAGAGGAATACCAAGTTTCCACAAGCACCTCAAGAGGAGGCTTGTCTCAGCTACATGTATGTGAGAGGTACCCTGAGTTTGTGGCCTCAATTGGAATGGACACCGAGATACTCTGACTCGAAGTAAGGCCGGATATCCCTGCAGTGAATTGAATGCAAGCTCGTCTTGCATCTCCCAAGACGAAGGGATGTCTGAATCCCCTGTGGAGACCACAGAGAAAGACCTAGTTCCCCGCCTCATCGCGACCCGAGGCCTCACATCCTTTGAAACCTCGAGAGGTCCGCGGAGATCAATGCTTCGAAAGGAGACGATGCCTGACTCCTCTTGAAAATGGTTTGGAGTCCCAGGATCCCTGTCCACATGGACGGGGATTCTGGGTCTCCCGCTTCACGTGGAGACGCGTACCAATTGCCATGCCAAGACTAGAGGAGAATCCCGAGGTGTCCCTCGCACCTAGGCAGGAGTCCTGAAGTGGCTGAACAAACACGTGTCTGGAAGGGCCCTCCCCGTCGTAACTCGAGAATATACCCCAGGTTCCGGCCGCAACTCGAGAAAAACCATGAGATTTCCCCTTCACCGCGAGATGAGGCCCGATTCCCCTGCACTGCGGGCAGAGCAATTCCGTGTTCCACATCAAACGTGAAAGGAGCCTTGATTTCCTTGATGGCACTCCAGGGAATACCCAAGATCACTGTCTCAAGTCTAGAGGGATCCAGAGGTCACTGGAGCAACACGAAAAGGCTCCGTGTACCCCAAATCAACTCGAGATGAGAGCTTAGTCCCTGGCTTCGAGTCAAGAGGAATACCAACTTTCCATAAGCACCTCAAGAGGAGGCTTCTCTCAGCTACAGGTATGTGAGAGGGACCCTGAGTTTGTGTCCTCAAGTGGAATGGACACCGAGATGCTCTGACTCGAAGTAAGGCTGGATATCACTGCAGTGAATTGAATGCAGGCTCGTCTTGCATCTCCCAAGATGAAGGGATGTCTGAATCCCCTGTGGAGACCACAGAGAAAGACCTAGTCCTCCGCCTCAATGCGACCGGAGGCCTCACATCCTTTGAAAACTCGAGAGGTGCGGGGAGCGGCTTGAAAAAGCTGACTCTGGGAGCTGCCTTGATTGATTATCAGGGGTCTGTTCGCAGACATAGCTCTCTGTCCCGCCACCCCTCTGAAATTTACTATCCAAGTTAACTCCTAACAGACCATTAGTGAGCCTTGAATGTACACAAGGTGCAGATAGATGGCTTTGCACGACTGCCCTTAAGATAAGTAGGATGCCTTTGGCGCCATGAGAGAGCTCTGGTTATTGTTATCTTAAAGATGATGTACATGGGGAAGATTTTTCTTTGTGATGCCTCTCTTCTTGGTTTAGTATATATGTAACCCTGAGAAATAAAGAATCATCGTTGACTGCAGCGATCCTCTCGACGCCATCTGTTCTGTCTCCTTTATTTCTTAGCCTAAAGGAACGCGTAGTGTTGCTCGCTGAAATCTTCCGGCTGGCCCGGCAAGTGGCGCCCAACAGCGTGGAGCTCGACGAAAGTTCCTTGCGGCCGCTGCCCGTTCAAACTATTAAGGTAAGTAAGAGTGTGTGTATTTGTATATTGAGGGGCAGGAAGGAATATTGTCGAGAGTATAAACCATGGGACAAGATAATAGTCGTCAGTTGTTTGTGCATATGTTACAGATAATGTTGAAGGATCGGGGAATTCAGGTTACTAAAACAAAATTGCAGACTTTTCTTAGTTTTGTTGAGGAAGTATGTCCCTGGTTTCCACAGGAAGGGACTATGAGTTTAGAGATATGGAAAAAGATAGGGAAACAGATTCAAACATATTATACTCTCCACGGACCTAATAAGGTTCCTGTGGAAACATTTTCATTATGGTCTTTAATAAGAGACTGCCTTGATTTTGAACATGAGGAAGGGAGTAAATTAAAACACATGCTCCCACCCAAAGAACCAATTTATGCTACTCCTAAAGTTTATGCTACTCCTGAAGGGAAAGGACCCACAACCTTTGAATTAGAATATGCAAAACCTTTGAAGGAAAATGAGGGAACGCTGACTTCAGAGGATGAGGAAAGTTTAGAAGAACAGGCAGCTGCTTATCATAAGGATGATCATCGGGAATTACTTGTAACTGACAATTCGAATGTGCAGGCAGCAGCTGCCCCTCCGACAAAGGGTCTGGAGGCACTCATGCAGAAATTATTAATAACAATAAAGGAAGAAATAAAAAGGGAAGGTAGGGATGAAGGCGCTGGTGCAATCTCTACTGCGCCTCCTGCTTATGCACCCTCAACTATTGCTGGATTAGATCCTCCACCTATTTCCAAACCTGAAAATTTGTTGAATATAACTCGTGAATCACACAGTTTGTCCCCCTTGCAAAAGGCTATGCAACAAGCCCAAAGAGCTGGAGAAACTGTTCAGGGATTCTCTGCTACTTTCCCGGTATTCGAACATGAAAACCAAAGGTATTATGAAGCTTTACCTTTCAAACAACTAAAGGAATTAAAAATTGCCTGTGCTCAATATGGACCTACGGCTCCTTTTACCCAGACCATGATAGAGAGCCTAGGAGGTCAAAATTTGCCACCTAGTGATTGGAAACAAATTGCAAGAGCTTGCTTATCAGGAGGGGACTATTTATTATGGAAATCAGAATTTACAGAACAATGTGGCCATATAGCTGAACTAAACCAGCGACAAGGGATCAATACTACATATGAAATGTTGGTAGGGGAAGGGGCCTACCAAAATACCAATGCTCAATTGAACTATTTGCCTGGAGCATATGCTCAAATTTCTAATGCTGCCCGGCAGGCTTGGAAAAAGCTCCCTTGCTCTAGTAATAAGACTGAGGATCTTTCAAAAATTCGTCAGGGGCCTGATGAACCATATCAAGATTTTGTGGCTCGTCTTCTTGAAGCAGTAGGTAAGATTATAGCTGATGAGCAGGCTGGAATAGTGCTTACTAAACAATTAGCCTATGAAAATGCAAATTCTGCCTGTCAGGCTGCACTTAGACCGTACAGAAAAAAGGGAGGTCTATCAGATTACATTCGTATATGTGCTGATATCGGACCTTCCTATATGCAGGGTATTACCCTGGCTGCAGCTTTACAAGGGAAAAGCATAAAAGAAGTATTATATCAACAGCAAATGAAAAATAAACGAGGATTACCTAGTAGAGGAAATGCTGGCTGTTTTGTTTGTGGCCAGCCTGGACATCGTGCTGCCTTTTGCTCCCAACGAGCCAATTCAGGGAATAATAAAACTCCTAATTTATGCCCTAGGTGTAAAAAAGGAAGACATTGGGCAAAAGATTGTAAATCTAAAATTGATGTCCAGGGCAACCCACTTCCCTCGCAGTCGGGAAACTGGGTGAGGGGCCAGCCCCTGGCACCGAAACAATGTTATGGGGCAATGCAGGGAAATCAGATGGTAGAAGGAGAGTTACAGACTTGTTCAGAGCCACCTCAGGGAGTGCAGGCTTGGACCTCTGTTCCTCCTCCTACACAGTACTGACTCCCGAAATGGGAATGCAGGCTCTGCCCACTGGGGTATACGGCCCTTTGCCTGATGGAACCGTGGGACTTTTACTCGGACGCAGTAGCTCTACCATAAAAGGGCTGCTCATAGCTCCTGGAGTAATTGATGCTGATTATACAGGAGAAATCAAAATTATGGCCCATTCTCCACAATGCATTACCACCATAGCTAGCGGACAGCGTATAGCTCAATTAATATTGGTCCCTGCGGTGCAAACAGGAAAAGCATTGGCTTCCAGGAGAGGGGAAGGTGCCTTTGGATCCTCTGACGCCTACTGGGTCCAGGCAATAACTAATAATCGTCCTGAGTTCACGTTAAGAATAAATGGAAAGTTCTTTACAGGCATTCTGGACACAGGAGCTGATGTTTCTGTTATTGCTGAGAGACACTGGCCCCGAGAATGGCCTAAACAGATAGCTATATCAACATTGCAAGGAATTGGTCAAACTAATAACCCTGAACAAAGTACAGAGCTGTTACATTGGACTGACCATGAGGGTCACGAAGGAGACATTAGACCTTATGTCCTCCCAAACCTCCCTGTAAATTTGTGGGGACGAGATGTTATGACTCATATGGGAGTATATTTATACAGCCCCAGTGATCAGGTTAGCAATCAGCTTTTAGATCAAGGGCTTCTTCCCACCTCGGGACTTGGAAGAAATAATCAGGGAACTGTTGCGCCTGTTCAGACAAAAAGGTTACCAAAAAGAAGTGGACTTGGGTATTTTTAGAAGGGACCTCTGATCCTCCTGTAATTCACGCAGATCCTATTACTTGGAAGTCTGGGGAGCCTGTGTGGGTTGATCAGTGGCCCCTTTCCAAAGAGAAAATTGACACTGCCCAACAACTGGTGCAGGAACAGTTGGAACTGGGACATATTGAACAGTCTAATTCACCTTGGAATTCACCCATTTTCGTTATTAAGAAAAAATCTGGGAAATGGAGGCTTTTACAGGATCTGCGAAAGGTTAATGAAACTATGGAAGTCATGGGAGCATTACAACCAGGATTGCCTTCTCCCATGGCTATTCCGAGGGATGCCCACATAATAATCTTAGATTTAAAAGACTGCTTTTATACTATTCCTCTAGCACCTCAAGATTGCCCTCGATTTGCTTTTAGTGTTCCATCTGTTAACTTTTCCCAACCAATGCTCAGGTATCATTGGAAAGTTTTGCCACAGGGTATGGCCAATAGCCCCACCTTGTGCCAGAAGTTTGTTGCAGCAGCATTGCAGGAAACTCGGACAAAATACTCCGATGCTTATATTCTGCATTACATGGATGATATACTGCTAGCACATATTGATAAAGAGTATTTATTAGCAGTTTATGCCTTCATGGAACCTGCCTTAAAAGCAGTAGGGCTAATAATATCCAAAGAAAAGGTGCAAACCTTTCCTCCTTATTCCTATCTTGGCTTTCGTTTAGAAAGAGAAACATTTGGAGTTCAGCCCATTGCATTACGAAGGGATAATCTGAAAACACTTAATGATTTTCAAAAGTTGCTCGGGGACATTAATTGGATTAGACCCTACCTACATCTTGCTACATACGAATTGAAGCCTCTTTTTGATATCTTAAAGGGGGATAAGAATCCTACCTCCCCACGCAGCCTCACAGAAGCTGGAGAGCGAGCTCTTCAGAAAGTAGAAACTGCCTTATCACAGCAGCACTCCAGTTACTGTGACTATGAAAGGCCTTGGGGACTTTATATTCTTGCCTCAGAACATTCACCTACCGGTGTGTTGTTTCAAGATAATCCTTTAAGGTGGATTTATCTATCAGTCTCTCCCCTACGGGTATTAAGTCCTTACCATGTTCTTGTAGCCAAAGTAATAGCAAAAGGAAGACAGGAATCTGTGACTTATTTGGGAAGAGATCCCCACTTTATCTGTATCCCTTTTTCAACTGAACAGCAACTATGGCTCTCTCAATTTTCTGATGATTGGGCAATTGCACTTGCACAGTATGCAGGGGAGATTAAACAACATTACCCTGCTAATAAATTGTTACAATTTGCACAGCTGCATCAGTTTATTTTTCCAAAAGTCGTGCAACAATGCCCTTTGGAAAAGGGGACAACTGTCTTTACTGATGGATCTTCCAATGGCATAGCCAGTTTGATAATCGAAAATGAATCTTATTATTGTCAAACCTCATATTCATCAGCTCAGGAAGTAGAGCTTTTTGCAGTACTCCAGGCTCTGCAACATGTTCCTCAAAGTTTTAATTTATACTCTGACAGTCATTATGTTGTCAGAGCTCTCTCAGTCATTGAAACAGTACCCCTCATTGGAGCTGCTAAGGCCTCTATTCAAACCTTGTTTTTGAAAATTCAGAATCTCATTCGAGCCCGAACTCATCCTTGCTTTTTTGGGCACATACGTGCTCACACTGCCCTTCCTGGGCCTTTAGCGGCTGGGAATGCTCTGGCTGATGAAGTCACCCGTACGGTATGTTATTCTTCCTTAACCCTTACCTCTGCAGCACAGGCCTCTCATGCAATACACCATCAGAATAGCAATTCATTACGGCTGCAATTTGGAATTTCTCGGGAAGCCGCTCGTCAAATTGTAAAAGCTTGTCCTACTTGTCCACAGTTTTTTGTGCTCCCAACATATGGAGTCAATCCTCGGGGTTTACTCCCCAATGATTTGTGGCAAATGGATGTTACACATATTTCTGATTTTGGAAAACTGAAATATGTGCATGTTACTATTGATACTTTCTCTGGTTTTATCATGGCCACACTTCAATCTGGAGAGGCTAGCAAGCATTGTATTCAGCATTGCTTACGGAGTTTTTCTGCTATGGGCCTACCTAAATGCATCAAAACAGACAATGGCCCTGGATATGTTGGCCGCAATTTTCAAACCTTTTGTGCCCAGCTGCACATCGTACACAAGACTGGAATCCCATATAATCCACAGGGCCAAGGAATTGTTGAGCGGGCACATCAAACCCTTCAGCACCAACTGAAAAAATTAAAAAGGGGGAGTTTGTATGCTATTACGCCTAACAATCTTCTTAGTCATGCTTTGTTTGTTTTAAATTTTCTGAGCCTCGATAAAAATGGAAAATCAGCAGCTCAACGTTTTTGGCACTATGATAATAAAAAGGCACGGCCATTAGTCAGATGGAAAGACCCGCTGGAAGGCAGATGGCATGGGCCGGATCCAGTTCTAATATGGGGGAGAGGTCATGTTTGTGTTTTCCCGTAGAATGCTGAAGCGCCGCGCTGGCTCCCGGAAAGGTTGGTACGCACGGCAGAGGAGTTCACTGGTGGAGCGAATGAGACAGCTCACAATCCAGGAGACGGTCCCGCTGCCGACAGCTCAGCAGATACAGGCACTGTTACAGATGGCATGTGAGAATGCTTCCAACCCTTCCCCTGCCTCTCCTACTAGTATATTAATTTCATTATTACTTCTTTTAAACCAGATAAGTTCCATGGAAGCCAGTATCTTCTGGGCGTATGTTCCTGATCCCCCTCTTTTACAGCCTGTTGGATGGGAAATGAGTTCTGTTCCTGTGTATGTGAATGACACAATACTTTTGGGGGGGTTTTCTGATAAGCATATTTTTCCACAGAATGCCAGTATTTCTTATTCGGGATCCTCTTCACAATTACCAATGTGCTTTTTCCGAAATCGTAATGTTTCAGGATGTCTTACTGTTACAGATGCAGAATACTTTGGTTATGATTATGACCATGACCACTGTAATTGGATAGTGGATATTCCTAGCATTACGAAATCTACAGGATATGCACGACGAGTCAATGGAACCGGACCTAAAGACATTCCATTTTGTGGCCTGGGGGTAAAAGGACGATATATAGCTGTGCCATGGAAACTTTGTAGAGATGAGACTGCTACTGTATATTCTATTACTAATGACACACATTCACTTTGGGACTGGTCGCCAGACTCCAACAGGAACCCCGGAAAGGAAGGCGGCAGACAACTTGCAGCTAGAATTTGGAATCTTGGTGGCACCACGGTGTATCAGACTGAGATATGGAAGCTGTTGGCTGCTTTCAGAACAGATGGGTCCCTTTTACGGACTGGAGGAAAGACCAAAGGAGTACTATCCTGGAGAGCGTATTGGTGGAATGAGACTTGGAGATATCCTCGGGCCTGCGTACCCTATCCCTTTATGATCCTTGTTGGCTCTGTGACTCTTTCTAAAAATGCTGGCCTATATCATGTTCATTGTTTTAATTGTACCCTGACTAATTGTATAAGAGGTATGGAAAATAATTCTGGGGCTCTGATAGTTAAACAACCACCCTTCGTCATGATGCCTGTAAATCTTACTGAGCCCTGGTATGAAGAGTCAGGGCTTGAGCTGTGGAATAAAGTGCGTACAGCCCTTGCTAGGCCACGAAGGGGGATAGGATTAATAATTCTAGGAGTAGTAACGCTTATAACTTTAATTGCTTCTGCTACTACTACTTCTGTATCCTTAGCTCAATCTGTACATACTGCTAATATTGTAGATGATTTAGCAAAGAACACTTCAAAAGCTTTAGGAATTCAGGAAGATATAGATAGAAAACTAGAAGATAGGCTAAATGCCCTCTATGATACCGTGAGATTTTGGGAGAAGAAATATTAGGCTTGAAACTGAGGGCAAAAATCAGGTGTCATGCTAACTATCGTTGGATTTGTGTAACTCCAAAAATTTATAATAATACTGAGACCCCTTGGAATAAGATAAAATTACATTTAGATGGTATTTGGCATAATGAAAACATTTCCTTAGATCTATTACAACTTCATCAGGAAATTCTTGATATAGAAAATGCTCCTCGGGCTAGTATGGATTTGGCAGAAAATGCTGAAGAGTTTGTTAAAAGTTTGTTTTCCAATTTTCCTTCAATAACCTCACTTTGGCATCTTTTTTCAGGGGTCGTGGCCATGCTTCTGGTATTAGCGCTTTTTGTGTGCATTACTCCTTGTATCATAAAGAAATTTGTCAAAGAGTTGTGGGACATCAAGGCTGTCCTACACAGTAATTATTTACGCCAAAAGAATCAGGCGTGCCATTTTATTTAATAAAAGAGGGGGAGCTGCGGGGAGCGGCTTGAAAAAGCTGACTCTGGGAGCTGCCTTGATTGATTATCAAGGGTCTGTTCGCAGACATAGCTCTCTGTCCCGCCACCCCTCTGAAATTTACTATCCAAGTTAACTCCTAACAGACCATTAGTGAGCCTTGAATGTACACAAGGTGCAGATAGATGGCTTTGCACGACTGCCCTTAAGATAAGTAGGATGCCTTTGGCGCCATGAGAGAGCTCTGGTTATTGTTATCTTAAAGATGATGTACATGGGGAAGAATTTTCTTTGTGATGCCTCTCTTCTTGGTTTAGTATATATGTAAGCCTGAGACATAAAGAATCATCGTTGACTGCAGCGATCCTCTCGACGCCATCTGTTCTGTCTCCTTTATTTCTTAGCCTAAAGAAACGCGTAGTGTTGCTCGCTGAAATCTTCCGGCTGGCCCGGCAGAGAGGTCCGCGGAGATCAATGCTTCCAAAGGAGACGATGCCTGACTCCTCTTGAAAATAGATAGGAGTCCCAGGATCCCTGTGGCACGTTGAAAGGGACACTGGGTCTCCCGCCACACGTGGAGACGCGTCCCAATTGCCATGCCAAGACTCGAGGAGAATCCGGAGGTGTCCCTCACACCTAGGCAGGAGTCCTGACGTCGCTGAACAAACACGTGTCTGGAAGGGCCCTCCCCGTCGTAACTCGAGAATATACCCCAGGTTCCGGTCACAACTCGAGAAAAACCATGAGACTTCCCCCTCGCCGCGAGATGAGGCCCGATTCCCCTGCACTGCGTGCAGAGCAATTCCGCGTTCCACATCAAACGTGAAAGGAGCCTTGATTTCCTTGATGGCACTCCAGAGAAAACCCAAGATCACTGTCTCAAGTCTAGAGGGATCCTGAGGTCACTGGAGCAACACGAAAAGGCTCCGTGGACCCCAAATCAACTCGAGATGATATCTTAGTCCCTGGCTTCGACTCAAGAGGAATACCAACTTTCCACAAGCACCTCAAGAGGAGGCTTCTCTCATCTACAAGCATGTGAGAGGGACCCTGAGTTTGTGGCCTCAAGTGGAATGGACACCGAGATGCTCTGACTCGAAGTAAGGCTGGATATCCCTGCAGTGAATTGAATGCAGGCTCGTCTTGCATCTCCCAAGACGAAGGGATGTCTGAATCCACTGTGGAGACCACAGAGAGATCTAACCCTCCGACTCAACGCGACCGGAGGCCTCACATCCTTTGAAAACTCGAGAGTTCCACGGAGATCAATGCTTCCAAAGGAGACGATGCCTGACTCCTCTTGAAAATAGATAGGAGTCCCAGGATCCCTGTGGCACTTTGAAAGGGACACTGGGTCTCCCGCCTCACGTGGAGACCCGTCCCAATTGCCATGCCAAGACTCGAGGAGAATCCTGAGGTGTCCCTCGCACCTAGGCAGGAGTCCTGACGTCGCTGAACAAACACGTGTCTGGAAGGGCCCTCCCCGTCGTAACTCGAGAATATACCCCAGGTTCCGGCCACAACTCGAGAAAAACCATGAGACTTCCCCCTCGCCGCGAGATGAGGCCCGATTTCCCTGCACTGCGTGCAGAGCAATTCCTTGTTCCACATTAAACGTGAAAGGAGCCTTGATTTCCTTGATGGCACTCCAGAGAAAACCCAAGATCACTGTCTCAAGTCTAGAGGGATCCTGAGGTCACTGGAGCAACACGAAAGGGCTCCGTGGACCACAAATCAACTCGTGATGAGAGCTTAGTCCCAGCCTTCGATTCAAGAGGAATACCAACTTTCCACAAGCACCTCAAGAGGAGGCTTCTCTCAGCTACAGGTATGTGAGAGGGACCCTGAGTTTGTGGCCTCAAATGGAATGGACACTGAGATGCTCTGACTCGAAGTAAGGCCGGATATCCCTGCAGTGAATTGAATGCAGGCTCGTCTTGCATCTCCCAAGACGAAGGAATGTCTGAATCCCCTGTGGAGACGACAAAGAAAGTCCTAGTCCTCCGCCTCATCGCGACCGGAGGCCTCACATCCTTTGAAAAGTCGAGAGGTCTGCGGAGATCAATGCTTCCAAAGGAGACGATGCCAGACTTCTCTTGAAAATGGATAAGAGTCCCAGGATCCCTGTGGCACGTGGAAAGGGACCCTGGGTCTCCCGCCTCACGTGGAGACGCGTCCCAATTGCCATGCCAAGACTCGAGGAGAATCCCGAGGTGTCCCTCGCACCTAGGCAGGAGTCCTGACGTGGCTGAACAAACACGTGTCTGGAAGGGCCCTCCCCGTCGTAACTCGAGAATATACCCCAGGTTCCGGCCGCAACTCGAGAAAAACCATGAGACTTCCCCCTCGCCGCGAGATGAGGCCCAATTTCCCTGCACTGCTTGCATAGCAATTCCGTGTTCCACATTAAACGTGAAAGGAGCCTTGATTTCCTTGATGGCACTCCAGAGAAAACCCAAGATCACTGTCTCAAGTCTAGAGGGATCCTGAGGTCACTGGAGCAACACGAAAGGGCTCTGTGGACCACAAATCAACTCGTGATGAGAGCTTAGTCCCAGCCTTCGATTCAAGAGGAATACCAACTTTCCACAAGCACCTCAAGAGGAGGCTTCTCTCAGCTACAGGTATGTGAGAGGGACCCTGAGTTTGTGGCCTCAAATGGAATGGACACTGAGATGCTCTGACTCGAAGTAAGGCCGGATATCCCTGCAGTGAATTGAATGCAGGCTCGTCTTGCATCTCCCAAGACGAAGGAATGTCTGAATCCCCTGTGGAGACCACAAAGAAAGTCCTAGTCCTCCGCCTCATCGCGACCGGAGGCCTCACATCCTTTGAAAAGTCGAGAGGTCCGCGGAGATCAATGCTTCCAAAGGAGACGATGCCAGACTCCTCTTGAAAATGGATAAGAGTCCCAGGATCCCTGTGGCACGTGGAAAGGGACCCTGGGTCTCCCGCCTCACGTGGAGACGCGTCCCAATTGCCATGCCAAGACTCGAGGAGAATCCCGAGGTGTCCCTCGCACCTAGGCAGGAGTCCTGACGTGGCTGAACAAACACGTGTCTGGAAGGGCCCTCCCCGTCATAACTCGAGAATATACCCCAGGTTCCGGCCGCAACTCGAGAAAAACCATGAGACTTCCCCCTCGCCGCGAGATGAGGCCCAATTTCCCTGCACTGCTTGCATAGCAATTCCGTGTTCCACATCAAAGGTGAAAGGAGCCATGATTTCCTTGATGGCACTCCAGAGAAATCCCAAGATCACTGTCTCAAGTCTAGAGGGATCCTGAGGTCACTGGAGCAACACGAAAGGTCTCCATGGACCCCAAATCAATTCGAGATGAGAGCTTAGTCCCTGGCTTCGACTCAAGAGGAATACCAACTTTCCACAAGCACCTCAAGAGGAGGCTTCTCTCAGCTACAGGTATGTGAGTAGGACCCTGAGTTTGTGGCCTCAAGTGGAATGGACACCGAGATGCTCTGACTCGAAGTAAGGCCGGATATCCCTGCAGTGGAGTGAATGTAGGCCTGTCTTGCACCTCCCAAGACGATGGGATGTGTGAATCCCCTGTGGAGACCACAGAGAAAGACCGAGTTCTCCGCCTCATGGTGACCGGAGGCCTCACATCCTTTGAAAACTCGAGCGGTCCGTGGAGATCAATGCTTCCAAAGGAGACGATGCCTGACTCCTCTTGAAAATGGATAGGAGTCCCAGGATCCCTGTGGCACGTGGAAAGGGACCCTGGGTCTCCCGCCTCACGTGGAGACGGGTCCAAATTGCCATGCCAAGACTCGAGGAGAATCCCGAGGTGTCCCTCGCACCTAGGCAGGAGTCCAGACTTCGCTGAACAAACACGTGTCTGGAAGGGCCCTCCCCGTCGTAACTCGAGAATATACCCCAGGTTCGGGCCGCAACTCGAGAAAAACCATGAGATTTCCCCCTCGCCAGGAGTTCAGGCCCGATTCCCCTGCAGTGCATGAAGAGCAATTCCGAGTTCCATATCAAACGTGAAAGGAGCCTTGATTTCCTTGATGGCACTCCAGAGAAAACCCAAGATCACTGTCTCAAGTCTAGAGGGATCCTGAGGTCACTGGAGCAAAACGAAAGGGCTCCGTGGACCCCAAATCAACTCGAGATGAGAGCTTAGTCCCTGGCTTCGACTCAAGAGGAATACCAACTTTCCACAAGCACCTCAAGAGGAGGCTTCTCTCAGCTACAGGTATGTGAGAGGGACCCTGAGTTTGTGGCCTCAAGTGGAATGGACACCGAGATGCTCTGACTCGAAGTAAGGCTGGATATCCCTGCAGTGAATTGAATGCAGGCTCGTCTTGCATCTCCCAAGAAGAAGGGATGTCTGAATCCCCTGTGGAGACCACAGAGAAAGACCTAGTCCTCCACATCAACCCAACCGGAGTCCTCATATCCTTTGAAAACTCGAGAGGTCCGCGCAGATCAATACTTCCGAAGGAGACGATGCCTGACTCCTCTTGAAAATGGATAGGAGTCCCAGGATCCCTGTGGCACGTGGAAAGGGACCCTGGGTCTCCCGCCTCACGTGGAGCCGCGTCCATTTTGCCATGCCAAGACTCGAGGAGAATCCCGAGGTGTCCCTCGCACCTAGGCAGGAGTCCTGACGTCGCTGAACAAACAGGTGTCTGTAAGGGCCCTCCCCGTCGTAACTCGAGAATATACCCCAGGTTAAGGCCGCAACTCGAGAAAAACCATGAGACTTCCCCCTCGCCGCGAGATGAGGCCCGATTCCCCTGCACTGCGTGCAGAGCAATTCTGTGTTCCACATCAAACGTGAAAGGAGCCTTGATTTCCTTGATGGCACTCCAGAGAAAACCCAAGATCACTGTCTCAAGTCTAGAGGGATCCTGAGGTCACTTGAGCAACACGAAAGGGCTCCATGGACCCCAAATCAACTCGAGATGAGAGCTTAGTCCCTGGCTTCGACTCAAGAGGAATACCAACTTTCCACAAGCACCTCAAGAGGAGGCTTTTCTCAGCTACAGGTATGTGAAGGGACCCTGAGTTTGTGGCCTCAAGTGGAATGGACACCGATATGCTCTGACTTGAAGTAAGGACGGATATCCCTGCAGTGAATTGAATGCAGGCTCCTCTTGCATCTCCCAAGACGAAGGGATGTCTGAATCCCCTGTGGAGACCACAGAGAAAGTCCTAGTCCTCCGCCTCAACGCGAACGGAGGCCTCACATCCTTTGAAAACTCGAGAGGTTCGCGGAGATCAATGCTTCCAAAGGAGACGATGCCTGACTCCTCTTGCAAATGGATAGGAGTCCCAGGATCCCTTTGGCACGTGGAAAGGGACCCTGGGTCTCTCGCCTCACGTGGAGACGCGGCCCAATTGCCATGCCAAGACTCGAGGAGAATCCCGAGGTGTCTCTCGCACCTAGGCAGGAGTCCTGACGTCCCTGAACAAACACGTGCCTGGAAGGGCCCTCCCCGTCGTAACTCGAGAATATACCCCAGGTTAAGGCCGCAACTCGAGAAAAATCATGAGACTTCCCCCTCGCCGCGAGATGAGGCCCGATTCCCCTGCACTGCGTGCAGAGCAATTCCGTGTTCCACATCAAACGTGAAAGGAGCCTTGATTTCCTTGATGGCACTCCAGAGAAAACCCAAGATCACTGTCTCAAGTCTAGAGGGGTCCTGAGGTCACTGGAGCAACACGAAAGGGCTCCGTGGACCCCAAATCAACTCGAGATGATAGCTTAGTCCCTGGCTTCGACTCAAGAGGAATACCAACTTTCCACAAGCACCTCAAGAGGAGGCTTCTCTCAGCTACAGGTATGTGAGAAGACCCTGAGTTTGTGGCCTCAAGTGGAATGGACACCGAGATGCTCTGACGCGAAGTAAGGCCGGATATCCCTGCAGTTAATTGAATGCAGGCTCGTCTTGCATCTCCCAAGACGAAGGGATGTCTGAATCCCCTGTGGAGACCACAGAGAAAGACCTAGTCCTCCGCCTCAACGCGACCGGAGGCCTCACATCCTTTGAAAACTCTAGAGGTCCGCGCAGAACAATGCTTCCAAAGGAGACGATGCCTGACTCCTCTTGAAAATGGATAGGAGTCCCAGGATCCCTGTGGCACGTGGAAAGGGACCCTGGGTCTCCCGCCTCACGTGGAGACGCGTCCCAATGGCCATGCCAAGACTCGAGGAGAATCCCGAGGTGTCTCTCGCACCTAGGCAGGAGTCCTGACGTCCCTGAACAAACACGTGCCTGGAAGGGCCCTCCCCGTCGTAACTCGAGAATATACCCCAGGTTAAGGCCGCAACTCGAGAAAAACCATGAGACTTCCCCCTCGCCGCGAGATGAGGCCCGATTCCCCTGCACTGCGTGCAGAGCAATTCCGTGTTCCACATCAAACGTGAAAGGAGCCTTGATTTCCTTGATGGCACTCCAGAGAAAACCCAAGATCACTGTCTCAAGTCTAGAGGGATCCTGAGGTCACTTGAGCAACACGAAAGGGCTCCGTGGACCCCAAATCAACTCGAGATGAGAGCTTAGTCCCTGGCTTCGACTCAAGAGGAATACCAACTTTCCAAAAGCACCTCAAGAGGAGGCTTTTCTCAGCTACAGGTATGTGAAGGGACCCTGAGTTTGTGGCCTCAAGTGGAATGGACACCGAGATGCTCTGACTCGAAGTAAGGCCGGATATCCCTGCAGTGAATTGAATGCAGGCTCGTCTTGCATCTCCCAAGACGAAGGGATGTCTGAATCCCCTGTGGAGACGACAGAGAAAGACCTAGTCCTCCGCCTCATCGCGACCAGAGGCCTCACATCCTTTGAAAACTCGAGAGGTCCGCGGAGATCAATGCTTCCAAAGGAGACGATGCCTGACTCCTCTTGCAAATGGATAGGAGTCCCAGGATCCCTGTGGCACGTGGAAAGGGACACTGGGTCTCCCGCCTCACGTGGAGACGCCTCCCAATTGCCATGCCAAGACTCGAGGAGAATCCCGAGGTGTCCCTCGCACCTAGGCAGGAGTCCTGACGTCGCTGAACAAACACGTGTCTGGAAGGGCCGTCCCCGTCGTAACTCGAGAATATAAATCAGGTTCCGGCCGCAACTTTAGAAAAAATATGAGACTTCCCCCTCGCCGCGAGATGAGGCCCGATTCCCCTGCACTGCGTGCAGAGCAATTCTGTGTTCCACATCAAACGTGAAAGGAGCCTTGATTTCCTTGATGGCACTCCAGAGAAAACCCAAGATCACTGTCTCAAGTCTAGAGGGGTCCTGAGGTAACTTGAGCAACACGAAAGGGCTCCGTGGACCCCAAATCAACTCGAGATGAGAGCTTAGTCCCTGGCTTCGACTCAAGAGGAATACCAACTTTCCACAAGCACCTCAAGAGGAGGCTTTTCTCAGCTACAGGTATGTGAAGGGACCCTGAGTTTGTGGCCTCAAGTGGAATGGACACCGATATGCTCTGACTTGAAGTAAGGACGGATATCCCTGCAGTGAATTGAATGCAGGCTCCTCTTGCATCTCCCAAGACGAAGGGATGTCTGAATCCCCTGTGGAGACCACAGAGAAAGTCCTAGTCCTCCGCCTCAACGCGAACGGAGGCCTCACATCTTTTGAAAACTC
Organism: Dama dama; assembly: GCF_033118175.1. Classification (NCBI taxonomy): domain Eukaryota; kingdom Metazoa; phylum Chordata; class Mammalia; order Artiodactyla; family Cervidae; genus Dama; species Dama dama. The sequence continues at coordinate 1,924,726 of NW_026870930.1, forward strand.
GAGAGGTTCACGGAGATCAATGCTTCCAAAGGAGACGATGCCTGACTCCTCTTGAAAATAGATAGGAGTCCCAGGATCCCTGTGGCACGTGGAAAGGGACACTGGGTCTCCCGCCTCACGTGGAGACGCGTCCCAATTGCCATTCCAAGACTAGAGGAGAATCCCGAGGTGTCCCTCGCACCTAGGCAGGAGTCCTGACGTCGCTGACGAAACACGTGTCTGGAAGGGCCCTCCCCGTCGTTACTCGAGAATATACCCCAGGTTCCGGCCGCAACTCGAGAAAAACCATGAGATTTCCCCCTCGCCGCGAGTTGAGGCCCGATTCCCCTGCACTGCATGCAGAGCATTTCCGTGTTCCACATCAAACGTCAGAGGAGGCTTGATTTCCTTGATGGCACTCCAGAGAAAACCCAAGATCACTGTCTCAAGTCTAGAGGGATCCTGAGGTCACTGGAGCAACACGAAAGGGCTCCGTGGAAAACAAATCAACTCGAGATGAGAGCTTAGTCCCTGGCTTCGACTCAAGAGGAATACCAACTTTTCACAAGCACCTCAAGAGGAGGCTTCTCTCAGCTACAGGTATGTGAGAGGGACCCTGAGTTTGTGGCCTCAAGTGGAATGGACACCGAGATGCTCTGACTCGAAGTAAGGCCGGATATCTCAACAGTGAATTGAATGCAGGCTCGTCTTGCATCTCCCAAGACGAAGGGATGTCTGAATCCCCTGTGGAGACAACAGAGAAAGACCTAGTTCTCCGCCTCATCGCGACCGGAGGCCTCACATCCTTTGAAAACTCGAGAGGTCTGCGGAGATCAATGCTTCCCAAGGAGACGATGCCTGACTCTTCTTGAAAATGGATAGGAGATCCAGGATCCCTGTGGCAAGTGCAAAGGGACTCTGGGTCTCCCGCTTCACGTGGAGACGCGTCCCACTTGCCATGCCAAGGCTCGAGGAGAATCCCAAGTTGTCCCTCGAACCTAGGCTGGAGTCCTGACGTCGCTGAAAAAACACGTGTCTGGAAGGGCCCTCCCCTTCGTAACTCGAGAATATACCCCAGGTTCCTGCTGCAACTCGAGAAAAACCATGAGACTTCCCCCTCGCTGTGAGATGAGGCCCGATTCCCCTGCATTGCCTGCAGACCAATTCCGTGTTCCACATCAAACGTGAAATGAGCCTTGATTTCCTTGATGGCACTCCAGAGAAAACCCAAGATCACTGTCTCAAGTCTAGAGGGATCCTGAGGTCATTGGAGCAACACGAAAGGGCTCCGTGGACCCCAAATCAACTCGAGATGAGAGCTAAGTCCCTGGCTTCGACTCAAGAGGAATACCAACTTTCCACAAGCACCTCAAGAGGAGGCTTCTCGCAGCTACACGTATGTGAGAGGGACCCTGAGTTTGTGGCCTCAAGTCGAATGGACACCGAGATGCTCTGACTCGAAGTAAGGCCGGATATCCCTGCAGTGAATTGAATGCAGGCTCGTCTTGCATCTCCCAAGACGAAGGGATGTCTGAATCCCCTGTGGAGACGACAGAGAAAGACCTAGTCCTCCGCCTCATCGCGACCGGAGACCTCACATCCTTTGAAAAATTGAGAGGTCTGCGGAGATCAATGCTTCAAAGGAGACGAAGCCTGATTCCTCTTGAAAATGGATAGGAGTGTCAGGATCCCTGTGGCACGTGGAAAGGGACCCTGGGTCTCCCGCCTCACGTTTAGACGCGTCAAAATTGCCATGCCAAGACTCCAGGAGAATCCCGAGGTGTCCCTCGCACCTATGCAGGAGTCCTGACTTCGCTGAACAAACACGTGTCTGGAAGGGCCCTCCCCGTCGTAACTCGAGAATATACCCCAGGTTCCAGCCGCAACTCGAGAAAAACCATGAGACTTCCCCCTCGCCGGGAGATGAGGCCCGATTGCCCTGCACTGCGTGCAGAGCAATTCCGAGTTCCACATCAAACGTGAAAGGAGCCTTGATTTCCTTGTTGGCACTCCAGAGAAAACCGAAGATCACTGTCTCAAGTCTAGAGGGATCCTGAGGTCACTGTAGAAACAAGAAAGGGCTCCGTGGAACCGAAATCAACTCGAGATGAGAGCTTAGTCCCTGGCTTCGACTCAAGAGGAATACCAACTTTCCACAAGCACTTCAAGAGGGGGCTTCTCTCAGCTACAGGTAGGTGAGAGGGACCCTGAGTTTGTGGCCTCAAGTGGAATGGACACCGAGATGCTCTGACTCGAAGTAAGGCACAATAACCCTGCAGTGAATTGAATGCAGGCTCGTCTTCCATCTCCCAAGACGAAGGGATGTCTGAATCCCCTGTGGAGACGACAGAGAAAGACCTGGTCCTCCGCCTCAACACGACCGGAGGCCTCACATCCTTTGAAAACTCGAGAGGTCTGTGGAAATCAATGCTTCCAAAGGAGACGATGCCTGACTCTTCTTGAAAATGGATAGGAGTAACAGGATCCCTGTGGCACGTGGAAAGGGACCCTGGGTCTCCCGCCTCACGTGGAGACGCGTCCCAATTGCCATGCCAAGACTCAAGGAGAATCCCAAAGTGTCCCTCGCACCTAGGCAGGAATCCTGACGTCGCTGAACAAACACGTGTCTGGAAGGTCCCTCCCCGTCGTAACTCGAGAATATACCCCAGGTTCCGGCCGCAACTCGAGAAAAACCATGAGACTTCCCCCTCGCCGCGAGATGAGGCCTGATTCCCCTGCACTGCGTGCAGAGCAATTCCGTGTTCCACATCAAACGTGAAAGGAGCCTTGATTTCCTTCATGGCACTCCAGAGAAAACCCAAGATCACTGTCTCAAGTCTAGAGGGATCCTGAGGTCACTGGAGCAACACGAAATTTCTCCGTGAACCCCAAATCAACTCGAGATGAGAGCTTAGTCCCTGACTTCGACTAAAGAGGAATACCAACTTTCCACAAGCACCTCAAGAGGAGGCTTCTCTCAGCTACAGGTATGTGAGAGGGACCCTGAGTTTGTGGCCTCAAGTGGAATGGACACCGAGATGCTCTGACTCGAAGTAAGGCCGGATATCCCTGCAGTGAATTGAATGCAGGCTCGTCTTGCATCTCCCCAGACGAAGGGATGTCTGAATCCCCTGTGGACACCACAGAGAAAAACCTACTTCTCCGCCTCATCGCGACCGGAGGCCTCACATCCTTTGAAAACTCCAGAGGTGCGCGGAGATCAATGATTCCAAAGGAGACGATGCCTGACTCCTCTTGAAAATGGATAGGAGTCCCAGGATCCCTGTGGCACGTGGAAAGGGACCCTTGGTCTCCCGCCTCACGTGGAGACGCGTCCCAATTGCCATGCCAAGACTCGAGGAGAATCCCGAGGTGTCCCTTGCACCTAGGCAGGAGAACTGACGTCGCTAAACAAACACGTGTCTGGAAGGGCCCTCCCCGTCGTAACTCGAGAATATACCCTAGGTTCGGTCCGCAACTCTAGAAAAACCATGAGACTTCCCCCTCGCAGCGAGATGAGGCCCGATTCCCCTGCACTGCGTGCAGAGCAATTCCGTGTTCCACATCAAACGTGAAAGGAGCCTTGATTTCCTTGATGGCAATCCAGAGGAAACTCAAGATCACTGTCGCAAGTCTAGACGGATCCTGAGGTCACTGGAGCAACACGAAAAGGCTCCGTGGACCCCAAATCAACTCGAGATGTGAGCTTAGTGTCTGGCTTCGACTCAAGTGGAATACCAACTTTCCACAAGCACCTCAAGAGGAGGTTTCTCTCAGCTACAGGTGTGTGAGAGGGACCCTGAGTTTGTGGCCTCAAGTGGAATGGACACCGAGATGCTCTGACTCGAAGTAAGGCCGAATATCTCTGCAGTGAATTGAATGCAGGCTCGTCTTGCATCTCCCAAGATGAAGGGATGTCTGAATCCCCTGTGGAGACCACAGAGAAAGACCTCGTTCTCCGCCTCATCGCGACCGGAGGCCTCACATCCTTTGAAAATTCAAGAGGTCCACAGAGATCAATGCTTCCAAAGGAGACGATTCCTGACTCCTCTAGAAAATGGATAGGAGTCCCAGGATCCCTGTGCCACGTGGAAAGGGACTCTGGGGCTCCCGCCTCACGTGGAGACGCGTCCCAATTGCCATGCCAAGACTCGAGGAAAATCCCGAGTTGTCCCTCGCACCTAGGCAGGAGTCCTGACGTTGCTGAAGAAACACATGTCTGGAAGGGCCCTCCCCGTCGTAACTCGAGAATATACCCCAGGTTCCGGCCGCAACTCGAGAAAAACCATGAGACTTCCGCCTCTCCTCGAGATGAGGCCCGATTCCCCTGCACTGCGTGCAGAGCAATTCCGTGTTCCACATCAAACGTGAAAGGAGCCTTGATTTCCTTGATGGCACTCCAGAGGAAACCCAAAATCACTGTCTCAATTCTAGAGGGATCCTGAGGTGACTGTAGCAACACGAAAGGGCTCCGTGGACCCCAAATCAACTCGAGATGAGAGCTTAATCCCTGGCTTCGAGTCAAGAGTCATACCAACTTTCCACAAGCACCTCAAGAGGAGGATTCCCTCAGCTACAGGTATGTGAGAGGGACCCTGATTTTGTGGCCTCAAGTGGAATGATCACCGAGATGCTCTGACTCGAAATAAGGCCGGATATCCCTGCAGTGAATTGAATGCAGGCTCGTCTTGCATCTCCCAAGACGAAGGGATATCTGAATCCCCTGTGGAGACCACAGAGAAAGACCTAGTCCTCCGCCTCAGCGCGACCGGAGGCCTCACATCCATTAAAACTCGAGAGGTCTGCAGAGATCAATGCTTCCAAAGGAGACGATGCCTGACTCCTCTTGAAAATGGATAGGAGTCCCAGGATCCCTGTGGCACGTGGAAAGGGACCCTGGGTCTCCCGCCTCACGTGGAGACGCGACCCAAATGCCATGTCAAGACTCGAGAAGAATCCCGAGGTGTCCCTCGCACCTAGGCAGGAGTCCTGACGTCGCTGAACAAACACGTGTCTGGAAGGGCCCTCCCCGTCGTAACTCGAGAATATACTCCAGGTTCTGGCCGCAACTCGAGAAAAACCATGAGACTTCCCCCTCGCCGCGAGATGTGGCCCGATTCCCCTGCACTGCGTGCAGAGCAATTCCGTGTTCCACATCAAACGGGAAAGGAGCCTTGATTTCGTTGATGGCACTCCAGAGAAAACCCAAGATCACTGTCTCAAGTCTAGAGGGATCCTGAGGTCACTGGAGCAACACGAAAGGGCTCCGTGGACCCCAAATCAACTCGAGATGAGAGCTTCGTCCCTGGCTTCGACTCAAGAGGAATACCAACTTTCCATAAGCACCTCAAGAGCAGGCTTCTCTCAGCTACAGGTATGTGAGAGGGACCCTGAGTTTGTGGCCTCAAGTGGAATGGACACCGAGATGCTCTGACTCGAAGTGAGGCCGGATATCCCTGCAGTGAATTGAATGCACGCTCGTCTTGCATTTCCCAAGACGAAAGGCTGTCTGGATCCCCTGTGGAGACCACAGAGAAAGACCTAGTTCTCCGCCTCATCGCGACCGGAGTCCTCACATCCTTTGAAAACTCGAGAGGTCCGCGAAGATCAATGCTTCTGAAGGAGACGACTCCTGACTACTGTTGAAAATGGATAGGAGTCCCAGGATCCCTGTGGCACGTGGAAAGGGACGCTGGGTCTCCCGCCTCACGTGGAGACGCGTCCCAATTGCCATGCCAAGACTCGAGGAGAATCCCGAGGTGTCCCTCGCACCTAGGCAGGAGTCCTGACGTCGCTGAACAAACACGTGTCTGGAAGGTCCCTCCCCGTCGTAACTCGAGAATATACCCCAGGTTCTGGCCTCAACTCGAGAAAAACCATGAGACTTCCCCCTCGCCGCGAGATGAGGCCCGATTCCCCTGCAGTGCGTGCAGAGCAATTCTGTGTTCCACATCAAACACGAAAGGAGCCTTGATTTCCTTGATGGCACTGCAGAGAAAACCCAAGATCACTGTCTCAAGTCTAGAGGGATCCTGAGGTCATTGGAGCAACAAGAAAGGGCTCCGTGGACCCCAAATCAACTCGAGATGAGAGCTAAGTCCCTGGCTTCGACTCAAGAGGAATACCAACTTTCCACAAGCACCTCAAGAGGAGGCTTCTCTCAGCTACACGTATGTGAGAGGGACCCTGAGTTTGTGGCCTCAAGTCGAACGGACACCGAGATGCTCTGACTCGAAGTAAGGCCGGATATCCCTGCAGTGAATTGAATGCAGGCTCGTCTTGCATCTCCCAAGACGAAGGGATGTCTGAATCCCCTGTGGAGACGACAGAGAAAGACCTAGTCCTCCGCGTCATCGCGACAGGAGACCTCACATCCTTTGAAAAATCAAGAGGTCTGCGGAGATCAATGCTTCAAAGGAGACGAAGCCTGATTTCTCTTGAAAATGGATAGGAGTGTCAGGATCCCTGTGGCACGTGGAAAGGGACCCTGGGTCTCCCGCCTCACGTGGAGACGCGTCAAAATTGCCATGCCAAGATTCCAGGAGAATCCCGAGGTGTCCCTCGCACCTATGCAGGAGTCCTGACTTCGCTGAACAAACACGTGTCTGGAAGGGCCCTCCCCGTCGTAACTCGAGAATATACCCCAGGTTCCGGCCGCAACTCGAGAAAAACCATGAGACTTCCCCCTCGCTGCGAGATGAGGCCCGATTCCCCTGCCCTGCGTGCAGAACTATTCCGTTTTCCACATCAAACGTGAAAGGAACCTTGATTTCCTTGATGGCACTCCAGAGAAAACCCAAGTTCACTGTCTCAAGTGTAGAGGGATCCTGAGGTCACTGGAGCAACACGAAAGGGCTCCGTGGACCACAAATCAACTCGAGATGAGAGCTTAGTCCCAGGCTTCGACTCAAGAGGAATACCAACTTTCCACAAGCACCTCAAGAGGAGGCTTCTCTCACCTACAGGTATGTGAGAGGGCCCCTGAGTTTGTTGCCTCAAGTGGAATGGACACCGAGATGCTCTGACTCGAAGTAAGGCCGGATATCTCTGCAATGAATTGAATGCAGGCTCGTCTTGCATCTCCCAAGACGAAGGGATGTCTGAATCCCCTGTGGAGACGACAGAGAAAGACCTGGTCCTCCGCCTCAACACGACCGGAGGCCTCACATCCTTTGAAAACTCGAGAGGTCTGTGGAAATCAATGCTTCCAAAGGAGACGATGCCTGACTCTTCTTGAAAATGGATAGGAGTAACAGGATCCCTGTGGCACGTGGAAAGGGACCCTGGGTCTCCCGCCTCACGTGGAGACGCGTCCCAATTGCCATGCCAAGCCTCGAGGAGAATCCCAAAGTGTCCCTCGCACCTAGGCAGGAATCCTGACGTCGCTGAACAAACACGTGTCTGGAAGGGCCCTCCCCGTCGTAACTCGAGAATATACCCCAGGTTCCGGCCGCAACTCGAGAAAAACAATGAGACTTCCCCCTCGCCGCGAGATGAGGCCTGATTCCCCTGCACTGCGTGCAGAGCAATTCCGTGTTCCACATCAAACGTGAAAGGAGCCTTGATTTCCTTCATGGCACTCCAGAGAAAACCCAAGATCACTGTCTCAAGTCTAGAGGGATCCTGAGGTCACTGGAGCAACACGAAATTTCTCCGTGAACCCCAAATCAACTCGAGATGAGAGCTTAGTCCCTGACTTCGACTAAAGAGGAATACCAACTTTCCACAAGCACCTCAAGAGGAGGCTTCTCTCAGCTACAGGTGTGTGAGAGGGACCCTGAGTTTGTGGCCTCAATTGGAATGGACACCGAGATGCTCTGACTCGAAGTAAGGCCGGATATCCCTGCAGTGAATTGAATGCAGATTCGTCTTGCATCTCCCCTGACGAAGGGATGTCTGAATCCCCTGTGGACACCACAGAGAAAAACCTACTTCTCCGCCTCATCGCGACCGGAGGCCTCACATCCTTTGAAAACTCCAGAGGTGCGCGGAGATCAATGATTCCAAAGGAGACGATGCCTGACTCCTCTTGAAAATGGATAGGAGTCCCAGGATCCCTGTGGCACGTGGAAAGGGACCCTTGGTCTCCCGCCTCACGTGGAGACGCGTCCCAATTGCCATGCCAAGACTCGAGGAGAATCCCGAGGTGTCCCTCGCACCTAGACAGGAGTCCTGACGTCGCTGAACAAACACGTGTCTGGAAGGGCCCTCCCCGTCGTAACTCGAGAATATACCCCAGGTTCCGGCCGCAACTCGAGAAAAATCATGAGACTTCCCCCTCGCCGCGAGATGAGGCCCGATTCCCCTGCAATGCGTGCAGAGCAATTCCGTGTTCCACATCAAACGTGAAAGGAGCCTTGATTTCCTTGATGGCACTCCAGAGAAAACCCAAGATCACTGTCTCAAGTCTAGAGGGATCCTGAGGTCACTGGAGCAACACGAAAGGGCTCCATGGACCCCAAATCAACTCGAGATGATAGTTTAGTCCCTGGCTTCGAGTCAAGAGGAATATCAACTTTCCACAAGCACCTCAATAGGAGGCTTCTCTCAGCTACTGGTATGTGAGAGGGCCCTGAGTTTGTGGCCTCAAGTGGAATGGACACTGAGATGCTCTGACTCGAAGAAAGGCCGGATATCCCTGCAGTGAATTGAATGCAGGCTCGTCTTGCATCTCCCAAGACGAAGGGTTGTCTGAATCCCCTGTGGAGACCACAGAGAAAGGCCTAGTCCTCCACCTCAATGCAACCGGAGGCCTCATATCCTTTGAAAACTCGAGAGGTCTGCGGAGATCAGTACCTCCGAAGGAGACGATGCCTGACTCCTCTTGAAAATGGATAGGAGTCCCAGGATCCCTGTGGCACGTGGAAAGGGACCCTGGGTCTCCCGCCTCACGTGGAGACACGTCCCAATTGCCATGCCAAGACTCGAGGAGAATCCCGAGGTGTCCCTCGCACCTAGGCAGGAGTCCTGACGTCGATGAAGAAACACGTGTCTGGAAGGGCCCTCCCCATCGTAACTCGAGAATATACCCCAGGGTCCGGCCGCAACTCGAGAAAAACCATGAGACTTCCCCCTCGCCGCGAGATGAGGCCCGATTCCCCTGCACTGCGTGCAGAGCAATTCCGTGTTCCACATCAAACGGGAAAGGAGCCTTGATTTCCTTGATGGCTCTCCAGAGAAAACCCAAGATCACTGTCTGAAGTCTAGAGGGATCCTGAGGTCACTGGAGCAACACGAAAGGGCTCCGTGGACCCCAAATCAACTCGACATGAGAGCTTAGTCCCTGGCTTCTACTCAAGAGGAATACCAACTTTCCACAAGCACCTCAAGAGGAGGCTTCTCTCAGCTACAGGTATGTGAGAGGGACCCTGAGTTTGTGGCCTCAAGTGGAATGGACACCGAGATGCTCTGACTCGAAGTAAGGCCGGATATCCCTGCAGTGAATTGAATGCAGGCTCGTCTTGCATCTCCCAAGACGAAGGGATGTCTGAATCCCCTGTGGAGACCACAGAGAAAGACCTCATTCTCCGCCTCTTCGCGACCGGAGGCCTCACATCCTTTGAAAACTCGAGAGGTCCGCGGAGATCAATGCTTCCAAAGGAGACGATGCCTGACTCCTCTTGAAAATGGATAGGAGTCCCAGGATCCCTATGGCACGTGGAAAGGGACCCTGGGTCTCCCGCCTCAAGTGGAGACGCGTCCCAATTGCCATGCCAAGACTCGAGGAGAATCCCGAGGTGTCCCTCGCACCTAGGCAGGAGTCCTGACGTCGCTGAACAAACACGTGTCTGGAAGGGCCCTCCCCGTCGTAACTCGAGAATATACCCCAGGGTCCGGCCGCAAGTCGAGAAAAACCATGAGACTTCCCCCTCGCCGCGAGATGAGGCCCGATTCCCCTGCACTGCGTGCAGAGCAATTCCGTGTTCCACATCAAACGTGAAAGGAGCATTGATTTCCTTGATGGCACTCCAGAGAAAACCCAAAGTCACTGTCTCAAGTCTAGAGGGATCCTGAGGTCACTGGAGCAACACGAAAAGGCTCCGTGGACCACAAATCAACTCGAGATGATAGCTTAGTCGCTGGATTCGACTCAAGACGAATACCAAGTTTCCACAAGCACCTCAAGAGGAGGCTTCTCTCAGCTACAGGTATGTGAGAGGGACTCTGAGTTTGTGGCCTCAAGTGGAATGGACACCGAGATGCTCTGATTCGAAGTAAGGCCGGATATCCCTGCAGTGAATTGAATGCAGGCTCGTCTTGCATCTCCCAAGACGAAGGGATGTCTGAATCCCCGGTGGAGACCACAGAGATAGTCCTAGTTCTCCGCCTCATCGCTACCAGAGGCCTCACATCCTTTGAAAACTCGAGAGGTCTGCGGAGATCAATGCTTCCAAAGGACACGATGCCTGACTCCTCTTGAAAATGGATAGGAGTCCCAGGAACACTGTGGCACATGGAAAGGGACCCTGGGTCTCCCGCCTCACGTGGAGACGCGTTCCAATTGCCATGACAAGACTCGAGGAGAATCCCGAGGTGTCCCTCGCACCTAGGCAGGAGTCCTGACGTCGCTGAACAAACACGTGTCTGGAAGGGCCCTCCCCGTCGTAACTCGAGAATATACCCCAGGTTCCGGCCGCAACTCGAGAAAAACCATGAGACTTCCCCCTCGCCGAGGGATGAGGCCCAATTCCCCTGCACTGTGTGCCGAGCAATTCCGTGTTCCACATCAAACATGATAGGAGCCTTGAATTCCTTGATGGCACTCCAGAGAAAACCCAAGATCACTGTCTCCAGTCTAGAGGGATCCTGAGGTCACTGGAGCAACACGAAAGGGCTCCTTGGACCCCAAATCAACTCGAGATGAGAGCTTAGTCCCTGCATTCGACTCAAGAGGAATACCAACTTTCAACAAGCACCTCAAGAGGAGGCTTCTCTCAGCTACAGGTATGTGAGAGGGACCCTGAGTTTGTGGCCTCAAGTGGAATGGACACCGAGATGCTCTGACTCGCAGTAAGGCCGAATATCCCTGCAGTGAATTGAATACAGGCTGGTCTTGCATCTCCCAATACGAAGGGATGTCTGAATCCCCTGTGGAGACAACAGAGAAAGACCTAGTCCTCCGCCTCATCGCTACCGGAGGCCTCACATCCTTTGAGAACTTGAGAGGTCGGCAGAGATCAATGCTTCTAAAGGTGACGATGCCTGACTCCTTTTGAAAATGGATAGGAGTCCCAGGATCCCTGTGGCACGTGGAAAGGGACCCTGGGTCTCCCGCCTCATTTGGAGACGCGTCTCAATTGCCATGCCAAGACTCGAGGAGAATCCCAAGGTGTCCCTCGCACCTAGGCTGGAGTCGTGACGTCGCTGAATAAACACGTGTCTGGAAGGGCCCTCCCCGTCGTAACTCGAGATTATACCCCAGGTTCTGGCCGCAACTCGAGAAAAACCATGAGACTTCCCCCTCGCCACGAGATGAGGCCCGATTCCCCTGCACTGCGTGCAGAGCAATTCCGTGTTCCACATCAAACGTGAAAGGAGCCTTGATTTCCTTGATGGCACTCCAGAGAAAACTCAAGATCACTGTCTCAAGTCTAGAGGGATCCTGAGGTCACTGTAGCAAAAATAAAGGGCTCCGTGGACCACAAATCAACTCGAGATGAGAGTTTAATCCCTGGCTTCGACTCAAGAGGAATACCAACTTTCCACAAGCACCTCAAGAGGAGGCTTCTCTCAGCTACAGGTATGTGAGAGGGACCCTGAGTTTGTGGCCTCAAGTGGAATGGACACCGAGATGATCGACTCGAAGTAAGGCCGGATAGCCATGCAGTGAATTGAATGGAGGCTCGTCTTGCATCTCCCAAGACGGAGGGATGTCTGAATCCCCTGTGGAGACCACAGAGAAAGACCTAGTTCTCTGCCTAATCGCGACCAGAGGCCTCACATCCTTTGAAAACTCGAGAGGTCCGCGGAGTTCAATGCTTCCAAAGGAGACGATGCCTGACTTCTCTTGAAAATGGATAGGAGTCCCAGGATCCCTGTGGCACGTGGAAAGGGACCCTGGGTCTCCCGCCTCACGTGGAGACGCGTCCCAGTTGCCATGCCAAGACTCGAGGAGAATCCCGAGGTGTCCCTCGCACCTAGCAGGAGTGCTGACGTCGCTGAACAAACAACTGTCTGGAAGTGCCCTCCCCGTCATAACTCGAGAATATACCTCAGGTTCCGGCCGCAACTCGAGAAAAACCATGAGACTTTCCCCTCGCCGCGAGATGAGTCCCGATTCCACTGCACTGCGTGCAGAGGAATTCCGTGTTCCACATCAAACGGGAAAGGAGCCTTGATTTCTTTGATGGCACTCCAGAGAAAACCCAAGATCACTGGCTCAAGTCTATAGGGATCCTGAGTTCACTGGAGCAACACTAAAGAGCTCCGTGGATGCCAAATCAACTCGAGATGAGTGCTTAGTCCCTGGCTTCGACTCAAGAGGAATACCACCTTTCCACAAGCACCTCAAGAGGAGGCTTCTCTCAGCTACAGGTATGTGAGAGGGACCCTGAGTTTGTGGCCTCAAGTGGAATAGACACCGAGATGCTCTGACTCGAAGTAAGGCCGGATATGCCTGCAGTGAATTGAATGCAGGCTCGTCTTGCATCTCCCAAGACGAAGGGATGTCTGAATCCCCTGTGGAGACCACAGAGAAAGACCTAGTCCTCCGCCTCAACGCGACCGGAGGCCTCACATCCTTTGAAAACTCGAGATGTCCCCGGAGATCAATGCTTCCAAAGGAGACGATGCCTGACTCCTCTTGAAAATGGATAGGAGTCCCAGGATACCTGTGGCACGTGGAAAGGGACCCTGGGTCTCCCGCCTCACGTGGAGACGCGTTCCAATTGCCATGCCAAGACTCGAGGAGAATCCCGAGGTGTCCCTCGCACCTAGGCAGGAGTCCTGACGTCGCTGAACAAACACGTGTCTGGAAGGGCCCTCCCCGTCGTAACTCGAGAATATACCCCAGGTTCCGGCCGCAACTCGAGAAAAACCATGAGACTTCCCCCTCGCCGAGGGATGAGGCCCAATTCCCCTGCACTGTGTGCCGAGCAATTCCGTGTTCCACATCAAACATGATAGGAGCCTTGAATTCCTTGATGGCACTCCAGAGAAAACCCAAGATCACTGTCTCCAGTCTAGAGGGATCCTGAGGTCACTGGAGCAACACGAAAGGGCTCCTTGGACCCCAAATCAACTCGAGATGAGAGCTTAGTCCCTGCATTCGACTCAAGAGGAATACCAACTTTCAACAAGCACCTCAAGAGGAGGCTTCTCTCAGCTACAGGTATGTGAGAGGGACCCTGAGTTTGTGGCCTCAAGTGGAATGGACACCGAGATGCTCTGACTCGCAGTAAGGCCGAATATCCCTGCAGTGAATTGAATACAGGCTCGTCTTGCATCTCCCAAGACGAAGGGATGTCTGAATCCCCTGTGGAGACAACAGAGAAAGATCTAGTCCTCCGCCTCATCGCTACCGGAGGCCTCACATCCTTTGAGAACTTGAGAGGTCGGCAGAGATCAATGCTTCTAAAGGTGACGATGCCTGACTCCTTTTGAAAATGGATAGGAGTCCCAGGATCCCTGTGGCACGTGGAAAGGGACCCTGGGTCTCCCGCCTCATTTGGAGACGCGTCTCAATTGCCATGCCAAGACTCGAGGAGAATCCCAAGGTGTCCCTCGCACCTAGGCTGGAGTCGTGACGTCGCTGAATAAACACGTGTCTGGAAGGGCCCTCCCCGTCGTAACTCGAGATTATACCCCAGGTTCGGGCCGCAACTCGAGAAAAACCATGAGACTTCCCCCTCGCCACGAGATGAGGCCCGATTCCCCTGCACTGCGTGCAGAGCAATTCCGTGTTCCACATCAAACGTGAAAGGAGCCTTGATTTCCTTGATGGCACTCCAGAGAAAACCCAAGATCACTGTCTCAAGTCTAGAGGGATCCTGAGGTCACTGTAGCAAAAATAAAGGGCTCCGTGGACCACAAATCAACTCGACATGAGAGTTTAATCCCTGGCTTCGACTCAAGAGGAATACCAACTTTCCACAAGCACCTCAAGAGGAGGCTTCTCTCAGCTACAGGTATGTGAGAGGGACCCTGAGTTTGTGGCCTCAAGTGGAATGGACACCGAGATGATCGACTCGAAGTAAGGCCGGATAGCCATGCAGTGAATTGAATGGAGGCTCGTCTTGCATCTCCCAAGACGGAGGGATGTCTGAATCCCCTGTGGAGACCACAGAGAAAGACCTAGTTCTCTGCCTAATCGCGACCAGAGGCCTCACATCCTTTGAAAACTCGAGAGGTCCGCGGAGTTCAATGCTTCCAAAGGAGACGATGCCTGACTTCTCTTGAAAATGGATAGGAGTCCCAGGATCCCTGTGGCACGTGGAAAGGGACCCTGGGTCTCCCGCCTCACGTGGAGACGCGTCCCAGTTGCCATGCCAAGACTCGAGGAGAATCCCGAGGTGTCCCTCGCACCTAGCAGGAGTGCTGACGTCGCTGAACAAACAACTGTCTGGAAGTGCCCTCCCCGTCATAACTCGAGAATATACCTCAGGTTCCGGCCGCAACTCGAGAAAAACCATGAGACTTTCCCCTCGCCGCGAGATGAGTCCCGATTCCACTGCACTGCGTGCAGAGGAATTCCGTGTTCCACATCAAACGGGAAAGGAGCCTTGATTTCTTTGATGGCACTCCAGAGAAAACCCAAGATCCCTGGCTCAAGTCTATAGGGATCCTGAGTTCACTGGAGCAACACTAAAGAGCTCGTGGATGCCAAATCAACTCGAGATGAGTGCTTAGTCCCTGGCTTCGACTCAAGAGGAATACCACCTTTCCACAAGCACCTCAAGAGGAGGCTTCTCTCAGCTACAGGTATGTGAGAGGGACCCTGAGTTTGTGGCCTCAAGTGGAATAGACACCGAGATGCTCTGACTCGAAGTAAGGCCGGATATGCCTGCAGTGAATTGAATGCAGGCTCGTCTTGCATCTCCCAAGACGAAGGGATGTCTGAATCCCCTGTGGAGACCACAGAGAAAGACCTAGTCCTCCGCCTCAACGCGACCGGAGGCCTCACATCCTTTGAAAACTCGAGATGTCCCCGGAGATCAATGCTTCCAAAGGAGACGATGCCTGACTCCTCTTGAAAATGGATAGGAGTCCCAGGATACCTGTGGCACGTGGAAAGGGACCCTGGGTATCCCGCCTCACGTGGAGACGCGTCCCAATTGCCATGCCAAGACTCGAGGAGAATCCCGAGGTGTCCCTCGCACCTAGGCAGGAGTCCTGACGTCGCTGAACAAACACGTGTCTGGAAGGGCCCTCCCCGTCATAACTCGAGAATATACCCCAGGTTCCGGCCGCAACTCGAGAAAAACCATGAGACTTCCCCCTCGCCGCGAGATGAGGCCCGATTCCCCTGCACTGCGTGCAGAGCAATTCCGTGTTCCACATCAAACGTGAAAGGAGCCTTGATTTCATTGATGGCACTCCAGAGAAAACCCAAGATCACTGTCTCAAGTCTAGAGGGATCCTGAGGTCACTGGAGCAACACGAAAGGGCTCCGTGGACCCAAATCAACTCGAGATGAGAGCTTAGTCCCGGGCTTCGACTCAAGAGGAATATCAACTTTCCACAAGCACCTCAAGAGGAGGCTTCTCTCAGCTACAGGTATGTGAGAGGTACCCTGAGTTTGTGGCCTCAAGTGGAATGGACACCGAGATGCTCTGACTCGAAGGAAGGCCGGACATCCCTGCAGTGAATTGAATGCAGGCTTGTCTTGCATCTCCCACGACGAAGGGATGTCTGAATCCCCTGTGGAGACCACAGAGAAAGACCTAGTTCTCCACCTCATCGTGACCGGAGGCCTCACGTCCTTTGAAAACTCGAGAGTTCCGCGGAGATCAATGCTTCCAAAGGAGACGATGCCTGACTCCTCTTGAAAATGGATAGGAGTCCCAGGATCCCTGTGGCACGTGGAAAGGGACACTAGGTCTCCCGCCTCACGTGGAGACCCGTCCCAATGGCCATGCCAAGACTCGAGGAGAATCCCAAGGTGTCCCTCGCACCTAGGCAGGAGTCCTGACGTTGCTGAACAAACACGTGTCTGGAAGGGCCCTCCCCGTCGTAACTCGAGAATATACCCCAGGTTCTGGCCGCAACTCGAGAAAAACCATGAGACTTCCCCCTCGCCGCGAGATGAGGCCCGATTCCCCTGCACTGCGTGCAGAGCAATTCCATGTTCCACATCAAACATGAAAGGAGACTTGATTTCCTTGATGGCACTCCAGAGAACACCCAAGATCACTGTCTCAAGTCTAGAGGGATCCTGAGGTCACTGTAGCAACATGAAAGGGCTCCGTGGACACCAAATCATCTCGAGATGATAGCTTCGTCCCTGGTTTCGACTCAAGAGGAATACCCACTTTCCACAAGCACCTCAAGAGGAGGCTTCTCTCAGCTACAGATATTTGAGAGGGACCCTGATTTTGTGGCCTCAAGTGGAATGGACACCGAGATGCTCTGACTCGAAAGAAGGGCGGATATCCCTGCAGTGAATTGAATGCAGGCTCGTCTTGCATCTCCCACGACGAAGGGATGTCTGAATCCCCTGTGGAGACCATAGAGAATAACCTAGTTCTCCGCCTCATCGTGACCGGAGGCCTCACGTCCTTTGAAAACTCGAGAAGTCCGCGGAGATCAATGCTTCCAAAGGAGACGATGCCTGACTACTCTATAAAATGGATAGGAGTCCCAGGATCCCTGTGGAACGTGGAAAGCGACCCTGGGTCTCCCGCCTCACGTGGAGACGCGTCCAAATGGCCATGCCAAGACTCGAGGAGAATCCCGAGCTGTCCCTCGCACCTAGGCAGGAGTCCTGACGTCGCTGAAGAAACACGTGTCTGGAAGGGCCCTCCCCGTCTTAACTCGAGAATATACCCCAGGTTCCGGCCGCAACTCGAGAAAAACCATGAGAATTCCCCCTCGCCACGAGATGAGGCCGATTCCCCTGCACTGCGTGCAGAGCAATTCCGTGTTCCACATCAAACATTAAAGGAGCCTTTATTTCCTTAAAGGCACTCCAGAGAACACTCAATATCACTGTCTCAAGTCTAGAGGGCTCCTGAGGTCACTGTAGCAACACGAAAGGGCTCCTTGGACCCCAAATCAACTCGAGATGATAGCTTCTTCCCTGGCTTCGACTCAAGAGGAATACCAACTTTCCACAAGCACCTCAAGAGGAGGCTTCTCTCAGCTACAGGTATGTGAGAGGGACCCTGAGTTAGTGGCCTCAAGTGGAATGGACACCGAGATGCTCTGACTCGAAGGAAGGCCGGATATCCCTGCAGTGAATTGAATGCAGGCTCGTCTTGCATCTCCCTCGACGAAGGGTGTCTGAATCCCCTGTGGAGACCACAGAGAAAGACCTAGTTCTCCGCCTCATCGCGACCGGAGGCCTCACGTCCTTTGAAACCTCGAGAGGTCCGCAGAGATCAATGTTTCCAAAGGAGACGATGCCTGACTCCATTTGAAAATGGATAGTAGTCCCAGGATCCCTGTGGCACGTGGAAAGGGAGCCTGGGTCTCCCGCCTCACGTGGATACACGTCCCAAAGGCCATGCCAAGACTTGAGGAGAATCCCGAGGTGTCGCTCGCACCTAGGCAGGAGTCCTGACGTCGCTGAAGAAACACGTGTCTGGAAGGGCCCTCCCCGTCGTAACTCGAGAATATACCCCAGGTTCCGCCCGCAACTCGAGAAAAACCATGAGACTTCCCCCTCGCCGCGAGATGAGGCCCGATTCCCCTGCACTGCGTGCAGAGCAATTCCGTGTTCCACATCAAACATGAAAGGAGCCTGGATTTCCTTCATGGCACTCCAGAAAACATCCAAGATCACTGTCTCAAGTCTAGAGGGATCCTGAGGTCACTGTAGCAACACGAAAGGGCTCCATGGACCCCAAATCAACTCGAGATGAGAGCTTCGTCCCTGGCTTCGACTCAAGAGGAATACCCACTTTCCACAAGAACCTCAATAGGAGGCTACTCTCAGCTACAGGTATGTGAGAGGGACCCTGAGTTTGTGGCCTCAAGTGGAATGGACACCGAGATGCTCTGACTCGAAGGAAGGCCGGATATCCCTGCAGTGAATGAATGCAGGTTCGTCTTGCATCTCCCACGACGAAGGGATGTCTGAATCCCCTGTGGAGACCACAGAGAAAGACCTAGTTCTATGCCTCATCGCGACCGGAGGCCTCACGTCTTTTGAAACCTCGAGAGGTCCGCGGAGATCAATGCTTCCAAAGGAGACGATGCCTTACTCCTCTTGAAAATGGATAGGAGTCCCAGGATCCCTGTGGCACGTGGAAAAGGACCCTGGGTCTCCCGCCTCACGTGGAGACGCGTCCCAATGGCCATGCCAAGACTCGAGGAGAATCCCGAGGTGTCCCTCGCACCTAGGCAGGAGTCCTGACGTCGCTGAAGAAACACGTGTCTGGAAGGGCCCTCCCCGTGGTAAGTCGAGAATATACCCCAGGTTCCGGCCTCAACTCGAGAAAAACCATGAGACTTCCCCTTCGCCGCGAGATGAGGCCCGATTTCCCTGCACTGCGTGCAGAGCAATTCCGTGTTCCACATCAAACATGAAAGGAGCCTTGATTTCCTTGATGGCACTCCAGAGAACACCCAAGATCACTGTCTCAAGTCTAGAGGGATCCTGAGGTCACTGTAGCAACACAAAAGGGCTCCGTGGACCCCAAATCAACTCGAGATGAGAGCTTCTTCCCTGGCTTCGACTCAAGAGGAATACCCACTTTCCACAAGCACATCAAGAGGAGGTTTCTCTCAGCTACAGGTATGTGAGAGGGACCCTGAGTTTGTGGCCTCAAGTGGAATGGACACCGAGATGCTCTGACTCGAAGGAAGGCCGGATATCCGTGCAGTGAATTGAATGCAGGCTCGTCTTGCATCTCCCAAGACGAAGGGATGTCTGAATCCCCTGTGGAGACCACAGAGAAAGACCTAGTTCTCCACCTCCTCGCGACCGGAGGCCTCACGTCCTTTGAAAACTCGAGAGGTCCGCGGAGATCAATGCTTCCAAAGGAGACAATGCCTGACTCCTCTTTAAAAAGGATAGGAGTCCCAGGATCCCTGTGGCACGTGGAAAGGGACCCTGGGTCTCCCGCCTCACGTGGAGACGCGTCCCAATGGCCATGCCAAGACTCGAGGAAAATCCCGAGGTGTCCCTCGCACCTAGGCAGGAGTCCTGAAATCGCTGAACAAACACGTGTCTGGAAGGGCCCTCCCCGTCGTAACTCGAGAATATACCCCAGGTTCCGGCCGAAACTCGAGAAAAACAATGAGACTTCCCCCTCGCCGTGAGATGAGGCCCGATTCCCCTGCACTGCGTGCAGAGCAATTACGTGTTCCACATCAAACGTGAAAGGAGCCTTGATTTCCTTGATGGCACTCCAGAGAAAACCCAAGATCACTGTCTCAAGTCTAGAGGGATCCTGAGGTCAATGGAGCAACACGAAAGGGCTCCGTGGACCCCAAATCAACTCGAGATGAGAGCTTAGTCCCTGGCTTCGACTCAAGAGGAATACCAACTTTCCACAAGCACCTCAAGAGGAGGCTTCTCTCAGTTACAGGTATGTGAGAGGGACACTGAGTTTGTGGCCTCAAGTGGAATGGACACCGAAATGCTCTGACTCGAAGTAAGGCCGGATATCCCTGCAGTGAATTGAATGCAGGCTCGTCTTGCATCTCCTAAGATGAAGGGATGTCTGAATCCGCTGTGGAGACGACAGAGAAAGACCTAGTCCTCCGCCTCATCGCGACCGAAGGCCTCACATCCTTTTAAAACTCGAGAGGTGGGCGGAGATCAATGCTTCCAAAGGAGACGATGCCTGACTCTTCTTGAAAATGGATAGGAGATCCAGGATCCCTGTGGCACGTGGAAAGGGACCCTGGGTCTCCCGCTTCACGTGGAGACGCGTCCCAATTGCCATGCCAAGACTCGAGGAGAATCCCGAGGTGTCCCTCGCACCTAGGCAGGAGTCCTGACGTCGCTGAACAAACACGTGTCTGGAAGAGCCCTCCCCGTCGTAACTCGAGAATATACCCCAGGTTCCGGCCGCAACTCCAGAAAAACCATGAGACTTCCATCTCGCCGATAGATGAGGCTCGATTTCCCTGCACTGCGTGCAAAGCAATTCCGTGTTCCACATCAAGCCTGAAAGGAGCCTTGATTTCCTTGATGGCACTCCAGAGAAAACCCAAAGTCACTGTCTCACGTATAGAGGGATCCTGAGGCCACTGTAGCAGCATGAAAGGGCTCCGTGGACCCCAAATCAACTCGAGATGAGAGCTTAGTCCCTGGCTTCGACGTAAGAGGAATACCAACTTTCCACAAGCACCTCAAGAGGAGGTTTCTCTCAGCTACATGTATGTGAGAGGGACCCTGAGTTTGTGGCCTCAAGTGGAATGGACACCGAGATGCTCTGACTCGAAGTAAGGCCAGATATCCCTGCAGTGAATTGAATGCAGGCTCGTCTTCCATCTCCAAAAACGAAGGGATGTCTGAATCCCCTGTGGAGGCCACAGAGAAAGACCTAGTCCTCCGCCTCATCGCGACCGGAGGCCTCACATCCTTTGAAAACTCGAGAGGTCCGCGGAGATTAATGCTTCCAAAGGAAACGATGCCTGACTCCTCTTGAAAATGGATAGGAGTCCCAGGATCCCTCTGGCACGTGGAAAGGGACGCTGGGTCTCCCGCCTCACGTGGAGACGCGTCCCAATTGCCAGGCCAATACTCGAGGAGAATCCCGAGGTGTCCCTCGCACCTAGGCAGGAGTCCTGACGTCGCTGAACAAACACGTGTCTGGAAGGGCCCTCCCCGTCGTAACTCGAGAATATACCCCAGGTTCCGGCCGCAACTCGAGAAAAACCATGAGACTTCCCCCTCGCCGTGAGATGAGGCCCGATTCCCCTGCACTGCGTGCAGAGCAATTCCGTGTTCCACATCAAACGTGAAAGGAGCCTTGATTTCCTTGATGGCACTTCAGAGAAAACCCAAGATCACTGTCTCAAGTCTAGAGGGATCCTGAGGTCACTGGAGCAACACGAAAAGCCTCCGTGGAACCTAAATCAACTCAAGATGAGAGCTTAGTCCCTGGCTTCGACTCAAGAGGAATACCAACTTTCCATAAGCACCTCAAGAGGAGGCTTCTCTCAGCAACAGGTATGTGAGAGGGACCCTGAGTTTGTGGCCTCAAGTGGAATGGACACCGAGATGCTCTGACTCGAAGTAAGGCCGGATATCCCTGCAGTGAATTGAATGCAGGCTCGTCTTGCATCTCCCAAGACGAAGGGATGTCTGAATCCCCTGTGGAGACCACAGAGAAAGACCTAGTTCCCCGCCTCATCGCGACCGGAGGCCTCACATCCTTTGAAAACTCGAGAGGTCCTCGGAGATCAATGCTTCCAAAGGAGGCGATGCCTGACTCCTCTTGAAAATTGTTAGGAGTCCCAGGATACCTCTCCACATGGACGGGGATTCTGGGTCTCCCGCTGCACGTGGAGACGCGTCCCAATGGCCATGCCAAGACTCGAGGAGAATCCCGAGGTGTCCCTCGCACCTAGGCAGGAGTCCTGACGTCGCTGAACAAACACGTGTCTGGAAGGGCCCTCCCCGTCGTAACTCGAGAATATACCCCAGGTTCCGGCCGCAACTCGAGAAAAACCATGAGACTTCCCCCTCGCCGCGAGATGAGGCCCGATTCCCCTGCACTGCGTGCAGAGCAATTCCGTGTTCCACATCAAACATGAAAGGAGCCTTGATTTCCTTGATGGCACTCCAGAGAACACCCAAGATCACTGTCTCAAGTCTAGAGGGATCCTGAGGTCACTGGAGTAACAAGAAAGGGCTCCGTGGACCCCAAATCAACTCGAGATGAGAGCTTAGTCCCTGGCTTCGACTCAAGAGGAATACCAACTTTCCACAAGCACCTCAAGAGGAGGCTTCTCTCAGCTACAGGTATGTGAGAGGGACCCTGAGTTTGTGGCCTCAAGTGGAATGGACACCGAGATGCTCTGACTCGAAGTAAGGCCGGATATCCCTGCAGTGAATTGAATGCAGGCTCGTCTTGCGTCTCCCAAGACGAAGGGATGTCTGAATCCCCTGTGGAGACCACAGAGAAAGACCTAGTCTCCGCCTCATCGCGAGTGGAGGCCTCACATCCTTTGAAAACTCTAGAGGTCCACGGAGATCAATGCTTCCAAAGGAGACGATGCCTGACTCCGCTTGAAAATTGATAGGAGTCCCAGGATCCCTGTGGCACGTGGAAAGGGACCCTGGGTCTCCCGCCTCACGTGGAGACGCGTCCCAATTGCCATGCCAAGACTCGAGGAGAATCCAGAGGTGTCCCTCGCACCTAGGCAGGAGTCCTGACGTCGCTGAACAAACACGTGTCTGGAAGGGCCCTCCCCGTCGTAACTCGAGAATATACCCCAGGTTCCGGCCGCAACTCGAGAAAAACCATGAGACTTCCCACTCGCCGCGAGATGAGGCCCGATTCCCCTGCACTACGTGCAGAGCAATTTCGTGTTCCACATCAAACGTGAAAGGAGCCTTGATTTCCTTGATGGCACTCCAGAGAAAACCCAAGATTACTGTCTCAAGTCTAGAGGGATCCTGAGGTCACTGGAGCAAGAAGAAAGGGCTCCGTGGACCCCAAATCAACTCGAGATGAAAGCTTAGTCCCTGGCTTCGACTCAAGACGAATACCAACTTTCCAAAAGCACCTCAAGAGGAGGCTTCTCACAGCTACAGGTATGTGAGAGGGACCCTGAGTTTGTGGCCTCAAGTAGAATGGACACCGAGATGCTCTGACTCGAAGTAAGGCCGGATATCCCTGCAGTGAATTGAATGCAGGCTCGTCTTCCATCTCGCAAGACGAAGGGATGTCTGAACCCGTGTGGAGGAAACAGAGAAAGACCTAGTCTTCCGCCTCACGTGACCGGAGGCCTCACATCCTTTGAAAACTCGAGAGGTCCACGGAGATCAATGCTTCCAAAGGAGACGATGCCTGACTCCTCTTGAAAATGGTTAGGAATCCCAGGATCCCTGTCCACATGGACGGGGACCCTGGGTCTCCCGCCTCACGTGGAGACGCGTCCCAATTTCCATGCCAAGACTCGTGGAGAATCCCGAAGTTTCCCTCGCACCTAGGCAGGAGTCCTGACGTCGCTGAACAATCACGTGTCTGGAAGGGCCCTCCCCGTCGTAACTCCAGAATATACCCCAGGTTCCGGCCGCAACTCGAGAAAAACCATGAGACTTCCCCCTCGCCGCGAGATGAGGCCCGATTCCCTTGCACTGCGTGCAGAGCAATTCCGTGTTCCACATCAAACGTGATAGGAGCCTTGATTTCCTTGATGGCACTCCAGAGAAACCCAAGATCACTGTCTCAAGTCTAGAGCGATCCTGAGGTCACTGGAGCAAAAAGAAAGGGCTCCGTGGACCCCAAATCAACTCGAGATGAGAGCTTAGTCCCTGGCTTCGACTCAAGAGGAATACCAACTTTCCACAAGCACCTCAATAGGAGGTTTCTCTCAGCTACAGGTATGTGAGAGGGACCCTGAGTTTGTGGCCTCAAGTGGAATGGACACCGAGATGCTCTGACTCAAAGTAAGGCCGGATATCCCTGCAGTGAATAGAATGCAGGCTCGCCTTGCATCTCCCAAGACGAAGGGATGTCTGAATCCCTTGTGGAGACCACAGAGAAAGACCTAGTTCTCCGCCTCATCGCGACCGGAATCCTCACATCCTTTGAAAACTCGAGAGGTGGGCGGAGATCAATGCTTCCAAAGGAGACGATGCCTGATTCCTCTGGAAAATGGATAGGAGTCCCAGGATCCCTGTGGCACGTGGAAAGGGACCCTGGGTCTCCCGCCTCACGTGGAGACGCATCCCAATTGCCATGCCAAGACCAGAGGAGAATCCCGAGGTGTCCATCGCACCTAGGCAGGAGTCCTGACGTCGCTGAACAAATACATTTCGGGAAGGGCCCTCCCCATCGTAACTCGAGAATATAAACCAGTTTCCGGCCGCAACTCGAGAAAAACCATGAGATTTCCCCCTCGCCGCGAGATGATGCACGATTCCCCTGCATTGCGTGCAGAGCAATTCGGTGTTCCACATCAAACGTGATAGGAGCCTTGATTTCCTTGATGGCACTCCAGAGAAAACCCAAGATCACTGTCTCAAGTCTAGAGGGATCCTGAGGTCACTGTAGCAACAAGAAAGGGCTCCGTGGACCCCAAATCAACTCGAGATAAGAGCTTAGTCCCTCACTTCGACTCATGAGGAATACCAACTTTCCACAAGCACCTCAAGAGGAGGCTTCTCTCAGCTACAGGTATGTGAGAGGGACCCTGAGTTTGTGGCCTCAAGTGGAATGGACACCGAGATGCTCTGACTCGAAGTAAGGCCGGATATCCCTGCAGTGAATTGAATGCAGGCTCGTCTTCCATCTCCCAAGACGAAGGGATATCTGAATCCCCTGTGGAGGCCACAGAGAAAGACCTAGTCCTCCGCGTCATCGCGACCGGAGGCCTCACATCCTTTGAAAACTCGAGAGGTCCGCGGAGATCAATGCTTCCAAAGGAGACGATGCCTGACTCCTCTTGAAAATGGATAGGAGTCCCAGAATCCCAGTGGCATGTGGAAAGGGACCCTGGGTCTCCCGCTTCACGTGGATACGCGTCCCAATTGCCATGCCAAGACTCGAGGAGAATCCCGAGGTGTCCCTCGCACCTAGGCAGGAGTCCTGATGTCGCTTAAAAAACACGTGTCTGGAAGGGCCCTCCCCGTCGTAACTCGAGAATATACCCCAGGTTCCGGCCGCAACTCGAGAAAAACCATGAGACTTCCCCCTCGCCGCGAGATGAGGCCCGATTCCCCTGCACTGCGCGCAGAGCAATTCCGTGTTCCTCATCAAACATGAAAGGAGCCTTGATTTCCTTGATGGCACTCCAGAGAAAACCCAAGATCACTGTCTCAAGTCTAGAGGGATCCTGAGGTCACTGGAGCAACACGAAAGGGCTCCGTGGAACCCAAATCAACTCGAGATGAGAGCTTATTCCCTGGCTTCGACTCAAGAGGAATACCAACTTTCCACAAGCACCTCAAGAGGAGGCTTCTCTCAGCTGCAGGTATGTGAGAGGGACCCTGAGTTTGTGGCCTCAAGTGGAATGGACACTGAGATGCTTTGACTTGAACTAAGGCTGGATATCCGTGCAGTGAATTGAATGCAGGCTCGTCTTCCATCTCCCAAGACGAAGGGATGTCTGAATCCCCTGTGGAGACCACAGAGAAAGACCTAGTCCTCCGCCTCATCGCGACCGGAGGCCTCACATCCTTTGAAAACTCGAGAGGTCCGCGGAGATCAATGCTTCCAAAGGAGACGATGCCTGACTCCGCTTGAAAATTGATAGGAGTCCCAGGATCCCTGTGGCACGTGGAAAGGGACTCTGGGTCTCCCGCCTCACGTGGAGACGCGTCCCAATTGCCATGCCAAGACTCGAGGAGAATACCGAGGTGTCCCTCGCACCTAGGCAGGAGTCCTGACGTCGCTGAACAAACACGTGTCTGGAAGAGCCCTCCCCGTCGTAACTCGAGAATATACCCCAGGTTCCGCCCGCAACTCGAGAAAAACCATGAGACTTCCCCCTCGCCGCGAGATGAGGCCCGATTCCCCTGCACTGCGTGCAGAGCAATTCCGTGTTCTACATCAAACGTGAAAGGAGCCTTGATTTCCTTGATGGCACTCCAGAGAAAACCCAAGATCACTGTCTCAAGTCTAGAGGGATCCTGATGTCACTGGAGCAACACGAAATTTCTGCGTGGACCCCAAATCAACTCGAGATGAGAGCTTAGTCCCTGGCTTCGACTAAAGAGGAATACCAACTTTCCACAAGCACCTCAAGAGGAGGCTTCTTTCAGCTACAGGTATGTGAGAGGGACCCTGAGTTTGTGGCCTCAAGTGGAATGGACACCGAGATGCTCTGACTCGAAGTAAGGCCGGATATCCCTGCAGTGAATTGAATGCAGGCTCGTCTTCCATCTCCCAAGACGAAGGGATGTCTGAATCCCCTGTGGAGGCCACAGAGAAAGACCTAGTCCTCCGCCTCATCGCGACCGGAGACCTCACATCCTTTGAAACCTCTAGAGGTCTGCGGAGATCAATGCTTCCAAAGGAGTCGATGCCTGACTCTTCTTGAAAATGGATAGGAGTCCCAGAATCCCTGTGGCACGTGCAAAGGGACCCTGGGTCTCCCGCCTCACGTGGAGACGCGTCCCAATTGCCATGACAAGACTCGAGGAGAATCCCGAAGTGTCCCTCGCACCTAGGCAGGAGTCCTGACGTCGCTGAACAAACACGTGTCTGGAAGGGCCCTCCCCGTTGTAACTCGAGAATATACCCCAGGTGCCGGCCGCAACTCGAGAAAAACCATGAGACTTCCCCCTCGCCGCCAGATGAGGCCCGATTCCCCTGCACTGCGTGCAGAGCAATTCTGTGTTCCACATCTAACGTGAAAGGAGCCTTGATTTCCTTGATGGCACTTCAGAGAAAACCCAAGATCACTGTCTCAAGTCTAGAGGGATCCTGAGGTCACTGGAGCAACACGAAAAGCCTCTGTGGAACCCAAATCAACTCAAGATGAGAGCTTAGTCCCTGGCTTCGACTCAAGAGGAATACCAACTTTCCATAAGCACCTCACGAGGAGGCTTCTCTCAGCAACAGGTATGTGAGAGGGACCCTGAGTTTGTGGCCTCAAGTGGAATGGACACCGAGATGCTCTGACTCGATGTAAGGCCGGATATCCCTGCAGTGAATTGAATGCAGGCTCGTCTTGCATCTCCCAAGACGAAGGGATGTCTGAATCCCCTGTGGAGACCACAGAGAAAGATCTAGTTCCCCGCCTCATGGCGACCGGAGGCCTCACATCCTTTGAAAACTCGAGAGGTCCTCGGAGATCAATGCTTCCAAAGGAGACGATGCCTGACTCGTCTTGAAAATTGTTAGGAGTCCCAGGATCCCTGTCCACATGGACGGGGATTCTGGGTCTCCCGCTGCACGTGGAGACGCGTCCCAATTGCCATGCCAAGACTCGAGGAGAATCCCGAGCTGTCCCTCGCACCTAGGCAGGAGTCCTGACGTCGCTGAACAAACACGTGTCTGGAAGGGCCCTCCCCGTCGTAACTCGAGAATATACCCCAGGTTCCGGCCGCAACTCGAGAAAAACCATGAGACTTCCCCCTCGCCGCGAGATGAGGCCCGATTCCCCTGCACTGCGTGCAGAGCAATTTCGTGTTCCACATCAAACGTGAAAGGAGCCTTGATTTCCTTGATGGCACTCCAGAGAAAACCCAAGATCACTGTCTCAAGTCTAGAGGGATCCTGAGGTCACTGGACCAACAGGAAAGGGCTCCGTGGACCCCAAATCAACTCGAGATGACAGCTTAGTCCCTGGATTAGACTCAAGAGGAATACCAACTTTCCACAAGCACCTCAAGAGGAGGCTTCTCTCAGCTACAGGTATATTTGAGGGACCCCGAGTTTGTGGCCTCAAGTGGAATGGACACCGAGATGCTCTGACTCGAAGTAAGGCCAGATATCCCTGCAGTGAATTGAATGCAGGGTCGTCTTGCATCTCCCAAGACGAAGGGATGTCTGAATCCCCTGTGGAGACCACAGAGAAAGACCTAGTCCTCCGCCTGATCGCGACCGGAGGCCTCACATCCTTTGAAAACTCGAGAGGTCTGCAGAGATCAATGCTTCCAAAGGAGACGATGCCCGACTCCTCTTGAAAATGGATAGGAGTCCCAGGATCCCTGTGGCACGTGGAAAGGGACCCTGGGTCTCCCGCCTCACGTGGAGACGCGTCCCAATTGCCATGCCAAGACTCGAGGAGAATCCCGAGGTGTCCCTCGCACCTAGGCAGGAGTCCTGACGTCGCTGAACAAACACGTGTCTGGAAGAGCCCTCCCCGTAGTAACTGCAGAATATACACGAGGTTCCGGCCGCAACTCGAGAAAAACCATGAGACTTCCCCCTCGCCCCGAGATGAGGCCCGATTCCCCTGCACTGCGGGCAGAGCAATTCCTTGTTCCACATCAAACGTGAAAGGAGCCTTGATTTCCTTGATGGCACTCCAGAGAAAACCCAAGATCACTGTCTCAAGTCTAGAGGGATCCTGAGGTCACTGGACCAACAGGAAAGGGCTCCGTGGACCCCAAATCAACTCGAGATGAGAGCTTAGTCTCTGGCTTCGACTAAAGAGGAATAGCAACCTTCCACAAGCACCTCAAGAGGAGGCTTCTCTCATCTACAGGTATGTTAGAGGGACCCTGAGTCTGTGGCCTCCAGTGGAATGGACACCGAGATGCTCTGACTCGAAGTAAGGCCGGATATCCCTGCAGTGAATTGAATGCAGGCTCGTCTTGTATGTCCCAAGACGAAGGGTTGTCTGAATCCCCTGTGGAGACCACAGAGAAAGACCTAGTTCCCCGCCTCATCGAGACCGGAGGCCTCACATCCTTTGAAAACTCGAGAGGTCCGTGGAGATCAATGCTTCCAAAGGAGAAGATGCCTGATTCTTCTTGAAAATGGATAGGAGTCCCAGGATCCCTGTGGCACGTGGAAAGGGACCCTGGGTCTCCCGCCTCACGTGGAGACGCGTCCCAATTGCCATGCCAAGATTCGAGGAGAATCCCGAGGTGTCCCTCGCACCTAGGCAGGAGTCCTGACATCGCAGAAAAAACACGTGTCTGGAAGGGCCCTCCCCGTCGTAACTCGAGAATATACCCGAGGTTCCGGCCGCAACTTGAGAAAAACCATGAGACATCCCCTTTGCCGCGAGTTGAGGCCCGATTCCCCTGCACTGCGTACAGAGCAATTCCGTGTTCCACATCAAACGTGAAAGGAGCCTTGATTTCCTTGATGGCACTCCAGAGAAAACCCAAGATCACTGTCTCAAGTCTAGAGGGATCCTGAGGTCACTGGAGCAACACGAAAGGGCTCCGTGGACCCCAAATCAACTCGAGATGAGAGCTTAGTCCCTGGCTTCGACTCAAGAGGAATACCAACTTTCCACAAGCACCTCAAGAGGAGGCTTCTCTCAGCTACAGGTATGTGAGAGCGCCCCTGAGTTTGTGGCCTCAAGTGGAATGGACACCGAGATGCTCTGACTCGAAGTAAGGCCGGATATCCCTGCACTGAATTGAATGCAGGCTCGTCTTGCATCTCCCAAGACGAAGGGATGTCTGAATACTCTGTGGAGACCACAGAGAAAAACCAAATTCTCCGCCTCATCGCGAGCGGAGGCCTAACATCCTTTGAAAAGTCGAGAGGTCCGCGGAGATCAATTCTTCCAAAGGAGACGATGCCTGACTCCTCT
This sequence comes from Dama dama, assembly GCF_033118175.1. Lineage (NCBI taxonomy): Eukaryota > Metazoa > Chordata > Mammalia > Artiodactyla > Cervidae > Dama > Dama dama. The sequence continues at coordinate 1,954,210 of NW_026870930.1, forward strand.
TGAAAATGGATAGGAGTCCCAGGATCCCTGTGGCACGTGGAAAGGGACCCTGGGTCTCCCGCCACAGGTGGAGACGCGTCCCAATTGCCATGCCAAGACCCGAGGAGAATCCCGAGGTGTCCCTCGCACCTAGGCAGGAGTCCTGACGTCGCTGAACAAACACGTATCTGGAAGGGCCCTCCTCGTCGTTACTCGAGAATATACCCCAGGTTCCGGCCACAACTCTAGAAAAACCATGAGATTTCCCCCTAGCCGCGGGTTGAGGCTTGATTCCCCTGCACTGCATGCAGAGCAATTCCGTGTTCCACATCAAACGTGAAAGGAGCCTTGATTTCCTTGATGGCACTCCAGAGAAAACCCAAGATCACTGTCTCAAGACTAGAGGGATCCTGAGGTCACTGGAGCAACACGAAAGGGCTCCGTGGACCCCAAATCAACTCGAGATGAGAGCTTAGTCCCTGGCTTCGACTCAAGAGGAATACCAACTTTCCACAAGCACCTCAAGAGGAGGCTTCTCTCAGCTACAGGTATATTTGAGGGACCCTGAGTTTGTGGCCTCAAGTGGAATGGACACCGAGATGCTCTGACTCGAATTAAGGCCGGATATCCCTGCAGTGAATTGAATGCAGTCTCGTCTTGCATCTCCCAAGACGAAGGGTTGTCTGAATCCCCTGTGGAGACCACAGAGAAAGACCTCGACCTCCACCTCATCGCGACCGGAGGCCTCACATCCTTTGAAAACTCGAGAGGTCCGCGGAGATCAATGCTTCCAAAGGAGACGATGCCTGACTCTTCTTGAAAATGGATAGGAGTCCCAGGATCCCTGTGGCACGTGGAAAGGGACCCTGGGTCTCCCTCCTCAGGTGGAGACGCGTCCCAATTGCCATGCCAAGACTCGAGGAGAATCCCGAGGTGTCCCTCGCACCTAGGCAGGAGTCCTGACGTCGCTGAACAAACACGTGCCTGGAAGGGCCCTCCCTGTCGTAACTCGAGAATATACCCCAGGTTCCAGCAGCAACTCGAGAAAAACCATGACACTTCCCCCTCGCCGCGAGATGAGGCCCGATTCCTCTGGACTGCGTGCAGAGCAATTCCTTCTTCCACATCAAACGTGAAAGGAGCCTTGATTTCCTTGATGGCACTCCAGAGAAAACCCAAGATCACTGTCTCAAGTCTAGAGGGATCCTGAGGTCACTGGAGCAACAGGAAAGGGCTCCGTGGACCCCAAATCAACTTGAGATGAGAGCTTAGTCCCTGGCTTAGACTCGAGAGGAATACCAACTTTCCACAAGCACCTCAAGAGGAGGCTTCTCTCATCTACAGGTATGTGAGAGGGACCCTGAGTTTGTGGCCTCAAGTGGAATGGACACCGAGATGCTCTGACTCGAAGTAAGGCCGGATATCCCTGCAGTGAATTGAATGCAGGCTCGTCTTGCATCTCCCAAGAAGAAGGGATGTCTGAATCCCCTGGGGAGACCACAGAGAAAGACCTAGTTCTCCGCCTCATCGCGACCAGAGGCCTCACATCCTTTGAAAACTCGAGATGTCCACGGAGATCAGTGCTTCCAAAGGAGACGATGCCTGACTCCTCTTGAAAATGGATAGGAGTCCCTGGATCCCTGTGGCACGTGGAAAGGGACACTGGGTCTCCGCCTCACGTGGAGACGCGTCCCAATTGCCATGCCAAGACTCGAGGAGAATCCCGAGTTGTCCCTCGCACCTAGGCAGGAGTCCTGTCGTCGCTGAACAAACACCTGTCTTGAAGGGCCCTCCCCGTCGTAACTCGAGAATATACCCCAGGTTCGGGCCGCAACTCAAGAAAAACCATGAGATTTCCCCCTCGCCGCGAGTTGAGGCCCGATTCCCCTGCACTGCATGCAGAGCAATTCCGTGTTCAACATCAAACGTGAAAGGAGCCTTGATTTCCTTGATGGCACTCCAGAGAAAACCCAAGATCACTGTCTCAAGTCTAGAGGGATCCTGAGGTCACTGGACCTACAGGAAAGGGCTCCATGGACCCCAAATCAACTCGAGATGAGAGCTTAGTCCCTGGCTTCGACTCAAGAGGAATACCAACTTTCCACAAGCACCTCAAGAGGAGGCTTCTCTCAGCTACATGTATGTGAGAGGGACCCTGAGTTTGTGGCCGGAAGTGGACTGGACACCGAGATGCTCTGACTCGAAATAAGGCCGGATATCCCTGCAGTGAATTGAATGCAGGCTCGTCTTGCATCTCCCAAGACGAAGGGTTGTCTGAATCCCCTGTGGAGACCACAGAGAAAGACCTCGTTCTCCGCCTCATCGAGACCGGAGGCCTCACATCCTTTGAAAACTCCAGAGGTCCGCGGAGATCAATGCTTCCAAAGGAGACGATGCCAGCCTCCTCTTGAAAATGGATAGGAGTCCCAGGATCCCTGTGGCACGTGGAAAGGGACACTGTGTCTCACGCCTCACGTGGAGACGCGTCCCAATTGCCAAGCCAAGACTCGAGGAGAATCCTGAGGTGTCCCTCGCACCTAGGGAGGAGTCCTGTCGTCGCTGAACAAACACGTGTCTGGAAGGGCCCTACCCGTCGTAACTCGAGAATATACCCCAGGTTCGGGCCGCAACTCGAGAAAAACCATGAGATTTCCTCCTCGCCGCGAGTTGAGGCCCGATTCCCCTGCACTGCATGCAGAGCAATTCTGTGTTCCACATCAAACGTGAAAGGAGCCTTGATTTCCTTGATGGCACTCCAGAGAAAACCCAAGATCGCTGTCTCAAGTCTAGAGGGATCCTGAGGTAACTGGAGCAACACAAAAGGGTTCCGTGGACCCCAAATCAACTCGAGATGAGAGCTTAGTCCCTGGCTTCGAGTCAAGAAGAATACCAACTTTCCACAAGCACCTCAAGAAGAGGCTTCTCTCAGCTACAGTTATGTGAGAGGGACCCTGAGTTAGTGGCCTCAAGTGGAATGGTCACCGAGATGCTCTGACTCGAAATAAGGCCGGATATCCCTGCAGTGAATTGAATGCAGGCTCGTCTTGCATCTCCCAAGACGAAGGGATGTCTGAATACGCTGTGGAGACCACAGAGAAAGACCGAGTTCTCCGCCTCATGGCGACCGGAGGCCTCACATCCTTTGAAAACTCGAGAGGTCCGCGGAGATCAATTCTTCCAAAGGAGACGATGCCTGACTCCTCTTGAAAATGGATAGGAGTCCCAGGATCCCTGTGGCACGTGGAAAGGGACCCTGGGTCTCCCGCCTCAGGTGAGACGCGTCCAAATTGCCATGCCAAGACTCGAGGAGAATCCCGAGGTGTCCCTCGCACCTAGGCAGGAGTCCTGACGTCGCTGAACAAACACATGTCTGGAAGGGCCCTACCCGTCGTAACTCGACAATATACCCCAGGTTCCGGCCGCAACTCGAGAAAAACCATGAGACTTCCCCTTCGCCGCGAGATGAGGCCCGATTCCCCTGCACTGCATGCAGAGCAATTCCGTGTTCCACATCAAACGTGAAAGGAGCCTTGATTTCCTTGATTGCACTCCAGAGAAAACCCAAGATCACTGTCTCAAGTCTAGAGGGATCCTGAGGTCGCTGGACCAACAGGAAAGGGCTCCGTGGACCCCAAATCAACTCGAGATGAGAGCTTAATCCCTGGCTTAGATTCAAGAGGAATAACAACGTTTCACAAGCACCTCAAGAGGAGGCTTCTCTCAGCTACATGTATGTGAGAGGGACCCTGAGTTTGTGGCCTCAAGTGGAATGGACACCGAGATGCTCTGACTCGAAGTAAGGCCGGATATCCCTGCAGTGAATTGAATGCAGGCTCGTCTTGCATCTCCCAAGACGAAGGGATGTCTGAATCCCCTGTGGAGACCACAGAGAAAGACCTCGTTCTCCGCCTCATCGAGACCGGAGGCCTCACATCCTTTGAAAACTCGAGAGGTCCGCGGAGATCAATGCTTCCAAAGAAGACGATGCCTGACTCTTCTTGAAAATGGATAGGAGTCCCAGGATCCCTGTGGCACGTGGAAAGGGACCCTGTGTCTCCCGCCTCATGTGGAGACGCATCCCAATTGCCATGCCAAGACTCGAGGAGAATCCCGAGGTGTCCCTCGCACCTAGGCAGGAGTCCTGACGTCGCTGAACAAACACGTATCTGGAAGGGCCCTCCTCGTCGTTACTCGAGAATATACCCCAGGTTCCGGCCACAACTCTAGAAAAACCATGAGATTTCCCCCTAGCCGCGAGTTGAGGCCCGATTCCCCTGCACTGCATGCAGAGCAATTCCGTGTTCCACATCAAACGTGAAAGGAGCCTTGATTTCCTTGATGGCACTCCAGAGAACACCCAAGATCACTGTCTCAAGTCTAGAGGGATCCTGAGGTCACTGGAGCAACACGAAAGGGCTCCGTGGACCCCAAATCAACTCGAGATGAGAGCTTAGTCCCTGGCTTCGACTCAAGAGGAATACCAACTTTCCACAAGCACCTCAAGAGGAGGCTTCTCTCCGCTACAGGTATATTTGAGGGACCCTGAGTTTGTGGCCTCAAGTGGAATGGACACCGAGATGCTCTGACTCGAATAAAGGCCGGATATCCCTGCAGTGAATTGAATGCAGTCTCGTCTTGCATCTCCCAAGACGAAGGGTTGTCTGTATCCCCTGTGGAGACCACAGAGAAAGACCTCGACCTCCGCCTCATCGCGACCGGAGGCCTCACATCCTTTGAAAACTCGAGAGGTCCGCGGAGATCAATGCTTCCAAAGGAGAAGATGCCTGACTCTTCTTGAAAATGGATAGGAGTCCCAGGATCCCTGTGGCACGTGGAAAGGGACCCTGGGTCTCCCGCCTCACGTGGAGACGCGTCCCAATTGCCATGCCAAGACTCGAGGAGAATCCCGAGGTGTCCCTCGCACCTAGGCAGGAGTCCTGACGTCGCTGAACAAACACGTGTCTGGAAGGGCCCTCCCCGTCGTAACTCGAGAATATACCCCAGGTTCCGGCCGCAACTCGAGAAAAACCATGAGACTTCCCCATCGCCGCGACATGAAGCGCGATTCCCCTGCAATGCGTGCAGAGCAATTCCGTGTTCCACATCAAACGTGAAAGGAGCCTTGATTTCCTTGAGGCACTCCCGAGAAAACCCAAGATCACTGTCTTAAGTCTAGAGGGATCCTGAGGTCACTGTAGCAACACGAAAGGTCTCCGTGGACCCCAAATCAACTCGAGATGAGAGCTTAGTCCCTGGCTTCGAGTCAAGAGGAATACCAACTTTCCACAAGCACCTCAAGAGGAGGCTACTCTCAGCTACAGGTATGTGAGAGGGACCCTGAGTTTGTGGCCTCAAGTGGAATGGACCACGAGATGCTCTGACTCGAAGTAAGGCCGGATATCCCTGCAGTGAATTGAATGCAGGCTCGTCTTGCATCTCCCAAGAGGAAGGGATGTCTGAATCCCCTGTGGAGGCCACAGAGAAAGACCAAGTCCTCCACCTCATCGCGACCGGAGGCCTCACATCCTTTGAAAACTCGAGAGGTCCGCGGAGATCAATGCTTCCAAAGGAGACGATGCCTGACTCCTCTTGAAAATGGATAGGAGTCACAGGATTCCTGTGGCACCTGGAAAGGGACCCTGGGTCTCCCGCCTCACGTGGAGACGCGTGCCAATTGCCATGCCAAGACTCGAGGAGAATCCCGAGTTGTCCCTCGCACCTAGGCCCGAGTCTTGACGTCCCTGAACAAAAACGTATCTGAAAGGGCCTTCCACGTCTTAACTCGAGAATATACCCCAGGTTCCGTCCGCAACTCAAGAAAAAACATGAGACTTCCCCCTCGCCGCGAGATGAGGCCCGATTCCCCTGCACTGCATGCAGAGCAATTATGTGTTCCACATCAAACGTGAAAGGAGCCTTGATTTCCTTGATGGCACTCCAGAGAAAACCCAAGATCACTGTCTCAAGTCTAGAGGGATCCTGAGGCCACTGTAGCAGCAAGAAAGGGCTCCGTGGACCCCAAATCAACTCGAGATGAGAGCTTAGTCCCTGGCTTCGACTCAAGAGGAATACCAACATTCCACAAGCACCTCAAGAGGAGGCTTCTCTCAGCTACATGTATGTGAGAGGGATCCTGAGTTTGTGGCCTCAAGTGGAATGGACACCGAGATGCTCTGACTCGAAGTAAGGCCGGATATCCCTGCAGTGAATTGAATGCAGGCTCGTCTTGCATCTCCCAGGAAGAAGGGATGTCTGAATCCCCTGTGGAGACCACAGAGAAAGACCTAGTTTTCTGCCTCATTGCGACCGGAGGCCTCACATCATTTGAGAACTCGAGAGGTACGCAGAGATCAATGTTTCCAAAGGAGACGATGACTGACTCCTCTTGAAAATGGATAGGAGTCCCAGGATCCCTGTGGCACGTGGAAAGGGACCCTGGGTCTCCCGCCTCACGTGGAGACGCGTCCCAATTGCCATGCCAAGACTCGAGCAGAATCCCGAGGTGTCCCTCGCACCTAGGCAGGAGTCCTGACGTCGCTGAACAAACACGTGTCTGGAAGGAACCTCCCGGGCGTAACTCGAGAATATACCCCAGGTTCCGGCCGCAACTCGAGAAAAACCCTGAGACTTCCCCCTCGCCGCCAGATGAGGCCCGATTCCCCTCCAATGCGTGCAGAGCAATTCCGTGTTCCACATCAAACGTGAAAGCAGCCTTGATTTCCTTGATGGCACTCCAGAGAAAACCCAAGATCACTGTCTCAAGTCTAGAGGAATCCTGGGGTAAATGTAGCACCATGAAAGGGCTGCGTGGACCAAAAATCAACTCGAGATTAGAGCTTAGTCCCTGGATTCGACTCAAGAGGAATACCAACTTTCCACAAGCACCTCAAGAGGAGACTTCTCTCAGCTACAGGTATGTGAGAGGGACCCTGAGTTTGTGGCCTCAAGTGGAATGGACACCGAGATGCTCTGACTCGAAGTAAGGCCGGATATCCCTGCAGTGAAATGATGCAGGCTCGTCTTGCATCTCCCAAGACGAAGGGATGTCTGAATCCCCTGTGGAGACCACAGAGAAAGACTTAGTTCTCTGCCTCATCCCGTCCGGAGGCCTCACATCCTTTGAAAACTCTAGAGGTCCGCGGAGATCAATGCTTCCCAAGGAGACGATGTCTGACTCCTCTTGAAAATGGATAGGAGTCCCAGGTCACTGTGGCACGTGGAAAGGGACACTGGGTCTCCCGCCTCACGTGGAGACGCGTCCCAATTGCCATGCCAAGACTCGAGGAGAATCCTGACGTGTCCCTAGCACCTAGGCAGGAGTCCTGACGTCGCTGAACAAACACGTGTCTGGAAGGGCCCTCCCCATAGTAACTCGAGAATATACGCCTGGTTTCGGCAGCAACTCGAGAAAAACCATGAGACTACCCCTCGCCAGGCGATGAGGCCCGATTCACCTGCACTGCGTGCAGAGCTATTCCGTGTTCCACATCAAACGTGAAAGGAGCCTTGATTTCCTTGATGGCACTCCAGAGAAAACCCAAGAATACTGTCTCAAGTCTAGTGGGATCCTGAGGTAACTGGAGCAAAATGAAAATGCTCCGTGGACCCGAAATCAACTCGAGATGAGAGCGTAGTCTCTGGCTTCAACTCAAGAGGAATACCAACTTTCCACAAGCACCTCAAGAGGAGGCTTCTCTCAGCTACAGGTATGTGATAGGGACCCTGAGTTGTGGCCTCATGTGGAATGGACACCGAAATGCTCTGACTCGAAGTAAGGCCGGATATCCCTGCAGGGAATTGAATGCAGGCTCGTCCTGCATCTCCCCAGACGAAGGGATGTCTGAATTCCCTGTGGACACCACGGAGAAAGACCTTGTTCTCCCCCTCATCGCGACGGGAGGCCTCACATCATTTGAAAACTCGAGAGGTCTGCGGAGATCAATGCTTCCAAAGGAGACGATGCCTGACTCCTCTTGAAAATGGATAGGAGTCCCAGGTCACTGTGGCACGTGGAAAGGGACACTGGGTCTCCCGCCTCACGTGGAGACGCGTCCCAATTGCCATGCCAAGACTCGAGGAGAATCCTGACGTGTCCCTAGCACCTAGGCAGGAGTCCTGACGTCGCTGAACAAACACGTGTCTGGAAGGGCCCTCCCCATCGTAACTCGAGAATATACCCCAGGTTCGGTCCGCAAATCGAGAAAAATCATGAGACTTCCCCCTCGCCGCGAGATGAGGCCCGATTTCCCTGCACTGAGTGCAGAGCAATTCCGTGTTCCACATCAAACGTGAAAGGAGCCTTGATTTCCTTGATGGCACTCCAGAGAAAACCCAAGAATACTGTCTCAAGTCTAGAGGGATCCTGAGGTCACTGGAGCAACACGAAAGGGCTCCGTGGACCCCAAATCTACTCGAGATGAGAGCTTAGTCCCTGACTTCGACTCAAGAGGAATACCAACTTTCCACAAGCACCTCAAGAGGAGGCTTCTCTCAGCTACAGGTATGTGAGAGGGACCCTGAGTTTGTGGCCTCAAGTGGAATGGACACCGAGATGCTCTGACTCGAAGTAAGGCAGGATATCCCTGCAGTGAATTGAATGCAGGCTCGTCTTGCATCTCCCAAGACGAAGGGATGTCTGAATCCCCTGTGGAGACGACACAGAAAGAACTAGTCCTCCTCCTCATCGCGTCCGGAGGACTCACATCCTTAGAAAACTCGAGAGGTCCGCCTGGATCAATGCTTCCAAAGGAGACGATGCCTGACTCCTCTTGAAAATGGATAGGAGGCCCAGGATCCCTGTGCCACGTGGAAAGGGACCCTGGGTCTCCCGCCTCACGTGGAGACGCATCCCAACTGCCATGCCAAGACTCGAGGAGAATCCCGAGGTGTCCCTCGCACCTAGGCAGGAGTCCTGACGTCGCTGAACAAACACGTGTCTGGAAGGGCCTTCCCCGTCGTAACTCGAGAATATAACCCAGGTTCCGGCCACAACTCGAGAAAAACCATGAGACTTCCCCCTCGCTGCGAGATGAGGCCCGATTCCCCTGCACTGCGTGCAGAGCAAATCCGTGTTCCACATCAAATGTGAAAGGAGCTTTGATTTCCTTGATGGCACTCCAGAGAAAACCCAAGATCACTGTCTCAAGTCTAGAGGGATCCTGAGGTCACTGGAGCAACAAGAAAGGGATCCGTGGACCCCAAATCAACTCGAGATGAGAGCTTAGTCCCTGGCTTCGACTCAAGAGGAATACCATCTTTCCACAAGCACCTCAAGAGGAGGCTTCTCTCAGCTACAGGTATGTGAGAGGGACCCTGAGTTTGTGGCCTCAATTGGAATGGACACAGAGATGCTCTGATTCGAAGTAAGGCTGGATATCCCTGCAGTGAATTGAATGCAGGCTCGTCTTGCATCTCCCAAGACGAAGGGATGTCTGAATCCCCTGTGGAGACCACAGAGAAAGACCTAGTCCTCCGCCTCAACGCGACCGGAGGCCTCATATCCTTTGAAAATTCGAGAGGTCCGTGGAGATCAATGCTTCCAAAGGAGACGATGCCTGACTCCTTTTGAAAATAGATAGGAGTTCCAGGATCCCTATGGCACGTCAAGAACGACACTGGGTCTCAGGCCACACGTGGAGACGCGTCCCAATTGCCATGCCAAGACTCGAGGAGAATCCCGAGTTGTGCCTCGCACCTAGGCAGGAGTCCTGACGTCGCTGAACAAACACGTGTCTGGAAGGGCCCTCAGTGTCGTAACTCGAGAATATACCCCAGGTTCCGGCCGCAACTTGAGAAAAAACATGAGACTTCCCCCTCGCCGTGAGATGAGGCCCGATTCCCCTGCACTGCGTGCAGAGCAATTCCGTGTTCCACATCAAATGTGAAAGGAGCCTTGATTTCCTTGATGGCACTCCAGAGAAAACCCAAGATCACTGTCTCAAGTCTAGAGTGATCCTGAGGTCACTGTAGCAACACGAAAGGGCTCCGTGGACCCCAAATCAACTCGAGATGAGAGCTTAGTCCTTGGCTTCGACTCAAGAGGAATACCAACTTTCCCCAAGCACCTCAAGAGGAGGCTTCTGTCAGCTACAGGTATGTGAGAGGGACCCGGAGTTTGTGGCCTCAAGTGGAATGGACACCGGGATGCTCTGACTCGAAGTAAGGCCGGATATCCCTGCAGTGAATTGAATGCAGGCTCGTCTTGCATCTCCCAAGACGAAGGGATGTCTGAATCCCCTGTGGAGGCCACAGAGAAAGACCAAGTCCTCCGCCTCATCGCGACCGGAGGCCTCACATCCTTTGAAAACTCGAGAGGTCCGCGGAGATCAATGCTTCCAAAGGAGACGATGCCTGACTCCTCTTGAAAATGGATAGGAGTCCCAGGATCACTGTGGCACGTGGAAAGGGACCCTGGGTCTCCGGCCTCACATGGAGACGCGTCCCAATTGCCATGCTAAGACTCGAGGAGAATCCCGAGGTGTCCCTCGCACCTAGGCAGGAGTCCTGACGTCGCTGAACAAACACGTGTCTGGAAGGGCCCTCCCCGTCATAACTCGAGAATATACCCCAGGTTCCGGCCGCAACTCGAGAATAACCATGAGACTTCCCCCTCGCCGCGAGATGAGGCGCGATTCCCCTGCACTGCGTGCAGAGCAATTCCGTGTTCCACATCAAACCTGAAAGGAGCCTTGATTTCCTTGATGGCACTCCAGAGGAAACCCAACATCACTGTCTCTAGTCTAGAGGGATCCTGAGGTCACTGTAGCAACACGAAAGGGCTCCGTGAACCCCAAATCAACTCGAGATGAGAGCTTAGTCCCTGGCTTCGACTCAAGAGAAATACCAACTTTCCACAAGCACCTCAAAAGGAGGCTTCTCTCAGCTACAGGTATGTGAGAGGGACCCTGAGTTTGTGCCCTCAAGTGGAATGGACAGCGAGACGCTCTGACTCGAAGTAAGGCCGGATATCCCTACAGTGAATTGAATGCAGGCTCGTCTTGCATCTCCCAAGACGAAGGGATGTCTGAATCCCCTGTGGAGGCCACAGAGAAAGACCTAGTCCTCCGCCTCATCGCGACCGGAGGCCTCACATCCTTTGAAAACTCGAGATGTCCGCGGAGATCAATGCTTCCAAAGGAGACGATGCCTGACTCCTCTTGAAAATGGATAGGAGTCGCAGGATCCCTGTGGCACGTGGAAAGGTACCCTGGATCTCCCGCCTCACGTGGAGACGCGTCCCAATTGCCAGGCGAAGACTCGAGGAGAATCTCGAGGTGTCCCTCGCACCTAGGCCAGAGTCCTGACGTCGCTGAACAAACAGGTGTCTGGAAGGGCCCTCCCCGTCGTAACTCGAGAATATACCCCAGGTTCCGGCCGCAACTCGAGAAAAACCATGAGACTTCCCCCTCGCCCTGAGATGAGGCCCGATTCCCCTGCACTGCGTGCAGAGCAATTCCGTGTTCCACATCAAACGTGAAAGGAGCCTTGATTTCCTTGATGGCACTCCAGAGAAAACCCAAGATTACTGTCTCAAGTCTAGAGGGATCCTGAGCTCACTGGAGCAAAAGGAAAGGGCTTCGTGGACCCCAAATCACCTCGAGATAAGAGCTTAGTCCTTGGCTTCGACTCAAGATGAATACGAACTTTCCACAAGCCCCTCAAGAGGAGGCTTCTCTCAGCTACAGGTATGTGAGAGGGACCCTGAGTTTGTGGCCTCAAGTGGAATGGACACCGAGATGCTCTGACTAGAAGTAAGGACACATATCCCCGCAGTGAATTGAATGCAGGCTCGCCTTGCATCTCCCAATACGAAGGGATGGCTTAATCCCCTGTGGAGACCACAGAGAAAGACCTAGTTCTCGCCACATCGCGACCGGAGGCCTCACATCCTTTGAATACTCGAGAGGTCTGCGGAGATCAACGCTTCCAAAGGAGACGATGCCTGACTCGTCTTGAAAATGGATAGGAGTCCCAGGTCCCTGTGGCACGTGGAAAGGGCCCCGGGTCTCCCGCCTCAGGTGGAGACGCGTCCCAATTGCCATGCCAAGACTCGAGGAGAATCCCGAGGTGTCCTCGCACCAAGGCAGGAGTCCTGACGTCGCTGAACAAACACGTGTCTGGAAGGGCCCTCTCCGTCGTAACTCGAGAATATACCCCAGGTTCCGGCCGCAAATCGAGAAAAACCATGAGATTACCCCCTCGCCGCGAGTTGAGGCCCGATTCCCCTGCACTGCATGCAGAGCAATTCCGTGTTCCACATCAAACGTGAAAGGAGCCTTGATTTCCTTGATGGCACTCCAGAGAAAACCCAAGATCACTGTCTCAATTCTAGAGGGATCCTGAGGTCACTCGACCAACAGGAAAGGGCTCCGTGGACCCCAAATCAACTCTAGATGAGAGCTTAGTCCCTGGCTTCGAGTCAAGAGGAATACCAACTTTCCACAAGCAACTCAAGAGGAGGCTTCTCTCAGCTACAGGTGTGTGAGAGGGACCCTGAGTTTGAGGCCTCACGTGGAATGGACACCGAGATGCTCTGACTCTAAGTAAGGCCGGATATCCCTGCAGTGAATTGAATGCAGGCTCGTCTTGCATCTCCCAAGACGAAGGGATGTCTGAATCCCCTGTGGAGATGACAGAGAATGACCGAGTACTCCGCCTCATTGCGAGCGGAGGCCTCACATCCTTTGAAAACTCGAGAGGTCCGCGGAGATCAATGCTTCCAAAGGAGACGCAGCCAGACTCCTCTTCAAAATGGATAGGAGTCCCAGGATCCCTGTGGAACGTGGAAAGGGACCCTGGGTCTCCCGCCTCACGTGGAGATGCCTCCCAATTGCCATGCCAAGACTCGAGGAGTTTCCCGAGGTGTTCCTCACTCCTAGGCAGGAGTCCTGACGTCGCTGAACAACCACGTGTCTGGAAGGGCCCTCCCCGTCGTAACTCGAGAATATACCCCAGGTTCCGGCCGCAACTCGAGAAAAACCATGAGACTTCCTCCTCGCCGCGAGATGAGGCCCGATTCCCCTGCAATGCGTGCAGAGCAATTCCGTGTTCCACATCAAACGTGAAAGGAGCCTTGATTTCCTTGATGGCACTCCAGAGAAAACCCAAGATCACTATCTCAAGTCTAGAGGGATCTTGAGGTCACTGGAGCAACACGAAAGGGCTCCATGGACCCCAAATCAACTCGAGATGAGAGCTTCGTCCCTGGCTTCGACTCAAGAGGAATACCCACTTTCCACAAGCACCTCAGGAGGAGGCTACTCTCAGCTACAGGTATGTGAGTGGGACCCTGAGTTTGTGGCCTCAAGTGGAATGGACACCGAGATGCTCTGACTCGAAGGAAGGCCGGATATCCCTGCAGTGAATTGAATGCAGGCTCGTCTTGCATCTCCCAATACGAAGGGATGTCTGAATCCCCTATGGAGACCACAGAGAAAGACCTAGTTCTCCGCCTCATCGAGACCGGAGGCCTCACGTCCTTTGAAAACTCGAGAGGTCCGCGGAGATCAATGCTTCCAAAGGAGACGATGCCTGACTCCTCTTGAAAATGGATAGGAGTCCCAGGATCCCTGTGGCACGTGGAAAGGGACCCTGGGTCTCCCGCCTCACCTGGAGACGCGTCCCAATGGCCATGCCAAAACTCGAGGAGAATCCCGAGGTGTCCCTCGCACCTAGGCAGGAGTCCTGACGTCGCGGAACAAACACGTGTCTGGAAGGGCCCTCCCCGTCGTAACTCGAGAATATACCCCAGGTTCCGGCCGCAACTCGAGAAAAACCATGAGACTTCCCCCTCGCCGCGAGATGAGGCCCGATTCCCCTGGACTGCGTGCAGAGCAATTCCGTGTTCCACATCAAACATGAAAGGAGCCTTGATTTCCTTAACGGCACTCCAGAGAACACCCAAGATCCCTGTCTCAATCTAGAGGGATCCTGAGGTCACTGTAGCAACACAAAAGGGCTCCGTGAACCCCAAATCAACTCGAGATGAGAGCTTCTTCCCTAGCTTCGACTCAAGAGGAATACCCACTTTCCACAAGCACCTCAAGAGGAGGCTTCTCTCAGCTACAGGTATGTGAGAGTGACCCTGAGTTTGTGGCCTCAAGTGGAATGGACACCGAGATGCTCTGACTCGAAGGAAGGCCGGATATCCCTGCAGTGAATTGAATGCAGGCTCGTCTTGCATCTCCCACGACGGAGGGATGTCTGAATCCCTTGTGGAGACCACAGAGAAAGACCTAGTTCTCCACCTCATCGCGCCCGGAGGCCTCACGTCCTTTGAAAACTCGAGAGTTCCGCATAGATCAATGCTTCCAAAGGAGACGATGCCTGACTCCTCTTGAAAATGGATAGGAGTCCCAGGATCCCTGTGGCACGTGGAAAGGGACACTATGTCTCCTGCCTCACGTGGAGACCCGTCCCAATGGCCATGCCAAGACTCGAGGAGAATCCCAAGTTGTCCCTCGCACCTAGGCAGGAGTCCTGACGTCGCAGAACAAACACGTGTCTGGAAGGGCCCTCCCCGTCGTAACTCGAGAATATACCCCAGGTTCCGGCCGCAACTCGAGAAAAACCATGAGACTTCCCCCTCGCCGCGAGATGAGGCCCGATTCCCCTGGACTGCGTGCAGAGCAATTCCGTGTTCCACATCAAACGTGAAAGGAGCCTTGATTTCCTTGATGGCACTCCAGAGAACACCCAAGATCACTGTCTGAAGTCTAGAGGGATCCTGAGGTCACTGTAGCAACACAAAAGTGCTCCGTGGACCCCAAATCAACTCGAGATGAGAGCCACATCCCTGGCTTCGACTCAAGAGGAATACCCACTTTCCACAATCACCTCAGGAGGAGGCTACTCTCAGCTACAAGTATGTGAGAGGGACCCTGAGTTTGTGGCCTCAAGTGGAACGGACACGGAGATGCTCTGACTCGAAGGAAGGCCGGATATCCCTGCAGTGAATTGAATGCAGGCTCGTCTTGCATCTCCCACGACGAAGGGATGTCTGAATCCCCTGTGGAGACCACAGAGAAACACCTAGTTCTCCGACTCATCGCGACCGGAGGCCTCACGTCCTTTTAAAACTCGAGAGGTCTGCGGAGATCAATGCTTCCAAAGGAGACGATGCCTGAGTCCCCTTGAAAATGGATAGGAGTCCCAGGATCCCTGTGGCACGTGGAAAGGGACCCTGGGTCTCCCGCCTTACGTGGAGACGCGTCCCAATGGCCATGCCAAGACTCGAGGAGAATCCTGAGGTGTCCCTCGCACCTAGGCAGGAGTCCTGACATCGCTGAACAAACACGTGTCTGGAAGGGCCCTCCCCGTCGTAACTCGAGAATATACCCCAGGTTCCGGCCGCAACTCGAGAAAAACCATGAGACTTCCCCCTCGCCGTGAGATGAGGCCCGATTCCCCTGGACTGCGTGCAGAGCAATTTCGTGTTCCACATCAAACATGAAAGGAGCCTTGATTTCCTTGATGGCACTCCAGAGAACACCCAAGATCACTGTCTGAAGTCTAGAGGGATCCTGAGGTCACTGTAGCAACACAAAAGGGCTCCGTGGACCCCAAATCAACTCGAGATGAGAGCCACATCCCTGGCTTCGACTCAAGAGGAATACCCACTTTCCACAATCACCTCAGGAGGAGGCTACTCTCAGCTACAAGTATGTGAGAGGGACCCTGAGTTTGTGGCCTCAAGTGGAATGGACACCGAGATGCTCTGACTCGAAGGAAGGCCGGATATCCCTGCAGTGAATTGAATGCAGGCTCGTCTTGCATCTCCCACGACGAAGGGATGTCTGAATCCCCTGTGGAGACCACAGAGAAACACCTAGTTCTCCGACTCATCGCGACCGGAGGCCTCACGTCCTTTGAAAACTCGAGAGGTCTGCGGAGATCAATGCTTCCAAAGGAGACGATGCCTGACTCCTCTTGAAAATGGATAGGAGTCCCAAGATCCCTGTGGCACGTGGAAAGGGACCCTGGGTCTCCCGCCTTACGTGGAGACGCGTCCCAATGGCCATGCCAAGACTCGAGGAGAATCCCGAGGTGTCCCTCGCACCTAGGCAGGAGTCCTGACATCGCTGAACAAACACGTGTCTGGAAGGGCCCTCCCCGTCATAACTCGAGAATATACCCCAGGTTCCGGCCGCAACTCGAGAAAAACCATGAGACTTTCCCCTCGCCGCGAGATGAGGCCCGATTCCCCTGCACTGCGTGCAGAGCAATTCCGTGTTCCACATCAAACATGAAAGGAGCCTTGATTTCCTTGATGGCACTCCAGAGAACACCCAAGATCACTGTCTCAAGTCTAGACGGATCCTGAGGTCACTGTAGCAACACGAAAGGGCTCCATGGACCCCAAATCAACTCGAGATGAGAGCTTCGTCCCTGGCTTCGACTCAAGAGGAATACACACTTTCCACAAGCACCTCAGGAGGAGGCTACTCTCAGCTACAGGTATGTGAGTGGGACCCTGAGTTTGTGGCCTCAAGTGGAATGGACACCGAGATGCTCTGACTCGAAGGAAGGCCGGATATCCGTGCAGTGAATTGAATGCAGGCTCGTCTTGCATCTCCCACGACGAAGGGATGTCTAAACCCCTGTGGAGACCACAGAGAAAGACCTAGTTCTCCACCTCATCGCTACCGGAGGCCTCACGTCCTTTGAAAACTCGAGAGGTCCGCGGAGATCAATGCTTCCAAAGGAGACGATGCCTGACTCCTCTTGAAAATGGATAGGAGTCCCAGGATCCCTGTGGCACGTGGAAAGGGACCCTGGGTCTCCCGCCTCACCTGGAGACGCGTCCCAATGGCCATGCCAAGACTCGAGGAGAATCCCGAGGTGTCCCTCGCACCTAGGCAGGAGTCCTGTCGTCGCTGAACAAACACGTGTCTGGAAGGGCCCTCCCCGTCGTAACTCGAGAATATACCCCAGGTTCCGGCCGCAACTCGAGAAAAACCATGAGACTTCCCCCTCGCCGCGAGATGAGGCCCGATTCCCCTGCACTGCGTGCAGAGCAATTCCTTGTTCCACATCAAACATGAAAGGAGCCTTGATTTCCTTAACGGCACTCCAGAGAACACCCAAGATCCCTGTCTCAATCTAGAGGGATCCTGAGGTCACTGTAGCAACAAAAAAAGGGCTCCGTGAACCCCAAATCAACTCGAGATGAGAGCTTCTTCCCTAGCTTCGACTCAAGAGGAATACCCACTTTCCACAAGCACCTCAAGAGGAGGCTTCTCTCAGCTACAGGTATGTGAGAGTGACCCTGAGTTTGTGGCCTCAAGTGGAATGGACACCGAGATGCTCTGACTCGAAGGAAGGCCGGATATCCCTGCAGTGAATTGAATGCAGGCTCGTCTTGCATCTCCCACGTCGGAGGGATGTCTGAATCCCTTGTGGAGACCACAGAGAAAGACCTTTGCCTCATTGCGACCGGAGGCCTCGCGTCCTTTGAAACCTCGAGAGGTCCGCGGAGATCAATGCTTCCAAAGGAGATGATGCCTGAGTCCTCTTGAAAATGGATAGGAGTCCCAGGATCCCTGTGGCACGTGGAAAGGGACCCTGGGTCTCCCGCCTCACGTGGAGACGCGTCCCAATGGCCATGCCAAGACTCGAGGAGAATCCCGAGGTGTCCCTCGCACCTAGGCAGGAGTCCTGACGTCGCTGAAAAAACACGTGTCTGGAAGGGCCCTCCCCGTCGTAACTCGAGAATATACCCCAGGTTCCGGCCGCAACTCGAGAAAAACCATGAGACTTCCCCCTCGCCGCGACATGAGGCCCGATTCCCCTGTACTGTGTGCAGAGCAATTCCGTGTTCCAAATCAAACATGAAAGGAGCCTTGATTTCCTTGATGGCACTCAAGAGAACACCCAAGATCACTGTCTCAAGTCTAGAGGGATCCTGAGGTCACTGTAGCAACACAAAAGGGCTCCGTGGACCCCAAATCAACTCGAGATGAGAGCCACGTCCCTGGGTTCGACTCAAGAGGAATACCCACTTTCCACAAGCACCTCAAGAGGAGGCTTCTTTCAGCTACAGGTATGTGAGAGGGACCCTGAGTTTGTGACCTCAAGTGGAATGGACACCGAGATGCTCTGACTCGAAGGAAGGACGGATATCCCTGCAGTGAATTGAATGCAGGCTCGTCTTGCATCTCCCACGACGGAGGGATGTCTGCATCCCTTGTGGAGACCACAGAGAAAGACCTAGTTCTCTGCCTCATCACGACCGGAGGCCTCACGTCCTTTGAAACCTCGAGAGGTCCGCGGAGATCAATGCTTCCAAAGGAGACGATGCCTGACTCCTCTTGAAAATGGATAGGAGTCCCAAGATCCCTGTGGCACGTGGAAAGGGACCCTGGGTCTCCCGACTCACGTGGAGACGCGTCCCAATTGCCATGACAAGACTCGAGGAGAATCCCGAGGTGTCCCTCGCACCTAGGCAGGAGTCCTGACGTCGCTGAACAAACACGTGTCTGGAAGGGCCCTCCCCGTCGTAACTCGAGAATATACCCCAGGTTCCGGCCGCAACTCGAGAAAAACCATGAGACTTCCCCCTCGCCGCGAGATGAGGCCCGATTCCCCTGCACTGCGTGCAGAGCAATTCCGTGTTCAACATCAAACATGAAAGGAGCCTTGATTTCCTTAATGGCACTCCAGAGAACACCCAAGATCACTGTCTCAATCTAGAGGGATCCTGAGGTCACTGTAGCAACACGAATGGGCTGCGTGAACCCCAAATCAACTCGAGATGAGAGCTTCTTCCCTAGCTTCGACTCAAGAGGAATACCCACTATTCACAAGCACCTCAAGAGGAGGCTTCTCTCAGCTAAAGGTATGTGAGAGGGACCCTGAGTTTGTGGCCTCAAGTGGAATGGACACCGAAATGATCTGACTCGAAGGAAGACCGGATATCCCTGCAGTGAATTGAATGCAGGCTCGTCTTGCATCTCCCACGACGAAGGGATGTCTGAATCCCCTGTGGAGACCACAGAGAAAGACCTCGTTCTCCACCTCATCGTGACCGGAGACCTCACGTCCTTTGAAAACTCGAGAGTTCCGCGGAGATCAATGCTTCCAAAGGAGACGATGCCTGACTCCTCTTGAAAATGGATAGGAGTCCCAGGATCCCTGTGGCACGTGGAAAGGGACACTAGGTCTCCCGCCTCACATGGAGACCCGTCCCAATGGCCATGCCAAGACTCGAGGAGAATCCCAAGGTGTCCCTTGCAACTAGGCAGGAGTCCTGACGTCGCTGAACAAACACGTGTCTGGAAGGGCCCTCCCCGTCGTAACTCGAGAATATACCCCAGGTTCCGCCCGCAACTCGAGAAAAACCATGAGACTTCCCCCTCGCCGCGAGATGAGGCCCGATTCCCCTGGACTGCGTGCAGAGCAATTCCGTGTTCCACATCAAACATGAAAGGAGCCTTGATTTCCTTGATGGCACTCCAGAGAACACCCAAGATCACTGTCTGAAGTCGAGAGGGATCCTGAGGTCACTGTAGCAACACAAAAGGGCTCCGTGGACCCCAAATCAACTCGAGATGAGAGCCACATCCCTGGCTTCGACTCAAGAGGAATACCCATTTTCCACAATCACCTCAGGAGGAGGCTACTCTCAGCTACAGGTATGTGAGAGGGACCCTGAGTTTGTGGCCTCAAGTGGAACGGACACCGAGATGATCTGACTCGAGGGAAGGCCGGATATCCCTGCAGTGAATTGAATGCAGGCTCGTCTTGCATCTCCCACGACGAAGGGATGTCTGAATCCCCTGTGGAGACCACAGAGAAAGACCTAGTTCTCCACCTCATCGTGACCGGAGACCTCACTTCCTTTGAAAACTCGAGAGTTCCGCGGAGATCAATGCTTCCAAAGGAGACGATGCCTGACTCCTCTTGAAAATGGATAGGAGTCCCAGGATCCCTGTGGCATGTGGAAAGGGACCCTGGGTCTCCCGCCTCACGTGGAGACGCGTCCCAATTGCCATGCCAAGACTCGAGGAGAATCCCGAGGTGTCCCTCGCACCTAGGCAGGAGTCCTGACGACGCTTAAAAAACACGTGTCTGGAAGGGCCCTCCCGGTCGTAACTCGAGAATATACCCCAGGTTCCGGCCGCAACTCGAGAAAAACCATGAGACTTCCCCCTCGCCGCGAGATGAGGCCCGATTCCCCTGCACTGCGTGCAGAGCAATTCCGTGTTCCTCATCAAACGTGAAAGGAGCCTTGATTTCCTTGATGGCACTCCAGAGAAAACCCAAGATCACTGTCTCAAGTCTAGAGGGATCCTGAGGTCACTGGAGTAACACGAAAGGGCTCCGTGGACCCCAAATCAACTCGAGATGAGAGCTTATTCCCTGGCTTCGATTCAAGAGGAATACAAACTTTCCACAAGCACCTCAAGAGGAGGTTTCTCTCAGCTGCAGGTATGTGAGAGGGACCCTGAGTTTGTGGCCTCAAGTGGAATGGACACTGAGATGCTTTGACTTGAACTAAGGCTGGATATCCGTGCAGTGAATTGAATGCAGGCTCGTCTTGCATCTCCCAAGACGAAGGGATGTCTGAATCCCCTGTGGAGACCACAGAGAAAGACCTAGTCCTCCGCCTCATCGCGACCGGAGGCCTCACATCCTTTGAAAACTCGAGAGGTCCGCGGAGATCAATGCTTCCAAAGGAGACGATGCCTGACTCCGCTTGAAAATTGATAGGAGTCCCAGGATCCCTGTGGCCCGTGGAAAGGGACTCTGGGTCTCCCGCCTCACGTGGAGACGCGTCCCAATTGCCATGCCAAGACTCGAGGAGAATACCGAGGTGTCCCTCGCACCTAGGCAGGAGTCCTGACGTCGCTTAACAAACACGTGTCTGGAAGAGCCCTCCCCGTCGTAACTTGAGAATATACCCAAGGTTCCGTCGGCAACTCGGGAAAAACCATGAGACTTACCCCTCGCCACGAGATGAGGCTCAATTTCCCTGCACTGCGTGCAGAGCAATTCCGTGTTCCACATCAAGCCTGAAGGAGCCTTGATTTCCTTGATGCCACTTCAGAGAAAACCCAAAGTCACTCTCTCAAGTCTAGAGGGATCCTGAGGTCACTGGAGCAAAACGAAAGGGCTCCGTGGACCCCAAATCAACTCAAGATGAGAGCTTAGTCCCTGGCTTCGACTCAAGAGGAATACCAAGTTTCCACAAGCACCTCAAGAGGAGGCTTCTCTCATCTACAAGTATGTGAGAGGGACCCTGAGTTTGTGGCCTCAAGTGGAATGGACACCGAGATGCTCTGACTCGAAGTAAGGCTGGATATCCCTGCAGTGAATTGAATGCAGGCTCGTCTTGCATCTCCCAAGACGAAGGGATGTCTGAATCCACTGTGGAGACCACAGAGAGATCTAGCCCTCCGACTCAACGCGACCGGAGGCCTCACATCCTTTGAAAACTCGAGAGTTCCACGGAGATCAATGCTTCCAAAGGAGACGATGCCTGACTCCTCTTGAAAATAGATAGGAGTCCCAGGATCCCTGTGGCACTTTGAAAGGGACACTGGGTCTCCCGCCTCACGTGGAGACGCGTCCCAATTGCCATGCCAAGACTCGAGGAGAATCCCGAGGTGTCCCTCGCACCTAGGCAGGAGTCCTGACCTCGCTGAACAAACACGTGTCTGGAAGGGCCCTCCCCGTCGTAACTCGAGAATATACCCCAGGTTCCGGCCACAACTCGAGAAAAACCATGAGACTTCCCCCTCGCCGTGAGATGAGGCCCGATTTCCCTGCACTGCGTGCAGAGCAATTCCTTGTTCCACATTAAACGTGAAAGGAGCCTTGATTTCCTTGATGGCACTCCAGAGAAAACCCAAGATCACTGTCTCAAGTCTAGAGGGATCCTGAGGTCACTGGAGCAACAGGAAAGGGCTCCGTGGACCACAAATCATCTCGTGATGAGAGCTTAGTCCCAGCCTTCGATTCAAGAGGAATACCAACTTTCCACAAGCACCTCAAGAGGAGGCTTCTCTCAGCTACAGGTATGTGAGAGGGACCCTGAGTTTGTGGCCTCAAATGGAATGGACACTGAGATTCTCTGACTCGAAGTAAGGCCGGATATCCCTGCAGTGAATTGAATGCAGGCTCGTCTTGCATCTCCCAAGACGAAGGAATGTCTGAATCCCCTGTGGAGACCACAAAGAAAGTCCCAGTCCTCCGCCTCATCGCGACCGGAGGCCTCACATCCTTTGAAAAGTCGAGAGGTCCGCGGAGATCAATGCTTCCAAAGGAGACGATGCCAGACTCCTCTTGAAAATGGATAAGAGTCCCAGGATCCCTGTGGCACGTGGAAAGGGACCCTGGGTCTCCCGCCTCACGTGGAGACGCGTATCAATTGCCATGCCAAGACTCGAGGAGAATCCCGAGGTGTCCCTCGCACCTAGGCAGGAGTCCTGACGTGGCTGAACAAACACGTGTCTGGAAGGGCCCTCCCCGTCGTAACTCGAGAATATACCCCAGGTTCCGGCCGCAACTCGAGAAAAACCATAAGACTTCCCCCTCGCCGCGAGATGAGGCCCAATTTCCCTGCACTGCGTGCATAGCAATTCCGTGTTCCACATCAAAGGTGAAAGGAGCCATGATTTCCTTGATGGCACTCCAGAGAAATCCCAAGATCACTGTCTCAAGTCTAGAGGGATCCTGAGGTCACTGGAGCAACACGAAAGGACTCCATGGACCCCAAATCAATTCGAGATGAGAGCTTAGTCCCTGGCTTCGACTCAAGAGGAATACCAACTTTCCACAAGCACCTCAAGAGGAGGCTTCTCTCAGCTACAGGTATGTGAGTAGGACCCTGAGTTTGTGGCCTCAAGTGGAATGGACACCGAGATGCTCTGACTCGAAGTAAGGCCGGATATCCCTGCAGTGAATTGAAAGCAGGCTCGTCTTGCAACTCCCAAGACGAAGGGATGTCTGAATCCCCTGTGGAGACCACAGAGAAAGACCTAGTACTCCGCCTCATCGCGACCGGAGGCCTCACATCCTTTGAGAACATGAGAGGTCTGCGGAGATCAATGCTTCCAAAGGAGATGATGCCTGACTCCTCTTGAAAATGGATAGGAGTCCCAGGATCCCTGTGGCACCTGGAAAGGGACACTGGGTCTCCCGCCTCACGTGGAGACGCGTCCCAATTGCCATGCCAAGACTCGTGGAGAATCCCGAGGTGTCCCTCGCACCTAGGCAGGAGTCCTGACATCGCTGAACAAACACGTGTCTGGAAGGGCCCTCCCCGTCCTAACTCGAGAATATACCCCAGGTTCCGGCCGCAACTCGAGAAAAACCATGAGATTTCCCCTTCACCGCGAGATGAGGCCCGATTCCCCTGCACTGCATGAAGAGCAATTCCGCGTTCCACATCAAACGTGAAAGGAGCCTTGATTTCCTTGATGGCACTCCAGAGAAAACCCAAGATCACTGTCTCAAGTCTAGAGGGATCCTGAGGTCACTGGAGCAACACGAAAAGGCTCCGTGGACCCCAAATCAACTCGAGATGATATCTTAGTCCCTGGCTTCGACTCAAGAGGAATACCAACTATCCACAAGCACCTCAAGAGGAGGCTTCTCTCATCTACAAGTATGTGAGAGGGACCCTGAGTTTGTGGCCTCAAGGGGAATGGACACCGAGATGCTCTGACTCGAAGTAAGGCTGGATATCCCTGCAGTGAATTGAATGCAGGCTCGTCTTGCATCTCCCAAGACGAAGGGATGTCTGAATCCCCTGTGGAGACCACAGAGAAAGACCTAGTCCTCCGCCTCGTCGTGACCGGAGGCATCACATCCTTTGAAAACTCGAGAGGTCTGCAGAGATCAATGCTTCCAAAGGAGACGATGCCTGAACCTTCTTGAAAATGGATAGGAGTCCCAGGTTCCCTGTGGCACGTGGAAAGGGACCCTGGGTCTCCCGCCTCACGTGGAGACGCGTCCCAATTGCCATGCCAAGACTCGAGGAGAATCCCGAGGTGTCCCTCGCACCTAGGCAGGAGTCCTGACGTCGCTGAACAAACACGTGTCTGGAAGGGCCCTCCCCGACGTAACTCGAGAATATACCCCAGGTTCCGGCCGCAACTTGAGGAAAACCATGAGACATCCCCTTGCTGCGAAATGAGGCCCGATTCCCCTGCACTGCGTGCAGAGCAATTCCGTGTTCCACATCAAACATGAAAGGAGCCTTGATTTCCTTGATGGAACTCCAGAGAAAACCCAAGATCACTGTCTCACGTCTAGAGGGATCCTGAGGTCACTGGAGCAACATGAAAGGGCTCCATCGACCCCAAATCAACTCGAGATGAGAGGTTTGTCCCTAGCTTCGACTCAAGAGGAATAGGAACTTTCCACAAGCACCTCAAGAGGAGGCTTCTCTCAGCTACAGGTATGTGAGAGGGACCCTGAGTGTGTGGCCTCAAGTGGAATGGACACTGAGATGCTCTGACTCGAAGAAAGGCCGGATATCCCTGCAGTGAATTGAATGCAGGCTCGTCTTGCATCTCCCAAGACGAAGGGATGTCTGAATCCCCTGTGGAGATCACAGAGAAAGACCGAGTTCTCCGCCTCATCGCGTCCGGTGGCCTCACATCCTTTGAAAACTCGAGAGGTCCGCGGAGAACAATGCTTCCAAAGGAGACGATGCCTGACTCCTCTTGAAAATGGATAGGAGTCCCAGGATCCCTGTGGCACGTGGAAAGGGACCTTGGGTCTCCCGCCTCACGTGGAGACGCGTCCAAATTGCCATGCCAAGACTCGAGGAAAATTCCGAGGTGTCCCTCGCACCTAGGCAGGAGTCCTGACGTCGCTGAACAAACACGTGTCTGGAAAGGCCCTCCCCGTCGTAATTCGAGAATATACCCCAGGTTCGGGACGCAATTCGAGAAAAACCATGAGATTTACCCCTCGCCGCGAGTTGAGGCCTGATTCCTCTGAACTGCATGCAGAGCAATTCCGTGTTCCACATCAAACGTGAAAGGAGCCTTGATTTCATTGATGGCACTCCAGAGAAAACCCAAGATCACTGTCTCAAGTCTAGAGGGATCCTGAGGTCACTGGACCAACAGGAAATGGATCTGTGGACCCCAAATCAACTCGAGATGAGAGCTTAGTCCCTGGCTTCGACTCAAGAGGAATACCAACTTTCCACAAGCATCACAAGAGGAGGCTTCTCTCAGCAACAGGAATATTTGAGGGACCCTGAGTTTGTGGCCTCAAGTGGAATGGACACCGAGATGCTCTGACTCGAAGTAAGGCCGGATATCCCTGCAGGGAATTGAATGCAGGCTCGTCTTGCCTCTACCAAGACGAAGGGTTGTCTGAATCCCCTGTGGAGACCACAGAGAAAGACCTAGTCCTCCACCTCAACGCAACCGGAGGCCTCATATCCTTTGAAAATTCGAGAGGTCCGCGGAAATCAATACTTCCGAAGGAGACGATGCCTGACTCCTCTTGAAAATGGATAGGAGTCCCAGGATCCCTGTGGCACGTGGAAAGGGACCCTGGGTCTCCCGCATCACGTGGAGACGCGTCCCACTTGCCATGCCAAGACTCGAGGAGAATCCCGAGGTGTCCCTCGCACCTAGGCAGGACTCCTGACGTCGCTGAACAAACACGTGTCTGGAAGGGCCCTCCCCGTCGTAACTCGAGAATATACCCCAGGTTCCGGCCGCAACTCGAGAAAAACCATGAGACTTCACCCTCGCCGCGAGATGAGGCCAGATTCCCCTGCACTGCCTGCAGAGCAATTCCGTTTTCCACATCAAACGTGAAAGGAGCCTTGATTTCCTTGATGGCACTCCAGAGAAAACCCAAGATCACAGTCTCAAGTCTAGAGGGATCCTGAAGTCACTGGAGCAACACGAAAGTTCTCCGTGGACCCCAAATAAACTCTAGATGAGAGCTTAGTCCCTGGCTTCGACTCAAGAGGAATACCAACTTTCCACAAGCACCTCAAGAGGAGGCTTCTCTCAGCTACAGGTATGTGAGAGAGACCCTGAGTTTGTGGCCTCAAGTGGAATGGACACCGAGATGCTCTGACTCGAAGTAAGGCCGGATATCCCTGCAGTGGATTGAATGTAGGCCTGTCTTGCACCTCCCAAGACGATGGGATGTGTGAATCCCCTGTGGAGACCACAGAGAAAGACCGAGTTCTCCGCCTCATGGCGACCGGAGGCCTCACATCCTTTGAAAACTCGAGCGGTCCGTGGAGATCAATGCTTCCAAAGGAGACAATGCCTGACTCCTCTTGAAAATGGATAGGAGTCCCAGGATCCCTGTGGCACGTGGAAAGGGACCCTGGGTCTCCCGCCTCACGTGGAGACGGGTCCAAATTGCCATGCCAAGACTCGAGGAGAATCCCGAGGTGTCCCTCGCACCTAGGCAGGAGTCCTGACTTCGCTGAACAAACACGTGTCTGGAAGGGCCCTCCCCGTCGTAACTCGAGAATATACCCCAGGTTCGGGCCGCAACTCGAGAAAAACCATGAGATTTCCCCCTCGCCAGGAGTTCAGGCCCGATTCCCCTGCACTGCATGAAGAGCAATTCCGAGTTCCATATCAAACGTGAAAGGAGCCTTGATTTCCTTGATGGCACACCAGAGAAAACCCAAGATCACTGTCTCAAGTCTAGAGGGATCCTGAGGTCACTGGAGTAACACGAAAGGGCTCCGTGGACCCCAAATCAACTCGAGATGAGAGCTTAGTCCCTGGCTTCGACTCAAGAGGAATACCAACTTTCCACAAGCACCTCAAGAGGAGGCTTCTCTCAGCTACAGGTATGTGAGAGGGACCCTGAGTTTGTGGCCTCAAGTGGAATGGACACCGAGATGCTCTGACTCGAAGTAAGGCTGGATATCCCTGCAGTGAATTGAATGCAGGCTCGTCTTGCATCTCCCAAGAAGAAGGGATGTCTGAATCCCCTGTGGAGACCACAGAGAAAGACCTAGTCCTCCACCTCAACCCAACCGGAGTCCTCATATCCTTTGAAAACTCGAGAGGTCCGCGCAGATCAATACTTCCGAAGGAGACGATGCCTGACTCCTCTTGAAAATGGATAGGAGTCCCAGGATCCCTGTGGCACGTGGAAAGGGACCCTGGGTCTCCCGCCTCACGTGGAGCCGCGTCCATTTTGCCATGCCAAGACTCGAGGAGAATCCCGAGGTGTCCCTCGCACCTAGGCAGGAGTCCTGACGTCGCTGAACAAACAGGTGTCTGTAAGGGCCCTCCCCGTCGTAACTCGAGAATATACCCCAGGTTAAGGCCGCAACTCGAGAAAAACCATGAGACTTCCCCGTCGCCGCGAGATGAGGCCCGATTCCCCTGCACTGCGTGCAGAGCAATTCAGAGTTCCACATCAAACGTGAAAGGAGCCTTGATTTCCTTGATGGCACTCCAGAGAAAACCCAAGATCACTGTCTCAAGTCTAGAGGGATCCTGGGATAACTGGGGCAAAACGAAAGTTCTCCGTGGACCCCAAATCAACTCGAGATGAGAGCTTAGTCCCTGGCTTCGACTCAAGAGGAATACCAACTTTCCACAAGCACCTCAAGAGGAGGCTTCTCTCAGCTACAGGTATGTGAGAGGGACCCTGAGTTTGTGCCCTCAAGTGGAATGGACACCGAGATGCTCTGACTCGAAGTAAGGCCGGATATCCCTGCAGTGAATTGAATGCAGGCTCGTCTTGCATCTCCCATGACGAAGGGATGTCTGAACCCGCTGTGGAGACAACAGAGAAAGGCCTAGTCCTCCGCCTCATCGCGACCGGAGGCCTCACATCCTTTGAAAACTCGAGAGGTCCGCGGAGATCAATGCTTCCAAAGGAGACGATGCCTGACTCCTCTTGAAAATGGATAGGAGTCCCAGGATCCCTGTGGCACGTGGAAAGGGACCCTGGGTCTCCCGCCTCACGTGGAGCCGCATCCAATTTGCCATGCCAAGACTCTAGGAGAATCCCGAGGTGTCCCTCGCACCTAGGCAGGAGTCCTGACGTCGCTGAACAAACACGTGTCTGGAAGGGCCCTCCCCGTCGTAACTCGAGAATATACCCCAGGGTCCGGCCGCAACTCGAGAAAAACCATGAGACTTCCCCCTCGCCGCGAGATGAGGCCCGATTCCCCTGCACTGCCTGCAGAGCAATTCAAAGTTCCACATCAAACGTGAAAGGAGCCTTGATTTCCTTGATGGCACTCCAGAGAAAACCCAAGATCACTGTCTCAAGTCTAGAGGGATCCTGAGGTCACTGGAGCAACACGAAAGTTCTCCGTGGACCCCAAATAAACTCTAGATGAGAGCTTCGTCCCTGGCTTCGACTCAAGAGGAATACCAACTTTCCACAAGCACCTCAAGAGGAGGCTTCTCTCAGCTACAGGTATGTGAGAGAGACCCTGAGTTTGTGGCCTCAAGTGGAATGGACACCGAGATGCTCTGACTCGAAGTAAGGCCGGATATCCCTGCAGTGGATTGAATGTAGGCCTGTCTTGCACCTCCCAAGACGATGGGATGTGTGAATCCCCTGTGGAGACCACAGAGAAAGACCGAGTTCTCCGCCTCATGGCGACCGGAGGCCTCACATCCTTTGAAAACTCGAGCGGTCCGTGGAGATCAATGCTTCCAAAGGAGAAGATGCCTGACTCCTCTTGAAAATGGATAGGAGTCCCAGGATCCCTGTGGCACGTGGAAAGGGACCCTGGGTCTCCCGCCTCACGTGGAGACGCGTCCCAATTGCCAGGCCAATACTCTAGGAGAATCCCAAGGTGTCCCTCGCACCTAGGCAGGAGTCCTGACTTCGCTGAACAAACACGTGTCTGGAAGGGCCCTCCCCGTCGTAACTCGAGAATATACCCCAGGTTCGGGCCGCAACTCGAGAAAAACCATGAGATTTCCCCCTCGCCAGGAGTTCAGGCCCGATTCCCCTGCACTGCATGAAGAGCAATTCCGAGTTCCATATCAAACGTGAAAGGAGCCTTGATTTCCTTGATGGCACTCCAGAGAAAACCCAAGATCACTGTCTCAAGTCTAGAGGGATCCTGAGGTCACTGGAGTAACACGAAAGGGCTCCGTGGACCCCAAATCAACTCGAGATGAGAGCTTAGTCCCTGGCTTCGACTCAAGAGGAATACCAACTTTCCACAAGCACCTCAAGAGGAGGCTTCTCTCAGCTACAGGTATGTGAGAGGGACCCTGAGTTTGTGGCCTCAAGTGGAATGGACACCGAGATGCTCTGACTCGAAGTAAGGCTGGATATCCCTGCAGTGAATTGAATGCAGGCTCGTCTTGCATCTCCCAAGAAGAAGGGATGTCTGAATCCCCTGTGGAGACCACAGAGAAAGACCTAGTCCTCCACCTCAACCCAACCGGAGTCCTCATATCCTTTGAAAACTCGAGAGGTCCGCGCAGATCAATACTTCCGAAGGAGACGATGCCTGACTCCTCTTGAAAATGGATAGGAGTCCCAGGATCCCTGTGGCACGTGGAAAGGGACCCTGGGTCTCCCGCCTCAAGTGGAGCCGCGTCCATTTTGCCATGCCAAGACTCGAGGAGAATCCCGAGGTGTCCCTCGCACCTAGGCAGGAGTCCTGACGTCGCTGAACAAACAGGTGTCTGTAAGGGCCCTCCCCGTCGTAACTCGAGAATATACCCCAGGTTAAGGCCGCAACTCGAGAAAAACCATGAGACTTCCCCCTCGCCGCGAGATGAGGCCCGATTCCCCTGCACTGCGTGCAGAGCAATTCAGAGTTCCACATCAAACGTGAAAGGAGCCTTGATTTCCTTGATGGCACTCCAGAGAAAGCCCAAGATCACTGTCTCAAGTCTAGAGGGATCCTGGGATAACTGGGGCAAAACGAAAGTTCTCCGTGGACCCCAAATCAACTCGAGATGAGAGCTTAGTCCCTGGCTTCGACTCAAGAGGAATACCAACTTTCCACAAGCACCTCAAGAGGAGGCTTCTCTCAGCTACAGGTATGTGAGAGGGACCCTGAGTTTGTGCCCTCAAGTGGAATGGACACCGAGATGCTCTGACTCGAAGTAAGGCCGGATATCCCTGCAGTGAATTGAATGCAGGCTCGTCTTGCATCTCCCATGACGAAGGGATGTCTGAACCCGCTGTGGAGACCACAGAGAAAGGCCTAGTCCTCCGCCTCATCGCGACCGGAGGCCTCACATCCTTTGAAAACTCGAGAGGTCCGCGGAGATCAATGCTTCCAAAGGAGACGATGCCTGACTCCTCTTGAAAATGGATAGGAGTCCCAGGATCCCTGTGGCACGTGGAAAGGGACCCTGGGTCTCCCGCCTCACGTGGAGCCGCATCCAATTTGCCATGCCAAGACTCTAGGAGAATCCCGAGGTGTCCCTCGCACCTAGGCAGGAGTCCTGACGTCGCTGAACAAACACGTGTCTGGAAGGGCCCTCCCCGTCGTAACTCGAGAATATACCCCAGGGTCCGGCCGCAACTCGAGAAAAACCATGAGACTTCCCCCTCGCCGCGAGATGAGGCCCGATTCCCCTGCACTGCCTGCAGAGCAATTCAAAGTTCCACATCAAACGTGAAAGGAGCCTTGATTTCCTTGATGGCACTCCAGAGAAAACCCAAGATCACTGTCTCAAGTCTAGAGGGATCCTGAGGTCACTGGAGCAACACGAAAGTTCTCCGTGGACCCCAAATAAACTCTAGATGAGAGCTTAGTGCCTGGCTTCGACTCAAGAGGAATACCAACTTTCCACAAGCACCTCAAGAGGAGGCTTCTCTCAGCTACAGGTATGTGAGAGAGACCCTGAGTTTGTGGCCTCAAGTGGAATGGACACCGAGATGCTCTGACTCGAAGTAAGGCCGGATATCCCTGCAGTGGATTGAATGTAGGCCTGTCTTGCACCTCCCAAGTCGATGGGATGTGTGAATCCCCTGTGGAGACCACAGAGAAAGACCGAGTTCTCCGCCTCATGGCGACCGGAGGCCTCACATCCTTTGAAAACTCGAGCGGTCCGTGGAGATCAATGCTTCCAAAGGAGACGATGCCTGACTCCTCTTGAAAATGGATAGGAGTCCCAGGATCCCTGTGGCACGTGGAAAGGGACCCTGGGTCTCCCGCCTCACGTGGAGACGCGTCCCAATTGCCAGGCCAATACTCTAGGAGAATCCCAAGGTGTCCCTCGCACCTAGGCAGGAGTCCTGACTTCGCTGAACAAACACGTGTCGGGAAGGGCCCTCCCCGTCGTAACTCGAGAATATACCCCAGGTTCGGGCCGCAACACGAGAAAAACCATGAGATTTCCCCCTCGCCAGGAGTTCAGGCCCGATTCCCCTGAACTGCATGCAGAGCAATGCCGTGTTCCACATCAAACATGAAAGGAGCCTTGATATCCTTAATGGCACTCCAGAGAACACCCAAGATCACTGTCTCAAGTCTAGAGGGATAATAAGGTCACTGTAGCAACACGAAAGGGCTCTGTGGACCCCAATTCAACTCGAGATGATAGCTTCTTCCCTGGCTTCGACTCAAGAGGAATACCCACTTTCCACAAGCACCTCAAGAGGAGGCTTCTCTCAGCTACAGGTATGTGAGAGGGACCCTGAGTTTGTGGCCTCAAGTGGAATGGACACCGAGATGCTCTGACTCGAAGGAAGGCCGGATATCCGTGCAGTGAATTGCATGTAGGCTCGTCTTGCATCTCCCACAACGAAGGGATGTCTGAATCCCCTGTGGAGACCACAGAGAAAGACCTAGTTCTCCGCCTCATCGTGACCGGAGGCCTCACGTCCTTTGAAAATTCGAGAGGTCCGCGGAGATCAATGCTTCCAAAGGAGACGATGCCTGACTCCTCTTGAAAATGGATAGGAGTCCCAGGATCCTTGTGGCACGTGGAAAGGGACCCTGGGTCTCCCGCCTCACGTGGAGACTCGTCCCAATGGCCATGCCAAGACTCGAGGAGAATCCCGAGGTGTCCCTCGCACCTAGGCAGGAGTCCTGACGTCGCTGAACAAACACGTGTCTGGAAGGGCCCTCCCCGTCGTAACTCGAGAATATACCCCAGGTTCCAGCCGCAACTCGAGGAAAACCATGAGACTTCCCCCTCGCTGCGAGATGAGGCCCGATTCCCCTGCACTGCGTGCAGAGCAATGCCGTGTTCCACATCAAACATGAAAGGAGCCTTGATTTCCTTAATGGCACTCCAGAGAACACCCAAGATCACTGTCTCAAGTCTAGAGGGATCCTGAGGTCACTGTAGCAACACGAAAGGGCTCCGTGGACCCCAAATCAACTCGAGATGATAGCTTCTTCGCTGGCTTCGACTCAAGAGGAATACCCATTTCCACAAGCACCTCAAGAGGAGGCTTCTCTCAGCTACAGGTATGTGAGAGGGACCCTGAGTTTGTGGCCTCAAGTGGAATGGACACCGAGATGCTCTGACTCGAAGGAAGGCCGGATATCACCGCAGTGAATTGAATGCAGGCTCGTCTTGCATCTAACACGACGAAGGGATGTCTGAATCCCCTGTGGAGATCACAGAGAAAGACCAAGTTCTCTACCTCATCGCGACCGGAGGACTCACGTCCTTTGAAAACTCGATAGGTCCGCGGAGATCAATGCTTCCAAAGGAGACGATGCCTGACTCCTCTTGAAAATGGATAGGAGTCCCAGGATCCCTGTGGCACGTGGAAAGGGACACTGGGTCTCCCGCCTCACGTGGAGACGCGTCCCAATGGCCATGCCAAGACTCGAGGAGAATCCCGAGGTGTCCCTCACACCTAGGCAGGAGTCCTGACGTCGCTGAACAAACACGTGTCTGGAAGGTCCCTCCCCGTCGTAACTCGAGAATATACCCCAGGTTCCGGCCGCAACTCGAGAAAAACCATGAGACTTCCCCCTCGCCGCGAGATGAGGCTCGATTCCCCTGCACTGCGTGCAGGACAATTCCGTGTTCCACATCAAACATGAAAGGAGCCTTGATTTCCTTGATGGCACTCCAGAGAACACCCAAGATCACTGTCTTAAGTCTAGAGGGATCCTGAGGTCTCTGTAGAAACACGAAAGGGCTCCCTGGACCCCAAATCAACCCGAGATGAGAGCTTCGTCCCTGGCTTCAACTCAAGAGGAATACTCACTTTCCACAAGCACCTCAAGAGGAGGCTTCTCTCAGCTACAGGTATGTGAGAGGGACCCTGAATTTGTGGACTCAAGTGGAATGGACACCGAGATGCTCTGACTCGAAGGAAACCCAGATATCCGTGCAGTGAATTGAATGCAGGCTTGTCTTGCATATCCCACGACGAAGGGATGTCTGAATCCCCTGTGGAGACCACAGAGAAAGACCTAGTTCTCCGCCTCATCGCGCCCGGAGGCCTCACATCCTTTGAAAACTCGAGAGGTCCGCGGAGATCAATGCTTCCAAAAAAGACGATGCCTGACTCCTCTTGAAAATGGATAGGAGTCCCAGGATCCCTGTGGCACGTGGAAAGGGCCCCTGGGTCTCCCGCCTCAAGTGGAGACGCGTCCCAATGGCCATGCCAAGACTCGAGGAGAATCCCGAGGTGTCCCTCGCATGTAGGCAGGAGTCCTGACGTCGCTGAACAAACACGTGTCTGGAAGGGCCCTCCCCGTCGTAACTCGAGAATATACCCCAGGGTCCGCCCGCAACTCGAGAAAAAACATGAGACTTCCCCCTCGACGCGAGAAGAGGCCCGATTCCCCTGAACTGCGTGCAGAGCAATTCCGTGTTCCACATCAAACATGAAAGGAGCCTTGATTTCCTTGATGGCACTCCAGAGAACACCCAAGATCACTGTCTCAAGTCTAGAGGGATCCTGAGGTCACTGTAGCAAAACAAAAGGGCTCCATGGGCCCCAAATCAACTCGAGATGAGAGCTTCGTCCCTGGCTTCTACTCAAGAGGAATACCCACTTTCCACAAGCACCTCAAGAGGAGGCTTCTCTCAGCTACAGGTATGTGAGAGGGACCCTGAGTTTGTGGCCTCAAGTGGAATGGACACCGAGATGCTCTGACTCGAAGTAAGGCCGGATATCCCTGCAGTGAATTGAATGCAGGCTCGTCTTGCATCTCCCACGACGAAGGGATGTCTGAATCCCCTATGGAGACCACAGAGAAAGACCTAGTTCTCCCCCTCATCGCGCCCGGAGGCCTCACATTCTTTGAAAACTCGAGAGGTCCGCGGAGATCAATGCTTCCAAAGGAGACGATGCCTGACTCCTCTTGAAAATGGATAGGAGTCCCAGGATCCCTGTGGCACGTATAAAGGGACCCTGGGTCTCCCGCCTCACGTGGAGACGCGTCCCAATGGCCATGCCAAGACTCGAGGAGAATCCCGAGGTGTCCCTTGCACCTAGGCAGGAGTCATGACGACGCTGAACAAACACGTGTCTGGAAGGGCCCTCCCCGTCGTAACTCGAGAATATACCCCAGGGTCCGCCCGCAACTCGAGAAAAACCATGAGACTTCCCCCTCACTGCGAGATTAGGCCCGATTCCCATGCACTGCGTGCAGAGCAATTCCGTGTTCCACATCAAACATGAAAGGAGCCTTGATTTCCTTAATGGCACTCCAGAGAACACCCAAGATCACTGTCTCAATCTAGAGGGATCCTGAGGTCACTGTAGCAACACGAAAGGGCTCCGTGAACCTCAAATCAACTCGAGATGAGAGCTTCTTCCCTAGCTTCGACTCAAGAGGAATACCCACTTTCCACAAGCACCTCAAGAGGAGGCTTCTCTCAGCTACAGGTATGTGAGAGGGACCCTGAGTTTGTGGCCTCAAGTGGAATGGACACCGAGATGCTCTGACTCGAAGGAAGGCCAGATATCCCTGCAGTGAATTGAATGCAGGCTCGTCTTGCATCTCCCACGTCGAAGGGATGTCTGAATCACTTGTGGAGACCACAGAGAAAGACCTAGTTTCTGCCTCATCGCGACCGGAGGCCTCACGTCCTTTGAAACCTCGAGAGGTCCGCGGAGATCAATGCTTCCAAAGGAGACGATGCCTTACTCCTCTTGAAAATGGATAGGAGTCCCAGGATCCCTGTGGCACGTGGAAAGGGACCCTGGGTCTCCCGCCTCACGTGCAGACACGTCCCAATGGCCATGCCGAGACTCGAGGAGAATCCCGAGGTTTCCCTCGCACCTAGGCAGGAGTCCTGAAGTCGCTGAACAAACACGTGTTTGGAAGGGCCCTTCCCGTCGTAACTCGAGAATATAACCCAGGTTCCGCCCGCAACTCGAGAAAAACCATGAGACTTCCCCCTCGCCGCGAGATGAGGCCCGATTCCCCTGCACTGCGTGCAGAGCAATTCCGTGTTCCACATACAACATGAAAGGAGACCTGAATCCTTGATGGCACTCCAGAGAACACCCAAGATCACTGTCTCAAGTCTAGAGGGATCCTGAGGTCACTGTAGCAACACTAAAGGGCTCCGTGGACCTCAAATCAACTCGAGATGATAGCTTCTTCCCTGGCTTCGACTCAAAAGGAATACCCACTTTCCACAAGCACCTCAAGAGGAGGCATCTCTCAGCTACATGTATGTGAGAGGGACCCTGAGTTTGTGGCCTCAAGTGGAATGGACACCGAGATGCTCTGACTCGAAGGAAGGCCGGATATCCGTGCAGTGAATTGCATGCAGGCTCGTCTTGCATCTCCCACGACGAAGGGATGTCTGAATCCCCTGTGGAGGCCCCAGAGAAAGACCTAGTTCTCTGCCTCATCGCGCCCGGAGGCCTCACATCCTTTGAAAACTCGAGAGGTGCGCGGAGATCAATGCTTCCAAAGGAGACGATGCCTGACTCCTCTTGAAAATGGATAGGAGTCCCAGGATCCCTGTGGCACGTGGAAAGGGACCCTGGGTCTCCCGCCTCACGTGGAGACGCGTCCCAATGGCCATGCCAAGACTCGAGGAGAATCCCGAGGTGTCCCTCACACCTGGGCAGGAGTCCTGACGTCGCTCAACAAACACGTGTCTGGAAGGGCCCTCCCCGTCGTAACTCGAGAATATACCCCAGGTTCCGGCCGCAACTCGAGAAAAACCATGAGACTTCCCCCTCGCCGCGAGATGAGGCCCGATTCCCATGCACTGCGTGCAGAGCAATTCCGTGTTCCACATCAAACATGAAAGGAGCCTTGATTTCCTTAATGGCACTCCAGAGAACACCCAAGATCACTGTCTCAATCTCGAGGGATCCTGAGGTCACTGTAGCAACAGGAAAGGGCTCCGTGAACCTCAAATCAACTCGAGATGAGAGCTTCTTCCCTAGCTTCGACTCAAGAGGAATACCCACTTTCCACAAGCACCTCAAGAGGAGGCTTCTCTCAGCTACAGGTATGTGTGAGGGACCCTGAGTTTGTGGCCTCAAATGGAATGGACACCGAGATGCTCTGACTCGAAGGAAGGCCGAATATCCCTGCAGTGAATTAAATGCAGGCTCGTCTTGCATCTCCCACGTCGAAGGGATGTCTGAATCCCTTGTGGAGACCACAGAGAAAGACCTAGTTCTCTGCTTCATCGCGACCGGAGGCCTCACGTCCTTTGAAACCTCGAGAGGTCCACGGAGATCAATGCTTCCAAAGGAGACGATGCCTGACTCCTCTTGAAAATGGATAGGAGTCCCAGGATCCCTGTGGCACGTGGAAAGGGACCCTGGGTCTCCCGCCTCACGTGGAGACACGTCCCAATGGCCATGCCAAGACTCGAGGAGAATCCCAAGGTGTCCCTCGCACCTAGGCAGGAGTCCTGACGTCGCTGAACAAACACGTGTCTGGAAGGGCCCTCCCCGTCGTAACTCGAGAATATACCGCAGGTTCCGGCCGCAACTCGAGAAACACCATGAGACTTCCCCCTCGCTGCGAGATGAGGCCCGATTCCCCTGCACTGCGTGCAGAGCAATTCCGTGTTCCACATCAAACATGAAAGGAGCCTTGATTTCCTTGATGGCACTCCAGAGAACACCCAAGATTACTGTCTCAAGTCTAGAGGGATCCTGAGGTCACTGTAGCAACACGAAAGGGCTCCGTGGACCCCAAATCAACTCGAGATGATAGCTTCTTCGCTGGCTTCGACTCAAGAGGAATACCCACTTTCCACAAGCACCTCAAGAGGAGGCTTCTCTCAGCTACAGGTATGTGAGAGGGACCCTGAGTTTGTGGCCTCAAGTGGAATGGACACCGAGATGCTCTGACTCGAAGGAAGGCCGGATATCCGTGCAGTGAATTGCATGCAGGCTCCTCTTGCATCTCCCACGACGAAGGGATGTCTGATTCCCCTGTGGAGACCACAGAGAAAGACTAGTTCTTTGCCTCATCGTGACCGGAGGCCTCACGTCCTTTGAAAACTCGAGAGGTCCGCGGAGATCAGTGCTTCCAAAGGAGACGATGCCTGACTCCTCTTGAAAATGGATAGGAGTCCCAGGATCCCTGTGGCACGTGGAAAGGGACCCTTGGTCTCCCGCCTCACGTGGAGACGCGTCCCAATGGCCATGCCAATACTCGAGGAGAATCCCGAGGAGTCCCTGGCACCTAGGCAGGAGTCCTGACGTCGCTGAACAAACACGTGTCTGGAAGGGCCCTCCCCGTCGTAACTCGAGAATATACCTCAGGTTCCGCCCGCAACTCGAGAAAAACCATGAGACTTCCCCCTCGCCGCGAGATGAGGCCCGATTCCCCTGCACTGCGTGCAGGGCAATTCCGTGGTCCACATCAAACATGAAAGGAGCCGAGATTTCCTTGATGGCACTCCAGAGAACACCCAAGATCACTGTCTTAAGTCTAGAGGGATTCTGAGGTCTCTGTAGCAACACGAAAGGGCTCCGTGGATCCCAAATCAACTCGAGATGAGAGCTTAGTCCCTGGTTTCAACTCAACAGGAATACCAACTTTCCACAAGCACCTCAAGAGGAGGCTTCTCTCAGCCACAGGTATGTGAGAGGGACCCTGAGTTTGTGGGCTCAAGTGGAATGGACACCAAGATGCTCTGACTCGAAGTAAGGCCGGATATCCCTGCAGTGAATTGAATGCAGGCTCGTCTTGCATCTCCCAAGACGAAGGGATGTCTGAATCCCCTGTGTAGACCACAGAGAAAGACCTAGTTCTCCGCATCATCGCGACCGGAGTCCTCACATCCTTTGAAAACTCGAGAGGTCCGCGGAGATCAATGCTTCCAAAGGAGACGATGCCTGACTCCTCTTGACAATGAATAGGAGTACCAGGATCCCTGTGGCACGTGGAAAGGGACCCTGGGTCTCCCGCTTCACGTGGAGACGCGTCCCAAATGCCATGCCAAGACTCGAGGAGAATCCCGAGGTGTCCCTCGCACCTAGGCAGGAGTCCTGACGACGCTGAACAAACACGTGTCCGGAAGGGCCCTCCCCGTCGTAACTCGAGAATATACCCCAGGTTCCGGCCGGAACTCAAGAAAAACCATGAGACTTCCCCCTCGCCGCGAGATGAGGCCCGATTCCCCTGCACTGCGTGCAGAGCAATTCCGTGTTCCACATCAAACGTGAAAGGAGCCTTGATTTCCTTGATGGCACTCCACAGAAATCCAAAAGTCACTGTCTCAAGTCTAGAGGGATCTTGAGGCCACTGTAGCAGCATGAAAGGGCTCCGTGGAACCCAAATCAACTCGAGATGAGAGCTTAGTCCCTGGCTTCAACTCAAGAGGAGTACCAACTTTCCACAAGCACCTCAAGAGGAATCTTCTCTCAGCTACAGGTATGTGAAAGGGACCCTGAGTTTGTGGCCTCAATTGGAATGGACACCGAGATGCTCTGATTCGAAGTAAGGCTGGATATCCCTGCAGTGAATTGAATGCAGCCTCGTCTTGCATCTCCCAAGACGAAGGGATGTTGAATCCCCTGTGGAGACCACAGAGAAAGACCTAGTCCTCCGCCTCAACGCGACCGGAGGCCTCACATCCTTTGAAAATTCGAGAGGTCTGCGGAGATCAATGCTTCCAAAGGAGACGATGCCTGACTCCTCTTGAAAATAGATAGGAGTCCCAGAATCCCTGTGGCCCGTCAAAAACGACACTGGGTCTCAGGCCACACGTGGAGACGCGTCCCAATTGCCATGCCAAGACTCGGGGAGAATACCGAGGTGTCCATCGAACCTAGGCAGGAGTTCTGATGTTGCTGAACAGACACGTGTCTGGACGGGCCCTCCGCGTCGTAACTCGAGAATATACCGCAGGTTCTGGCCGCAACTCGAGAAAAACCATGAGACTTCCCCCTCTCCGCGAGATGAGGCCCGATTCCCCTGCACTGCGTGAAGAGCAATTCCGTGTTCCACATCAAACGTGAAAGGAGCCTTGATTTCCTTGATGGCACTCCAGAGAAAACCCAAGATCACTGTCTCAAGTCTAGAGGGATCCTGAGGTCACTGGAGCAACACGAAAGGGCTGCGTGGACCCCAAATCAACTCGTGATGAGAGATTAGTCCCTGGCTTCGACTCAAGAGGAATACCAACTTTTCATAAGCACCTCAATAGGAGGCTTCTCTCAGCTACAGGTATGTGAGAGGGACCCTGAGTTTGTGGCCTCAAGTGGAATGGACACCGAGATGCTCTGACTCGAAGTAAGGCCGGATATCCCTGCAGTGAATTGAATGCAGGCTCCTCTTGCATCTCCCAAGATGAAGGGATGTCTGAATCCCCTGTGGAGACCACAGAGAAAGTCCTAGTCCTCCGCCTCATCGCGAGCGGAGACCTCACATCCTTTGAAAATTCGAGAGGTCTGTGGAGATCAGTGCTTCCAAAGGAGACGATGCCTGACTCCTCTTGAAAATGGATAGGAGTCCCAGGATACCTGTGGCAAGTGGAAAGGGACCCTGGGTCTCCCGCCTCTCGTGGAGACACGTCCCAATTGCCATGCCAAGACTCGAGGAGAATCCCGAGGTGTCCCTCGCACGTAGGCAGGAGTCCTGACGTCGCTGAAAAAACACGTGTCTGGAAGGGCCCTCCCCGTCGTAACTCGAGAATATACCCCAGGTTCCGGCCGCAACTCGAGAAAAACCATGAGATTTCCCCTTCACCGTGAGATGAGGCCCGATTCCCCTGCACTGCGTGCAGTGCAATTCCGTGTTCCACAACAAACGTGAAAGGAGCCTTGATTTCCTTGATGGCACTCCAGAGCAAACACAAGATCACTGTCTCAAGTCTAGAGGGATCCTGAGTCACTGGAGCAACACGAAAAGGCTCCGTGGACCACAAATCAACTCGAGTTGAGAGCTTAGTCCCTGGATTCGACTCAAGAGGAATACCAACTTTCCACAAGCACCTCAAGAGGAGTCTTCTCTCAGCTACAGGTATGTGAGAGGGACCCTGAGTTTGTGGTCTCAATTGGAATGGACACCGAGATGCTCTGATTCGAAGTAAGGCTGGATATCCCTGCAGTGAATTGAATGCAGCCTCGTCTTGCATCTCCCAAGACGAAGGGATGTCTGAATCCCCAGTGGAGACCACAGAGAAAGACCTAGTCCTCCGCCTCAACGCGACTGGAGGCTTCACATCCTTTGAAAATTCGAGAGGTCCGCGGAGATCAATGCTTCCAAAGGAGATGATGCCTGACTCCTCTTGAAAATGGATGATTCCCAGGATCCGTGTGGCACGTGGAAAGGGACTCTGGGTCTCCCGCCCCACGTGGAGACGCGTCCCAATTGCCATGCCAAGACTCGAGGAGAATCCAGAGGTGTCCCTCGACCTAGGCAGGAGTCCTGACCTCGCTGAACAAACACGTGTCTGGAAGGGCCCTCCTCGTCGAAAGTCGAGAATATACCCCAGGTTCCGGCCGCAACTGGAGAAAATCCATGAGACTTCCCCCTCGCCACGAGATGAGTCCCGATTCCCCTGCACTGCGTGCAGAGCAATTCCGTGTTCCACATCAAACGTGAAAGGAGCCTTGATTTCCTTGATGGCACTCCAGAGAAAACCCAAGATCACTGTCTCAAGTCTAGAGGGATCCTGAGGTCACTGTAGCAACAAGAAAGGGCTCCGTGGACCCCAAATCAACTCGAGATGAGAGCTTAGTCCCTGGCTTCCACTCAAGAGGAGTACCAACTTTCCACAAGCACCTCAAGAGGAGGCTTCTCTCAGCTACAGGTATGTGAGAGGGACCCTGAGTTTGTGGCCTCAAGTGGAATGGACACCGAGATGCTCTGACTCGAAGTTAGGCTGGATATCCCTGCAGTGAATTGAATGCCGGCTCGTCTTGCATCTCCCAAGACAAAGGGATGTCTGAATCCCGTGTGGAGACCACAGCGAAAGACCTGGTTCTCCGCCTCATCGCGACCGGAGGCCTCACATCCTTTGAAAACTCGAGAGGTCTGCGGAGATCAATGCTTCCCAAAGAGACGACGCCTGACTCCTCTTGAAAATTGATAGGAGTCCCAGGATCCCTGTGGCACGTGGAAAGGGACCCTGGGTCTCCCGCCTCACGTGGAGCCGCGTCACAATAGCCATGCCAAGACTCGAGGAGAATCCCGAGGTGTCCCTCGCACCTAGGCAGGAGTCCTGACGTCGCTGAACAAACACGTGTCTGGAAGGGCCCTCCCCTTGGTAGCTCGAGAATATACCCCAGGTTCTGGCCGCAACTCGAGAAAAACCATGAGACTTCCCCCTCGCCTCGAGATGAGGCCCGATTCCCCTGCACTGCGTGCAGAGCAATTCCGTGTTCCACATTAAACGTGAAAGCAGCCTTGATTTCCTTGATGGCACTCCAGAGAAAACCCAAGATCACTGTCTCAAGTCTAGAGGAATCCTGAGGTAACTGTAGCACCATGAAAGGGCTTCGTGGATCACAAATCAACTCGAGATTAGAGCTTAGTCCCGGGCTTCGACTCAAAAGGAATACCAACTTTCCACAAGCACCTCAAGAGGAGGCTTCTCTCAGCTACAGGTATGTGAGAGGGACCCTGAGTTTGTGGCCTCAAGTGGAATGGACACCGAGATGCTCTGACGCGAAGTAAGGCCGGATATCCCTGAAGTGAATTGAATGCAGGCTCGTCTTGCATCTCCCAAGACGAAGGGATGTCTGAATCCCCAGTGGAGACCACAGAGAAAGACCTAGTTCTCTGCCTCATTGCGTCCGGAGGCCTCACATCCTTTGAAAACTCTAGAGGTCCGTGGAGATCAATGCTTCCCAAGGAGACGATGTCTGACTCCTCTTGAAAATGGATAGGAGTCCCAGGATCCCTGTGGCACGTGGAACGGGACACTGGGTCTCCCGCCTCACGTGGAGACGCGTCCCAGTTGCCATGCCAAGACTCGAGGAGAATCCCGAGGTGTCCCTCGCACCTAGGCAGGAGTTCTGACATCGCAGAATAAACACATGTCTGGAAGGGCCCTTCCCACCGTAACTCGAGAATATACCCCTGGTTTCGGCAGCAACTCGAGAAAAACCATGAGACTACCCCTCGCCAGGCGATGAGACCCGATTCACCTGCACTGCGTGCAGAGCTATTCCGTGTTCCACATCAAACTGGAAAGGAGCCTTGATTTCCTTGATGGCACTCCAGAGAAAACCCAAGATCACTGTCTCAAGTCTAGAGGGATCCTGGGATAACTGGGGCAAAATGAAAATGCTCCGTGGACCCCAAATCAACTTGAGATGAGAGCGTAGTCCCTGGCTTAGACTCAAGAGGAATACCAACTTTCCACAAGCACCTCAAGAGGAGGCTTCTCTCATCTACAGGTATGTGAGAGGGACTCTGAGTTTGTGGCCTCAAATGGAATGGACACCAAGATGCTCTGACTCGAAGTAAGGCCGGATATCCCTGCAGTGAATTGAATGCAGGCTCGTCTTGCATCTCCCAAGGCGAAGGGATGTCTGAATCCCCTGTGGAGACCACAGAGAAAGACCTAGTTCTCCGCCTCATCGCGACCAGAGGCCTCACATCCTTTGAAAACTCGAGAGGTCCGCGGAGATCAGTGCTTCCAAAGGAGACGATGCCTGACTCCTCTTGAAAATGGATAGGAGTCCCTGGATCCCTGTGGCACGTGGAAAGGGACACTGGGTCTCCGCCTCACGTGGAGACGCATCCCAATTGCCATGCCAAGACTCGAGGAGAATCCCGAGGTGTCCCTCGCACCTAGGCAGGCGTCCTGTCGTCGCTGAACAAACACCTGTCTTGAAGGCCCTCCCCGTCGTAACTCGAGAATATACCC
Source organism: Dama dama (assembly GCF_033118175.1). Taxonomy (NCBI): domain Eukaryota; kingdom Metazoa; phylum Chordata; class Mammalia; order Artiodactyla; family Cervidae; genus Dama; species Dama dama. Next base: position 1,997,361 of record NW_026870930.1, read on the forward strand.
CAGGTTCCGGCCGCAACTCGTGAAAAACCATGAGATTTCCCACTTGCCGCGAGTTGAGGCCTGATTCCCCTGCACTGCATGCAGAGCAATTCCGTGTTCCACATCAAACATGAAAGGAGCCTTGATTTCCTTGATGGCACTCCAGAGAAAACCCAAGATCACTGTCTCAAGTCTAGAGAGATCTTGAGGTCACTGGAGCAACAACAAAGGGCTCCGTGGACACCAAATCCACTCGAGATGAGAGCTTAGTCCCTGGCTTAGACTCAAGAGGAATACCAACTTTCCACAAGCACCTCAAGAGGAGGCTTCTCTCAGCTACAGGTATGTGAGAGGGACCCTGAGTTTGTGGCCTCAAGTGGAATGGACACCGAGATGCTCTGACTCGAATAAAGGCCGGATATCCCTGCAGTGAATTGAATGCAGTCTCGTCTTGCATCTCCCAAGACGAAGGGTTGTCTGAATCCCCTGTGGAGACCACAGAGAAAGACCTCGACCTCCGCCTCATCGCGACCGGAGGCCTCACATCCTTTGAAAACTCGAGAGGTCCACGGAGATCAATGCTTCCAAAGGAGAAGATGCCTGACTCTTCTTGAAAATGGATAGGAGTCCCAGGATCCCTGTGGCACGTGGAAAGGGACCCTGAGTCTCCCGCCTCACGTGGAGACGCGTCCCAATGGCCATGCCAAGACTCGAGGAGAATCCCGAGGTGTCCCTCGCACCTAGGCAGGAGTCCTGACGTCGCTGAACAAACACGTGTCTGGAAGGGCCCTCCCTGTCGTAACTCGAGAATATACCCCAGGTTCCAGCAGCAACTCGAGAAAAACCATGACACTTCCCCCTCGCCGCGAGAAGAGGCCCGATTCCTCTGGACTGCGTGCATAGCAATTCCTTGTTCCACATCAAACGTGAAAGGAGCCTTGATTTCCTTGATGGCACTCCAGAGAAAACCCAAGATCACTGTCTCAAGTCTAGAGGGATCCTGAGGTCACTGGAGCAACAGGAAAGGGCTCCGTGGACCCCAAATCAACTTGAGATGAGAGCTTAGTCCCTGGCTTAGACTCAAGAGGAATACCAACTTTCCACAAGCACCTCAAGAGGAGGCTTCTCTCATCTACAGGTATGTGAGAGGGACCCTGAGTTTGTGGCCTCAAGTGGAATGGACACCGAGATGCTCTGACTCGAAGTAAGGCCGGATATTCCTGCAGTGAATTGAATGCAGGCTCGTCTTGCATCTCCCAAGAAGAAGGGATGTCTGAATCCCCTGTGGAGACCACAGAGAAAGACCTAGGTCTCCGCCTCATCGCGACCAGAAGCCTCACATCCTTTGAAAACTCGAGAGGTCCGCGGAGATCAGTGCTTCCAAAGGAGACGATGCCTGACTCCTCTTGAAAATGGATAGGAGTCCATGGATCCCTGTGGCACGTGGAAATGGACACTGGGTCTCCGCCTCACGTGGCGACGCGTCCCAATTGCCATGCCAAGACTCGAGGAGAATCCCGAGGTGTCCCTCGCACCTAGGCAGGAGTCCTGAAGTCGCTGAACAAACACCTGTCTTGAAGGGCCCTCCCCGTCGTTACTCGAGAATATACCCCAGGTTCCGGCCGCAACTCGTGAAAAACCATGAGATTTCCCACTCGCCGCGAGTTGAGGCCCGATTCCCCTGCACTGCATGCAGAGCAATTCCGTGTTCCACATCAAACGTGAAAGGAGCCTTGATTTCCTTGATGGCACTCCAGGGAAAACCCAAGATCACTGTCTCAAGTCTAGAGGGATCCTGAGGTCACTGGAGCAACAGGAAAGGGCTCCGTGGACCGCAAATCAACTTGAGATGAGAGCTTAGTCCCTGGCTTAGACTCAAGAGGAATACCAACTTTCCACAAGCACCTCAAGAGGAGGCTTCTCTCAGCTACATGTATGTGAGAGGGACCCTGAGTTTGTGGCCTCAAGTGGAATGGACACCGAGATGCTCTGACTCGAAATAAGGCCGGATATCCATGCAGTGAATTGAATGAAGGCTCGTCTTGCATCTCCCAAGACGAAGGGTTGTCTGAATCCCCAGTGGAGACCACAGAGAAAGACCTCGTTCTCCGCCTCATCGAGACCGGAGGCCTCACATCCTTTGAAAACTTGAGAGGTCCGCGGAGATCAATGCTTCCGAAGGAGACGATGCCTGCCTCCTCTTGAAAATGGATAGGAGTCCCAGGATCCCTGTGGCACGTGGAAAGGGACACTGTGTCTCACGCCTCACGTGGAGACGAGTCCCAATTGCCATGCCAAGACTCGAGGAGAATCCCGAGGTGTCCCTCGCACCTAGGGAAGAGTCCTGTCGTCGCTGAACAAACACGTGTCTGGAAGGGCCCTACCCGTCGTAACTCGAGAATATACCCCAGGTTCGGGCCGCAACTCGAGAAAAACCATGAGATTTCCTCCTCGCCGCGAGTTGAGGCCCGATTCCCCTGCACTGCATGCAGAGCAATTCTGTGTTCCACATCAAACGTGAAAGGAGCCTTGATTTCCTTGATGGCACTCCAGAGAAAACCCAAGATCGCTGTCTCAAGTCTAGAGGGATCCTGAGGTCACTGGAGCAACACGAAAGGGCTCCGTGGACCCCAAATCAACTCGAGATGAGAGCTTAGTCCCTGGCTTCGAGTCAAGAGGAATACCAGCTTTCCACAAGCACCTCAAGAGGAGGCTTCTCTCAGCTACAGGTATGTGAGAGGGACCCTGAGTTAGTGGCCTCAAGTGGAATGGACACCGAGATGGTCTGACTCGAAGTAAGGCCGGATATCCCTGCAGTGAATTGAATCCAGGCTCGTCTTGCATCTCCCAAGATGAAGGGATGTCTGAATGCCCTGTGGAGACCACAGAGAAAGACCTAGTCCTCCACCTCAACGCAACCGGAGGCCTCATATCCTTTGAAAACTCGAGAGGTCCGCGGAGATCAATACTTCCGAAGGAGACGATGCCTGACTCCTCTTGAAAATGGATAGGATTCCCAGGATCCCTGTGGCACGTGGAAAGGGACCCTGGGTCTCCCGCCTCACGTGGAGACGCGTCCCAATTGCCATGCCAAGACTCGAGGAGAATCCCGAGGTGTCCCTCGCCCCTAGGCAGGAATCCTGACGTTGCTGAACAAACACGTGTCTGGAAGGGCCCTCCCCGTCGTAACTCGAGAATATACCCCAGGTTCCGTCCGCAACTCGAGAAAAAACATGAGATTTCCCCCTAGCCGCGAGTTGAGGCCCGATTCCCCTGGACTGCGTGCAGAGCAATTCCGTGTTCCACATCAAACGTGAAAGGAGCCTTGATTTCCTTGATGGCACTCCAGAGAAAACCCAAGATCACTGTCTCAAGTCTAGAGGGATGCTGAGGTCACTGGAGCAACACGAAATTTCCCCTTGGACCCCAAATCAACTCGAGATGAGAGCTTAGTCCCTGGCTTCGATTCAAGAGGAATACCAACTTTCCATAAGCACCTCAAGAGGAGGCTTCTCTCAGCTACAGGTATGTGAGAGGGACCCTGAGTTTCTGGCCTCAAGTGGTATGGACACCGAGATGCTCTGACTCGAAGTAAGGCCGGATATCCCTGCAGTGAATTGAATGCAGGCTCGTCTTGCATATCCCAAGACGAAGGGATGTCTGAATCCCCTGTGGAGACCTCAGAGAAAGACCGACTTCTCCGGCTCATCGCGACCGGAGGCCTCACATCCTTTGAAAACTCGAGAGGTCTGCGGAGATCAATGCTTCCAAAGGAGACGATGCCTGACTCCTCTTGAAAATGGATAGGAGTCCCAGGATCCCTGTGGCACGTGGAAAGGGACCCTGGGTCTCCCGGCTCACGAGGAAACGCGTCCAAATTACCATGCCAAGACTCGAGGAGAATCCCGAAGTGTCCCTCGCACCTAGGCAGGAGTCCTGATGTCGCTGACAAACACGTGTCTGGAAGGGCCCTCCCCATCGTAACTCGAGAATATACCCCACGTTCCGGCCGCAACTCGAGAAAAACCATGAGATTTCCCCCTCGCCACGAGTTGAGGCCCGATTCCCCTGCACTGAATGCAGAGCAATTCCGTGTTCCACATCAAACGTGAAAGGAGCCTTGATTTCCTTGATGACACTCCAGAGAAAAACCAAGATCACTGTCTCAAGTCTAGAGGGATCCTGAAGTCACTGGACCAAAAGGAAAGGGCTTCGTGGACCCCAAATCAACTCGAGATGAGAGCGTAGACCCTGGCTTAGACTCAAGAGGAATACCAACTTTCCACAAGCACCTCAAGAGGAGGTTTCTCTCAGCATCAGGTATATTTGAGGGACCCTGAGTTTGTGCCCTCAAGTGGAATGGACACCGAGATGCTCTGACTCGAAGTAAGGCCGGATATCCCTACAGTGAATTGAATGCAGGATCGTCTTGCATCTCCCAAGACGAAGGGATGTCTGAATCCCCTGTGGAGACCACAGAGAAAGACGTAATTCTCTGCCTCATAGCGACCGGGGGCCTCACATCCTTTGAAAACACCAGAGGTCCGCGGAGATCAATGCTTCCAAAGGAGACGATGCCTGACTTCTCTTGAAAGTGGATAGGAGTCCCAGGATCCTTGTGGCACGTGAAAAGGGACCCTGGGTCTCCCGCCTCACGTGGAGACGCGTCCAAATTGCCATGCCAAGACTCGAGGAGAATCCCGAGGTGTCCCTCGCACCTAGGCAGGAGTCCTGACGTCACTGAATAAACACGTGTCTGGAAGGGCCCTCCCCGTCGTAACTCGAGAATATAACACAGGTTCCGGCCGCAACTCGAGAAAAACCATGAGACTTCCCCCTCCCCGCAGGATGAGGCCCGATTCCTCTGGACTGCGTGCAGAGCAATTCCGTGTTCCACATCAACCTTGAAAGGAGCCTTGATTTCCTTAATGGCACTCCAGTGAAAACCCAAGATCACTGTCTCAAGTCTAGAGGGATCCTGAGGTCACTGCAGCAACATGAAAGGTCTCTGTGGACCACAAATAAACTCGAGATGAGAGCTTAGTCCCTGGCTTCGACTCAAGAGGAATACCAACTTTCCACAAGCATCTCAAGAGGAGGCTTCTCTCAGCTACTGGTATGTCAGAGGGACCCTGAGTTTGTGGCCTCAAGTGGAATGGACACCGAGATGCTCTGACTCGAAGTAAGGCCGGATATGCCTGCAGTGAATTGAATGCAGGCTCGTCTTGCATCTCCCAAGACGAAGGGTTGTCTGAATCCCCTGTGGAGACCATAGAGAAAGACCTAGTCCTCCGCCTCAACGCTACCGGAGGCCTCACATTCTTTGAAAACTCGAGAGGTCCGCGGAGATCAATACTTCCCAAGGAGACGATGCCTGACTCCTCTTGAAAATGGATAGGAGTCCCAGGATCCCTGTGGCACGTGGAAAGGGACCCTGGGTCTCCCGCCTCACGTGGAGACGCCTCCCAATTGCCATGCCAAGACACGAGGAGAATCCCGAGGTGTCCCTCGCACCTAGGCAGGAGTCCTGACGTCGCTGAACAAACACGTGTCTGGAAGGGCCCTCCCCGTCGTAACTCGAGAATATACCCCAGGTTCCGGCCGCAACTCGAGAAAAACCATGAGATTTCCCCCTCGCTGCGAGTTGAGGCCCGATTCCCCTGCACTGCGTGCAGAGCAGTTCCGTGTTCCACATCAAACGTGAAAGGAGCCTTGATTTCCTTGATGGCACTCCAGAGAAAACCCAAGATCACTGTCTCAAGTCTAGAGGCATCCTGACGTCACTGGAGCAACACGAAAGGGTCCCGTGGACCCCAAATCAACTCGAGATGAGAGCTTAGACCCTGGCTTCGACTCAAGAGGAATACCCACTTTTCACAAGCACCTCAAGACGAGGCTTCTCTCAGCTACAGGTATGTGTGAGGGACCCTGAGTTTCTGGCCTCAAGTGGAATGGACACCGAAATGCTCTGACTCGAAGTAAGGCCGGATATCCCTGCAGTGAATTGAATGCAGGCTCGTCTTGCATCTCCCAAGACGAAGGGTTGTCTGAATCCCCTGTGGAGACCACAGAGAAAGACCTAGTCCTACGCCTCAACGCGACAGGAGGCCTCACATCCTTTGAAAACTAGAGAGGTCCGCGGAGATCAATGCTTCCAAAGGAAACGATGCCTGACTCCTCTTGAAAATGGATAGGAGTCCCAGGATCCCTGTGGCACGTGGAAAGGGACCCTGGGTCTCCCGACTCACGTGGAGATGCGTCCCAATTGCCATGCCAAGACTCGAGGAGAATCCCGAGGTGTCCCTCCCACCTAGGCAGGGGTCCTGACGTCGCTGAACAAACACGTGTCTGGAAGGGCCCTCCCCGTCGTAACTCGAGAATATAAATCAGGTTCCGGCCGCAACTCGAGAAAAACCATGAGACTTCCCCTCGCCGCGAGATGAGGCCCGATTCACCTGCACTGCGTGCAGAGCAATTCCGTGTTCCACAGCAAACGTGAAAGGACCCTTGATTTCCTTGATGGCACTCCAGAGAAAACCCAAGATCACTGTCTCAAGTCTAGAGGGATCCTGAGGTCACTGGAGCAACACGAAATATCTCCGTGGATCCCAAATCAACTCGAGATGAGAGCTTAGTCCCTGGCTTGGACTCAAGAGGAATACCGACTTTCCACAAGCACCTCAAGAGGAGGCTCCTCTCAGCTACAGGTATGTGAGAGGGCCCCTGAGTTTGTGGCCTCAAGTGGAATGGACACCGAGACGCTCTGACTCGAAGTAAGGCCGAATATCCCAACAGTGAATTGAATGCAGGCTTGTCTTGCATCTCCCAAGACGAAGGGATGTCTGAATCCCCTGTGGAGACCACAGAGAAAGACCTAGTTCTCCGCCTCATCACGACCGGAGGCGTCACATCCTTTGAAAACTCGAGAGGTCCACGGAGATCAATGCTTCCAAAGGAGACGATGCCTGACTCCTCTTGAAAATCGATAGGAGTCCCAGGATCCCTGGGGCACGTGGAAAGGGACCCTGGGTCTCCCGCCTCACGTGGAGACACGTCCCAATAGCCATGCCAAGACTCGAGGAGAATCGCGAGGTGTCCCTCGCACCTAGGCAGGAGTCCTGACGTCGCTGAACAAACACGTGTCTGGAAGGGCCCTCCCCGTCGTAACTCGAGAATATTCCCCAGGTTCCAGCCGCTTCTCGAGAAAAACCATGAGACTTCCCCCTCGCCGCGAGATGAGGCCCGATTCCCCTGCACTGCCTGCACAGCAATTCCGTGTTCCACATCAGACGTTAAAGGAGAGTTGATTTCCTTGATGGCACTCCAAAGAAAACCCAAGATCACGGTCTCAAGTCTAGAGGGATCCTGAGGTCACTGTAGCAACATGAAAGGGCTCCGTGGACCCCAAATCAACTCGAGATGAGAGCTTCGTCCTGGCTTCTACTCTAGAGGAATACCAACTTTCCACAAGCACCTCAAGTGAAGGCTTCTCTGAGATACAGGTATGTGAGAGAAACCCTGAGTTTGTGGCCTCAAGTGCAATGGACACTGTGATGCTCTGCCTCGAAGTAAGGCCGGATATCCCTGCTGTGAATTGAATGCAGGCTCGTCTTGCATCTCCCAAGACGAAGGGATGTCTGAATCCACTGTGGAGACCACAGAGAAAACCTAGTTCTCCGCCTCATCGCGACCGGAGGCCTCTAATCCTTTGAAAACTCGAGAGGTCGGCGGAGATCAATGCTTCCAAAGGAGACGATGCCTGACTCCTCTTGAAAATGGATAGGAGTCCCAGGATCCCTGTGGCACGTGGAAAGGGTCCCTGGGTCTCCCGCCTCACGTGGAGACGCATCCCAATTGCCATGCCAAGACTCGAGGAGAATCCCGAGTTGTCCCTCGCACCTAGGCTGGAGTCCTCACGTCGCTGAACAAACACGTGTCTGGAAGGGTCCTCCCCATCGTAACTCGAGAATATACCCCAGGTTCCGGCCGCAACTCGAGAAAAACCATGAGCCTTCCCCCTCGCGGCAAGATGATGCCCGATTCCCCTTCACTGCGAGCAAAGCAATTCCGTGTTCCACATCAAACGTGAAAGGAGCCTTGATTTCCTTGATGGCACTCCAGAGAAAACCCAAGATCACTGTCTCAATTCTAGAGGGATCCTGAGGTCACTGTAGCAACACGAAAGGGCTTCGAGGGCCGCAAATCAACTCGAGATGAGAGCTTCGTCCCTGCCTTCCACTCAAGAGGAATACCAACTTTCCACAAGCACCTCAAGAGGAGGCTTCTGTCACCTTCAGGTAGGTGAGAGGGACCCTGAGCGGCTGGCCTCAAGTCGAATGGATAGCGTGATGCTCTGACTCGAAGAAAGGCCGGATATCCCTGCAGTGAATTGAATGCAGGCTCGTCTTGCATCTCCCCAGACGAAGGGTTGTCTTAATCCCCTGTGGAGACCACAGAGAAAGACCTAGTTCTCCGCCTCATCGCGACCGGAGGCCTCACATCTTTGAAAACTGGAGAGGTCCGCGGAGATCAATGCTTCCAAAGGAGACGATGCCTGACTCCTCTTGAAAATGGATAGGAGTCCCAGGATCCCTGTGTCTCGTGGAAAGGGACCGTAGGTCTCCCGCCTCACGTGGAGACGCGTCCCAATTGCCATGCCAAGACTCGAGGAGAATCCCGAGGTGTCCCTCGCACCTAGGCAGGAGTCCTGACGTCGCTGAACAAACACGTGTCTGGAAGGGCCCTCCCCGTCGTAACTCGAGAATATACCCCAGGTTCCGGCCGCAACTCGAAAAAAACCATGAGACTTCCCCCTCGCCACGAGATGAGGCCCGATTCCCCTGCACTGCAGGCAGAGCAATTCCGTGTTCCACATCAAATGTGAAAGGAGCCTTGATTTCCTTGATGGCACTCCAGAGAAAACCCAAGATCACTGTCTCAAGTCTAGAGGGATCCTGAGGTCACTGTAGCAACACGAAAGGGCTACGTGGACCCAAAATCACCTCGAGATGAGAGCTTAGTCCCTGGCTTCGACTCAAGAGGAATAGCAACTTTCCACAAACACCTCAATGGGAGGCTTCTCTCAGCTACAGATGTGAGAGGAACCCTGAGTTTGTGGCCTCAAGTTGAATGGACACCGAGATTCTCTGACTCGAAGTTAGGCCGGATATTCCTCCAGTGAATTGAATGCAGGCTCGTCTTACATCACCCAAGACGAAATGATGTCTGAAACCCCTGTGGAGGCCACAGAGAAAGACCAAGTTCTACGCCTCATCGCGACCTGAGGCCTCACATACTTTGAAAACTCTAGAGGTCCGCGGAGATCAATGCTTCCAAAGGAGACGATGCCTGACTCCTCTTGAAAATGGATAGGAGTCCCAGGATCACTGTGGCACGTGGAAAGGGACCCTGGGTCTCCGGCCTCACATGGAGACGCGTCCCAATTGCCATGCTAAGACTCGAGGAGAATCCCGAGCTGTCCCTCGCACCTAGGCAGGAATCCTGACGTCGCTGAACAAACACGTGTCTGGAAGGGCCCTCCCCGTCATAACTCGAGAATATACCCCAGGTTCCGGCCGCAACTCGGGAATAACCATGAGACTTCCCCCTCGCCGCGAGATGAGGCGCGATTCCCCTGCACTGCGTGCAGAGCAATTCCGTGTTCCACATCAAACCTGAAAGGAGCCTTGATTTCCTTGATGGCACTCCAGAGGAAACCTAACATCACTGGCTCTAGTCTAGAGGGATCCTGAGGTCACTGTAGCAACACGAAAGGGCTCCGTGAACCCCAAATCAACTCGAGATGAGAGATTAGTCCCTGGCTTCGACTCAAGAGAAATACCAACTTTCCACAAGCACCTCAAGAGGAGGCTTCTCTCAGCTACAGGTATGTGAGAGGGACCCTGAGTTTGTGCCCTCAAGTGGAATGGACAGCGAGACGCTCTGACTCGAAGTAAGGCCGGATATCCCTACAGTGAATTGAATGCAGGCTCGTCTTGCATCTCCCAAGACGAAGGGATGTCTGAATCCCTTGTGGAGACCACAGAGAAAGACCTAGTCCTCCGCCTCAACGCGACCGGAGGCCTCACATCCTTTGAAAACTCGAGAGGTCCGCGGAGATCAATGCTTCCAAAGGAGACGATGCCTGACTCCTCTTGAAAATGGATAGGAGTACCAGGATCCCTGTGGCACGTGGAAAGGGACCCTGGGTCTCCCGCCTCACGTGGAGACGCGTCCCAATTGCCATGCCAAGACTCGAGGAGAATCCCGAGGTGTCCCTCGCCCCTAGGCAGGAATCCTGACGTTGCTGAACAAACACGTGTCTGGAAGGGCCCTCCCCGTCGTAACTCGAGAATATACCCCAGGTTCCGTCCGCAACTCGAGAAAAAACATGAGATTTCCCCCTAGCCGCGAGTTGAGGCCCGATTCCCCTGGACTGCGTGCAGAGCAATTCCGTGTTCCACATCAAACGTGAAAGGAGCCTTGATTTCCTTAATGGCACTCCAGAGAAAACCCAAGATCACTGTCTCAAGTCTAGAGGGATGCTGAGGTCACTGGAGCAACACGAAATTTCCCCTTGGACCCCAAATCAACTCGAGATGAGAGCTTAGTCCCTGGCTTCGATTCAAGAGGAATACCAACTTTCCATAAGCACCTCAAGAGGAGGCTTCTCTCAGCTACAGGTATGTGAGAGGGACCCTGAGTTTCTGGCATCAAGTGGTATGGACACCGAGATGCTCTGACTCGAAGTAAGGCCGGATATCCCTGCAGTGAATTGAATGCAGGCTCGTCTTGCATCTCCCAAGACGAAGGGATGTCTGAATCCCCTGTGGAGACCTCAGAGAAAGACCGACTTCTCCGGCTCATCGTGACCGGAGTCCTCACATTCTTTGAAAACTCGAGAGGTCCGCGGAGATCAATACTTCCCAAGGAGACGATGCCTGACTCCTCTTGAAAATGGATAGGAGTCCCAGGATCCCTGTGGCACGTGGAAAGGGACCCTGGGTCTCCCGCCTCACGTGGAGACGCCTCCCAATTGCCATGCCAAGACCCGAGGAGAATCCCGAGGTGTCCCTCGCACCTAGGCAGGAGTCCTGACGTCGCTGAACAAACACGTGTCTGGAAGGGCCCTCCCCGTCGTAACTCGATAATATACCCCAGGTTCCGGCCGCAACTCGAGAAAAACCATGAGATTTCCCCCTCGCTGCGAGTTGAGGCCCGATTCCCCTGCACTGCGTGCAGAGCAATTCCGTGTTCCACATCAAACGTGAAAGGAGCCTTGATTTCCTTGATGACACTACAGAGAAAACCCAAGATCACTGTCTCAAGTCTAGAGGGATCCTGAGGTCACTGGAGCAACAAGAAAGGGATCCGTGGACCCCAAATCAACTCGAGATGAGAGCTTAGTCCCTGGCTTAGACTCAAGAGGAATACCAACTTTCCACAAGCACCTAAAGAGGAGGCTTCTCTCAGCTACAGGTATGTGACAGGGACCCTTAGTTTGTGGCCTCAAGTGGAATGGACACCGAGATGCTCGGAATCGAAGTAAGATCGGATATCCCTGCAGTGAATTGAATGCAGGCTCGTCTTGCATCTCCCAAGACGAAGGGATGTCTGAATCCGCTGTGGAGACGAAAGAGAAAGACCTAGTCCACCGCCTCATCGCGACCGGAGGCCTCATATCCTTTGAAAATTCGAGAGATATGCGGAGATCAATGTTTCCAAAGGAGACGATGCCTGACTCCTCTTGAAAATGGATAGGAGTCCCAGGATCCCTGTGGCACGTGGAAAGGGACCCTGGGTCTCCCGTCTCACGTGCAGACGCCTCCCAATTGCCATGCCAAGACTCGAGGAGAATCCCGAGGTGTCCCTCGCACCTAGGCAGGAGTCCTGACGTCGCTGAACAAACACGTGTCTGGAAGGGCCCTCCCCGTCTTAACTCGAGAATATACCCCAGGTTCCGCCGCAACTCGAGAAAAACCATGAGATTTCCCCCTCGCCGCGAGATGAGGCCCGATTCTCCTGCACTGCGTGCAGAGCAATTCCGTGTTCCACATCAAACGTGAAAGGAGCCTTGATTCCTTGATGGAACTCCAGAGAAAACCCAAGATCACTGTCTCAAGTCTAGAGGGATCCTGAGGTCACTGGACCAACAGGAAAGGGCTTCGTGGACCCCAAATCAACTCGAGATGAGAGCTTAGACCCTGGCTTCGACTCAAGAGGAATACCAACTTTCCACAAGCACCTCAAGAGGAGGTTTCTCTCAGCTACAGGTATATTTGAGGGACCCTGAGTTTGTGGCCTCAAGTGAAATGGACACCGAGATGCTCTGACTCGAAGTAAGGCCGGATATCCCTGCAGTGAATTGAATGCAGGCTCGTCTTGCATCTCCCAAGACGAAGGGATGTCTGAATCCCCTGTGGAGACCACAGAGAAAGACCTAGTCCTCCGCCTCAACGCGACAGGAGGCCTCACATCCTTTGAAAACTAGAGAGGTCCGCGGAGATCAATGCTTCCAAAGGAAACGATGCCTGACTCCTCTTTAAAATGGATAGGAGTCCCAGGATCCCTGTGGCACGTGGAAAGGGACCCTGGGTCTCCCGACTCACGTGGAGATGCGTCCCAATTGCCATGCCAAGACTCGAGGAGAATCCCGAGGTGTCCCTCCCACCTAGGCAGGGGTCCTGACGTCGCTGAACAAACACGTGTCTGGAAGGGCCCTCCCCGTCGTAACTCGAGAATATAAATCAGGTTCCGGCCGCAACTCGAGAAAAACCATGAGACTTCCCCTCGCCGCGAGATGAGGCCCGATTCACCTGCACTGCGTGCAGAGCAATTCCGTGTTCCACAGCAAACGTGAAAGGACCCTTGATTTCCTTGATGGCACTCCAGAGAAAACCCAAGATCACTGTCTCAAGTCTAGAGGGATCCTGAGGTCACTGGAGCAACATGAAAGGGCTCTGTGGACCCCAAATCAACTCGAGATGAGAACTTATTCCCTGGCTTCGACTCAAGAGGAATACCAAGTTTCCACAAGCACCTCAAGAGGAGGCTTCTCTCAGCTACAGGTATGTGAGAGGAACCTGAGTTTGTGGCCTCAAGTGGAATGGACACCGAGATGCTCTGACTCGAAGTAAGGCCGGATATCCCTGCAGTGAATTGAATGCAGGCTCGTCTTGCATCTCCCAAGATGAAGGGTTGTCTGAATCCCCTGTGGAGACCACAGAGAAAGACCTAGTTCTCCGCCTCATCACGATCGGAGGCCTCACATCCTTTGAAAACTCGAGCGATCCGCACAGATCAATGCTTCCAAAGGAGACGATGCCTGAGTCCTCTTGAAAATGGACAGGAGTCCCAGGATCCCTGTGGCACGTCAAAAGGGACCCTGTGTCTCCCGCCTCACGTGGAGACGCATCCCAATTGCCATGCCAAGTCTCGAGGAGAATCCCGAGGTGTCCCTCGCACCTAGGCAGGAGTCCTGACGTCGCTGAACAAACACGTGTCTGGAGGGGCCCTCCCCGTCGTAACTCGAGAATATACCCCAGGTTCCGGCCGCAACTCTAGAAAAACCAGGAAACTTCCCCCTCGCCGCGAGATGAGGCCCGATTCCCCTGCACTGTGTGCAGAGCAATTTCGTGTTCCAAATCAAACATGAAAGGAGCCTTGATTTCCTTGATGGCACTCCAGAGAACACCCAAGATCACTGTCTCAAGTCTAGAGGGATCCTGAGGTCACTGTAGCAACACGAAAGGGCTCCGTGGACCCCAAATCAAATCGAGATGAGAGCTTCTTCCCTGGCTTCGACTCAAGAGGAATACCCACTTTCCACAAGCACCTCAAGAGGAGGCTTCTCTCAGCTACAGGTATGTGAGAGGGACCCTGAGTTTGTGGCCTCAAGTGGAATGGACACCGAGATGCTCTGACTCGATGGAAGGCCGGATATCCCTGCAGTGAATTGAATGCAGGCTCGTCTTGCATCTCCCATGACGAAGGGATGTCTGAATACCCTGTGGAGACCAAGGAGAAAGACCTAGTTCTCGGCGTCATCGCGACCGGAGGCCTCACGTCTTTGAAAACTCGAGAGGTCCGCGGAGATCAATGCTTCCAAAGGAGACGATGCCTGACTCCTCTTGAAAATGGATAGGATTCCCAGGATCCCTGTGGCACGTGGAAAGGGACCCTGGGTCTCCCGCCTCACGTGGAGACGCGTCCCAATGGCCATGCCAAAACTCGAGGAGAATCCCGAGGGGTCCCTCGCACCCAGGCAGGAGTCGTGACGTCGCTGAATAAACACGTGTCTGGAAAGGCCCTTCTGGTCAAAACTCAAGAATGTAGCCCAGGTTGCGGCCGCAACTCGAGAAAAACCATGAGACTTCCCCCTCGCCGCGAGATGAGGTCCGATTCCCCTGCACTGCGTGCAGAGCAATTCCGTGTTCCACATCAAACATGAAAGGACCATTGATTTCCTTGATGGCACTCCAGAGAAGACCCAAGATCACCGTCTCATGTCTAGAGGGATACTGAGGTCACTGTAGCAACACAAAAGTCTCCGTGGACCCCAATTCAACTCGAGATGCGATCTTCGTCCCTGGCTTCGACTCAAGAGGAATACCCACTTTCCACAAGCACCTCAAGAGGAGGCTTCTCTCAGCTACAGGTATGTGAGAGGGACCCTGAGTTTGTGGCCTCAAGTGGAATGGACACCGAGATGCTCTGACTCGAAAGAAGGCCGGATATCCCTGCAGTGAATTGAATGCAGGCCTCTTTTGCATCTCCCACGACGAAGGGATGTCTGAATCCCCTGTGGAGACCACAGAGAAAGACCTAGTTCTCCGTCTCACATCGATCGGAGGCCTCACGTCCTTTGAAAACTCGAGAGGTCCTCGGAGATCAATGCTTCTAAAGGAGACGATGCCTGACTCCTCTTGAAAATGGATAGGAGTCCCAGGATCCCTGGGGCACGTGGAAAGGGACCCTGGGTCTCCCGCCTCACGTGGAGACACGTCCCAATGGCTAGGCCAAGACTCGAGGAGAATCCCGAGTTGCCCCTCGCACCTAGGCAGGAGTCCTGACGTCGCTGAACAAACACGTGTCTGGAAGGGCCCTTCCGGTCGTAACTCGTGATTGTACCCCAGGGTCAGGCTGCAACTCGAGAAAAACCATGAGACTTCCCCCTCGCCCCGAGATGAGGCCCGATTCCCCTGCACTGCATGCAGAGCCGCTCCGTGTTCCAAATCAAACGTGAAATGAGACTTGATTTCCTTGATGGCACTCCAGAGAACACCCAAGATCATTGTCTCAAGTCTAGAGGGATCCTGAGGTCACTGTAGCAACACGAAAGGGCTCTGTGGACCCCAAATCAACTCGAGATGAAAGCTTCGTCCCTGGCTTCGACTCAAGAGGAATACCCACTTTCCACAAGCACCTCAAGAGGAGGCTTCTCTCAGCTACAGGTATGTGAGAGGGACCCTGAATTTGTGGCCTCAAGTGGAATGGACACCGAGATGCTCTGACTCGAAGGAAGGCCGGATATCCGTGCAGTGAATTGAATGCAGGCTCGTCTTACATCTCCCACGACGAAGGGATGTCTGAATCCCCTGTGGAGACCAAGGAGAAAGACCTAGTTCTCCGCCTCATCGCGACCGTAGGCCTCACGTCCTTTGAAAACTCGAGAGGTCCGCGGAGATCAATGCTTCCAAAGGAGACGATGCCTGACTCCTCTTGAAAATGGATAGGAGTCCCAGGATGCATGTGGCACGTGGAAAGGGACCCTGGGTCTCCCGCCAGACCTGGAGACGCGTCCCAATGGCCATGCCGAGACTCGAGGAGAATCCCGAGGTGTCCCTCGCACCTAGGCAGGAGTCCTGACGTCGCTGAACAAACACGTGTCTGGAAGGGCCCTCCCCGTCATAACTCGAGAATATACCCCAGGTTCCGGCCGCAACTCGCGAAAAACCATGAGACTTCCCCCTCGCCGCGAGATGAGGCCCGATTCCCCTGCACTGCGTGCAGAGCAATTCCGTGTTCCACATCAAACATGAAAGGAGCCTTGATTTCCTTGATGGCACTCCAGAGAACACCCAAGATCACTGTCTCAAGTCTAGAGGGATACTGAGGTCACTGTAGCAACACAAAAGGGCTCCGTGGACCCCAAATCACCTCGAGATGCGAGCTTCGTCCCTGGCTTCGACTCAAGAGAAATACCAACTTTCCACAAGCACCTCAAGAGGAGGCTTCTCTCAGCTACAGGTATGTGAGAGGGACCCTGAGTTTGTGGCCTCAAGTGGAATGGACACCGAGATGCTCTGACTCGAAGGAAGGCCGGATATCCCTGCAGTGAATTGAATGCAGGCTCGTCTTGCATCTCCCACGACGAAGGGATGTCTGAATCCCCTGTGGAGACCACAGAGAAAGACCTAGTTCTCCGCCTCATCGCGACCGGTGGCCTCACGTCGTTTGAAAACTCGAGAGGTTCGCGGAGATCAATGCTTCCAGAGGAGACGATGCCTGACCCCGCTTGAAAATGGATAGGAGTCCCAGGATCCCTGTGGCACGTGGAAAGGGACCCTGGGTCTCCCGCCTCACGTGGAGACGCGTCCCAATGGCCATGCCAAGACTCGAGGAGAATCCCGAGGTGTCCCTCGCACCAAGGCAGGAGTCCAGACATCGCTGAATAAACACGTGTCTGGAAAGGCCCTTCTGGTCGTAACTCGAGAATGTACCACAGGTTCCTGCCGCAACTCGAGAAAAACAATGAGACTTCCCCCTCGCCACGAGATGAGGCCTGATTCCCCTGCACTGTGTGCAGAGCAATTTCGTGTTCCAAATCAAACATGAAAGGAGCCTTGATTTCCTTGATGGCACTCCAGAGAACACCCAAGATCACTGTCTCAAGTCTAGAGGGATCCTGACGTCACTGTAGCAACACGAAAGGGCTCCGTGGACCCCAAATCAAATCGAGATGAGAGCTTCTTCCCTGGCTTCGACTCAAGAGGAATACCCACTTTCCACAAGCACCTCAAGAGGAGGCTTCTCTCAGCTACAGGTATGTGAGAGGGACCCTGAGTTTGTGGCCTCAAGTGGAATGGACACCAAGATGCTCTGACTCGAAGGAAGGCCGGATATCCCTGCAGTGAATTGAATGCAGGCTCGTCTTGCATCTCCCATGACGAAGGGATGTCTGAAAACCCTGTGGAGACCAAGGAGAATGACCTAGTTCTCGGCCTCATCGCGACCGGAGGCCTCACGTCTTTGAAAACTCGAGAGGTCCGCGGAGATCAATGCTTCCAAAGGAGACGATGCCTGACTCCTCTTGAAAATGGATAGGATTCCCAGGATCCCTGTGGCACGTGGAAAGGGACCCTGGGTCTCCCGCCTCACGTGGAGACGCGTCCCAATGGCCATGCCAAAACTCGAGGAGAATCCCGAGGGGTCCCTCGCACCCAGGCAGGAGTCGTGACGTCGCTGAATAAACACGTGTCTGGAAAGGCCCTTCTGGTCAAAACTCGAGAATGTAGCCCAGGTTGCGGCCGCAACTCGAGAAAAACCATGAGACTTCCCCCTCGCCGCGAGATGAGGCCCGATTCCCCTGCACTGCGTGCAGAGCAATTCCGTGTTCCACATCAAACATGAAAGGAGCCTTGATTTCCTTGATGGCACTCCAGAGAAGACCCAAGATCACTGTCTCATGTCTAGAGGGATACTGAGGTCACTGTAGCAACACAAAAGTCTCCGTGGACCCCAAATCAACTCGAGATGCGATCTTCGTCCCTGGCTTCGACTCAAGAGGAATACACACTTTCCACAAGCACCTCAAGAGGAGGCTTCTCTCAGCTACAGGTATGTGAGAGGGACCCTGAGTTTGTGGCCTCAAGTGGAATGGACACCGAGATGCTCTGACTCGAAAGAAGGCCGGATATCCCTGCAGTGAATTGAATGCAGGCCTCTTTTGCATCTCCCACGACGAAGGGATGTCTGAATCCCCTGTGGAGACCACAGAGAAAGACCTAGTTCTCCGTCTCACATCGATCGGAGGCCTCACGTACTTTGAAAACTCGAGAGGTCCTCGGAGATCAATGCTTCCAAAAGAGACGATGCCTGACTCCTCTTGAAAATGGATAGGAGTCCCAGGATCCCTGGGGCACGTGGAAAGGGACCCTGGGTCTCCCGCCTCACGTGGAGACACGTCCTAATGGCCAGGCCAAGACTCGAGGAGAATCCCGAGTTGCCCCTCGCACCTAGGCAGGAGTCCTGACGTCGCTGAACAAACACGTGTCTGGAAGGGCCCTTCCGGTCGTAACTCGTGACTGTACCCCAGGTTCCGGCCGCAACTCGAGAAAAACCATGAGACTTCCCCCTCGCCCCGAGATGAGGCCCGATTCCCCTGCACTGCGTGCAGAGCCGCTCCGTGTTCCAAATCAAACGTGAAATGAGACTTGATTTCCTTGATGGCACTCCAGAGAACACCCAAGATCATTGTCTCAAGTCTAGAGGGATCCTGAGGTCACTGTAGCAACACGAAAGGGCTCCGTGGACCCCAAATCAACTCGAGATGAAAGCTTCGTCCCTGGCTTCGACTCAAGAGGAATACCCGCTTTCCACAAGCACCTCAAGAGGAGGCTTCTCTCAGCTACAGGTATGTGAGAGGGACCCTGAATTTGTGGCCTCAAGTGGAATGGACACCGAGATGCTCTGACTCGAAGGAAGGCCGGATATCCGTGCAGTGAATTGAATGCAGGCTCGTCTTACATCTCCCACGACGAAGGGATGTCTGAATCCCCTGTGGAGACCAAGGAGAAAGACCTAGTTCTCCGCCTCATCGCGACCGGAGGCCTCACGTCCTTTGAAAACTCGAGAGGTCCGCGGAGATCAATGCTTCCAAAGGAGACGATGCCTGACTCCTCTTGAAAATGGATAGGAGTCCCAGGATCCCTGTGGCACGTGGAAAGGGACCCTGGGTCTCCCGCCTCATGTGGAGACGTGTCCCAATGGCCATGCCAAGACTCGAGGAGAATCCCGAGGTGTCCCTCGCACCCAGGCAGGAGTCCTGACATCGCTGAATAAACACGTGTCTGGAAAGGCCCTTCTGGTCGTAAGTTGAGAATGTACCCCAGGTTCCGGCCGCAACTCGAGAAAAACCATGAGACTTCCCCCTCGCCGCGAGATGAGGCCCGATTCCCCTGCACTGCGTGCAGAGCAATTCCGTGTTCCACATCAAACATGAAAGGAGCCTTGATTTCCTTGATGGCACTCCAGAGAACACCCAAGATCACTGTCTCATGTCTAGAGGGATACTGAGGTCACTGTAGCAACACGAAAGGTCTCCGTGGACCCCAAATCAACTCGAGATGTGAGCTTCGTCCCTGGCTTCGACTCAAGAGGAATACCCACTTTCCACAAGCACCTCAAGAGGAGGCTTCTCTCAGCTACAGGTATGTGAGAGGGACCCTGAATTTGTGGGCTCAAGTGGAATGGACACCGAGATTCTCTGACTCGAAGGAAGGCCGGATATCCCTGCAGTGAATTGAATGCAGGCCTCTTTTGCATCTCCCACGACGAAGGGATGTCTGAATCCCCTGTGGAGACCACAGAGAAAGACCTAGTTCTCCGCCTCATCGCGACCGGAGGCCTCACGTCCTTTGAAAACTCGAGAGGTCCGCGGTGATCAATGCTTCCAGAGGAGACGATGCCTGACTCCTCTTGAAAATGGATAGGAGTCCCAGGATGCATGTGGCACGTGGAAAGGGACCCTGGGTCTCCCGCCAGACCTGGAGACGCGTCCCAATGGCCATGCCGAGACTCGAGGAGAATCCCGAGGTGTCCCTCGCACCTAGGCAGGAGTCCTGACGTCGCTGAACAAACACGTGTCTGGAGGGCCCTCCCCGTCATAACTCGAGAATATACCCCAGGTTCCGGCCGCAACTCGCGAAAAACCATGAGACTTCCCCCTCGCCGCGAGATGAGGCCCGATTCCCCTGCACTGCGTGCAGAGCAATTCCGTGTTCCACATCAAACATGAAAGGAGCCTTGAATTCCTTGATGGCACTCCAGAGAACACCCAAGATCACTGTCTCAAGTCTAGAGGGATACTGAGGTCACTGTAGCATCACAAAAGGGCTCCGTGGACCCCAAATCAACTCGAGATGCGAGCTTCGTCCCTGGCTTCGACTCAAGAGAAATACCCACTTTCCGCAAGCACCTCAAGAGGAGGCTTCTCTCAGCTACAGGTATGTGAGAGGGACCCTGAGTTTGTGGCCTCAAGTGGAATGGACACCGAGATGCTCTGACTCGAAGGAAGGCCGGATATCCCTGCAGTGAATTGAATGCAGGCTCGTCTTGCATCTCCCACGACGAACGGATGTCTGAATCCCCTTTGGAGACCACAGAGAAAGACCTAGTTCTCCGCCTCATCGCGACCGGTGGCCTCACGTCGTTTGAAAACTCGAGAGGTTCGCGGAGATCAATGCTTCCAGAGGAGACGATGCCTGACTCCGCTTGAAAATGGATAGGAGTCCCAGGATCCCTGTGGCACGTGGAAAGGGAACCTGGGTCTCCCGCCTCACGTGGAGACGCGTCCCAATGGCCATGCCAAGACTCGAGGAGAATCCCGAGGTGTCCCTCGCACCAAGGCAGGAGTCCAGACATCGCTGAATAAACACGTGTCTGGAAAGGCCCTTCTGGTCGTAACTCGAGAATGTACCACAGGTTCCTGCCGCAACTCGAGAAAAACAATGAGACTTCCCCCTCGCCACGAGATGAGGCCCGATTCCCCTGCACTGTGTGCAGAGCAATTTCGTGTTCCAAATCAAACATGAAAGGAGCCTTGATTTTCTTGATGGCACTCCAGAGAACACCCAAGATCACTGTCTCAAGTCTAGAGGGATCCTGAGGTCACTGTAGCAACACGAAAGGGCTCCGTGGACCCCAAATCAAATCGACATGAGAGCTTCTTCCCTGGCTTCGACTCAAGAGGAATACCCACTTTCCACAAGCACCTCAAGAGGAGGCTTCTCTCAGCTACAGGTATGTGAGAGGGACCCTGAGTTTGTGGCCTCAAGTGGAATGGACACCGAGATGCTCTGACTCGAAGGAAGGCCGGATATCCCTGCAGTGAATTGAATGCAGGCTCGTCTTGCATCTCCCATGACGAAGGGATGTCTGAATACCCTGTGGAGACCAAGGAGAAAGACCTAGTTCTCGGCCTCATCGCGACCGGAGGCCTCACGTCTTTGAAAACTCGAGAGGTCCGCGGAGATCAATGCTTCCAAAGGAGACGATGCCTGATTCCTCTTGAAAATGGATAGGATTCCCAGGATCCCTGTGGCACGTGGAAAGGGACCCTGGGTCTCCCGCCTCACGTGGAGACGCGTCCCAATGGCCATGCCAAAATTCGAGGAGAATCCCGAGGGGTCCCTCGCACCCAGGCAGGAGTCCTGACGTCACTGAATAAACACGTGTCTGGAAAGGCCCTTCTGGTCAAAACTCGAGAATGTAGCCCAGGTTGCGGCCGCAACTCGAGAAAAACCATGAGACTTCCCCCTCGCCGCGAGATGAGGCCCGATTCCCCTGCACTGCGTGCAGAGCAATTCCGTGTTCCACATCAAACATGAAAGGAGCCTTGATTTCCTTGATGGCACTCCAGAGAAGACCCAAGATCACTGTCTCATGTCTAGAGGGATACTGAGGTCACTGTAGCAACACAAAAGTCTCCGTGGACCCCAAATCAACTCGAGATGCGATCTTCGTCCCTGGCTTCGACTCAAGAGGAATACCCACTTTCCACAAGCACCTCAAG